>NC_045599.1:64244685-64849685 GCF_009762305.2 Zalophus californianus | reverse complement strand
CATGTAAGTTCATCAAGGATATTGGCTTGTGATTCTCTTTTTTACTGGTGTATTTATCTGGTTTTGTTATCAGGGTAATGTTGGCCTCATAGAAGGAATTTGGAAGTTTTCCTCCCTTCTCTATTTTTTGGAACAGTTTGAGAAGAATAAGTATTAACTCTTCTTTAAATGTTTGTTATAATTCTCCTGTGAAGCCATCTGGCCCTGGACTTTTCTTTGTTGGGAGATTTTTGATTACTGATTCAATTTCTTTGGCGGTTATTGGTCTGTTCAAATTTCCTATTTCTTCCTGCATCACTTTTAGTAGTTTATACATTTCTAGGAATTAATCTATTCCTTCTAGGGTGTTCAGTTTGTTGGCATATGTTTTTTCATAATATTCTCTTATAATTTTTTATATTTCTGTAGTGTTGGTTGTTATTTCTTCTCACTCATGTATTATTTTATTTGAGTCATTTCTCTCTCTCTTTTTTCTTGACAAGTCTGGCTAGGGGTTTATCACTTTTATTGATTTTTTTTTAAAGAAACAACTCCTGGGTTCATTGATCTGTTCTACTGGTTTTCTGTTTTATTTTGGTTTTTGGTGGTTTTTTTTTTTTTTTTTTCAGTTTCTATATTATTTATTTCTTCCCCAGTCTCTGTTATGCCCTTCCTTCTGCTGGTTTTAGGTTGTTTTGTTGTTTTGATTTTTTTTTTTTTCTAGCTCCTTTAGGTATAAGGTTAGGTTCTTTATTTGAGATTTTTCTTGCTTCTTGAGTTAGACCTGTATTCTATAAAATTCCCTCTTAGAATTGCTTTTGCTGAGTCTCAAAGGTCTTGGACCACTATGTTTTCTTTCATTTGTTTCTATGTACTTTTTTATTTCTTCTTTTATTCCCTGGTTGACCCATTCACTGTTTAGGAGCATGTTGTTTAACCTCCATGTATTTGTGCTCTTTCTAGATTTTTTTTCTTGTGGTGGACTTCTAGTTTCATAGGGTTGTGGTCAGAAAAGAAGCATGGTATAACTTTGATCTTCTTGAATTTGTTGACATTTGTTTTGTGGGCTATTATGTGACCTGTTCTGGAAAATGTTCTATGTGCAGTTGAAAAGAATGTGTATTCTGCTGCTTTAGGATGGAATGACCTGAATACATCAGTTATATCCATCTTAAGTCCAGTGTGTCATTCAAAGCCATTGTTTCCTTGTTGACTTTCTGTTTAGATGATCTGTCTGTTGCTGTAAGTGGGGTGTTAAAGTCCCCTACTATTATTGTACTAGTTCCTTTATTTTTTATTATTATAGTTCCTTGATTAGTTCCTTTATTTTTGCTATTTACTGTTTTATGTACTTGGGTTCTCCCAAGTTGGATGCATAAATATTTATAATTTTATATCTTCTTGTTGGATTGTCCCCTTTATTATTATATAGTGTCCCTCTTTGTCTCTTGTTACAGTCTTTGGTTTAAAATCTAGTTTGTCTTTTCTTTTTCTTTTTTTCTTCTTTGTGGGGTAGAGAGGCAGAGAGAGCATCTTAAACACGCTCCATGCCCAGCGTGGGTCACAATGGGGCTCTGTCTCACAACCCTGAGATCATGACCTGAGCCAAAATCAAGAGTCAGACGCTTAACTGACTGAGCCACCCAGGTGCCCCATAGTTTGTCTGATATAAGTATTGCTATTCTGGCCTTTTTTTTTTTCCTGGCTTTCTTTTGACATCTGCTCAAATGATAAATGCCATAGTGGCTGGGGGTGTGAGGCTGGGCATCACAGCAGCTGTGCACCTGGTGGTTGGGTGGGATGTGCTAGGCTTTAACAAAATCTGCCCTGAGTTTAGGACCTAGGCTAGCTGACTTGGAGTGGGACAGTCTCCAGTGGAACTCATGGCCATGGCACACACCTAGCAGGTGAGGTAGCAGGTATCTGTTCAGCCCTGCTTCCTGCAAATGGCCCTCTGTTTTTGCTAGGGGGTGGGGGAGAAAAATGGTGCCTTTCAGCTCCTGTGTTTTTGGAGAAGTCCCCCAACATGCTCTGAAATCGGTATGAACAAATCTGTCTCCTATTTCCCCTCTGTGTTGTATAAACTGCCATTTTTATGTTGCTTCTCTTCACAGACTACTGTCTTTTTTTTTTTTTAAGATTTTATTTATTTGACAGAGAGAGAGAGCACAAGCAAAAGGGAGTGGCAGAGGGAGAGGGAGAAGCAGGCTCCCCACTGAGCAGGGAGCCCGATGAGGGACTGGATCCCATGACCATGAGATTATGACCCAAGCTGAAGGCAGACCCCCAACCAACTGAGCCACCCAGGTGCCCCAGGCTGCTGTCTTTTAAGGGCAGTCTGATCCAGCTACCAGTTGCTCTCCTGTCTTGCCCAGTGCTGAGTCAGCTGACTTTTAAAGCTCTGGCTCCAAGTCCCTCTGGTTATACAAACTCACTGAATACAGCCTCTCTGGTTTTCAAAGCCAAATGTTACAGGGATTAATCTTCCCCAGGTGAGCTCCCTGGTGTACCTGTTTCTCTACCCTTCCTGCACACACAGCTCCCTCCCACCTGCTGCAGTCTCCCTCAGCCTTTCTGACCTTCCTAAACTTTCATATGCAGCTTCTCCTGTATATTTAGTCGTGCAGTTTGTTCTGCCAGTTTTTGGATTGTTCTCCTGTTTATGGGCTTAGATGTGGATGATATCTAGTTGTAAACATGGGACATGGTGAATTCATCATCTTCCCACTCCACCATCTTCCCAAGCTCCGAGCTCTATTTTATAGCCCTTTTACTTATACTGATGTGTCCCTGAGCTGGAGAACAGGGAGTCTATTGATATGAAATTTACTTTTTAGAGTTAATGAAAATTACTCATCTTGAACACTGTATAAGTTCATATATAGTTTAGTTATTGATTGAAGTGTGGTATTCCTATTGCTGAAGCATTCAAAATATGGAGCTGACAATTAGAATTTTCTTTGGCTTCATGTATTTATCAGAGAACAATCTGAGTGCATAAATTTGATTATTACTCTATCAAACATATGTGCATTATTTGTATCGTTTGGGAAATCATTAATTAGAAACCAACAATTTCAACAGAGAAATATATGGAGAACCATTTGTATATCCTTGGAATGTCTGACAGGTCCATATTTTCAGCAACTCTGGCTGCATTTGCTTGACGATTTGAAAAGTGGGCCAGCATTAGAAGTTCTTGCCAAAAGGCTTCCCTTCATTACAATTGGATGATAAGGATGTGAAAGAAGTTAACTTGGATACTGGCAGGCAATGGCCATGTAATAGTAAATATTATAGATCCTAAAAATTGGACCACATGGTGTTACTTCCCTGCTTTCTGTGACCTTGGGCAACCTACTTCACAGAATTATTAGGAGAAAGTATTGTAGGAATTGCACATGAAATGCTTGGCATTTGTTGTTGACACATGGTAAGTGTTCAATAGCTAATGTTTGGACCAGCAGGAAAATCATTTACCTTGACTATGAGGCTACTGATACCGTAATATGTTCTAGGTTTTAGTTACCATCAATCTACAGAGAGTTTATATATGGGTAAGTGTGCATAAGTACATACAGATAACAACTCCCCATGAAATAAATGAAATAACAAATAAAAGCAACATAACCTATTTTTTCTGCTTGATATACTCTTCCCCTTATCTAGGTTAACTCAGGAACACTTGTGTTTTATATATGCAAATACTCTCAGTTACTTTCATAAGAATTTAAAATTGTTGGGGTACCTGGGGGGCTCAGTCAGTTAAGCATCTGCCTTCGGCTCAGGTCATGATCCCAGGGTCCCAGGATGGAGCCCCAAGTTGGGCTCCCTGCTCTGTGGGGAGTCTGTTTCTCCTTCTCCCCTGCTTGTGCTCTCTAGTTCTCTCTCTCTCTGTCTCTCAAATAAATAAATAAAATCTTTAAAAAAAAATTTAAAATTGTTATCACTGATCTTGAAATAATATTTTATCAATTTTATAAGATGGCATTTTAACTAATTTTTATAATCAAATTCTATGTGATAAATGTGATTTTAGAATATACAATATTCCTTTTATACTGAATTATGAACCATTTCAACAAAAATTGTAGAACACCTATGAAGGGATTCATTATATTAACATAATTTTATTCTAAAAGTCTGTGTATAAACTAATTTAATCCATACTTTTCCAGCAGTTAATTTAAGATAAAAGTACATTTGGTATAATAATTTGGCAAATCTTAAGGCTCAATACTCTTATTAATGGTGTTCTAGGCCTCTGATCCCATTTGGGCCCCCAATATAATTAAGGATTCAACTCTCTGAGATGACTAATTATCAGAAGATGATTAGCTGAAAACTGTCATAATATTGTTACATCTGCCTCGTGTTAAGTATTTATGTAGGTAAGGTATTTTTTTTTTAAAAGATTTTATTTATTTATTTGACACACAGAGAGAGATAGCGAGAGAGAGAGAGAGAGAGAGAGAGAGAGAGAGAGCACAAGCAGGGGGAGCGGCAGGCAGAGGGGAGAAGCAGGCTTCCTGGTGAGCAGGGAGCCCGATGTGGGGCTCGATCCCAGGACTCTGGAATCATGACCTGAGCTGAAGGCAGCCGTTTAACCAACTGAGCCACCCAGGCACCCCTGTAGGTAAGGTATTTTACCAAACATTTTAAAAGTATACATTTTGTGACAATTTCTGTACTTTTGTCCTAAATAACTTGTATACTTTTGTCAGAGGTAGAGTTAAGATTTGCTTTCATCAGTAGCACACCAGATACTTTTACCAAAAAGAATCGGAAAATTGTGAAAACTAAAATGGTCCAGTCAATTATTTCACAAGAGGGGCCAAAGGGAAGTTTTCTAGAATAGTTGATGCCTAAGGTGAGTCCTAGAAAACAAGGAGATTTTAAATCTAGTGGGGAAAAAAAATGTAGACTACTGAGGGTGAAAGGACTCGTGTGAGGGGCGCCTGGGTGGCTCAGTTGGTTAAGCGACCGCCTTCAGCTCAGGTCATGATCCTGGAGTCCTGGGATCGAGTTTCACATCGGGCTCCCTGCTCGGCGGGGAGTCTGCTTCTCCCTCTGACCCTCTTCCCTCTCGTGCTCTCTATCTCCCATTCTCTCTCTCTCAAATAAATAAATAAATAAATAAAAGTCTTAAAAAAAAAAAAAGGACTAGTGTGAGTAAAGTAAGAGAGCAGAAGAGAGCACAGTGTTTTTTAAAAGGAACCAAGAATGTATGTAAAGGAGTGCAGGAGAAAAGGCTTGGTAGGAAAGCAGGAATCTCATCCCAAGAGCCATGAAGAGAAATTCCCTCTGGAGCTTCTGTTTCCTCACCCTGCCATCTTCCAGAGACTGTTTGACTTCTTTGCCTCCTGGGTCCCTTTCATCTTTAAAGCCAGTGACTGCCTCACATCCCCTTCTCTAAATCTGCCTCCTACCACCTCCCTCTTGTAAAGACGGTTGTGTCATTCACAATAATCTCCTCGTTTTAAGATTTTTAATTTAATCACATTTGTAAAGGTTTTTTTGTTTCATTTTGTTTTGTCTTTGTGTTTTTGGTTTTTGGTTTTTCCATACAAGGTAACATGCACAGCTATCTGGGATTAGGACTTAGACGTATGGTGGTGGTGGCGGCAGGGGGTTATTATTTAATCTTCCACACTCAGTTTTTATTAAGAAGGATATCATAAACCTTTGGCTCACTTTAAATAGTTCTCCTGTATCCATGTAAACATCACCTAGGGAACTTACTAAAATACAGATTCTATGGTCACTTTTGAGACTATAAGTCCTACCTAAATAATGATTACTAATACATATATATTAAAAAAATAAAAACGACAACAACAAAACACTTTTTAAAGTGATTCTGATGCAGATGGATTAGGAAATAGAATAGTTTGAAAAACAGTAACATGACGTTTAGGATTAACATAATCAAGTTTAAATTTTAGAAAGTTTGCTTCTCTAACAGTATAAAAGATGGACTAAAATAAGACAATTGCAGAAGGTAGGGGCTTAATAGATATTTAGAAGGCAGTATGAAAAAAATAAAGTTGGGGATTTGGGAAATGGGCTATAAGGATAGCGAAGGAGAAGCTTGACACGTTTGTGAACATTCCCAGTTTTATAGCTTGGAAATGTGAACAGATGACATTGATGATAATGTGTTTGAGTAATAGTGACTATAAACCAGAGGCTCACGGTCAAATTAGTCAATAGCAATGTTTAATATTTCTTTGGTACCTCGGAAATTTAGGTTGATCAAATGAAAATAATAACTGCAAATTAGTTTTCTACTTTAAAATTTCATACTTACTGAATTCAGAAATACTTGTATTTATTGACAACTAGTAGCACTGACTAAAGATATAACCCACATATGTATCCCTATATATCCAATTCTTTTAAATAGCCCTGTTTAAGTATCATGCTTTATTTGCTATAGCTTATACAGGTAACAGAGACATACTCTGTATGGTAAAATTTTGTTTGTTTCTACAAATAATTGCACGTTTGTAGCCTTTTCATGTTTTTTTTTTCCTTTCCTGGAGCAGAAATCAGTTTGGAGGTGGAAAAGCAAGAAATGTGTCACTTCCATAAATAGGTTTCTTGGTAGGATTTTGTAGATCAAGGTAATTAATTAGCTTACCACCCCCTCATCATCTTGAAATTTGGAGGAATTCTTCTGAAAATCATTCTCCAAACAAAAATATATTTCATTTTAACATTGTACCACTTCAAATACAGTTTCAGGAAACCTAGCAAATACTAATACAGTTCTCATTTCTAATTCTATATGGATAATGATTTGTGAAAACCTCTGTTATCTTTGCTTATATTTAAATACTGGACAGCATTCAACCCAAAGCAGCCAGCTAACATTGTTAGTCTGCGCCATCTGACAGGAAACTTCATCATGTACCTTAAGATCTTTAAAATACATTATTAGAATGGAATTACACTTACAGATTATTTATTTGAAACATGACCCAAGAGAAGCACATGAAGTTACTAATGGTTCTTCATTGTTGAAGAGTATTACTTAAATACTACCTACCTAGAGAAAGTTATACACAGAAGTTTTTTTACCTTGGTTTCATCGTACTCATGCTACCTTATTCCCAGGTCCTAGATTGACCATATAATCTCTTGTCCAGTCAGGAACACATTTGCAAAAGAAGCAAAGTGGGAAAATTGTTAATATAGACAGGACATTGGGAATACCAATATAAATCATGACTGCTCCAGAGGATCCAAGACATATGGTTACCATAATAGCCTAATTCCACAGTTTTTCATAGTTCTGTTTCTTTCTCCCAGTCCCTTAGGGACTGCCTTCATATTCATTTTTGTCAGCTAATCTGATAAAGTGAAATGCAGCAATTATGCTAAAATTTAAAGTTTGGAATAATGGTTTTTCCAATAAATATCCCTAGAGCAAGTATTTTTCCAAACAGTACCTATATTACTAGAAATAATTTTAAAATATTTTAAAAATATTGTGTGGATTTTTTTATTTCTTTGATTCTTCAGTGCATTTGTATTCCGTTCTGTGCAAAAAGCTACCCTAAGCTCAGTAGCTTAAGGTAATATCTATTTCTTTAGGTCACTTTCTGTGACATGACAATTCGAGTTGCTCTAAGATGGTGGCTCAGCTGATCTCGGCTGGGTTCAGTTATGCATCTGTAGTCAGCTACCAAGCCTGTTGAGTGCTAACAGGGCTAACTTGGCTCATTCAGTACAGCTACCCATGTTCCAAGTGTCCTCTTACTCTTCAGCAGGCTATTCAGGGTTTGCCCACATACCATACAGCAATGTAAGTGGTGTAAGACAGCGAGTGAATAAATGCAAGGTTTCACATATTTATATCTATGCACGTGCGTATGTACACACATGATCTTCCATACAAATTTCAAAATTCATTAGGGATTGATTCCAAATCTAAATATATATTTTCTCTTTTTTTTCTTTTTTCACTTGCAAAACTGGACAAGATTTATTTTATTTTTCCTTGAATTTCCATTTTCAGTATTTGATATTATAGGATATTTAAATTTTATTATCTCTTATCTGAGAAACTTCTTCTTTGAGTCTGCAGTGAGGGTGAGAATGAATCAAATAACAAAATGCAGATTCTAGAGGAAAGGGAAATATTGACAAACAATTGTGTTGACCTGAGGTCAGAATAGCAAATAGTTACTAAGGTGAATTTCAAAGACCATTACAATGCAACATGGATAGGTTGTGTGCTTTTGTTTGTTGTTAATACAACTATTTTTTTCAAGCATGTAAATGTTGCTAGTTGCATTGTAAATTAAACAATAACACCCCTCTTCATTTTCATCCATACCTACTGGTAAGGCTGCCAGTGGCCCAGTAAAGTCTTTGATGCAGTTTGAACCAAAAATTGGAATTTTAAATTCCCACTATTGAAGCTACTCATAAGGGTCCGTGATGCCAGCAATTACGTATTCATCAACATCATCATTTCCATTATTATCATCATCATTATTACTTGCTGTTATTATTGTTTGTATTATTAGTTAACAGTTTTCTCATTAAGTTGTCATTTTTTTCAGCCAAAACTTTTCAGAATGTTGATTGTCTTTCAAATAATTTGAAGAGTGTACTAAAGAGTATGGTAATATGCTCCAGTGAATCTCAGTTCTTCTCTTCGCTCAAAGTTTCTATAAATAAAGTTTCAGAAGAAGTAGTTCTTTCTTCACACTGGGGACTATATGAATCTACACATGTGTATGCATGAACATCTCTATCATTAATGTTACCTCTCAGTTTCAGAACTTTCTCTAATCTTCCCTAAGTGATTCAGGTACCAGTCATTGAAAGCTTTCTATCAGATTGTTCCTGTTACCATTCAGGGAGGTTTTAATGCTTAGAGTTGATTTCGGGATGCGAGTCTCACATTTTCTCAGTGTTCTCTGTTCTGGTACTTGGTTTCTTCTTAGTGATTCATGAAAATAAATGTATTTAAACTTCCTCTTCTAAAGGAATTGTACAATTGACAGGATTTCATATTCTGAAAATCTGCTCCCTTGCCACAGCCTCATGCCCTTTCATACCTCCCATACAGTATGTTACTGAAATCTTGCATATCTTATATTGTATGTGTGATCAAAGTTCGACTTCCATTTTTTAGGTTCCTTTGCTTTTTATCAGATTCTGTTGAACGGCTTTCCATTTCAGCACTTCTCACTTTAATGCCCTAATTCTCCTGTTCTATTCTATTGCTTTTCTTAGTTTCTTTACATCTACCTGCTCACTGTGTCTTTACTACCTTACACTGATAACTAAAATGAAGATTAGGTTTTGTTGTCCATTGGCAGTGTGCACCTCTGTGTATTTTGATGTAGTTGATAGGCCTAGTGAGGACTTCTTTGCTTCCTTGGCTTGAAATACAATTCTTTCTATGGTAGTCATCAAAATCTTTTACTCTGCTTTCTAACTGCTTCTCCAGATATTTGTCCTCTTTGTTACATCCCAAATCTACTTTTCTTTCTTCTTTTTTTAAATTTTATTTTATTACATTATGTTAGTCATCATACATTACATCATTAGTTTTTGATGTAGTGTTCCATGATTTATTGTTTGCATATAACACCCAGTGCTCCATGCAATATGTGCCCTCTTTAATACCCATCACCAGGCTAACCCATCCCCCCACCCCCTCCCCTCTAGAACCCTCAGTTTGTTTCTCAGAGTCCATAGTCTCTCATGGTTCGTCTCCCCCTCCGATTTCCCCTGTTCATTTTTCCCTTCCTACTATCTTCTTCTTCTTCTTCTTCTTCTTCTTCTTCTTCTTCTTCTTCTTCTTCTTCTTCTTCTTCTTCTTCTTCTTCTTCTTCTTCTTCTTCTTTTCTTCTTCTTCTTCTTCTTCTTCTTCTTCTTCTTCTTCTTTTTTAAAATATAATGTATTATTTGTTTCAGAAGTACAGGTCTGTGATTCAATAGTCTTATACAATTCACAGCACTCACCATAGCACATACCCTCCCCAATGTCCATCACACAGCCACCCTATCCCTCCCACCCTGCATCACTCCAGCAACAGCAAATCTCAGTTTGTTGTCCTGAGATTAAGAGTCTCTTATGGTTTGTCTCCCTCTCTGGTTTCATCCTGTTTCATTTTTTCCTCCCTTACCCTATGATCCTCTGTCTTGTTTCTCAAATTCCTCATATCAGTGAGATCATTTCTCTGATTGCTTATTTTGCTTAGGATAATACCCTCTAGTTCCATCCATGTCATTGCAAATGGCAAGACCTCATGGGTTTTTTTTTGATGGCTGCATAATATTCCATTGTGTGTGTATGTGTGTGTGTGTGTGTGTGTGTGTGTGTGTGTATCACATCTTCTTTATCCATTCATCTGTTGATGGACATCTTGGCTCTTTCCATAGTTTGGCTATTGTGGACATGGCTGCTATAAACATTGGGATTGCACGTACCCCTTCTGATCTCTACATTTGTATCTTTGGGGTAAAAACCCAGTAGTGCAATTGCTGGGTCGTAGGGTAATTCTATTTTCAACTTTTTGAGGAACCTCCATACTGTTTTGCAGAGTGGCTGCACCAGCTTGAATTCCCACCAACAGTGTAGGAGGATTCCCCTTTCTCCACATCCTCACCAACATCTGTTGTTTCCTGACTTGTTCACTTTAGCCATTCTGACTGGTGTGAGGTGGTATCTCATTGAGGTTTTGATTTGGATTTCCCTGATGCTGAGTGATGTTGAACACGTTTTCCTGTGTTGGCCATTTGGATGTCTTCTTTGCAGAAATGTCTCTTCATGTCTTCTGCCCATTTCTTCATTAGATTATTTGTTCCTTGACTGTTGAGTTTG
Source organism: Zalophus californianus (assembly GCF_009762305.2). Classification (NCBI taxonomy): domain Eukaryota; kingdom Metazoa; phylum Chordata; class Mammalia; order Carnivora; family Otariidae; genus Zalophus; species Zalophus californianus. The sequence continues at coordinate 64,838,857 of NC_045599.1, read as the reverse complement.
ATAAGTTCTTTAGAGATTTTGGATACTAGTCCTTTATCTGATATGTCATTTGCAAATACCTTCTCCCATTCTGTCAGTTGTCTTTTGGTTTTGTTGACTGTTTCCTTTGAGCTGCAAAAGTTTTTATCTTGATGAAGTCTCAATAGGTCATTTTTGCCCTTGCTTCCCTTGCCTTTGGCAATGTGTTTAGGAAGAAATTGCTGCGGCTGAGGTTGAAGAGGCTGCTGCCTGTGTTCTCCTTTAGGATTTTGATGGACTCTTGTCTCGCGTTTAGGTCTTTCACCCATTTTCAGTATATTTTTGTGTGTGGTGTAAGGAAGTGGTCCAGTTTCATTCCTCTGCATGTGGCTGTCCAATTTTCCTGACACCATTTGTTGAAGAGACTGTCTTTTCTCCATTGGACATTCCTTCCTGCCTTGTTGAAGATGAGTTGACCGTAGAGTTGAGGGTCCTTTCTGGGCTCTCTATTCTGTTCCATTGATCGGTGTATCTGTTTTTGTGCCAGTACCATACTGTCTTGATACAGCTTTGTAATAGAGTTTGAAGTCCAGAATTGTGATGTTGTCAGCTTTGCTTTGCTTTTTCAACATTCCTCTGGCTATTTGGGGTCTTTTCTGGTTCCATACAAATTTTAAGATTATTTGTTCCATTTTTTTGAAAAAAGTGGATGGTATTTTGATAGGGATTGCACTGTGTAAATTGCTCCAGGTAGCATAGACATTTTCAAAATATTTGTTCTTCCATCCATGAGCATAGAATGTTTTTCCATTTCTTTATGTCTTCCTCAATTTCTTTCATGAGTATTCTATAGTTTTCTGAGTATAGATTCTTTGCCCCCTTGGTTAGATTTATTCCTCGTTATCTTATGGTTGTGGGTGCAATTGTAAATGGGATCGACCCCTTAATTTTTCTTTCTTCTGTCTTGTTGGTGTATAGAAATGCCACTGATTTCTGTGGATTGATTTTATATACTGCCACTTTACTGAATTCCTGTCTGAGTCCTAGCAGTTTTGGGGTGGAGTCTTTTGGATTTTCCACATAAAGTAACATATCATCTGCAAAGAGTGAGAGTTTGACTTCTTTCCCAATTTGGATGCCTTTTATTTCTTTTGTTGTCTAATTGCTGAGGTTAGGACTTCTAGTACTATGCTGAATAGCAGTGGTGATAGTGGACATCCCTGCCGTGTTCCTGACCTTAGGGGAAAAGCTCTCAGTTTTTCCCCCATGGAGAATGATATTTGCTGTGGTTTTTTCATAGATGGCTTTTATGATATTGAGGTATGTATCCTCTGTCCCTACACTCTGAAGAGTTTTAATCAAGAAAGGATGCTGTACTTTGTCAAATGCTTTTTCTGCATCTATTGATAGGATCATATGGTTCTTGTTCTTTCTTTTATTAATGTATTGTATCATATTGATTGATTTGTGGATATTGAACCAAACTTTGCAGCCCAGGAATAAATTCCACTTGGTCATGGTGAATAATCCTTTTAATGTACTGTTGGATCCTATTGGCTAGTATTTTGGTGAGAATTTTTGCATCCATCTTCATCAGGGATATTGGTCTGTAATTCTCCTTTTTGATGGGGTCTTTGTCTGGTTTTGGGATCAAGGTAATGCTGGCCTCATAGAAAGAGTTTGGAAGTTTTCTTTCCATTTCTATTTTTTGAAACAGCTTCAGAAGAATAGATATTAATTCTTCTTTTAAATGCTTGGTAGAATTCTCCTGGGAAGCCATCTGGCCCTGGGCTCTTGTCTGTTGGGAGATTTTTGATGACTGCTTCAATTTCCTTACTGGCTATGGGTGTGTTCGGGTTTTCTTTTCCTTCCTGGTTCAGTTTTGGGAGTTTATATGTTTCTAGGAATGCATCCATTTCTTCCAGATTATCTAATTTGCTGGCATATAGTTGCTTTTAATATGTTCTTGTATTATTTGTATTTCTTTGGTGTTGGCTGAGATTTCTCCTCTTTCATTAATGATTTTATTTATTTGGGTTGCTTCTCTTTTCTTTGTGATAGGTCTGGACAGGGGTTTATCAATCTTATTAATTCTTTCAAAGGACCAGCTCCTAGTTTCTTTGATTTGTTCTACTGTTCTTTTGGTTTCTATTTCATTGATTTCTGCTCTGATCTTTATTATTTCTCTTCTCCTGCTGGGTTTAGGCTTTATTTGCTGTTCCTTCTCTAGCTCCTTTCGGTGTAGGGTTAAGTTGTGTATTTGAGACCTTTCTTGTTTCTTGAGAAAGGCTTGTATTGCTATATACTTTCCTCTTAGGACTGCCTTTGCAGCATCCCAAAGATTTTGAAGAGCTGTGTTTTCATTTTCATTTGTTTCCATGACTTTTTTTAATTCTTCTTTAATTTCCTGGTTGACCCATTCATTCTTTAGTAGGATGCTCTTTAGGCTCCATGTATTTGAGTTCTTTCCAACTTTCCTCTTGTGATTGAGTTTTAGTTTCAAAGCATTGTGGTCCAAAAATATGCAGGGAATGATCCCAGTCTTTTGGTCCCAGTTGAGACTGGTTGAGACCAGATTTACTTTGATCCCAGAATAGATGTGATCTATTCTGGAGAATGTTCCATGGGCACTAGAGAAGAATGTGTATCCTATTGCTTTGGGATAGAATGTTCTGAATAGGTCTGTCAAGTCCATTTGGTCCATTGTGTCATTTAAAGCCTTTATCCTTGTTGATCTTTTGCTTAGATGATCTGTCCATTTCAGTGAGGTGGGTGTTAAAGTCCCCTACTATTATTGTATTGTTGTTGAAGTGTTTCTTTGATTTTGTTATTAATTGGCTTATATAATTGGCTGCTCCCATGTTAGGGTCATAGGTATTTACAATTGATAGATTGTCTTGTTGGACAGAACCTTTGAGTAGTGTCCTTCCTCATCTCTTATTATAGTCTTTGGTTTAAAATCTAAGTTGTCTCATATAAGGATTGCCACCCCAGCTTTTTTTTTTTAACAATTTTTTTTTATTTATTTGACAGAGAGAGACTTAGCAAGAGAGGGAACACAAGCAGGGGGAGTGGGAGAGGGAGGAGCAGGCTTCCCACAGAGCAGGGAGCCTGATGCAGGGCTCAATCCCAGGACCCTGGGATCATGACCTGAGCTGAAGGCGAATGCTTAATGACTGAGCCACCCAGGTGCGCCTCCCACCAGCTTTCTTTTGATGTCCACTAGTATAATAAATGGTTTTCCACCCCCTCACTTTCAATCTGGAGGTGTCTTTGGGTCTAAAAAGAGTCTCTTGCAGGCAGTATATCAACGGGCCTTGTTTTTTATCCAATCTTATATCCTGTGTCTTTTGATTGGGGCATTTAGCCCATTTACATTCAGGTAACTATTGAAAGATATGACTTTAGTGCCATTGTATTGCCTGTAAGGTGACTGTTACTGTATATTTTCTCTATTCCCTTCTGGCCTATCTTACTTTTAGGCTCTCTCTTTGCTTGGAGCACCCTTTCCAATATTTCTTGTAGTTCTGGTTTGGTGTTTGCAAATTCTTTTAGTTTTTGTTTGTCCTGGAAGCTTTTTATCTCTCCTTCTATTTTCAATGATAGCCTAGCTGGATATAGTATTCTTGGCTGCATTTTTTTTCGTTTAGTGCTCTGAAGATATCATGCCAGTCCTTTCTGGCTTGCCAGGTCTCTGTGGATAGGTCTGCTGCCAATCTAATGTTTCTACCATGTAAGTTACAGATCTCTTCTCCCGAGCTGCTCTCAGGATTTTCTCTTTGTCTCTGAGACTCGTAAGTTTTACTATTAGTTATCTGGGTGTTGACCTATTTTATTGATTTTGAGGGGGGCGTTCTCTGTGCCTCCTGGATGTTGATCCTCTTTCTTCCCCAAATTAGGGAAGTTCTCCACTATAATTTGCTCCAATATACCTTCTGCTCCTCTCTCTTTCTTCTTCTGGGGTCCCGATTTTTCTAGTATTGTTTCGTCTTATGGTATCACTTGTCTCTCATGATCCAGTAGTTGTTTATCTCTCTTTTTCTCAGCTTCTTTATTCTCTATCTTTTGGTCTTCTATATCACTAATTCTCCCTTCTGCCTCATTTATCCTAGCAGTTAGAGCCTCCATTTTTTATTGCACTTCATTAATAGCCTTTTTTTATTTCGACTTGGTTAGATTTTAGTTCTTTTATTTCTCCAGAAAGGTATTCTCTAGTATCTTCCATGCTTTTTTCAAGCCCAGCTAGTATCTTTATAATCGTCTTTCTGAACTCTAGTTCTGACATCTTACTAATGTCTGTATCGATTAAGTCCCTGGCAGTCGGTACTGCCTCTTATTTTTTTTTGAGGTGAGTTTTTCCATCTTGTCATTTTGTCCAGAGGAGAATAGATGAATAAAAGAACAAAATGCTAAAAGAGTAACAATGGCCTCAGAAAAATATTCACTAAACAAATCAGAAGAGTCCCGAAACTGGGGGGGAAAGAAAGAAAAAAAAAGAATATGATCAGGCTGGTGAATAGAACAGAGCCACACACTAGATTTTGGGTGTATTTTGGTCTGTTAGAAGAAATTGCCTCTCAAAATTTTAAAGAAAAAAAACTTATATGTACAAAAATAAGGGTAAATACAATGAAGGGATGGAATATCAGGTAAAGATGAAAATTATAAAAGATTTTATAAAATTAATTGATAAGATAAAAGGTTGGTTGAAAAAAGAAAGAAGAATAAAAAAGAGAGAGAGAATGTGATCAGGTGGGAGACTAGAACAAAGCCATACACTAGAGATTTAGGGTATATTTGGTCTGCTAGAAGAAATTGTATCCCAAAATTTTAAGGAGAGAAAAACTTATATGTATACAGTAAATAAGGTTACCTACAATGAAGGGATAGAATATGACTCTAAAAATGAAAATTTAAAAAGATTTTAAAAAGGAATTGATAAGATGTTGGTTGAAAAAGGAAAAAAGAAAAATTCAAAAAAATAGAAAAAAATAAGAAAATTTAAAAAATTAACTTTGAAAGACTAAAGAATCATGGGGAAAAAAGGCCATGAATTCTATGTGCTGTATTTCCCTAGTGGTGGAGTTTTGCACTTCTCATGGCTGTTATTGCTGATTTTCTGGGGTAGGGAGCTGTTGCAGTGATTCTCAAATGTCTTTGCTGGAGGCGGAATTGCCCCGCCCTTGCCAGGGGTCCGGCTAGGTAATGTGTTCTGGTTTGCTCTCGGTAGCTTTTGTTTCCTGAAAGCTTTCCGTACAGCTTTGGAGGACGAGAGTGAAAATGGCAGCCTCCTAATCTCTGGCCCTGGAGGAGCTGAGAATTTGGGGCCCCACTCCTCAGTGAGACCTCAGAGAAAAGCAGTCAATCACTCCTGTCTCCCCGGTCTCCGGCCACACTCCATGCTCACCTGGCCTGTTACCGAGTGTTTCTGTCTCTGTACATGACCCCACTTGGATTCTCCAGACCCAGCAAATTCCTGCGTGGTGCTCCCACGCCGCTCTTCCCAAGGGAGGAAGGGGAATCTCCCTGGATCTGCTGCTTGTTGGATCCCTGCTGGAAGAGCAGTGGCCCAACTAGGCCACAGATCATGGTTTATGGCAACCGCGAGCTGAGATCCCATTCCTCAGCTCCATCTTTGCAGTTGGCTTCCCCACTCTGATACCTGGGAGGTCTGCCACACTCAGGTACCCCCCGGTCTTTCTGTGACCCCAAGGGTCCTGAGACTACACTGTCCCAGAGAAGGTTCCATCACCCCTCACCTCCCCACCCCCCACCCTCCCACCCCCCCACTTAGCCACTGGATCAACGTCCCTCAGCAGAGCAGACTTCTAAAAGTTCCAATTTTGTGCTCTGCTGCTCTACCACTTGCCGGTAGGTAGCCGGCTGAGGAGGCTCCCTCCCACCGCGGTCTATCTTCCCAAATATTGCCTTGGATTCACTTCTCCACACGTCATACCTTCCAGAAAGTGGTCGCTTTTCTGTTCATAGAGTTGCTGCTATTCTTTTCTTCGATCTCCTGTTGAGTTTGTCGTGTTCAGAATGGTTTGATAACTATGTAGCTGAATTCCTGGGACCAGACGAAATTTAGGTCTCCTACTCCTTTGCCATCCTGCTCCTCTCCCCACAAATCTACTTTTGAGACTCCTTTTGTTTTTTTTTTCCTCTAGGTTTTCTTCAACAGTAATTACCTTCAATTCACATCAATTGGCTTACCTCTGTAGGCCAACTTTTCCCACATCTGTTTTTCTAACACTGGAATCTGTGGAAGTTTATTTTGCCACTTCTAACTGCCTCTTTTACAACTTTATAGAGATGTGACAACAGAATTCTAAGTCATAGGTTAGTCATTAAAAGCTTTTCAGGCTAGACTTAGGTAAGTTTTCCTACCTTATTTTCCAATCTGCTTCAGTCACTTTGTAAGATGTCCTTCACACGCATTGCCATAAATGTCTCTTAGTTTTTTCTCCTGCTCTTTGGCTCTGTTTTCTCAAAACTAAGGAACATGTTTAAATGCTACTCCTTTTTCTGGGCAAATTTACATCCATAATCACTCCCTCAATGCCTTCATCTCATTTGAATTTTAATTTTGCTTTTTCTGTCTCTTGAAAGTTTACTGATTCCATGTTAAGAGAATAAAATATTTTTATAAACATTTATTATTTTACATTTATTTTTATAATCTATGTTTTTAGTATCTCACACTGATATAATTATATAATTATAGTTTATATATAAATGACTTAGAGAATTATCAAGAATTATCAAGAGAACGTTCACTTTTGCTTATGGCAGGTGAATGTCAGATAAGTATGAGGGGCAGTGGATTTTCTATTAAGGAATCTTAGACAAAATTTCAGATTCCTATATTTCATTACCTCTACATATGGCCCAGAAAGGTAGCTAAACTCATTTAACAAACAACTGTTGGGATAATGATCATACACGCAAAAATAGAAAAGAGAAACTATTTTTCAAATTTCAAATGTGTTACCAAAAAGAGCACCTTTTCTTTAAACATTATCTTATATGTAAACAGTAAATGACTATGCAGATAAAACACTGTATTTTATGTAATTATAAGCATATAACCACACTTTCTTTCCTTTCAGTTCTTTTAAGCCCAGGAAAACAGCAAAGAGATTGAATTTGCCTCATGGTATTATTGTGGTCCATATTACAACACTTAAATTTGACAATACAAGCTCAGGGGCAAAGAGTTTGTTGTTCCTTCCCATTTAGAAGCATTTTGACTCTTTTGTCCCAACCTCTAATAGGACAGTCATGTTGCTTCAGAGTATTTAATATACATAAAGTATGCTCTTATACTTTAATATACTCTTAGCTTGTTAATTTTTTTTCACAAAATAATTTTATACTTGAAAAAAAATAGTTTTCAAGTGAACTGTAAAAACACCTCTCATGATATGAGTAGCTCAGTCTACAATTTTTTTTTTTTTTGCCTACATTTTTTGTTTATGACTTAATGAATACCTGGAGAACTTTGTGGCCTAAAACACTTAAGCAGCCCTTGGTTGAAACAATTTTAGAATTTTAGGTATTTTTCAGATAAAATACTCTATAATAGTAGCAATAAGTGGTCCACTGGGCATGGAGTATTCATTTGAGTCAAGCCAATGCTTCTTAATCTTTAATTTATAATTGGAGTGGAAAATTTCCCTTTACATTTAAGTGAAAATAATGTAATAGGGTTTATGCAAGTAATTTCATTTGCTGTGAACAATGATTGCTAGATCAGAGTAGCCAAGCAATGTAACCCTCTGCTGTCCATTCCTGACAATACCCATAGCCACATTCCTACCAAAAATGTAAATTCATGGCCTGTAAATAAATGCATTCTTTTTTTTTTAAAGATTTTATTTATTTATTTGAGAGAGAGAGAGTGAGAGAGAGCATGAGAGGGGAGAGGGTCAGAGGGAGAAGCAGACTCCCCACTGAGTGGGGAGCCCGATGTGGGACTCGATCCCAGGACTCCAGGATCATGACCTGAGCTGAAGGCAGTCACTTAACCAACGGAGCCACCCAGGCACCCTTAATATATGCATTCTTATTAGTACTGAGAATAATCAGACTGCATAATGACTTATTGAAATCCATTTCATGATTTAACCAAGTGATAAGAAACAGATCTTGATAACTTTTATAACAATTTATTTTCAGATATCAAAGACAAGATATTTTAGGAAGCATGTTAAAATCTTTAACTTTTAAGAGCATTTTGAATTTCCAAATTTTGACATATCAGTTAAAAATGCACAAAATGCTTAGCAGGAATGTTTTATGTTAGGAAGACCCTTACCCGAGTTAAAATAAATGAATTTCATAGCTTTTTATCTAAATATTCTTCTTTTTGGTAAATCATGTGAAAGAGTTCTTTTCATTCTAGTTACATGGAATAGAATGAAAACAATTTAATTTGTATTTTATTCCTTTACATTTTATATTTGGCAACATTTTTTTAGAACCTATACATGCTTAATCTTTTTTGGCCAAATATATAAATGATTATTCTTGTGGGTATGGAAAATTAAATGCGTTAAATATGTAGCATGCCAACATTCATGGTATGTATTAAAATGTAAAAACTATATAGGAACTATTTTTACTTTTAGTCTTTAGAGAAAAATCTTAAGTTATATTTGGATGCACTGGAATTCATTTAGATTCCCTACATCTGATAATTGATAATTTCAGTCTCCGGGAGCTAAATATGTACATTTTAAAAAATATACTCACACTTTCATTTTGTTGTCATTCATAAATAATTGACCTAATTTTTTTAAAGATTAATTAATTTATTTTAGATAGAGAGAGTGCATGCGTGAGTCATGGGAGGGGCAGAGGGAGAAAATTTCAAGCAGACTCCCTGCTGAGCATAGAGCCTGACACAAGGGGCCCAATCCAGGACTCTTGAGATCGTGACCTGAACTAAAACCAAAAGTCAGATGCTCAACCGCCTGAAACACCCAGGCACTCCTAATTTGACCTAATTTATAAACAATACTTACTTCAGTGTGGGACTTGAGAAAGAGACTATAAAGAAAGCAGTATGAAAATTAATAAATCTTTTCACTGTTTCATCAATTTTCTTAGAGGTAAAAGTGAGATTAATACATACCAAAATATATCCCATAGCATTAGTTCTCTAACCATATGACTTTGAGAAATTTTGGATTAGACATAGAATAGCAGTTGTTTATCAAGGGACTAGAAACTTTTAATACACAAATGTGTTTGATAAGACCTAGGAGAGACAGGTATGGAGGGAGACAGTGTGGGAATGGGGGTGGGTAGAGACAAAGTATGACATTATGTCCCATTGGGGGGAGATCTGCAGCACATATACAAAGCAATTGGAAATTAATAAAACCAGCAAATACTGTTTTGAACCCAGCAATTTATTTTTATCCTCTTATCAAGACACTCTTCTAGGGTTTAAGATTTGTGCCTGTGTCATATATTTGTATATTTCCAGCATCTATAACAATGACAAGCACACAGTAAAGTGTTCAATATATACATTATTAGATGTTTGAATAAAAAAATTAATTATGCAAAATATATTTGGAAAAAATCTTATTCCAATCAAATGTTAGGAACAATCTGGAATGTTTCACTCAAAACAAAAATTAACATTGAAAACTGGAGCTAAGGGTACCTGGGTGGCTCAGTTGATTCAGTTCAGATCATGGTCTCAGGGTGCTAGGATCAAGCCCCACATCAGGCTCCCTGCTCAGCAGGGAGTCTGCTTCTCCCTCTCCCTCTGCCCCTAACCCCAATTGTGTGCTCTGTCTGTCTCAAATAAATAAATAAAATATTTAAAAAAAAAGAAAACTGGAGATAATATGAATGTGAGTAATGGGAGAACTCTCTCTGTCCCTATATTCCTAGACAGGCATGTAATATGTAGCAACCATTTTCTGTTTTGAAGTAATAAAAAAAATAGCTTCTGCAATGGAGTCTCAAAATCTATAGTTTAATATAAAAAATTGAATCTTGTTTCACCTTCACAGTTAAGATGCTGATGAATTTTTCCTTGAGGAGACATTCTGCAGGAAACTTTGTTGCTGGCAAAGTTTATACCATTTGAAATAAGCAAACAGTCCATAAACTCTCTACTAGCAAGCAGCAGTAAACAATCAATCTCTGAACCATTCACTGGACCAGAAAAACTTCCTGAGATACCAAATAATTTCTTTAGAGCTTGTGGTCCATACATGTGCCTAGCAGAAAATTCATTTAAAATTCCTAGCTTAGAGAATATGTATTACCATATTAGAGCTAATATGTAATATCTTATTAGAGCTAGGGAGAATCATGGCAGCAACATTCAGCTTTGGATATAATGTAGCAGTGTATGGCTGCAAAACCTTTTGAAAACAAGTCAATCAAAGTCACCTTTACTTTTAGCAGTATTTTTGGTAGTATTTTACAAATACCTGATCTTGAAATCTTGTTGAATTTAGTCCAGTTTAGTCCAACACATTCTCATTTTAATGACCCTAACTATTGCTATTCAATGGAAAATAATGAAAAATATCAGAATCCAAGAACTATAGGGAGATCTACATTTACAAGTAATATTTTTAAAAAATTAAAGTTCAAATAATGTTATTCTGCCTCTTTGGATTTCATAGCTGGCTCTTTAAGTGATACCTGCATCCTATTAAGATTTCTGAACTATTTTAAGTAAAAGCATATGTTATGTTTGGAGACATTCACACTTTCCAGTACATGCTGACCTTTGAACTTAGATATACTCACATTTGCTTAGCTTCAGTTCAAATATTTTTTCCTCATTTAAATGATGAATCCACCTCCTGAAGGCAGATATGAAATGGTAAATATTATATATTTATACTTATATAAATATAAGTAAATATTAAGCAAAAGAGTCTAGGTAATTATTTTCAAAACTTATTTATCAACTTACTTTTTGATATGTTTTATAATATATGGAACCATAGCACCTATTTTATTTTTGCTTTTTATATATTTCACTGAAGTACAATAAACAAACAGGAGACTCCAAATCATGTGTTCAGCTTAGTCATGTTCCACAAAGTGAATACACTCATGTAACCAGCACCCAGATAAAAACACACAATATCATCAGCACACCCTCTTCTAGCCACTACACTTCACTATAAGAATAAACATTATCCTGACTTCTAACAATATAGAATAGTTTTGCCTGTTTTTAAACATATAAATAAATTATACCAAATGAACTCTTCTATGTCTTTGGCTTCTTTGCCTCAACATGAGGTATGTAAGAATCACCCAGGTTTTTTGGTATAGTTATAGTTCAGTCGTTCTCTTTGCTGTATGGTAGCCCATTGTTTGGATAGACCACAGTTTATTTATCCATCATTTTATGTATTGGCATTTGGGTTTTTATTGTTTCAGGAATTGGAAGAAAAATAATGCTGTGAATATTACTCTACGAGTCTTTTCATGAGTATGTGTAGATTTCTTTTGCATATATTCCTAGCATTGTGTATCCACCTATTGTATATACATATAGGATATGCATATAGTTTTACTAGACATTGTCAAGTAGTTACCTAAAATGTCAAGTTTATGAGGTTCCCGTTGCTCTACCTTCTCACCAACTAGTGTCTGTTTGTTCTATTTTTATTTCATTTATAGAACTTTTGGTGTGTTGTATAGCATTGTTTTTTAAGTTGCAATTCTCAAATCAGAAAAAAAATTTATTTGCCATTTTAACAAAGTGCATTTTTTATGTAAAATGCTCAAATGGAAAAGGCATACTTATAGAAATATATAGAAGGATAATCAAAAGAAATCTAAATGAAGAACAAAATGTATTATTTACAAAGGGATAGTTAATGAATAAAAAATCAGTTCTAAAATAACTATGTCACAAGATGAAAATACAGCCTAAGGAATATAGTCAATTACATTGTAATAATATTGTATTGTGATAGATGGTGCCTGCACTTACCATGATGAGTGCTGAGTAACGTGTGGTATGGAGTCACAGTATACACACCTGAAATTAATGTAACATTGTATAGCAGCTGTACATCCATTAAAAAAAGAAATTAGAAAAAAGGATTAGATTCTATTGATAGAGTTCCTTTTCTCATCTCTTGTAGTGTATGGCTGTAATTTGAGGGACTGTCTTGATTGGTTCTGTTCCCACTAAGAGAATATCTTTTTGACAACATATGTCTCTAGAAATAGGAAGCATTGAAAAAGGCAGTCTCATGAGTGCAGTCTTTCAACTTCCTCTCAGATGCTTAGGAATGAGCCTTGGGCCTGGAACACTTTCTTTATCAAGAGAGAAGGAGCCCAAACAGCCTGTGCTGGGTTTATCATCTTGTGAGGGACTGGGTCTCACGTTATGAAGCACCTGTCCCATCCCACTGTTAAACCTGTTCCCTGAGGAGAACAGAAGGGGGTTTCTTCCACTACAGCCCTGAGAGGGATGTGTTTAGGCTGATTGCCCTGCATCGGCCTCCCACTGCCAAAGGACCCACTGGCCATAGGGAACCGATGCCCACTGTTGAAGCAGATCTCGCTCCATCTCCTTTTTGTGTGAGTGAAGTATTGTCACATACCAAGATGCAGTGGGTGGAAGTGTTTGGAATCCACTCCTGGGATTGGTAACAGGTACATGGTACTCTGCTTGACACTAAGACTTGATGAACTAATTCAGGAGTACAGAGTTTATTATTGGCATTTGTCAAAAGCTGAGCCAAGGATTCTTACACTACTTCAGTATACATCAAAATCACGTGAAGGGCTTGTTGAGAACAGATTCCTGGACTTCCCTTTCAGAGTTTGTATTTCAGGAGTTTGGGGTGGGACCTAAGGATTTGCATTTCCCTCTAGTTGCCAGGTAATGCTGAGACTGTTTGTGGGCGACACATTGAGAATTACTGTTCTAAGAAAATAGACCAGACTAGTAACTTTAATTAAAAAAAAAAAAAACTTACGTGAAACTGGCTCAAATTTCCATTCTGTTCCTTAATTAACCATGTGACTTTGAGTTATTTCATATCTGGGTTTCATTTCTGCATTTCGATATAATAATTTTATTTTCACATTCAGCAGAATAATGTATTATTTCATGTAATAACATTATTTATGGTCTTTCCCACATATTTGTTGGTTCCAAAAGAGCATGACACCACTGGCCAATAAAAGCTGAGACATGGTGCAACTGTTTCCATCCAGTGATTACTATGTATGTGGGGAGGGTGAGGTGTGGGTGTGGCTATGTGTGTATGACTGTATGTATCATGGCATTGTACGGGGGCATAACAAAATTTTTCCCTCTGTGGTATTTTTCTTCTCAAATAATTTTTCTTGTGATTAGGGCTTTTCAATAATAAAGATTTTTTTTTAATTTGTATATTTTAGAAAGAGAGAGAGAGAGTGCATGTGCATGCACATGCAGAGGAGAGGGGCAGAAGGAGAGGGGCAGAGGGAGAGAGGGGAAATCCTCCAGCTGACTCCTGCTGAGCACAGAGCCCTAGGTGTGCCTTCATCCCAGGACCCTGAGATTATGACCTAAGCCGAAATCAAGAGTTGGACACTGAACCAACTGAGCCACCCAGATGCCCCTAAATGTTAAAGATTTATCTGAGAAGTCTTTTAACCTTCCAAATTATCCATATTTGAGAAGAACTTTGTGGTCCTATTTATGGTAATATATTTAATAAAAATTTAAGACATTTACTTATTAGTAAAGGCATATTGAGAACTATTTATCTTTTAGATCAACGTATTATCTGTTCCTCAAAAAGTTTATTTAAAATATCCATTTCTGTTTAGTAGCACAATCCATTTATATCTCTAAATCTATTGTAAAATTGCTGTATATTTACATTATTGCTTGTATTTTCATTCCTAATATGATTAATAGGCCAAACACAAAGCTAAAGAAATATTCTTCAGAACTACCATTGTAGTTGCAACAAGTAGACATTCTTTAGTAAGTGTGTGTTTTTTGTCATCACTCTGTTTATTTTTACTGCATATAAATAATATCTTTCCCTGTGTTGTCATTTTTGTAGTATTTATATTTGTTATTTTTTATTTGTTAAAAGTTTGTAACTTAATTGCAGTAAAAATGCAAAAAATTCAAGGCATAATTCTATTACAAAGACATATGCAAAAATAAATATTGTTTTATTTGCTTTGTAGTTCAATTTTCTATCAAACAATGCCTTTGGATTTTTATTTTTGATGTCTGATTCACACAAATGTCAAATGTCTATTAAGAAGCTACACTTTTAGATATTCACTTTAAAACATTTGAAATATTTAAAACATTTAAAATAAATTATGAATAGACATATGAAATATGTAGCAGAATAAAAACAATAATAATAAAACAGAACACCTTTAGTGTTCTTGAAATGAGACCTCATTTCCACTACCTTACCTGGCTTCCTAAGGAGATAAACCAATACCTGGAATTTTGCTTCCGTTATTCACTTGCACTAAAAACAATGCTCATATATCTGGTATTCCTAAGGAATATATCATTTAGTGTTTCCTAGTTTTGAGCTTTAAAAATGTGATCACATTATCGTACTGTATGTAATGTTCTGTTATTATTCCTTTCATTCAGCATTGCATTTCTAAAACTCATCCATGTTATTATTGTAGGAGATTATGCATTCATTTTCACTGCCTCAAGTATTCCATTGTGTGCAAACATGATTATTCACTTATCCATTTCAAGTCAATGAAAATGTGTTGTTTCTATTTTTTTTTTTTTTGCTATTAAGAAAGGTACAGGCAAATACATTTTGCACATGTATCTTGGTGCATATAGAACAATTATTCTAAGCCATATACTGAAGAGTAAAATGACTGTGTAAGAAGTTTATAAACATTCACTTTTACAGGATAATTCCAAATTATTTTTTAAAGAGTTTGTACCAGAACTGTCATTTTCAATGAATAAGAATTATCCATGTTCAAATTTTTTGCCTATACTTAGTATCATTAGACTTTTTAATTATGGTGAATATAAGTGGTATACCTTAGTAATCTTAACTTGCATGTCCTTCTTTGGTAATAAAACTTAATTTATTTTCTAGCTATAAGAAGGCTGAGGTGATATAGAACAGGCTTGTTGAGGAAGGATTTATACCTTGTATGACTGCATTTCAGGAAACTAGATTGCTCTGCCCCTATCACCTTCCTTATTCAACTCATTATCGCACCAATGAAAAATGATTCAGGCTTGTATAATCAGACAGAAATTAGCATTCTCTTCCTCATTCATCTGTCATATTTTTACTCCTTTGCATTACCTGACTCAGCTATCTATCCTGAGAAGTTTAAACTGTTCAACATTGTGCATTTCCCTATTATTAAGTGTATTATATTCTAGTGTAAATTGTGTCAATTTGACAATACGGTGTGTGTGCATACTGAAGTCAGATATGCATCAAAATAGCATTGAATTACCAGTGTATACCAGGGCATGTCCCTCATTGCATGTGCTTATTAAATTAAAAGATAATTACTTCTGTGTTCAGTTGTTAGTAGATCCCTTTGCATAGCATTCATCCCTTCAAGGAGTGGCCTTCAACTATATTATATTCCAGTTGGAGAGATAAAGGACCATGTTTAAACAGTTAATTTCACTAGATGTCAGTGAAATACACCCTGAAATTATAAGCCACAGTTTATGGGGCTGCAATGGAAAAAAGCAAGATATAGGTGTGAGAAAGAATAAAAAGCAGCCGACATTCAAGTTTTTCTTTAATTTGTTGGCGTGGATATAAAATGGGAATAAAACTAAGGTCATTCCATACTGATAAAACAGAAAAATAGTATGGCTCGTTCAGAAATCATAAATCAAACTGTGCCTAGACTGTAAGATATATGCAAGTAGTGATGGATCGTTTGTCAGATAGATAGAGTGGAATAGCTCATAGCATTAGCAAGAATGACATTTTATTCTGGATTTTTAATTGAATGGCTTAAGTGTAATTATTTAGAGGCATGTAGTATTTGGGGAAGACAATTCTAGTATGTCAGTGTGAAAATATTAAAGAATAATTGTACTAGAGGCCCTCTTTTAGTTCCATAATATCTTTGTGTTAATATTTAGCTTTTCTCTTTGATTTTATGGTAAAATAGAGTCTCTTACTATATCAAAATTAATCACACAATATTTATATGTATTATATTCTCCAGAGTTATTTTTTTATGCAAGAGATGGAATGACAAGGACGTTTTTGTGTTGTAGATAATTTCCTATTTAGTTCGATTTCCCTGGCATATTTACCCATGCAAGAAGTAAAAATTGTTCCTGTTGAAATACTGCTATCCCAGGAGGGAAAGCAGTCTACCATCTCTTCTTAGAAAAAAAAGAAAAAAAAGTTATAGACTTGAAATTTCAAATAAGAATTAAATAAATATATGTGTAAAATTATCTGTTTATATGAAATAACAAATTAAATCACCAGATGAATTAAATTTTTATTTTCTGTATCCAATTATGTTTATTCTGAATAGATCATTTCCTGCCTATACTAAGCATATGAACATAGCTTTTGAGGTATAATTAATGAACTAAAGAAATTTATAGCAAATAACCTAAATATATTTTTAGGCATCTGTCTACTCACTGGTGGCCAGTTTTCACCTTGAGTCTAAAAGATAAAAAAAAGAACGGTAAGTATGTCAGTAGTAGATGGTGTTGAAGGTGGCATGTAAGAAAAGTTTTGTCTAACTATTCCAATATAAAAATTCCCAAGACCCAGTTTTTTATAAGGGTAAACATATAATATAGTAAACAACCATACTCTCAAAGAAGTGAAACATGTCCCCCAAAGAACCTCTACATTGATATATATGGTGGATTTATTCATAATTATTGAAACTGCAGAAAATTCAAATATCCATTAACTGGGTGATTCAGTGTACAAACTGGGGTGCATACATCCATTGGGATACTTCTCAACAACAGAAAGAACATACTACTGCAAAATGTAACCGTGTGGATGAATCTCAAAAACAGCAGGAAATTTGAGTAAAACAGGTAGAAAAGGCTAAAACTGTAATACCATTTAATTAACTTTCTATAAAGGACAAAACCATAGAGAAAAGACTTCCCATAACTGGTTTCCAGGGCCTGGGTTTGGAGAGAGAAAATTACCTACAAAGAGCGTCAAGAAACTGAGGTTTCAGAAATATTCTGCCTCTTGATTGCAGTGGTGGTTATGATACTGCATGCATTTGTTTAGACTCACTGATTTGTACATTTAAAAAGAATGGATTTCTCTGAATTTAAATATCTCAACCTGTCTATATTTTATTTTTTTATTATGTTATGTTAATCACCATATATTACATCATTAGTTTTTGATGTAGTGTTCCATGATTCATTGTTTGCATATAACACCCAGTGCTCCATTCAATACGTGCCCTCTTTAATGCCCATCACCAGGCTAACCCATCCCCCCAACCCCCTCCTCTCTAGAACCCTCAGTTTGTTTCTCAGAGTCCATAGTCTCTCATGGTTCGTCTCCCCCTCTGATGTACCCCCCTTCATTTTTCCCTTCCTGCTATCTTCTTCTTCTTCTTTTTTAAACATATATTATTTGTTTCAGAGGTACAGATCTGTGATTCAACAGTCTTACACGATTCACAGCGCTCACCATAGCACATACCCTCCCCAATGTCTATCACCCAGTCACCCCATCCCTCCCACCCCCCACCACTCCAGCAACCCTCAGTTTGTTTCCTGAGATTAAGAATTCCTCATATCAGTGAGATCATATGATACATGGCTTTCTCTGATTGACTAATGGCATATATTTTAAAAAAGAAAAGAAAACCACACAAACCAAATGAACAAGGAAAGTCACCAAAAATAAAAATTCTAGGGAATATTATCCTAGCTTTTAAATATAACAAGGACAAAACACATTAACTATATACATGTAAATTATTTTTTAGAGTTGGACTACAAACTTCCAGGAAATAAAGCCAAATTAAAAAAAAAAAGTAAGCTTCATTTCATACATTCAAATAAGAGTAGCTTTTCTATGTATCATATTTGTTAAAGTTTATTGTCATTAGATAAATAACCTTCTCTATCCTAGATTAAGGTATTTTAAAAGCAATACTTTCCCCATTTAAAGTAAAGGCCTTCATGATTTTAGTAAAGTTGTTGAATTATTTCCAAGATAGAATGACCTCACCTGTCAGTTTCCAATGCACTGTGAAAAAAATAAGGAATGTTATGTGGTAGATACTTCAATTTCCACCCTCTGCTCGACATAAGTTATCCTTGATTAATTACAGCTGTAACAAAAATTAAGTTCACAAAAAATCTTTTCTAAGGTTGAAAATTGGCACAAAAACAATGTGCTCTTTTTTGGTATTAGCTCCATATCCAAGGTCTTAGGACAAAGTTATCATACTTATTTTATTCACTCATTCATTTATTCAGTAATATCTCTTCAATAGCTAATCTGTGACTGGTGTACAATAGTCCCTGCTCTAGATATTACATGAACAAGGACAACCAGAACCTCTCGTGGGGGCTATGTCCCAGCAGGAGGAGACAGAAGACAAACTAGAATGTACAATATATTTAGCAAATAAGGTAGTTCAAAACTGCAATTTGAATATGTTATAAATAAGCAGGATAGTTTGATGGACAGGACCTGGGAAAAGTGGTTTCAGCACTGATAGCAATTCACTCTGAAGAGTTAGGGCCTGAACTAAAGAATGGTTAGGAGTGAGTTAAGTGAAGAATTGGAAAAAAAAAAAAGTCTTAAGTCAGAAGACAAGCAAATGAAAAGGCCTGAAGCTGAGAAAAACAAACCAATGACAAACACAGGAGCGTTTTCAAAAAACACAATGAAGTCCTATTTCTTGAAATGTCTCTGTGACATAGGGAATGGCTGGAGGGAACTCATGTAGGACCTTTTAAGTGTGGTTAAAAGTCTGGATTTTATTAAATTCAGTGAGAAGCAAGTGAAGGGGTTCAAATACGGTAGAAGTGTGATCTCAGTTATGTTTTAAAATATCTACTCTGGTGTGTGTGTATCATTTGTAAGGTCCAGGAGGAAATTGCAACTATCATTTTAATGGCCAGTGTCTAGGTTTGTTCTTGTCAGGGGAGCCCAATTCTTGCACAAAGGTTGTGGTGTGGAGATGGAGGGAAGTCTTTGGAAAGGGGTGGATCTTAGTTAACTTTACTGCCAAATGAAGTGTTGGATATGTTCCTTAAGATTTTGTGGGAATGCAACAGACATAGTTTTCCAAATATGGGTCATTGATTTTTGGATGTTATTTAAAACGATGGGCCTAATTAAAAGAATGCTCTTAATGATAGCAGATTGTGACAATAAAATTTAAAAACCTCTGAATTATATGAAACAAGGCTTATTCTTTTCAGGAGGTTTAAATGGACCAATATTGTTAACAACTCATATTAATACCTGTTATAGAGGACTGGGAGGGGCAGGGGATATTATGCATAATTTGGTCATATTCCTTAATGGCTAAAGTGAGAAAAACATGAGCAAGAAAATAAATAACGTAGTATTGGATTATAACCCAAAGTACCAAATAATATCCATTAGTCCATGGTGAATTAAACAAATTACTGAGTAAATAAAAAAAAAAAAAGTAAAAAAGAAAGAGAGAAATTGGAGAAGTGGCAAATTTCCTATACCAAAAAAAAAAAAAAAAATCCATGTAATTATGTGTTCTAAAGGAGAGGGAGCATAATTTCCTACTCCTTCAGTGTGGGCTGTGCACAATGACTACATCTAATGAGTAAAGATAAGAAGAGAAGAGTTACTTTACAGTGGAAAACCTACACAAACATTACCTAATCCAGGTGATCAAAGTCAACATCAACAATGAACAATTATGTTGATACCCTGGTATTATAGTCATATACTGCATATGATGTGATAAAAATGGCACTTTACCTCTGTGGTATTCCTCTCCAAACGTATAACTCCAGTACACCATGAAAAAAAAATCAGAAAAATTCTAGGAGGTAGGCACTCTACAAAATACCTGACCTCAAGATAATCAAAGTCATCTGAAACAAGGAAGTTTGAGATACCATCCCAACCAAGAGAAATCTGTGAAGACCAGATGACTGAATGTAATGTGATACCCTAGGTGTGATAGAAAAACACAAAAGGCTGTTAGACTAAGCTAAGGAAATTTGAATCAAGTATGGACCATAGTTAATAATAACATATCGATATTAATTACTTATAATAAATATACCATACTGACAAGATTTTAAAAAGGGAAAGTTAGATGCAGAGTGTATGGGAACTCTCTATACTATCTTCTCAAAATAAATATATAAAACATTTTTTTTAAAAAAATCGATGAGGGCACCTGGGTGGCTTGGTCAGTTAAGTGACTGAGATCAGCTCAGGTCATGATCCTAGAGTCCTGGGATTGAGCCCCACTTTGGGTTCTCTGCTCAGCAGGGAGTCTGCTTCTCCCTTTCCCCCTGCTTGTGCTCTCTCTCTCTCAAATAAATAAATAAAATCTTTTTAAAAAACTGTGTAAAATATTAGCAGAAATTTAAAAATATGAAATCTTATTTTTTCAGGATATCTACTCTATAGCATTAGTGAAAAACCAAGTCCTCCTTCTAGCACATCTTCTTCATCTCTGTGCGTCACACTTTCAATTTTTAGCATACATTTTGCCACCTTTAAGAAGACTTTATTGATCTGCTATATTAGTTTGCTGTTGTTTCCTAACAATCCACCTCAAACGTAGTGGCTTAAAACAGTGAGTATTTATGATTACTGTGAATCTATGTTCCAGCTGTGTGGTTCCTTTGGTTATGCCTGGGCTCCCTCATGCATCACTGACAGTGCTCTGGGAGTCAGCCTGGTATTGGTTGTTTTGTTTCTCTCCCGTGTTATCTTATTTTTCACAAGGCTGGACTAGTCTTGTTCAATGGTTGTATGGCCAGGTTCTTACAGAGAAAGTGGAAGCATGCAAAGCTTGGTCTCAAACTGCCACAACATCACTTCTGTCACATTGTATTGGCCAAAGTAATCACTAAGCTAGTACATATTTGAGGGATAGAAAAATAAACTGTACTTGTTAATGGAGGAAGCTGCAAAATCACATAGTAGAGACATGGATAGAGGTAAAGAAATAATTGTGGCCATCTGACGAACGATCTACCACGTCTGCCATGCAGAACTCATCCCTTAAAGTTTAAATTTCTGGAACCCCTTGTCACTGACCTTTTTTTTTTTTAATTTTTTTATTGTTATGTTAATCACCATATATTACCTCATTAGTTTTGATGTAGTGTTCCACGATTCATTATTTGTTCATAACACCCAGTGCTCCATGCAGAATGTGCCCTCTTTAATACCCATCACCAGGCTAACCCATCCCCCTACCCTCCTACCCTCTAGAACCCTCAGTTTGTTTTTCAGAGTCCATCATCTCTCATGGTTCGTCTCCCCCTCTGACTTACTCCCCTTCATTCTTCCTCTCCTATCTTCTTCTTTTTCTTTTTTCTTAAAATATGTTGCATTGTTTCAGAAGTACAGATCTGTGATTCAATAGTCTTGCACAATTCACAGCGCTCACCGTAGCACATACCCTCCCCAATGTCTATCACCTAGCCACCCCATCCCTCCCACCCCCAACCACTCCAGTAACAGTTTGTTTCCTGAGATTAAGAATTCCTCATATCAGTGAGGTCATATGATACATGTCTTTCTCTGATTGACTTATTTCACTCAGCATAACACCCTCCAGTTCCATCCACGTCGTTGCAAATGGCAAGATCTCATTCCTTTTGATGGCTGCATAATATTCCATTGTGTATATATACCACCTCTTCTTTATCCATTCATCTGTTGATGGACATCTTGGTTCTTTCCACAGTTTGGCTATTGTAGACAATCCTGCTATAAACATTGGGGTGCATGTACCCCTTCGGGTCCCTACATTTGTATCTTTGTGGTAAATACCCAGTAGTGCAATTGCTGGATCGAATGGTAGCTCTAATTTCAACTGTTTGAGGAACCTCCATATTGTTTTCCAGAGTGGTTGCACCGGCTTGCATTCCCACCAACAGTGTAGGAGGGTTCCCCTTTCTCCACATCCCCGCCAACATCTGTCGTTCCCTGACTTGTTAATTTTAGCCATTCTGACGGGTGTGAGGTGGTATCTCATTGAGGTTTTGATTTGGATTTCCCTGATGCCGAGCGATGTTGAGCACTTTTTCATGTGCCTGCTGGCCATTTGGATGTCTTCTTTGGAAAAATGTCTGTTCATGTCTTCTGCCCATTTCTTGATTGGATTATTTGTTCTTTGGGTGTTGAGTTTGATAAGTTCTTTATAGATTTTGGATACTAGCCCTTTATCGGATATGTCATTTGCAGATATTTTCTCCCATTCTGTCGGTTGTCTTTTGGTTTTGTGGACTGTTTCTTTTGCTGTGCAAAAGCTTTTTATCTTGATGAAATCCCAATAGTTCATTTTTGCCCTGGCTCCCGTGCCTTTGGCGATGTTTCTAGGAAGAAGTTGCTGCGGCTGAGGTCGAAGAGGTTGCTACCTGTGTTCTTCTTTAGGATTTTGATGAACTCCTGTCTCACGTTTAGGTCTTTCAACCA
Organism: Zalophus californianus; assembly: GCF_009762305.2. Lineage (NCBI taxonomy): Eukaryota > Metazoa > Chordata > Mammalia > Carnivora > Otariidae > Zalophus > Zalophus californianus. Next base: position 64,816,247 of record NC_045599.1, on the reverse strand, counting down.
TTTGGCGTCTATTTTTGTGTGTGGTGTAAGGAAATGGTCCCGTTTCATTCTTCTGCATGTGGCTGTCCAATTTTCCCAACACCATTTGTTGAAGAGACTGGCTTTTTTCCATTGGACATTCTTTCCTGCTTTATCAAAGATAAGTTGACCATAGAGTTGAGGGTCCATTTCTGGGCTCTCGAGTCTGTTCCATTGATCTATGTGTCTGTTTTTGTGCCAGTACCATACTGTCTTGATGACAGCTTTGTAATAGAGCTGGAAGTCCAGAATTGTGATGCCGCCAGCTTTGCTTTTCTTTTTCAATATTCCTCTGGCTATTCGGGGTCTCTTCTGGTTCCATACAAATTTTAGGATTATTTGTTCCATTTCTTTGAAAAAAGTGGATGGTATTTTGATGGGGATTGCATTGAATGTGTAGATTGCTCTAGGGAGCATTGACATCTTCACAATGTTGGTTCTCCCAATCCATGAGCATGGAACGTTTTTCCATTTCTTTGTGCTTTCTTCAATTTCTTTCATGAGTATTTTATAGTTTTCTGAGTACAGATCCTTTGCCTCTTTGGTTAAATTTATTCCTAGGTATCTTATGGTTTTGGGTGCAATTGTAAATGGGATCGACTCCTTGATTTGTCTCTCTTCTCTCTTGTTGTTGGTGTATAGGAATGCCACTGATTTCTGTGCATTGATTTTATAGCCTGCTACTTGACTGAATTCCTGTATGAGTTCTAGCAGGTTTGGGGTGGAGTCTTTTGGGTTTTCCACATACAGTGTCATATCATCTGCAAAGAGTGAGAGTTTGACTTCCTCTTTGCCGATTTGGACGCCTTTGATTTCTTTTTGTTGTCTGATTGCTGTGGCTAGGAATTCTAATACTATGTTGAATAGCAGTGGTGAGAGTGGACATCCCTGCCGCGTTCCTGACCTTAGGGGAAAAGCTCTCAGCCTTTCCCCATTGAGAATGATATTCGCTGTAGGTTTTTCATAGATAGCTTTTAGGATATTGAGGTATGTACCTTCTATCCCTATACTCTGAAGAGTTTTGATCAAGGAAGGATGCTGTACTTTGTCAAATGCTTTTTCTGCATCTATTGAGAGGATCATATGATTCTTGTTCTTTCTTTTGTTAATGTATTGTATCACCTTGATTGATTTGCAGATGTTGAACCAGCCTTGCAGCCCAGGGATAAATCCCACTTGGTCGTGGTGAATAATCCTTTTAATGTACTGTTGGATCCTATTGGCTAGTATTTTGGTGAGAATTTTTACATCCATGTTCATCAAGGATATTGGTCTGTAATTCTCCTTTTTGATGGGGTCTTTGTCTGGTTTTGGGATCAAGGTAATGCTGGCCTCATAAAATGAGTTTGGAAGTTTTCCTTCCATTTCTATTTTTGGAACAGTTTCAGGAGAATAGGTATTAATTCTTCTTTAAATGTCTGATAGAATTCCCCTGGGAAGCCATCTGGCCCTGGGCTTTTGTTTGTTGGGAGATTTTTGATGACTGCTTCAATTTCCTTAGTGGTTATAGTTCTGTTCAGGTTTTCTATTTCTTCCTGGTTCAATTTTGGTAGTTGATACATCTCTAGGAATGCACCCATTTCTTCCAGGTTATCGAATTTGCTGGCATAGAGTTGCTCATAATATGTTCTTACAATTGTTTGTATTTCTTTGGTGTTGGTTGTGATCTCCCCTCTTTTCATTCATGATTTTGTTGATTTGGGTCATTTCTCTTTTCTTTTTGATCAGTCTGGCCAGGGGTTTATCAATCTTCTTAATTCTTTCAAAGAACCAGCTCCTAGTTTCGTTGATCTGTTCTACTGTTCTTTTGGTTTCTAGTTCATTGATTTCTGCTCTGATCTTTATTATTTCTCTTCTCCTGCTGGGTTTAGGCTTTATTTGCTGTTCTTTCTCCAGCTCCTTTAGGTATAGAGTTAGGTTTTGTATTTGAGACCTTTCTTGTTTTTGTGAAAGGCTTGTATTGCTATATACTTTCCTCTCAGGACTGCCTTTGCTGTATCCCAAAGATTTTGAACAGTTGTGTTTTCATTTTCATTGGTTTCCATGAATTTTTTTAATTCTTCTTTAATTTCCTGGTTGACCCATTCATTCTTTAGTAGGATGCTCTTTAGCTTCCATGTATTTGAGTTCTTTCCGACTTTCCTCTTGTGATTGAGTTCTAGTTTCAAAGCACTGTGGTCTGAAAATATGCAGGGAATGATCCCAATCTTTTGGTACTGGTTGAGACCTGATTTGTGAGCTAGGATGGGATCAATTCTGGAGAATGTTCCATGGGCACTAGAGAAGAATGTGTATTCCGTTGCTTTGGGATGGAATGTTCTGAATATGTCTGGGAAGTCCATTTGGTCCAGTGTGTCATTTTTTAAAGTCTTTATTTCCTTGTTGATCTTTTGCTTAGATGATCTGTCCATTTCATTGAGGGGGGTGTTAAAGTGCCCCACTATTATTGTATTGTTGTCAATGTGCTTCTTTGCTTTTGTTATTAATTGCCTTATATAATTGGCTGCTCCCATGTTCGGGGCATAGATATTTACAATTGTTAGATCTTCTTGTTGGATAGACCCTTTAAGTAGGATATAGTGTCCTTCTTCATCTCTTACTACAGTCTTTGTTTTAAAATCTAGTTTGTCTGATATAAGGATTGCCACCCCAGCTTTCTTTTGGTGTCCATTAGCATGGTAAATGGTTTTCCACCCCCTCTCTTTCAATCTGGGGGTATCTTTGGGTCTAAAATGAGTCTCTTGCAGACAGCATATTGATGGGTCTTGTTTTTGAATCCAATCAGATAGCCTGTGTCTTTTGATTGGGGCATTTAGCCCATTTACATTCAGGGTAACTATCGAAAGGTATGAATTTAGTGCTATTGTATTGCCTGTAAGGTAACTGTTAACTGTATGCTGTCTGTGTTCCTTTCTGATCTTTGCTGCTTTTAGGCTCTCTCTTTGCTTAGAGGACCCCTTTCAATATTTCTTGGAGGGCTGGTTTCGTGTTTGCAAATTCCTTTAGTTTTTGTTTGTTCTGGAAGCTTTTTATCTCTCCTTCTATTTTCAATGACAGCCTAGCTGGATATAGTATTCTTGGCTGCATATGTTTCTCGTTTAGTGCTCTGAAGATATCTTGCCAGTCCTTTCTGGCCTGCCAGGTCTCTGTGGATAGGTCTGTTGCCAATCTAATATTTCTACCATTGTAGGTTACATATCTCTTCTCCCGAGCTGCTTTCAGGATTTTCTCTTTGTCTCTGAGACTCGTAAGTTTTACTATTAGATGTCGGGGTGTTGACCTATTGTTATTGATTTTGAGAGGGGTTCTCTGTGCCTCCTGGATTTTGATGCCTGTTTCCTTCTTCACATTAGGGAAGTTCTCTGCTATTATTTGCTCCAATATACCTTCTGCCCCCCTCTCTCTCTCTTCTTCTTCTGGGATCCCAATTATTCTAATGTTGTTTCATCTTATCGTATCACTTATCTCTCGAATTCTGCCCTCGTGATTCTGTAGTTGTTTCTCTCTCTTTTTCTCAGCTTCTTTATTTTCCATCATTTGGTCTTCTATATCGCTGATTCTCTCTTCTGCCTCATTTATCCTAGCATTTAGAGCCCCCATTTTTGATTGCACCTCCTCAATAGCCTTTTTGATTTCGACTTGGTTAGATTTTAGTTCTTTTATTTCTCCAGAAAGGGTTTCTCTAATAACTTCCACGCTTTTTTCAAGCCCAGCTAGTATCTTTAAAGTCATGATTCTGAACTCTAGGTCCGACATCGTACTAATGTTCGTATTGAGTAGGTCCCTGGCTGACGGTACTACCTCTTGTTCTTTTTGCTGAGGTGATTTTTTTGTCTTGTCATTTTGTCCAGAGGAGAATAGATGAATGAGAGAACAAAATGCTAACAGGTTTACAACGTCCCCAGCAAATATACTGTTTACAAATCAGAAAAGACCTGAAACCAGGGGAAAAGAAAGGGAAAGAAAGAAAAAAGAAAGAGGAAAAAAAAAAAGATAAAAAGATAAAAACAGAACAATACAAAAAAAGCAGAATATGATCAAATAGGATCAGGCTAGTGCATAGATCAGTGCCACACACTAGATTTTGGCCGTATTTTGGTCTGTTAGAAAAAAGTGCCTCCTAAAATTTTAAAGGAAGAAAGACATATATGTACAACATAAGGGTTGATACAATGAAGGAATGGAAGATGACTGTAAAGATGAAAATTATAAAAGATTTTATAAAAGGACTTGATAAGATAAGAAGTTGTTTGAAAAAAGAAAGAAGAAGATTTAAGAAGAAAAAAAAAAAAAGGAAGAGAATATGATCAGGCAGGAGAGTAGAACAAAGCCATACACTAGTGATTTGGGGTATATTTTGATCTGTTAGAAGAAACTGTATCTCAAAATTTTAAAGAGAGAACAACTTATATATATATATGCCAAAAATAAGGGTAACGACTATGAAGGGATTAAATATGACTCTAAAAATGAAAAATAAAAAAATGTTTTTTTTTTAAAAAAGGGATTGATAAGATGTTGGTTGAAAAAGAGAAAAAGAAAAATAAAAAAAAAACAGTTAACAAAAATTAACTTTGATGAACTGATGAATCATGGGGAAAAAAAAGCCATGAATTCTATGTGCAGTATTCCCGTAGCGCTGGAGTTCTCCCATTCTCCTTGATCGGTAAACTTGGTCTTGGCTTGCTGGCTGTTCGTGCTGATCTTCTGGGGGAGGGGCCTGTTGCTGTGGTTTCTAAATGTCTTTGCCGGAGGCTGAATTGCCCCGCCCTTGTCGGTCCGGGCTAAGGAAGCTGCTCGGGTTTGCTCTCAGGAGCTTTTGTTCCCTGCAAGCTCTCGGTACAGCTTTGGAGGACCAGGGCAAAAATGGTGGCCTCCCAATCTCCACCCGGAGAAGCTGTGAACTGGGGGCCCCGCTCCTCAGTGTGCCCCCAGAGAAAAGCAGTCACTCCTGTCTCCCTGGTCTCTGGTCGCACTCTGTGCTCACCGGCCTGTGACCAAGCGTTGCTATCTCTGGCACCCGACCCCGTATGGAGTCTCCAAACCCAGCAGATCCCTGCGGTGCGTTTCTGTGCCGCTCCTCCCTGGGAAGGAAGGGGAGTCTCCCCAGCTCTGCCGCTTGTTGGGTCCCTGCTGGAGGAGCAGTGGCCCGACTGGGCTGCGGATCACAGTTTATGGCCACCCCGAGCTGAAAGCCCGCGACTTGGCTCCGTCTCTGCAGCCGGCTTCCCTGCTCCGATACCTGGGAACTCTGCTGCACTCAGACACCCCCAGTCTTTCTGTGACCCCGAGGGTCCTGAGACCACACTGTCCCGGGAGGATTCCACCCCCTGCTTAGCCACTGGAGTGATGTCCCTCCACGGAGCCGACTTCTAAAAGTTCCGATTTTGTGCTCCGCGGCTCTATCACTTGCCAGAAGCGGCCGGCTGAGGCCCCTCCCCCGCCATCTATCCTCCCGAATATTGCCTTGGATTCACTTCTCCGCACGTCCTACCTTCCAGTAAGTGGTCGCTTCTCTGTTCAGAGAGTTGTTGCTACTCTCCTCTTCGATCTCCTGTTGAGTTTGTAGGTGTTCCGAATGGTTTGATCCCTATTCAGCTGAATTCCTGAGACCAGACGAAATCTAGGTCTCCTACTCCTCCACCATCTTGCTCCTGTCACTGACCTTGTATTACATTTTCTGCTAGATTTACTATCAAGGGACAGGTACAATACTTACATTGTTTTATGGGACAGAATATTTCTTTGTAAACTAATAGTTCGCTAAATGTTAAATTTTAAAAATGCAGGATTAGGGTGTATTTTTCTAATTTCCTTAAGATACTAAAAGTATCAAACACTTTTTAATAGAACTTTAGCATAAAGAAGCTTCAATATGATCCCTTCATCCCTGCATAAAGACACGAAATCCTTGTCTCTTTGAGGTCTTAGTTTATTATCTTCAGTATGGTAATAGTGGTTATTGTAATAAGCCCAAACTGTATTATCTAAATAGGGAAAATTCTGCACATAACTTTAATAATTTGAATTGAAAATAAATAAGGATCAGACCAATAAACTATTTAGGCATCACTCTACAATAATTGAATATCCGAATGATTATTCAGCTTCCCAATTCCATTTACTAGCATGCAACAACATGTGATGACATTAGACAGGAAATCAAGTCAGAAAACATAAATAGAAAGATTAAGAATTTCACTTTGAATTATTTCAATCATTTGACCATCATCCTTAACAACATACACATCAATTATCCATGTTTCACTTTACAAATCAATTAGGTTAGCAATTTATAAGTCATGGCTGTGTGAGAAATTAAACTACCAAAAAATAATAAGAATGTATGTTTTTAAGGTTTTTTAGACTTTTTTTCCCTAATTTTTCTAAGATTAAGACACGTTTTTATCAGATTATATTCTTTTAATGCTCAGACCAGTATTTGTGTGCTTGTTCTACTCCAAGTGATGATTAATTGAATGGATTATTAAACATTAGCAAATTCCAACTGTGTTAACTATATTTCTTCTATATCCAATGAAGAGGTGGTTGGTGTCTGAAGGCTTATGGTGTCAGTAAAAATGAATGCCTAACCCAGTGTCATATCTGTACCTACACTGCTACCTGGTTGTACAACATTCTTTTGCTGACCAAGCAAGTTAAGAAACTGTCATTCATATCAAATTAAAATGAACTTTTAGAATGTAGAAAAATTGAATTGTCTAATGAATAACATCCTGAATATCTCTTCAAGTGTTACGAGTAATTCTAATAGGAGAATTTTCTGGCACATGGCAACTTCTTGTAAAATTATTAATGATTAAGTTTGTTTTGTCATATAGGAAGATAGAATTGACACTGAAGAGGAAAGATCTGTGTCCTAAGATGGCTACTGAGCCAGCAAGGGAGTCCCAGTCCCTGCCCTGGGGCTCTTCCGGGTTCTTCTCCCTGCCCCGTTTCCCACGTACGTCAGAAGTGCCAAGTATGCAGAAGTAGAAGTGTATAAATTACCCGCTTTGTTTGTGCTCAGGGCTCAGACCTTTGGAGATCATTCTCCTCTGAGGCTGCCGGCATTAAATAAACCTCCTATCCTCCAAGATCTCCGAGTGCCACTTGATTCTTCCGTCCGGCAATCCAATCCAGGTTCTGTAACCACTACTTTTAGTTATCATGAAAAGGTAGAGATGTTCCTTAGCATTATTTTAAAATATATTCTGTTGATGTAAAAGTTGGGTATTCATCCTTTCTGATGGCTGAGTAATACTCCATTGTATCTATGGACCACATCTTCTTTATCCATTCATCTGTTGAAGGGCATTAGGCTAAGTGAAAGAAGTCAAGCAGAGAAAGTCAATTATCATACGGTTTCACTGATTTGTGGAACATACGGAATAGCATGGAGGACATTAGGAGAAGGAAGGGAAAATGAAGGGGGGGGATCGGAGGGAGAGACGAACCATGAGAGACTATGGACTCTGAGAAACAAACTGAGGGTTTTAGAGGGAGGGGCATGGAGGGATGGGTTAGCCTGGTGTTGGGTATTAAGGAGGGCACGTACTGCATGGAGCACTCGGTGTTATACGGAAACAATGGATCATGGATCCCTACATCAAAAACTAATGATGTATGGTGACTAACATAATAAAATAAAATTAAATTAAAAAATAAAATATATTCTGTTTCTCATGATGACAAGGAGAAAATAAAAGGAACTTAAGAAATCTTTATTTAAATTTAAAAGATAAAGGAAAACTTCTGTTTTATTTTTTTCTATGTAATTTATTTAAAAATTTTCTATAACCACATGTCAGAAGCTCTAAGGCACAGAACATTTGTAATTTAAATTTTCATTTTTCACTCAGTTTTCCTTTGGTTTATTTGTCATGATAAATATCTTGGAATAAATTGCATAGTGTTGGAGTAAATATTTGCCTTGTCCAAAGCATTACAGAGCTGGAGACTAGTAACAGCTAACACAGACGAGTCTAGATTTTCTCTTTTGATGAGTGGTATTGATTTGGTGATCATAAAGTATGATAAAGGCAGTTTTGTTTGATGGAAAAAGACTGGTTTTGAGAGAAATTTGTATTTAAACCCTGGTACACTGCTTACGTGGTTGGATGACCCTGAGCTAATTATTTAATCTCTGATCCTCAGTATAAACAGCAGTAAAATGTGGATATTGAAAACATTTTCTTACCTAATATATTTTGGTAGAACTGAATCAGTTTGCTGTGGAAAACAAAGGAGATGGTATATGTTAAAATGCCTTCTAGAATCAAAAGCTTTTAAATGAATATTAGTTTTCCATTCTATATGATTGCTAGTTGTAATCTTTGTATGTCCCATATTTTCTCTCCTCATTTTTACCCAATTGTAAAACTTCTGAACTGATATTGTACAGATTTTATTAATATAGTTACTTTTATTTCAAAGAAATGAAATTAGCCCCCTGTTTTTTGGCTGCCAATAGTTGACTGGTCCCTGTACATCCTACTTATGAAGTGTCTCCATTTTAATTATGTGCTAAAGGCTATATTCAGAACTTTGAAAATTATTTCAGTATTGCTGTTGATATTCTTACCCTTGCTGAAGTCCAAAGTATACCTCACCATAAATACTAACGTGTCTAAATACTTTATGAAAGTATATTTTCTCTTTTCCTTACAATGAAATGACATGTAAGTTGAGTACTACTTTTTAATTTTTTTCAAGTTAATTTGACTCATGGGCTTAATTTATTTCAAAAGTGTTGGCTTAATTTCTTCCCTTCCTTCTTAAAATGATAAATTAAAAATAAAGTTGTTTTATTTAAAATTGATGCTTTTTTAAAAAAAGATTTTATAAATAGATAGAAAGAACACAAGCAGGGGGAGAGGCAGGCAGAGTGAGAAGCAGGCTCCCCACCGAGCAGGAAGTCCGATGCGGGACTCGATCCCAGGACCCTGGGATCACGACCTGAGGTGAAGGCAGAGGCTTAACCTACTGAGCCACCCAGGTGTCCCTAAAACTGATGCTTTTTGAGACTAGAAAAAAGTTCTAGGCCTTATAAAGTAATATGGCTAAATTTCGGTAACTTCATAGAAAAGGTGGCTTTTTTTTTAATTTTATTTATTTGACAGGGAGAGCACAAGCAGAGGGAGGGAGAGGGAGAAGCAGACTCCCCGCTGAACAAGGAGCCCGATGTGGGATTCAATCCCAGGACCCTGTGGTCATGACCTAGGCTGAAGGCAGCCGCTTAACCGACTGAGCCACCCAGGCATCCTGAAAAGGTGGCTTTTTTGTTTGTTTGTTTATTTAACTTCTTTACTAATTATTTGCTCAAGGAAGAAAAAATTAGAAGTATTTGTTGTATGTTTTATATTGTCATATTTGTCAGAGTTATGACTGTTTAAAAAACTTGATGATTTTCTTTGTTTAAGGATTAACATTGTTCTTAGAGAATATGACTTCTCAATATTACTGATATATAATGACCAGGGACAGACTATCAGACAAAACTCTCTCTCTCTCTTCTTCCCATCCCCCCTTTCCTCTTCTGTTCTATATATACAGCATCTCCATTCTGGACTAATAGATATTTCTGATGTACTCATCAATGAATTGATTTTTTTTTAAGATTTTATTTATGTATTAGAGAGAGAGAGTGAGCACAAGCAGGGGGAGTGGCAGGTAGAGGGAGAGGGAGAAGCATTCTCTCTGAGGAGCAGGGAGCCTGATGCAGGGCTTGATCCCAGGACTCTGGGATCATGACCTAAGCTGAAGGCAGATGCTTAACCGACTGAACCAGCCAGGCATCCCAATGAGTTGATTTTTATAAATAAAAATACCAAACTTTTAAGACTATTTAGATTATGTTATAAAAGAGATATTGACAATGAAAATGTATTTTAAATTATTTTTTTTCTCTTTGGAGAAATTTAAAGACCAAAGTGTTTTATTTGCATGGGTATGGTTCCATTCCTTTATTTTATTTTTTACCTCCCATGAGATTGAAAGGTAAAATTGTTTTTACCTACATTAAAAGAGTCATAGCAGGTGTGGCAGTTGAAATCTATAGCAAATAGCACAGCATCAGGATTTATTAGACTGTTTGGAAAAAATAGATCTCCAAGTTTGCTTTTAATCATCCTTGCTTTTGAAAAATTTTCTAGAAGTCAATTTTTTTTTCAATTCCACAGTCCTAGAACAATTGAGCAATGGACTGTGAAGTTGTAACTACATTTCTTCATTTTCTAATTCACCAATACACACAAGTTAGACAAGGTTCTTAGCATTCCTTCTCCAATAAAATCTAAGTTGAACTACCGTGTGCAAAATGCTACTATTATAAGAGGTCCTGCTCTATGGAAGGCAGACAAACATGAAACTAGATTTTTTTTCAACTTTCATTTACTACTTACTAATAAAAAATGTCTAGAGAGGTAAAAAAGTTCCCCTGATATTCAAATTTCTATGTATCTATCTACCAATAATTTATTTTCTAAATCGAGAACTGAAGATTTTAATTATATAGTTTGTTGTAAATATATAACATTTAATTATATATATATATACACACATATGTATTTATCTACTCTGTCTTCTAATTAATGTATTGTGTGTGAATCTTTAATGTAATTTGCCCAAAGGTTTCTGTAGTAGCTTAATTTGCAATACTTTTGTAAGCAATCAGTTACCAGAGGAATATAAATCAATGAATGGTGTCATTGATGCTTTTTCTGCATAAATACACTAAGAAGGTATAACTTGCCCAAAAGAGATTTGGGCATCAGCTTCAGCTCCTGAGAGGTAACCAACCACTAAGCTCTTGGGATGGCCTACCCGATAAAAGAATCCTTGTTTACCTGGAGGATTTGGTCCATTCCAGATAGTCTATACTAACAAAGTGATTTATGGTGGGCAGCCTTTGGCCACATGGTATCAGCTCAACTTCTGGAGGGAATGAAGTCTGAGTTCAGCCACAGAAGGAGTCAACCATGTCTATGTGACCCAGTTCCAATAAAACGCTGGACATCAAGGCTCAAGTGAATCTCTTTGATTGTCAATACTCTGTGTGTATTATTACACATCACTGATAGGAAAACAGGTGCTGTATGCACAGTGCCACTGGGAGAAGACAACTTGGAAGCTCCAAGGTCCTGGTGTCTTTAGGACTGCCCTATGTGCATCTTTCCTCTCTGAAGTTAACTTATCCCTTTGTTGTAATCAGTCATAACCATGAGTATAATGGCTTTTCTGAGTTCTGTGAGTACTTCTAGTAGGGAATTAATCCCGACTATAGTCTTGGAATTCCCAAACTTGCTGTTGGTATGAGAAGTGAGAATGGTTTGGGGACCTCTACAACTTCACAAAGGCAATCAAAGTAGGCAAATAAAAAATGTTTAGATAATCAGTTTGTCTCATTTACACTGAAATATTTAAGTCATCCTTAATTTCTTTTTTAAAACATACAAAACTTTATTTAGATAAATTTATTAAGGAACTATTCTGTGTTAGTTACTAAATATACAAAGCCTTCAAGATGATATAATCAATTGGAAATCATCCAAATTTCCATGAAACATTGTCTGTATTGTGATGTCTGTGATTCAAGGTCATATCTATCTTGTTGACTGCTGTATCCCTAACACATAACACAGCACTTGGCACTAAATCCTCGTATCGTGTTTTAGTTTGTTCAGGCTGCTATAACAAAAATACCACAGAATGGGTGGCTTAAACAATCAAGATTGATTTCTCATAGGTTTAGAGGCTAGGAAATCCAGATTCAGCAGACTCAGTCTGCTTCCTGGCTCATAGATAGTCATCTTCTCTCTGCCTGTCTCTCACATGGCAGAAGGGGCTAGAGAACTCTGGAGACTTTTTTTTTTTTTTTTAGTATACTAATTCCATTCATGAGGGCCTCACCTCATGACCTAATCACCTCCCAAAGGCTCCAACTCCTAATACTATCACATTAGGGGTTACGATCTCAACATATGAATTTGGAGGGACAGGAATATTCAATCATCATATATAGATAAAGCCAGAACTGAACTATAATAAATTAATTTTTCAGATATACCAAGTTAGAAGAATCTATGCTACATCGATCAAATTTGTCTAGATGACAGTTGTATGTATGAGAACTGAGATCAACATGGAAATAAAAGTTGTAAAGCAAGTTGCGAGGTACTTGAACACCCACATGTAAAGGGGGAATGGATATGGATGAGGTTATCCTAGGAAAGTACACAAATAAAAAAGAAGACAGGTAAATTGCTAGGAATAGGCATTGTCCTCCATTGTTTGTTGCTCTGTTTCTTTGATATCTGAAAATCAAATTTAAAAAAATGCTGCTAGGTCATAATATTTACTTTTATATACTAAAGAATTTCAGAGTACTCTGTTGAAGTCTCCAGTTCCAGTTTTTATTCAGAACTAACATCACAACATATCTCTGAAGCCAGGAGATCACCTACTTGGATTGGGGGAAGTGAGAGAAGGCATGGGAAACATTCTTCATCAATCCCTTTACCAAATCTCTATATCTCATACCTGGATGAATTGTATTAAGGTCTTATAAATAATTCACTGTAAGAATAGAGACAGAGTTAATAACCCAATTGACCCCCTTTGTTCAGAATGTTAATATTTAAGGCATTTAAGACTTTGATATTACAATCTAGGATACAGGTCTAACAGCATTTAAAGAGTAATTCTACATCTTATGTACATAACTCTTGTAAATATGGACTCAGTACACCATTGTGTGTTTACATCAATGATCACTTCAGTCAGGCAGGTAAACTCAATAATTAGAAATTGTGTTAATTATAATCAATAAAATGAATGAAACAAAGAGAATAAAGCTGGATATACAAGTGTACCAGGTTAGTATACTCTTAAAGAATCTATGAGGAAATATTTAGAGGAAGTATTACTTATTGAAGTTACTGGGATAAAATTTATATGACATAAAATTAACCATTTCATATGGAACAATTCAGTGGCATTTAGCACATTTCCAGTGTCTTGTAATGATCACCTCTACCTAGTTCCAAAATATATCCATCATTCCAAAGCAAAGCTCCCTAGGTGTCAAGCAGTTTCTCCCCTTCCCCACTTACCCCAGCCCATTGAAATCATCAATGTGTATTTTATCTCTATTGAGTTATCTTTTTGGATGGTTCGTATATATATGGAAACATACACGAGATGGCATTTTGTACCTGGCTTTTATCACTTAGGATGATGTTTTGGAGGTTCATCCACATTGTAGCATGTATCAGTACCTCATTTCCTTTTAAAGATATTTTATTTTACTTTATTTTTTATTAGAGAGGGAGAGACAGAGAGGGAGGAGCAGAGGGAGAGGGAGAGAGAGAGAATCTTAAGCAGGCTCCACACCCAGTGCAAGCCCAATGTGGGGCTTAATCTCATGACTATGAGATCATGACCTGAGCTTAAATCAAGCGTCTGTTGCTTAATTGACTGAGCCACCCAGGTGCCCCAGTACTTCATTTCTTTTTAAGGGTGAATAATATTTCATTGGAAGTATATATCACATTTTGTTTTTCTATTCACCCACTGATAGATATTCGGACTGTTTCTACCTTTTGGCGATTTTGAATAGTACTTTGCTATGAGCGTGCATGTTCATGTACTTGCTTGCGAATGTATTTTAAAGATTTTTAGGGGGATATGTCAATTTAGTGGTGGAATTGTGGAAGTCATACAGCAATTCTGTTTGACTATTTGACAAACCATCAAACTGTTTTCCACAGTGGCTGTTGTAGCATCATTTTGTATTCCCATTAGCAATATAATTTTTGATTATAACCATCATAGTTGATATGATTCGGTATCTTGTGTTTTGAATTGCATTTCCCTAATGACTAATGATGTAGGACATCTTTTCATCTGCTTGTTGGCTATTTGTACATCTTCTTTGGAGAAAATCTGTTTTAGTTATTTGCCTGCTTTTTAATTGGTTTGTCTTTTTGTTATCAAGTTGTGAGTTATTTATACATTTTGGATAATAGATCCTTATCAGAAATAATCATATATTTCAAATATATTACTTCACATGAAAAGTAAAACTATGTTATAACAGATGAAAGGTCTTAAAATTAGGAAAGTTATTGGGGCACCTGGGTGGCTCAGTCGTTAAGCGTCTGCCTTCGGCTCAGGTCATGATCCCAGGGTCCTGGGATCGAGCCCCACATCAGGCTCCCTGCTCGGCGGGAAGCCTGCTTCTCCCTCTCCCACTCCCCCTGCTTGTGTTCCCTCTCTCGCTGTGTCTCTCTCTGTCAAATAAATAAATAAAATCTTTAAAAAAAATTAGGAAAGTTATTAAAATTTGGGTTTATATTTATGAAAAATAAGTGGGTTGAGTTAGACTTATCAAATAGGTCTCACCCATCCTAAACATCCTATAACGATTTCACTAAACATTTTATCCAAGAAACTAACTTTTATTGTATCCACGTTGATTACTCCAATGTATTTTCTTTTTGTTCTCCTGTTGATTCAGCCTTTCTGATTATTTTCCTTTTAATCCTTTTCTTGCCACTGCAAAGTAAAAGAGCTTCTTATTTTCTCTGAGAACAAATGAGAAAGGAGTAAAAATATTTTCATGCTCATGGATATTGTAAATCTTACCTAACAAAAACTCATCCAACACAACCACAATAAAGAAAGAAGAGCAAATTTTTATATATATAAGACTTTATATAAAAATATAATTTCTGTGTGTGTTGGTTTCTAGTCCAAATGTAACTATTCTATAATTTCTATTTCAAGGCATAAAAGAAAGAAATATACACCTTACAGTCAGCACTGTGATATGTTGTTTTGGTGTTATTCAGTTCAAGTGAAAGCTGGAAAACTGGACTCAGCCCAGGACTTGCAATCCAGAGGCATCTTTTTTAATTTTCTAGAATTGTTATTATTATTATTTTTTAATTTAAAGAATGGCAGACTGCCCCATGCCGTGCCTCATTTGGATGTGTCTGGAGTCTTGGCAGCTTGACTACCCTACATTCTCCTACAAAAGGACCTCAAGAGCTTGTTTGAAGGTTCTAGGAGGGGAGCACAGTTACTTGTTTACCCTTGACCAAAGAATAGTCCTCCTCTATCACAGAAGGTTGTCCCCTTCATCGGAGCACACAACTTTGAGAAGGATGCACATGGAGCCGTGAGGGAGGAAGGGACACCACTCTAGCCAGCCAGATCAGCCAGTTCAATCCTGGCGATCCATGGGGTGACAGATGTTGCAGCCAGATCGCTCTCACATCCTTTTTTTTTTTTTTTTTAAGTTTTATACACCTTGATTTCTAATGAAATAGCAACAGTAATGGCCTTGAATGCTATTAAAGACAATAACTAAATTGTAATAAGGAATTTATAATGATGACGCTTGCACAGTATTTTATGAAGTTGAATCTAAAATATTATACTTTTTGAATTTGGGTGCTAATCAAAATTCTTATCTACATAAATCATCTCTATTAATATGGGAATTTACTATATTTGCCATTATTCTCTGAACTAACAGGGTGTTAATAATTAGAAGTAAACATCTTTCAATCCTTGTTATTATGAAATGATTTTCCAAAATGCAGATATTTTGAAAACTGTGTACCATTAAATTTTCTAATTATTAATCCTGCCCAAAGCTATTTTTATTATACTGGTTTGCTGATATACAAAGAAAAGTGCTGGATTAATTCTAGCACTGGTTCTATTTTCAATTAGTTACTTGCACTAATTAGATACATGATTTATTTCGGCTGCTTGTACTTTCACCTGTTTCTTCTCCTTTCATTCTTAACTCTGTGTGCAATCTAGCAGAAAAAGTCAACCTACTTTATCTACCCCTTTGTTTAAATTTTATCAATTAAGAGATAGGATATAAATTCACTGTAACTAGCACCTGTATATTTCTAGCAAGAAATTCTGCAATTAGTTCTAAAAGATAAAGATAAAACTCACTTCCAAATGAAATGTGTTACCCATTTCAGACAGCTTCCTTATTAATCAACATCTAGACTCTTTTTCTCTTAAGCTTCTGTTTTATCCCCAAGACCTGTGTCATTGAGTTATTATAGGGGAATGCAAAATTTTCTATATGGATTGGTTTGAAAGGCTTATTACTGGTATTAGAGACTTAACTACCCCCTCAGCATTCCTTCCCTCCACCTGACTTACATAAGCATTAGCAAATTTACTTTTTCTCCATATTATCCACTTGTAGGTTATCTTGCTATGTTTCAGAAGTCCCTATTTTACTCCTAATGAGAAGATAAGCACAGTTATCATAACAAAAATAAATTGTTAGTTGTTTCTATGTATACAAGGAAAACAAAGCTTCCTTGTTTAATTGGCTCATTGTGATGGGGTGATCCTTTAGGAAGTCATATAGCCCAGTCCTCCACCAAGCTCAATGGAAACATTCAGCTGGAGACTAAGTATTTGCACAGCACAATCTAATTTTTGCATCTTTATCTGAATCCCTGATCCAGACAAGGGCACTCAGGAGAGCTACCGTGAAGATTCAGCCAAAGCTTTCCAACCAGATCCCCCACCTGTATAAAAACATAGCCACTTTTGCAACGGCTCAACTGCACTCCTCTTCTGTATTAGTAATTTTTTTAAAAAAAGCTTCCTTCAAAAAATGCAGGCTAGCTATAGTGGCCCACTTTCAACTTCCTCAGTTCATCCACTCTTCCATACATAATACATTTACTGTAATTAAGCACTAACTATCTCAAAGGTCTCATGAGAATAACTTTTAAAGATTTCCTGTCTTTAGCAGGATGGGATTTTCTTCCAGTCCTTCTTTGTCCACTTCCTTCCTTAGGAGGGATATTTTAGCGTTCTATCTCCTATAGTCCTGGCCAATACCAGGTTTGGAAGAACAAAGGAAAATGTCACAGGTTCTGTAATAATGACGATGGGTGTTATGCTATGAAGGATGGAAAGCTGTCAGAATTAGCAAGAGAAGCGTGTGTTAGTCCTATAGACTTTAATTCTCTCACTCTGAACTTGCATCATAACAAAGCCTCTCTTTTATCCCATCTTGCTTTTCTTTCTCCTAAAGACTACAGGATCTATAAACAGGAGAAGCTACGTCTTCACTTCACCCCGGGACCCCTATGACCAGATCCATGTAGCTGAGACTATGATGTAAAGAACTGCCTAAAAGCTAGAAGGAGAGGGTAAGGGAGATCAGTCAGAATCATGAGTGGAACAAAAAGATAAACAGTGGTGATGAGGGTGAATCTAACGGGAGGAGTTAGAGATGGAAGAAGTTTAGGAGACTTGTATTTTTATGATCTCATTGGTTTTAAAAGCAGGTGCATTTATGATTTCTCAAGGAACAATCCGATTCAAACTCATATGTTAATTTAAAATCTGTAGCACCTTAGTTGTGATCTCATGAAAGCCTCAGTAATGATCCTTCTTTTAAGTCATCTCATTAAATGAGTATTTTTAAACTTGCAACTTTGTTTAGTGCAATCATTGTGGGAAATCACTCTAGGTAAGTTTTTAGGACAGGTACCATAACTCTGGGTGTTTTACCTTATTTACCAATGCAAACATCAAGGGTACTTGCTGCCGGGGAAAAGATTTGCCACTTTTTGGAGCCCTTGGGTTTGAAATGCACCTTCATCAATGACTGATACCTGACCAACATCAGAGACTTCTCCCTCTGTGCCATAGCCGTGGTCCAGGTACTGGATGGAGCGTGGGGTTTCTAAGAAAGGAAAACGCAGCAGTTGGAGTTCTTAACTAATGCTCTGTGGCTTCAGGTGTGTGGGGAGAGTAAGTTTGGATCTTGATGGAGGGGCAAGAGGATAGTGTAGGATGTGCTCAGCGAGCGTCAGGGGCGGTTCCCAGAACTGGAAACTGGCCTGAGGCACTGCTCGCTCGGTTCCTCTAGCAACCCACTCCTCCCAGAGGAAGCCGATCTCACGGGATCTCACCCGAGTTCCACGGGCCGGGGCAGGGGAATCCTGGGAGGAAAAGCTTCCCAGGTGCCCTGGGTCCCAGAGGCCCCTTCTTTCCGAGATGTGCACAAAAAAGTCTGGCTCGCGCCACCTAAGAAGCAAACCCCAGTTCTTGTGGAGGCCTTGCTACCCCCTCCCCCACTCAGAGTCACAGTTCAGCTGTTCTTCCCAGGGGCCTGGCCCGGTAAGGTCCAGAAAAAGGGCTCTGGCCGAGAGGCAGTGCATGGGTGGACAAGAAATAAAAGCTGTTTAAAACCCAGCAATTAGCATATCAGTATTAGTGGATTGAATGGATTAATGAATGTGGCATCGCTTACTCCTCCACTGAGATTTTCTTGGATTAATTCATAATTTGGACAACATATTTCAGCCTTATCAAAAGAAGTAGACAGTTCTTAGAATACGGGATTTTAGCTCAACAACTTTGGAGGAATAGTGAGAGAACTAATAATCTATTATATTGAAATGATTTTTTTTTTTTTGCAACAAATGATTGCTATCATTCTAGTGTTAGCCTTCAAGTGAAAAAAATTGTATCAATACATCAAATTGTGCTAGATGATATAAATTGATGAAAAAACGCTAACTTTTGTTCAATATTTATTTCCTTTCAAGTGTATGTGTATTCGAAAAACAGTTAATTGAAATAAGAGTCCTTCTAAAACGGAAACTTTTAAAATGGGGTCTTTTAAAATTTTATATTTCAAACAGATTTGCATCATGAGAACCTGCTGTGTATCCTGTTTACCAGGTGCTTGGGGAGAGACTGCTACTCATGGTGAGTAGCAGTTTATTTAAGTTTAATGCACACGAATCCAAACATTAACAGTGTAGTTTTTAAGGGTTAAACACAGTACATACCTGGTATTATACTGATCTTATTTTTCTATTTATACATAATTATTTACTGCATCATTTGTTTATTTTCTTTCTCCAACTAAGTTATTATAAAGTGTCAGCTAATTAAAGGATATAATAACATTTGATGAAGTGATCAAGTAAAGCATCTGAGGATCAAGCTAGTCCTTGAAGAGGAGGTTTAATTAGGTAATTAGAATTGCAGGCAGAGGACAACAGTGTATGCCACTGTGCAGTTTTGTTTGAAAATCAGTTTTTTTTTCTATATTTTTATTCATTAATTTGCACATCCATCGTTCGACAAGCATTCATAGAGTGCATACTATGTTCTAGGCACCATGGTAAGCCTTTGGGATACAAAATAAAATAATGCAGGGTTATCTACAGTTGTCTCCAAACAATTCCACTGTGGTCATGACATATGTGTAACAGATTTAATATACACCTGCATTATGCATTAAATCCTCACAATCTATAGGAGCTCATCCATAAAGCAGGCTATTCTTGAGCAGATGCTGTAAACAAATGATGTAAAGCTAAGTGAGGAAGCACTGACAACTCTTGTGACTTACTGAGCCATTTAAAATGAGCAATGAGCCAAAGCAGGAGTCCTACAGAGAAAGAATCAATAATGAATACATTATCATGCATATTTCCCTAAGACAAGGGTAATAATCATGTGGCATTCACTTCTATTACTAAATAATTTTAAGGAGACTTCCCTTCCTTCCCCATGGACTCTAACATACCTATTTCTGGTACAAAATAGAGAAATCTCAACTGCTCTTAACACCATAACTTTGTTAGACTTTAGCTGCCAGGACATTTTTCAGAATCCATTGGCTCATTTAAACCTTCCGAGGGAAAATGGCAATTGAGCATGAGTTTTACATTAGGGCAATACAGCACTGACTAAAAGCAATATGGCATTCCACCATCTCATCAACTGTGCTATAGCCTGAAAACTTACAAAGGATAAATAAGTACATTTCTTGTCTTCTCTCCCACCTTACTTTTCAATCCCATTTCAAACACTAACTTTATTTTTGTTACATTATGAAAAGGGTTATTTTCACATACTTTTAAGTTACATCATTTAAAAAAAAAACAGTAAGATACGTCTTTATCCTGCTATCTACCTAGGTTTCTTATTGCTCCTGTTGTCTTTCTCTAGTATTCTTTAAAAAAATTATTATCCTGTAGTAAAGTTACATATATTCAATAAATGGTGGTGTCATAAAATTCAATTACATTCCCCAGGGGAAAAAAGTTAAAGGAGAAAGAAAACAATAGTGCAGGTTCTTCTGGCCATCTTTTTACTCACAAAGATTATCCCCTGGATGGAAATGAAAAACATAACTCTGCTATTCCCTCAACCAGAGAAGTTTCCTCATACTTTTTATAGATCGAGAATCAAATCCAGGCAGGAGTACATATGTATGAATGTATTTTAGACTAACAGAATGTTGATAATTGCCGAAGTTGGATTATGGGTACATTGGCCTTCGTTGTGTTATCTCCTGCATTATTGTGTATGCTTGAAATTTTCCATAATACAAATTAAAACTTAAAAACACATGCACATTCCATGGTCCTCCAGAGAACAAATGATTATTATAAAACATCTGGGGGAAAACAAAATGTGGTTTTCATCCTATATGCTCTGTAAAACAGTTCATATCATTTAGTTGCTCCTTGGAAAAAATATAATTTGTTCTATTGTTGAAGGAAATAATAGTTGCATTGGTTAGGTTCATGTGTCACCTTGGCTAGATTGTAGTCTCCAGTTATCTTCAAACACTAATCTAGGTGTTGCTCGAAGGTATTTTGTAAATGTGATTAATATCCATAATCAGTTGGCTAAATAATAGAGATTGTTAATAGATAATCTGGGGGGATGGAGAATTGGTTCAGTCAATTGAAAGGCCTTAAGAACAGACCTGAGGCTTCTTTGAAAAAGAAAGTCTCCTGTGCATTCCTTTAGCTTATGTCACAGAATTCCAGCTGTACTTTTTGATGGCCTGCCTTATGGATTTTGGTTTCCTAGGCATTGCTTACAATCATGCAAGCCGATTCCATAATTTCTAGTATTGCCAAGGTGAGAAAGCATTATAAAGCTTTAGAGAGTTTTTTTTAAATTCTTAAATTTTGTTCCCAGATTAACACAGCCTAGACAGCTTTTTAGATGTTGTTAGGCCAAAAGGTCTGCATATGGGCCAAAATAAAACTTTTCAAATCAAAGTATACATGGTTTTGTATATACAAACAACTTCCATAGTTTAAGTGTATGCTAAAATTTGAGAATCATGAAGTAGAAAAGGAGAATTAAAAAAAAAGTCAACAGAGGTCTGAATTTTCAAACCATTTTACCTTTAAGACACTTAAGAAATTCCCAATAGTGAGTAGGTGATATACAGACAATTATAAACTTGTACACAGTGTTCAAACCATTCTTTTTTAGTATTGACTTTGTTACATTAATATGTATTAATAGAGTTTGATTTTATGAGGAGTAAGCATAGATCTATCTTATTGGAACAGGAGGAGAGGTAATTTTTAATATTACCAACAGAAGATAGAAAATATTTAGGACTTGATCTCACAGTATCTCCTGATTTAGCTGATGATAAGAAAGAAATAGGACTTCTTTTTACTTTGGCACTTTAATTCCTGAAGATGGAACTCATCACAATGCACTCCTCACTGCCCAGCTTCAAAGAGAAACTTCACACGTCCATTTCTATCTCTCTTCAGCATTGGTAGGCATTACAATAACATTTAAAAGAATAAACTGCCCCCTTATCACATATGGTAGTGGGCATCTCTGAAGACTTATAAGACAACACATTCTCTTCTATTAACTTGGCACCTGGTTATAGTATGCTCAAGAAGTAAATGTCATTATTTCCTCTTGGCCTTTGGTTTTACTCAAGCTAGGCAATTTTCCATCCCTCCCTCTTGGGACTGACTTCTCAACATGCCTCCAGATTCTGGACAAGATGAAGATAAGTCGCATTACCTTTTACACCTCGTTAGCTTTAACAAATATGTAGCTGGCACTTACACAACCAGTATCTTACCTGCTGTTTTGTTCCTCACTATGTTGCTTTCCTGCTGTTTTACAGGTGGCATTTAGGCATACTCTTCTGAGAGATATCATCTCACAAACTTGTAGACATAAATCTGGGGAAAAGATAACTCGGAAAAAAATTACAATTAAAATATCAAAAGTTCATATCACACAAAATAAGTATATATTTAAGACCGCCAACAACTACCAAAATCATTGGAAAGAAATCATTATTGTCTTCTTTTTACCCACATTATTGTTTTAGTCTTAAGCCTTTTAATGTGAAAGTAGGCATATTTTTTAATGCAATGAAGTTCTTTTTTTTTCTTTATAAAAGTAAAATATGCTATCATCAGTAGTAAAATAGACAACACTTTTTCCACCTTCACATATCATTTTGACATAGCTATTTGGACTTCTGCCACTGCTTCGTGTTAACCTGAAATGGTTACCAGTAGGTAAAAACAAATTCTAAGGTGTCTCCTTTTAGGGTTACAGAGAAAGTATGAAACCATGCATTTAATTTGGAAAAAAAAAAAAGATGAAGCCAGATAAGAATTAAATGTAGATCAGCCCTTTCTAAAACAAGCAATAAAATAAATGAAATAAAATATACCCTTTTCTCTTTCCTTTGATTGAAAAACTCAATCATTCATTAATAAAAATAACTCATTGAGTAAATAATTATTCCTACCAAGTGCCAGGCTCTGGGGATATAATATCTTATAAGGCAAATAGGACCCATTCCACATGAAACTTACTCCTTGAAACAGTGGGTTGGAATTGTGAAAGTGGGATTTGTGAAGTTAGGTCAAGGCTCCATTGTTAAGAGATGGAAGTAGTAAAAACAAGTTGTGCCATAGGTACCATAGATTTCATTGTCCTGGTCTTTCTAGTAAGACAGCCATCATTTTCACAGTTAGCTGCAGGATTGGGTTTAGGTCTTACTATGGCCAGCAGTCTGACACAGAAATAGACAAGAGTCTGAATAGAGTTCTGAAAATAGAGTCCAAATGAAGTTCTCCAATGAACTTCCCTTTTCACTACCCCCTGCGTCCTTCCCCCCCACTTTTTTTTTTTTTTCCATTTCTCTCCTAAACCCATTCCTGTTGATTCTCTGTCATTAGCACATTAGGAGAATTTTCTGGGGAAATATTGCATGGCCAGCTACATCTTACCTCTGACAGAGGGTCTCTGGACGGAGATCATGGAACCCAATTTAACATAGTCAACCTGGCTGACCCAGTATATGAAACCCTTTTGTATTGTATGCTCTTATGAGAAATTTAGATTATATCCCTTGTGTTCTGCATGATCTCTCAGCTTTTTTTTTTTGTACAACATGCCAAATGTGATACTACTTGCCCCCATCAAAGAAAAATACACATTTCTCTTTTAAGTGATTCTCTGACAGTGAAATAAGAAACAAAAGAAAGGGTGAGTTAAAAAAAAAAAATGCCACGAATTTGTCCTTATTAAATTGGCCTAAGTAAAAATCAACATGATGGAACATGAGAACAGTTGGAGTCAATGGCCATATTAAAAATTCCAGGTAGGGGCGCCTGGATGGCTCAGTCGATTGAGTGGCTGCCTTTGGCTCAGGTCATGATCCCGGGTGTCCTGGGATCGAGCCCCGCGTCGGGCTCCAGCCCCGTGTCAAGCTCCTTGCTGAGTGGAGAGCCTGTTTCTCCTTCTCCATCTGCCTGCCACCCTGCCTACTTGTGCTCTCTTTCTATCTCTCTGTCAAATAAATAAATAAAATCTTTAAAAAAAAAATTCCAAAAAAAAATAAAAAATAAAAAAATAAAAAAAAATTCCAGGTACTTTATTTCCATTGTTTCTAGGCAAGTTAAATTCTAATTTGAAATAGTAAACAAAACAGAAAAAAACAACACAAAAACAGTGCTGTCACTGCTAGTTAATGGATAACATTCTATTTCATTGAAAATTATTTTATATGTTAGCTAGAAATGAGCCTTTTGTGTATGAGTGTGTAAAAACAAAAACCCCCAGAATTTCACTGCTGTACTTCTTCTACATAAGATTAGGCAGTCTCATAGTCAGTGTCAAATTCACCTCTACCCTTACCGCATTATCTCCAAAAAAAAATCAAGCACATGTTCTCTTCCTTTCTGGAAGGAAGGAACATTACATTTTCACTGTCTGTGAGTTACTTTTTCCAGAGAGCAATAAATTATTGATTGTATGAGATTTCATAAATAAAGCCAAATATAAGCAGGTGATTAATCATTTATTTCTGGTTCACCTTGAGAGAACAGTACAATGATAACAAAAACAAAATAACTGTGTTTCCTGTTCATGATGTGCAAGTTTAGTGGATGCATGCTCTATACAGTTCATAAGGATTCTTGCACTGTTTGTTGAGACATTTGGTGTGGAAAGTCACCCAGAGAGGGAAAAATCACATCTTGAGAGTACCTACTGTATATCAGTAGTTTTATGTACTTAAAAGTGTTACTGTGCCAAACAACAATTTTTTTTTTTTTAAATAAGGCATGTATGACTGGTTCTGGTGCACTGTTTGTTGAGACATTTGGTGTGGAAAGTCACCCAGAGAGGGAAAAATCACATCTTGAGAGTACCTACTGTATATCAGTAGTTTTATGTACTTAAAAGTGTTACTGTGCCAAACAACAATTTTTTTTTTTTAAATAAGGCATGTATGACTTTTTTTTAAATAAGGCATGTATGACTGGTTCCTAACTGCATTATTTACTTGCCATGCAACCTTAGGCAAGTTTTTTGACCTCCAGTGCCATTTCCTCATCTCCCAAATGGGGATAATACAGGAAATTATTTCATCAGATAGTTGTGAGAACACCACAATACATACACTTTATCACTCAGGGTTCAACCAGATAAGCACAACCAATAGGAGATACAAACATACATATATATTAATGCATATGTCACAGGACATTGGTCTTACTGTTATCACCACATCTGATGCTAGGGCCCAGAGTCCATAGGGCAGGCAGTCAGGAAAGGACGATGGATGCAAAATGGGGAAGATCAAGGTCAGGCTGGAACCCACAAGCATGAACTGGAGCCCCAGTGGGCCCCAAGTCTGGTATTATTGCTCCTGACCTTGGTGACAAGAGTAGCCTGCAGATGCTAGGGCCCTTTGTCCCAGAGGTGAGCACACACACCTGGTCCAGGAGTGAGAGAAACTGATGGTTGATCCTGAGAAAGGAGGACTGTTGCGAGCCCAGCTTCCCCTTCACACTAGTGAGGTGAATCAGCTGATCAGCAACAACGTGTATCTGTGCTACAAAATGGTTGCTGCTTCCCTTTTGCATTCCAAATTTCCAAGAACTCTCCTTGTGGCTTCTCCTAGCCAGAAACTATAAGAAAGGTAATTCTAGGAAATATAATATAGTTCCTCTTAGCCAAGTTGACACACTATAGCAGCATATCACACAGACTTGTGCACAGATACAACAAATATTCGGGTATTTGATTTTTCTTTGACTAATCCATAGTGCCTGTTGTATTTTTTTTGTTTGCGTATTTTTTTTTTAAGTTTGCTTATTTTCCTCAAGGAATTTAGTAAGAATCAGCACAGATTTTATGAATAAATGTTGATGGAGAAAAGAGCTTATCAAAACAACAAGGTAGTCAGACTTACAAGTATCAATTGATATAAAGCTATATTTATAATGGATTAATTATTTAAAACAAACTCCAAAGTTACCAAAATTAATTAAAAGTAGAAATTTCTAATCTTTATAAATCTGAGGCAGCGTCTGCCTATCTAGCAATTAAGATAAAATATACTCAAAAGGGGCAGTTGGGCGGTTCAGCTGGTCATGCATCTGACTCTTGATTTTTGGCTCAGATGATGCTTTGGGCTCTGTGCTCACTGGGGAGTCTGCCTCTCTTCTGCATTTCCCTCTCCCCCTCCCTGCTCTCTCTGTCTCTCTCTCTCTCAAATAAATAAATAAATTTTAAAAAGTACTCAAGAAATACCACTTTGAATTATCTTCCATAGAAAGTTCAGAAATGTAACCATAACTTCTCTGATTAGTATTTTCTCAATCTTCTTTCAAGAGGATAGATTTTATTTTGAGACAAAGATTCATGTGCACATGGATTCTGTACAGAGCCGCTTTATTCTTGCTGAGGACAAGATTCCTTTGCTGTACGGAACAGAGTAAACTTATCATTAACTGCTCAATTAAGTTTATCCTCAGTTGAACAAATAAATATAAATTCAGGTAATCTGACAATATGTCAAACCATTTAACCTTTCATGATTGTTTTATTCTTCAGTGAACAGTATTAACTTTTGTTCTTTAATAATAATACAGTGACTATTTAGTTAATCTTCTCATTTACTCTTAGAGTAATATCTGCTACGTTTTGGTGCATTGTGCTTTGGGATCTTCATGGATTTGAGGAAACTTAGGCACAAGAGCTGAATGCTTAGAGCAGAATCTCTATATAATTTCAACTGAGATATTTTTTTAAAAGAAAGTACTCGGATCCTGATTTATTATAAGGTCTGTTATGAAGTCCAGGATCTGAATTTTTAACAGACCAGAGGTAATTCTTGTGTGGATTTTTTTTAACACTATGAGAACATTATTTTAGGAAATAGTATGATGTCAAGTTACTGCTGGCTATAGAAAGGGAGTGATATATATAGGTGTGTATGGATGTAGGAGGAGAAAGGAATTCCTAAAGGAAATGTGAGGAATGTTTCTCTGTCACAGATTTTTGCCTAAGAACATTTGACATCTGCTTGCTTAGTGCATTTTGAGTTCCAAAATCAACTGGTAGTAGATCATGCTTGATTTCTGGTAGTTTACTAAGAATAATAGCCCAGATAATACTTGCTCCTGAACAGTATTTGCTCCTAGCAATTTGTAGAAAATATATTTTCACAAAAGCCAGAACTGTTGAACTATTGTGTGAGAAATGAGTAATCATCATATTTAGATAGTTAGGGTCAAAACTGGAAATTACTCAAGGGCTTCAGTTGTGTTTACTTCTTGAATGTAGTGACTTAACAACGGAACATCTTCGTATGCCTCTCCAAACTTTTTCTTAAGGCCTATTGTTTTCTTCACTGTGAAGTTTAGATATGGCCACCATCTCTCATATTTAATTGTTAATCACTATTATGACTTCAGAAGAAATATGGTATGGTATGGTGTGGTATGAAAATACAAAGCAAAACCGTTTGAAAATACAAACTCTGTTTTTTAGTGATTGTAGGAGAAAAGAAAACCAAAACAAAAAGAGCATGCAAGCAAATATCCATCAAACTGTAACATTGATTTAAAAATTCACTACATGTGTTGTTTAAGGAGCTGATTTTTATGTAGCATATTATGACTGAGAGAATAGAAATGACAAGTTTCCACTGAATAAAAACCAGTGAACCCAGATGGGAAGTTTCATTCTTAATTTCAATTATGCCCTTATGAAGGTTTGTCTATTGGAACTAGCCACACACTTAAATGGTAAAATAAGGATTAAGAGGTCATACTATCCATGATTTGAGGCAAAATTTTAAAAAAGTTTAATTTAGCTGATTTTTACTGTTTTAATGCCCCTGTATTATTCTGTTTTTTTGTATAGCCAATATTTTTGAATGCTCATTATTCTAGGCAGTTGCTAATTGCTTTATCTGTGTTACTGAATTTAATCTTCACAGCCCCCGAGAAACTTACGTAAAGAGGAGTTTTATCCATAGTCAAGGTATAAATAAGAGATGATCAAATTGCAGTAAAATTGTTAAATACCATATAAGTTTTGAAAGTTTTAAAAATATGTATTTCATCCTGACTGCTTAAAAGTAAAGCTTTGGATAATCACTTAGTCATGGTAATGAATATCTTTGCTCTTTCTCTTTAACTCTTTTTTGTTTTCCTTCCTTCTCTAGTGCACAAAGTTGAATTAATCCTACTCCTGAAATCATGGCTTATTATCAACATTGGTCTGAGCAAAGGCCATGTTCTTGTTTAGTTTACCTGTGCCTTTTTGTCTCTGTCCCCTATTTCTATTTTCCTTCTGTTTCTTTAGGCAGTTCTAATATATTTATTATCTTTTAGTTTGCATGCATTCTTGTAAATCGTGTCTTGTGTCCTATTCATAGGCATTTATTCTGGCAAATGATACCACATATCTCCTTTATTTCATTTTTTTCCCACTTGGTATTATGTTAAAAAATTCTTTTCACTTATATTGTTATACATAAATGTAATCCATTTCCTCTAACTGTCCATAATACTCTGTATTTCTTATCCACAATATATTACCTTTCTGTTGTTACATTGGTAACACTGAGCTTATACTACAGATAATTCTTCATTGAATATTGCTGAATATATTTGCCTTTGGGGCATTTACTCAAAAGCCAAAACTCTAGGTTACAGGATATCTTATAAAATAGTACTCAATGGCTCTCCATATGGCTAGTCTATATCTCCCACCTGTAATCCATGCTAATTTAAATATTCCCACTTCTCCCCAATAAATAATATTTTTCATCTTTTAAATTTTTACCAGTATAAGAAATGTGAAATGATTTCTCATTTTTATTTTGGTTTGTGTATTTGTGATTATTAAAATTGTAAGTATTCCTTCACATTCTCATAAAACTTTCCGATGTCTTCCTCAGTATCTTGATCGTATCTTTCACCTGATTTTCAATTGTGTTTGCTATTTTATTCCTGTTGATTTGAAGTAGTTCCATGTATAGTTTAGATATAAATCCTTTGTTGATTTTATATTTGACAGATTGTTATCACCCATGCTCAATAAGCTTTATTAAGAAGTTTAGGATTTTCAGGGCACCTGGGTGGCTCAGTCGTTGAGCGTCTGCCTTCAGCTCAGGTCATGATCCCGGGGTCCTGGGATCGAGCCCTGCATCAGTCTCCCTGCTCTGTGGAGAGTCTGCTTCTCCCTCTCCCATTCCCCCTGCTTGTGTTCACTCTCTCACTGTCTCTCTCTCTCTCTGTCAAATAAATAAATAAAATCTTAAAAAAAAAAAGAAAAAAAGTTTAGGATTTTCTATTTGTAACCACAATGCTAAAATGTTACTATGAACTTTTTCCTTCTCTTCCTAACAGGGATCTATAAACCATTTAGACCTAGGTCTTTAGATTTAGCTGACTCTGGGAAATTTTTACACCATTATTTTCTCCTTTCTATTCTTTCTAAACTTTTTTTATTTTTTAAAAAAATTATCAAGTTTTTAATTTTAATCCTCCTTTCTATTTTTTGTTTTTCTCTTTAAGATATCGATATTATTTGGATATTTGTGCTTCTGTTATTTATATTTATTAATTTTTCTTTTGTGTTATTTATGTCTTTATCCCAACATTTTCTGTGAAATTTACCCCATATAATGACTTGTAAAGTCATTTTTCAGCTATTTCTTTTCAGGTATTTTTCAGCTATTTTTTTTCCATATTTTTTTTCTCCTATTGTGTTCTTCATTTCATTAGGATTTAACATGTTAATATCTTCCTCTTCCTGATTAAATATACTTGTTTTAAATTATTTGTTCACTGCTCCAATAATTCTTCTTCAGGTGATATATATTGTCCACTTTCTGTTTTTCTTTTGAAGTACTTCTATTCTTCAGTTATGTTGTATTTTGGCCTATGAGTCCCTATTATCCTCAAGATAGTAGCTTTTCTCTTTTAGTAATGTCTATCAGGGAAAGGACTAATGACCCACCTTGTTCATTTTGTACAAAAATGTTTAATGTAAGTCTGTGTTATTAAGAAAAAACAAATTTTAGTATCTTCTGGGTGTTTTATATTTGGTTTAGTAGAACTGGTAGATGCCTTACCTAAAGAAGGTCATAGTACCTGTACCAGACCCTATGTTAAAAATTTAATCTATGATATCAACTAGGATTGTATTTGAGGGCAACAATCAAATAAGTACTACTGAAGAAATCAGTAAGGAAATTATTTGTTTAACACAAAAATTCTGCAGATAAGCTGTGTGAGGCTTGTGCGTGCTGTAAAAATGCCAGAAAGGGGCTGTGTTCCTTCTATTTTATTATTCCAGTTAGCTTTTAGCTTTCATCCACAGGATGATAAGATAGCCTTTACACTTTGCAAAGATGACAGTGGGCCTCAGCTGATGCACTCTGAAATCCATTGCTCATTTGCTCCCAGCCAGTGACCAGGCATTGGCAGGGATACAAAGCAGACTTGTTCTTAGGAGACATGGGACTCTTTCCATGGGATACTTTGACTTGAGAACTCCCTGATGACCTAACTCAGCTTTCCTTAGACTCTGCTACATTCTAGTATACTTCTACTCAATCTTTTATCCATCTCTTCTGCACACAGTGTCAGACTTGTGTTGACTGATGGTTTTCTAGACCCCAGCATCTTCAGTTTTCTTTCATTCATGGTCTCCTAATAAAATCTTTGCATACTTACTCCTGTCTTAGCATCTGCTTCTTAGAAGACCTGGACCAACACACAGAATAAAGCACAGTAACCATGCGATCACCTTATTAGATGAAAAGCAACAACAACTAAAGATCTTCAGAATTCAGCATACTTTAATGAGAAAGACACAGCAAGCTAGGAATTTGAAGAATTCAAATTGATAAAGAGCAGCTGTGAAAACTTAAGTTAGCAGTTTATTTTATGATGAATATTGAACACTTCTTGTTTGGGAATAAGGTAAGGGATATCTACTCTTAATATTTCTGTTTAGCGTTGTAATAGAGATATTAGTCACTGTAATAAGGAAAGAAAGTAAAAGATTAACATCAAAAAAGAATAAGCAACTCTCTATTTGTAAACAGCATGACTGCATGTGATATCTTTAAGAATGTATAAAACCAGTACTAGAACTAATATGTAAATTTAGTAAGTCAAAGGATAGAAGGTTAATATAAAATATATGTTGTTTTTTACATACTAGCATCAAACCCTTGGAAAAGTATCATTTCAAAATATTTACATTACCAAAATCATAAAATAATTAGGAACATAGTTGAAAAAAATATTTTCAGAAACTTTATACTAAAAATTATAAATAGTATTGAGATAAATTGTAAAAGGCCTAAAGAAGTAATCAGAAAATGTGTGTGGAAATGCAAACAGAATAGCCAGATCAGTTTCCCAAAAACCAAAGTTGGAAGATTTATTTTACCTAATTTCTGGGCATAGTAATCAATACAGTATACTATTGGTGAAAGAATAAACATATAGAGAAATTAAGCAAAGTGAATATTCCAGAAACAGATGCAAGCATATGTGGTCAAATGATTAACAAAGTTACTAAGGCAATTCCATGGGGAAAGAAAAATCTTTTCAACTTGAGATGTTAAAATAACACAATATTTATTATAGGAAAAAAAGATATTATTGGCCATTGTTGTAGGCAGAATAATGGTCTCCCAAAAATGTCCATATGCATAACCCTGGAGACTGTGACTGTATCACTCTACATGTCAAGAGAATTAGTATGTGTGATCAAGGTTAAAGGCTTTGAAATGGGGAAATAATCCTGGAGTATCCAAGTGGCTGAATCTAAACACATGAATCCTCAAAAGTGAAGAACTTTTCCTGCCTGAGTCAGAGAGAGATGTGACATGAAAGGGATTCCACTCACTGTTGCTGGCATTGAAATTGGAGAAAAGGCCATAGGCCAAGTAATGTGGACATACTCTAGAAGTCCTCAGCTGACAGCCAGCAGAGAAACAGCAATTTCATTTCTACAACTATAAGAAACTGAATTTTGCCAAAAACTCAAGTGAGGAAACAGATTCCCCCTTGCCCCCAGAGCCTCCAGTAAGGAATATAGCCTTCACAAAACCTTGGTTCTTACCCTGTGAGTTCCATGTTAGATTTCTGAGATCCAGAACTTTAAGATGATATATTTATATTGTTTAAGCCACAAAGTGTGTGATATTTTAGTATGACATCAATAAAAATTAATGCAACTATACATAAAAAGTTAATTTGAAATGTATCAGAAAACAGAATATAAAACAAACAAACAGAAGAAACATTGAACCTCTTAGAGGAAAGCCTAGAGGAAAATCATGACATTGGATAGGATAGGCAGAGATTTCGTAGAATACAACAAAAGCATGAAACCTGAAAGAACCAGCATAACAAAATTCAGACTTATCCAAATTAGAAATGTTTGCTCTTCAGTATTCAACATTAAGAAATCAATAAATCGGGGCGCCTGGGTGGCTCAGTCGTTAAGCGTCTGCCTTCGGCTCAGGTCATGATCCTGGAGTCCCGGGATCGAGTCCCGCATCGGGCTCCCTGCTCGGCAGGGAGTCTGTTTCTGCCTCTGACCCTCTTCCCTCTCGTGCTCTCTATCTCTCATTCTCTCTCTCTCAAATAAATAAATAAAATCTTAAAAAAAAAAAAACCCACACCCACAAAAACTTTAAAAAAAAAAGAACTCAATAAATCTGGGACACCTGGGTGGCTCAGTTAAGTGTCTGCCTTCAGCTCAGGTCATGATCCCAGGGTCCTGGGATCAAGTCCTGAATCAGTCTCCCTGCTCAGCAGGGAGCCTGCTTCTCCCTCTGCCTGCTGCTCCCCCCACCTTGTGCTTGCTCTCTCTCACTCTCTCTCTCTGACAAATAAAATCTTAAAAAAAAAGAAATCAATAAATCTTGGATTGGTAGAAAATATTTATAATACATATATCTGACAAAGGATGTAAAAGATAAATACCCAACAATAGTAAGTCAAAAACCAATTAAAATAGTAACTTATTTGATCAAAAGGCATTCAAGATGGCCAGTAAGTACAGGATGATATGCTCATTCTCCTATAACTTTCGAAAAATTAAAAATTAAAACCACAAAGAGATACCTCTGCACATTTTTAGAATGGCTAAAATTAAAGAGAGTGACCATGGTAAGTGTTGATGAGATGTAGCAGAGCTGGACTGTAATGCATTGCTGATGAAAATGTAAAATGTACAACCACTTTGGAAAACCTTTTGTCTGTTTTTTAAAAATTTAAATATACACTTACCATAGGATCCAGCCATTCCTCATTCTGGGTATTTCCCCAAGAGCAATAAAAGCTTGTATCTACATAAGCACTTGTACGGAAGTATGTACAAAAACTTTATTCATAATATACAAAAATATGAAAATCTAAATGTCCATCAGTAGTTGAATGGACAAATAACATGACACATCCATACAACTGAATACTCCTCAGCAATAAAAAAGGAAACAGCTATGAGACACACAACAACATGGATGAATCTAAAAATCATCATGCTGAATGAAAGAACACAGAAACACAAAAGCATATACTGTAGGATTCCATTTATATAAAACAAAAACTAAAATATAGTGGCAGAAACAGGTCAATGTTTCTTGCTGTCAGGGGTGAGGAGGGCATTATGGACTATATAGTATATAGGACTATGAGGAGTCTTTCAAGGAGATTGGAAAGGTCTGTACCTTGATGGTATATAATGGTAGGAACCCCTCAGATTATATATTTTAACTAGTTACAGTTTATGGGTTCCTGAATAGAGTTGATATGGAAACAGTAAGAATGGACAGAGGTTGAAAGAAGATAGTTGTAGCTAGAAGAATTTGCTGTAAGGGGAAAACATGAACTTTAGAATCCAATAGAATCTGGGTAAAAAACTTGCCACTAGAACTTCACTAGCTTTGAAATGTTACTGAGTTATTTAGCTCTCTGATTTTCAGCCTAATCATCTCTAATAACACGGAAAATAATCTAATAGTGTCATTTTAAAATTTAAATAAGAACACATGTTAAAAAATACCTAATGAAGGGGGCACTTGAGTGGCTCAGTCAATTGAGTATCCAACTCTTGGTTTCGGCTCAGGTCACGAACTCACAGTCGTGGCATTGAGCCCCGTTTTGGGCTCCATGCTCAGCACAGAGTTTGGGTGTGTCTCCTTCTCTCTCTCTCCCTCTGCCCCTTCCCCTGCTTGCACGCCTTCTCTCTCTCTCTCTCTCAAATAAATAATTCTTTAAAAGAAAACCTAATGAAGAATCATGTACATCATAGGTACTCACAACATTTTTGTAAAACCTGCTTTTTTTCCCTAGTAGTTGACACAAATTATAAAAGATTTCAGATATCAAGTTGCTTAATAATTTATCGTGTTACATAATTTAAATCATTTAAAAATTAAAAGAGCTAATGCACTTTCATTATAAACCCCACTAACATTTTATCTATGTTTAAATGAACTTGCAAATCATTCCTCATTTTCTAGTACTTATTCCTAATTTTCTCATTTTCAACAGCCAGCTGTCAAGATCTTGTTTGTTTTTAACAGAATGAAATCACCATACCACTGCCATGATCAGTGTCAGCCTAGCATTATTTATCTCATATTTGGAGTCTGCTAAGAGTTAGAATTACAAGATCATTTAAATATAAGAATGGGTTAGATACTGTTAGTAATCTGTTAAGCAACTGTGCATTTCCACAAAGCTGCTGTATTCAATAAACATATCTCTGCTCTTAGAATATGATTGCCCTATGAACTCAATTTATTCTACCCTGTGTAGATTATTCGCGGACACCAGGAGACGTATACTTTTTTCTGTGACTCACATCTCCCAAGGGCATTCGGTAAATTATTGTTCAAGGCCCAATTTAAATAACTTCTCTTGAAACTTCCCCTGGTCTTCTCTACAAAAAGAAAAGCACTGTAATTTAAGTAATAAGACTTTAAGGATATCTGATCCATTCCCTTTACTTAGGAAACAGCTTTCGAGAAGCAAAATTACTTGTCCAAAGGAAAACAACTTTGTCATGTCAAAGCTAGGACTGGGTTATAAGCTCATTATGCTCAGTACAATTCAGTACTGTATTTATTCACTATACTATATTGACGTTTTTACATCTTCTGAAATAATATAGCTATTTGCTTTTCCATTTATTTTTCTACTTAGCATGTACATTAGAGTACATTGATGTTATAAATAAACACTCCAAATAGTGACTTAAATAAAAGACCTATTTATTTCACTAATTTTAAAATCAGAGGTGAGCCATCTAGGGCTGGTTGGCCAATGGCCCTGATCTCTCTCATGTGGTTTTCGTTTTGGAGTCCAAGTGACTATTCAGCCATTGCCCAAGAGTTTGAAAGAGTGAAGATGAAGTGGAAGGCAAGCAGTTTCCTTTAGGGTGACCACACAGAAGTTGCATATACCATTTTGTCCCATATTGTTTTGGTTGCACGTTCACAGCTAGATACAGGAGAAGGAGCAAATAAAATCGCCAGCTGGATGATTGATTTTGGATAAGATCAAGAATTATATAATGACAAGAAATAAGTGAAAAATGAAAAGTAATGATAGCAGTGTCTATCACAGAATGCTTTATATCAGTGACCTTCAATCTTTTTTCCTGGCAAATCCTGAAAGAATTTTGTAAACCAAAAGTGCTTTCCTCACATTTCTAAGTTAACCTAGAAAACCATATCATAAATATACATAGTTGCAGAGATTATAACTTTCAGTGTACCACAAGTATTGATATATTTTAATTTTTTTATTGTTATGTTAATCACCATATATTACAACATTAGTTTTTGATGCAGTGTTCCATGATTCATTGTTTGTTCATAACATCCAGTGCTCCATGCAGAACGTGCCCTCCTCAATACCCATCACCAGGCTAACCCATCCCCCTACCCTCCTCCCCTCTAGAACCCTCAGTTTGTTTTTCAGAGACCATCATCTCACATGGTTCGTCTCCCCCTCCGACTTACTCCCCTTCATTCTTCCTCTCCTGTTATCTTCTTCTTTTTCTTTTTTCTTAAAATATGTTGCGTTATTTGTTTCAGAAGTACAGATCTGTGATTCAACAGTCTTGCACAATTCACAGCGCTCACCGTAGCACATACACTCCCCAATGTCTATCACCCAGCCACCGCATCCCTCCCACCCCCAAACACTCCAGTAACACTCAGTTTGTTACCTGAGATTAAGAATTCCTCATATCAGTGAGGTCATATGATACATGTCTTTCTCTGATTGACTTATTTCACTAAGCATAACACCCTCCAGTTCCATCCACGTCGTTGCAAATGGCAAGATCTCATTCCTTTTGATGGCTGCATAATATTCCATTGTGTATATATACCACCTCTTCTTTATCCATTCATCTGTCGATGGACATCTTGGCTCTTTCCATAGTTTGGCTATTGTGGACATTGCTGCTATAAACATTGGGGTGCAAGTACCCCTTCGGGTCCCTACATTTGTATCTTTGTGGTAAATACCCAGTAGTGCAATTGCTGGATCGAATGGTAGCTCTAATTTCAACTGTTTGAGGAACCTCCATATTGTTTTCCAGAGTGGTTGCACCAGCTTGCATTCCCACCAACAATGTAGGAGGGTTCCCCTTTCTCCACATCCCCGCCAACATCTGTCGTTCCCTGACTTGTTAATTTTAGCCATTCTGATGGGTGTGAGGTGGTATCTCATTGAGGTTTTGATTTGGATTTCCCTGATGCCGAGCGATGTTGAGCACTTTTTCATGTGCCTGCTGGCCATTTGGATGTCTTCTTTGGAGAAATGTCTGTTCATGTCTTCTGCCCATTTCTTGATTGGATTATTTGTTCTTTGGGTGTTGAGTTTGATAAGTTCTTTATAGATTTTGGATACTAGCCCTTTATCGGATATGTCATTTGCAAATATTTTCTCCCATTCTGTCGGTTGTCTTTTGGTTTTGTGGACTGTTTCTTTTGCTGTGCAAAAGCTTTTTATCTTGATGAAATCCCAATAGTTCATTTTTGCCCTGGCTTCCCTTTTTATCTTGATGAAATCCCAATAGTTCATTTTGCCCTTATTCCCGTGCCTTTGGCGATGTTTCTAGGAAGAAGTTGCTGCGGCTGAGGTCGAAGAGGTTGCTACCTCTGTTCTTCTTTAGGATTTTGATGGACTCCTGTCTCACGTTTAGGTCTTTCAACCATTTGGAGTCTATTTTTGCGTGTGGTGTAAGGAAATGGTCCAGTTTCATTCTTCTGCATGTGGCTGTCCAATTTTCCCAACACCATTTGTTGAAGAGACTGTCTTTTTTCCATTGGACATTCTTTCCTGCTTTGTCAAAGATAAGTTGACCATAGAGTTGAGGGTCCATTTCTGGGCTCTCGATTCTGTTCCATTGATCGATGTGTCTGTTTTTGTGCCAGTACCATACTGTCTTGATGATGACAGCTTTGTAATAGAGCTGGAAGTCCGGAATTGTGATGCCGCCAGCTTTGCTTTTCTTTTTCAATATTCCTCTGGCTATTCGGGGTCTCTTCTGGTTCTGTACAAATTTTAGGATTATTTGTTCCATTTCTTTGAAAAAAGTGGATGGTATTTTGATGGGGATTGCATTGAATGTGTAGATTGCTCTAGGGAGCATTGACATCTTCACAATGTTGGTTCTTCCAATCCATGAGCATGGAACGTTTTTCCATTTCTTTGTGTCTTCTTCAATTTCTTTCATGAGTATTTTATACTTTTCTGAGTACAGATCCTTTGCCTCTTTGGTTAGACTTATTCCTAGGTATCTAATGGTTTTGGGTGCAATTCTAAATGGGATCGACTCCTTGATTTGTCTCTCTTCTGTCTTGTTGTTGGTGTATAGGAATGCCACTGATTTCTGTGCATTGATTTTATAGCCTGCTACTTGACTGAATTCCTGTATGAGTTCTAGCAGGTTTGGGGTGGAGTCTTTTGGGTTTTCCACATACAGTATCATATCATCTGCAAAGAGTGAGTTTGACTCCCTCTGTGCTGATTTGGATGCCTTTGATTTCTTTTTGTTGTCTGATTGCTGTGGTTAGGACTTCTAATACTATGTTGAACAGCAGTGGTGAGAGTGGACATCCCTGCCGCATTCCTGACCTTAGGGGAAAAGCTCTCAGCCTTTCCCCATTGAGAATGATATTCGCTGTAGGTTTTTCATAGATGGCTTTTAGGATATTGAGGTATGTACCCTCTAACCCTATACTCTGAAGAGTTTTGATCAAGAAAGGATGCTGTACTTTGTCAAATGCTTTTTCTGCATCTATTGCGAGGATCATATGATTCTTGTTCTTTCTTTTGTTAATGTATTGTATCACGTTGATTGATTTGTGGATGTTGAACCAGCCTTGCAGCCCAGGGATAAATCCCACTTGGTCATGGTGAATAATCCTTTTAATGTACTGTTGGATCCTATTGGCTAGTATTTTGGTGAGAATTTTTGCATCCATGTTCATCAAGGATATTGGTCTGTAATTCTCCTTTTTGATGGGATCTTTGTCTGGTTTTGGGATCAAGGTAATGCTGGCCTCACAAAAAGTTTGGAAGTTTTCCTTCCATTTCTATTTTTTGGAACAGTTTCAGGAGAATAGGTATTAATTCTTCTTGAAATGTCTGATAGAATTCCCCTGGGAAGCCATCTGGCCCTGGGCTTTTGTTTGTTGGGAGATTTTTGATGACTGCTTCAATTTCCTTAGTGGCTATAGGTCTGTTTAGGTTTTCTATTTCTTCCTGGTTCAATTTTGGTAGTTGATACATCTCTAGGAATGCACCCATTTCTTCCAGGTTATCGAATTTGCTGGCATAGAGTTGCTCATAATATGTTCTTATAATTGTTTGTATTTCTTTGGTGTTGCTTGTGATCTCTCCTCTTTCATTCATGATTTTGTTGATTTGGGTCATTTCTCTTTTCTTTTTGATCAGTCTGGCCAGGGGTTTATCAATCTTGTTAATTCTTTCAAAGAACCAGCTCCTAGTTTCGTTGATCTGTTCTACTGTTCTTTTGGTTTCTAGTTCATTGATTTCTGCTCTGATCTTTATTATTTCTCTTCTCCTGCTGGGTTTAGGCTTTATTTGCTGTTCTTTCTCCAGCTCCTTTAGGTGTAGGGTTAGGTTGTGTATTTGAGACTTTTCTTGTTTCTTGAGAAAGGCTTGTATTGCTATATACTTTCCTCTCAGGACTGCCTTTGCTGTATCCCAAAGATTTTGAACAGTTGTGTTTTCATTTTCATTGGTTTCCATGAATTTTTTAAATTCTTCTTTAATTTCCTGGTTGACCCATTCATTCTTTAGTAGGATGCTCTTTAGCTCCCATGTATTTGAGTTCTTTCCGACTTTCCTCTTGTGATTGAGTTCTAGTTTCAAAGCAGTGTGGTCTGAAAATATGCAGGGAATGATCCCAGTCTTTTGGTACCGGTTGAGACCTGATTTGTGACCTAGGATGGGATCAATTCTGGAGAATGTTCCATGGGCACTAGAGAAGAATGTGTATTCCGTTGCTTTGGGATGGAATGTTCTGAATATATCTAGGAAGTCCATTTGGTCCAGTGTGTCATTTTTTAAAGTCTTTATTTCCTTGTTGATCTTTTGCTTAGATGATCTATCCATTTCTTTGAGGGGGGTGTTAAAGTGCCCCACTATTATTGTATTGTTGTCAATGTGTTTCTTTGCTTTTGTTATTAATTGCCTTATATAATTGGCTGCTCCCATGTTCGGGGCATAGATATTTACAATTGTTAGATCTTCTTGTTGGATAGACCCTTTAAGTAGGATATAGTGTCCTTCTTCATCTCTTATTACAGTCTTTGTTTTAAAATCTAGTTTGTCTGATATAAGGATTGCCACCCCAGCTTTCTTTTGGTGTCCATTAGCATGGTAAATGGTTTTCCACCCCCTCTCTTTCAATCTGGGGGTGTCTTTGGGTCTAAAATGAGTCTCTTGCAGACAGCATATTGATGGGTCTTGTTTTTTAATCCAATCAGATAGCCTGTGTCTTTTGATTGGGGCATTTAGCCCATTTACATTCAGGGTAAGTATTGAAAGGTATGAATTTAGTGCCATTGTATTGCCTGTAAGGTAACTGTTAACTGTATGCTGTCTGTGTTCCTTTCTGATCTTTGCTGCTTTTAGGCTCTCTCTTTGCCTAGAGGACCCCTTTCAATATTTCTTGGAGGGCTGGTTTCGTGTTTGCAAATTCCTTTAGTTTTTGTTTGTTCTGGAAGCTTTTTGTCTCTCCTTCTATTTTCAATGACAGCCTAGCTGGATATAGTATTCTTGGCTGCATATGTTTCTCGTTTAGTGCTCTGAAGATATCTTGCCAGTCCTTTCTGGCCTGCCAGGTCTCTGTGGATAGGTCTGTTGCCAATCTAATATTTCTACCATTGTAGGTTACATATCTCTTCTCCCGAGCTGCTTTCAGGATTTTCTCTTTGTCTCTGAGACTCGTAAGTTTTACTATTAGATGTTGGGGTGTTGACCTATTGTTATTGATTTTGAGAGGGGTTCTCTGTGCCTCCTGGATTTTGATGCCTGTTTCCTTCCTCACGTTAGGGAAGTTCTCTGCTATTATTTGCTCCAATATACCTTCTACTCCTCTCTCTCTCTCTTCTTCTTCTGGGATCCCAATTATTCTAATGTTGTTTCATCTTATCGTATCACTTATCTCTCGAATTCTGCCCTCATGATCCTGTAGTTGTTTCTCTCTCTTTTTCTCAGCCTCTTTATTTTCCATCATTTGGTCTTCTATATCACTGATTCTCTCTTCTGCCTCATTTATCCTAGCATTTAGTGCCCCCATTTTTGATTGCACCTCATCAATACCCTTTTTGATTATACTTGGTTAGATTTTAGTTCTTTTATTTCTCCAGAAAGGGTTTCTCTAATAACTTCCACGCTTTTTTCAAGCCCAGCTAGTATCTTTAAAGTCATGATTCTGAAGTCTAGGTCTGACTATGTACTAATAGTACATATCGTACTAATGTCCGGATTGAGTAGGTCCCTGGCTGACGGTACTACCTCTTTTTCTTTTTGCTGAGGTGATTTTTTTCATCTTGTCATTTTGTCCAGAGGAGAATAGATGAATGAGAGAACAAAATGCTAACAGGTTTACAACGTCCCCAGCAAATATACTGTATACAAATCAGAAAAGACCTGAAACCAGGGGAAAAGAAAGGGAAAGAAAGAAAAAAGAAAGAGAAAAAAAAAAAAAAGATAAAAACAGAACAATACAAAAAAAGCAGAATATGATCAAATATGATCAGGCTAGTGCATAGATCAGTGCCACACACTAGATTTTGGGCGTATTTTGGTCTGTTAGTAAAAGTGCCTCCTAAAATTTTAAAGGAAGAAAGACATATATGTACAAAATAAGGGTTGATACAATGAAGGGATGGAAGATGACTGTAAAGATGAAAATTATAAAAGATTTTATAAAAGGACTTGATAAGAAGTTGTTTTAAAAAAGAAAGAAGATTTAAGAAATAAAAAAGGAAAAAGGGAGAGAATGTGATCAAGCAGGAGACTAGAACAAAGCCATACAAACCAGTGATTTAGGGTATATTTTGATCTGTAGAAGCAACTGTATCTCAAAATTTTAAAGAGAGAACAACTTATATATACATGCCAAAAATAAGGGTAACTACTATGAAGGGATAAAATATGACTCTAAAAATGAAAAATAAAAAATGTTTTTTTTTTAAAAGGGATTGATAAGATGTTGGTTGAAAAGGGAAAAAGAAAAATAAAAAAAAAACAGTCAACAAAAATTAACTTTGATGAACTAATGAATCATGGTAAAAAAAAGCCATGAATTCTATGTGCAGTATTCCCCTAGCGCTGGAGTTCTCCCATTCTCCTTGATCAGTAAACTTGGTCTTGGCTTGCTGGCTGTTCGTGCTGATCTTCTGGGGGAGGGGCCTGTTGCTGTGGTTTCCAAATGTCTTTGACGGAGGCTGAATTGCCCCGCCCTTGTCGGTCCGGGCTAAAGAAGCTGCTCCGGTTTGCTCTCAGGAGCTTTTGTTCCCTTCAAGCTCTCGGTACAGCTTTGGAGGACCAGGGCAAAAATGGTGGCCTCCCAATCTCCACCCGGAGGAGCTGTCAACTCGGGGCCCCGCTCCTCCGTGCGCCCCCAGAGAAAAGCAGTCACTCCCTTGTCCCCGGTCTCCGGCTGCACTCCGTGCTCACCTGGCCCGTGACCAAGCGTTGCTATCTCTGGCACCCGACCCCGTGTGGAGTCTCCAAACCCAGCAGATCCCTGCAGTGCACTCCCGCGCCGCTCCTCCCCGGGAAGGAAGGGGAGTCTCCCCAGCTCTGCCACTTGTTGGGTCCCTGCTGGAGGAGCAGTGGCCCGACTGTCACCAAACACAGTTTATGGCAACCCCGACCTGAGAGCCCGCGCCTCGGCTCCGTCTCTGCAGCCGGCTTCCCCGCTCTGATACCTGGGAGCTCTGGCGCACTTAGGCACCCCGGTCTTTCTGTGACCCCAAGGGTCCTGAGACCACACTGTCCCACGAGGGTTCCACCCCCCGCTTAGCCACTGCAGTGACGTCCCTCAGCGGAGCCGACTTCTAAAAGGTCCGATTTTGTGCTCCGCGGCTCTATCACTTGCCAGAAGTGGCCGACGGAGGCCCCTCCCCCGCCGTCTATCCTCCCGAATATCGCCTCGGATTCACTTCTCCGCACGTCCTGCCTTCCAGTAAGTGGTCGCTTCTCTGTTCAGAGCGTTGTTGCTACTCTCCTCTTCGATCTCCTGTTGAGTTCGTAGGTGTTCAGAATGGTTTGATCCCTATTCAGCT
Organism: Zalophus californianus; assembly: GCF_009762305.2. NCBI lineage: Eukaryota > Metazoa > Chordata > Mammalia > Carnivora > Otariidae > Zalophus > Zalophus californianus. The sequence continues at coordinate 64,773,736 of NC_045599.1, read as the reverse complement.
GAATTCCTGAGACCAGATGAAATCTAGGTCTCCTACTCCTCCGCCATCTTGTTCCGCCCCCCACGTATTGATATTTTAAGCAATGTTTTGTTATTCAGTATCATCCACTTAAAAATACATGAAAAACTGTTCCTTTAACAAAAATTGTATATCTTTTTCTCCTTGAATTTATGTTTCTATTCTACCTTTCACATAGAATTGTAGTCTAATATATTTATATTTTCAAGCCTTTTACCAATCACCCTTTATAGTTTATTACCAAGAGACTATATGTAAAACTTGAATTTTTTTTGTGCTAATATGGTTTGAAGTTCATTTTCTTCCTGGAGTATCCTAATCACTATTATAAGTATATAATTGATATAATTATTATATGTTATTATAATTATTAAGTATAAAAAAGATTTTAAAAATGTTTCAGATGGAGTTATTCTTTTTACAATTATCTGTGGATTAATACCACATATCGCTCAATTGACACATAGTTCGGGATCAATATAATTCCTATTTTTGCATTTTGTATGTATAAATCATTATGAACCATTTTAACAAAAAGGTAGATAGAGTGGGAAGAATGGTGTTAAAAGGCAATGTCACTCAATTCTTTAGACACTTTCTGAGTTATGTGCCAAAAAAAAGTTATGACAGATTGTCACATATTTTAAATAATCTATCACCGTAAAAGCTATGAATGTTCTTTCAATTCATTTGATATATATAAATATATTTGTCATTACTATCATTCACTTTCTGGACACTAAGTGAGAATTTTGAATCATCTCTTTTATTTCTGCCCTTGATGAATTTTATATAGTAGGGCAATTCACAATTGTGATATTAATTATCTTAATTATTTTAATTATCCCACTAGCAGGTAAGCCATTATGACAAGGAAATCGTTCTTTATCCCAGTCTTAAGAACAGATGGGAGACTGCTGAGTAAAAAGTAATGGACAAGAACATAAAGTTTTCAAGATCCCTGGCTTTTCCCTGGATGGCAGGTTGAATTACTCATTATTTCTCTTTTTTCTTGTAACCCAAACAATGTTAAAATGGGAATAGCCAAACAAACCAACACTGGGCCTGTTACCTGTAATTCTAACAAAAAATAGACTTTATACTCTGTATTTATCAGAGTCATTATATCCTTTGTTTTGACTAAAAAAAAAAAAAGTGTCTAGGAGTCATTTTGAATCCCATAATTCAAACTCTTCGAGAACTACAAAATTTACACAAGCCAGGAGACTGTTAGATTGTTCAGGGTAAAGAGCCATAAGTATATCATCTCACTATCAAATAACCAGCCTCTGAGATTCCTTCATGGCCACAATTCAAGGCCAGAAGCTAACCCTTTGATAAATGTACAAGTGAAATAAGAGGGAGCTGCTCAGGGAGACCACCTATCTATCAGGGCCACTGGTATCTTATCTCTGCTTTACCTATTGGTTATCTTGTAACATGTGTACTTTTAATTAAAAGTAATACATCTTCTCTTGTTTACTGACAAATATGTCACCCACAGGGAATAGAAGGTAAGGGAATAAGGGAACTATAAGAGAAGAACTTAATTTCTTAACAGAAAGTCCTCTACAGGCCATAAAAGGATATAAAACTTTATTTGCTCCAAAATATTTTAAAATACTTGGGGGGAAAAAAACATTTTTGTGCCTTTGGTTACTTAGTTTTGTTTGTTTATAAATTTTTACTTGTTTAACAAATGCTTATTGACCCAGGCCGTATTAGAAGCTGAGAAAATAACAGTAAACAAATCAGATAATATCCCTGTCCCATGAAGCTTACACTCTACAGGGAAATTCTCAAAATGAGTTTAGGGAGACAGCAGAGAACTAAGTGAGTGAATCCATGGATTCATAGATTCATGTCTACTAAAAACCAAATATCTTGGTTATGAAATTGCTTAATTGTAAGGAGAAGATGGTTTCACAAGACAAAAGCGAAGACTGATACATAGTTTTCCAGACAGTCCTATTTTCAACAGTTTTACCACTTCTATAAACATGTTTAAGATCCTGTAATTTATATGAAAGATAATGAATACATATGAGTGTGAATATACACATATGTGTGAATATACACACATATACGAATATCCATATGTATATATACACACTGATATATATATTGGTATCTCTTTAAAAAATTTTTTATATTAACATATAATGTATTATTTGTTTTGGGGTACAGGCCTGTGATTTATTAGTCTTACACAATTCACAGTGCTCACCATAGCACATACCCTCCCCAATGTCCATCACCCAGCCACCCTATCCTTCCCACCCCGCTCCATTCCAGCAACCCTCAGTTTCCTGAGATTAAGAGTCTCTTATGCTTTGTTTCCCTCTCTGGTTTCATCTTCTTTCATTTTTCCCTCCCTTTCCCTATGATTCTCTGTCTTTTTCTCAAATTCTTCATATCAGTAAGATTATGTTACTTGTCTTTCTCTGATTGACTTATTTCGCTTAGCATAATACCCTCTAGTTCCATCCACATCATTGCAAATAGCAAGATTTCATTTTTTGATGGCGACATAACATTCCCTTATATATATATATATATATATATATATATATATATATATATATATATATATATATATAAAACCACTTCTTCTTTATCCATTCATCTGTTGATGGACATCTAGGCTCTTTCCATAGTTTGGCTCTTGTGGATATTGCTGCTATAAACTTTGGGGTGCACGTGCCCCTTCGGATCCCTACATTTGTATCTTTGGGGTAAAAACCCAGTAGTGCAATTGCTGGGTCATAGGGTAGCTCTATTTTCAACTTTTGAGGAACCTCCATACTGTTTACCAGAGTGGCTGCACCAGCTTGAATTCCCACCAACAGTGTAGGAGTGTTCCCCTTTGTCTGCATCCTCACCAACAGCTCTCGTTTCCTGAGTGGTTAATTTTAGCCATTCTGACCAGTGTGAGGTGGTATTTCATTGTGGTTTTGATTTGTATTTCCATGATATCGAGTGATATGGAGCATTTTTTCATGTGTCTATTGGCCATTTGGATGTCTTCTTTGCAGAAAGATCTGTTCATGTCTTCTGTCCATTTCTTGATTTGATTGGGTATTGAGTTTCATAAGTTCTTTATAGATTTTGGATACTAGCCCTTTATCTGATATGTCATTTGCAAATATCTTCTCCCATTCTGTCAGTTGTCTTTTGGTTTTGTTGACTGTTTCCTTTGCTGTGCAGAAGCTTTTCTTCTTAATGAAGTCCCAATAGTTCATTTTTGCCCTTGCTTCCCTTGCCTTTGGCAATGTTTCTAGGAAGAAGTTGCTGCAGCTGAGGTTGAAGAGGTTGCTGCCTGTGTTCTCAAGGATTTTGATGGATTCCTGTCTCACATTCAGGTCTTTCATCCATTTTGAGTCTATTTTTGTGTGTGGTGTAAGGAAATGGTCCAGTTTCATTCTTCTGCATGTGGCTGTCCAATTTTCCCAACACCATTTGTTGAAGAGACTGTCTTTTTTCCACTGGACATTCTTGCCTGCTTTGTCGAAGATTAGTTGACCGTAGAGTTGAGGGTCCATTTCTGGGCTCTCTATTCTGTTCTATTGATCTATATGTCTGTTTTTGTGCCAGTACCATACTGTCTAGATGATTACAGCTTTGTGATAAAGCTTGAAGTCTGGAATTGTGATGCCGCCAGCTTTGCTTTTCTTTTTCAATATTCCTCTGACTATGTGTGGTCTTTTCTGGTTCCATACAAATTTTAGGATTATTTGTTCCATTTCTTCGGAAAAAGTTGATAGTATATTGACAGGGATTGCAATAAATGTGTAGATTGCTCTAGGTAGCATAGACATTTTCACAATATTTGTTCTTCCAATCCACAAGCATGGAACGTTTTTCCATTTCTTTTTGTCTTCCTCAATTTCTTTCATGAGTATTTCATAGTTTTCTGAATACAGTTTTTTGCCTCTTTGGTTGGATTTATTCCTAGGTATCTTACGGTTTTGGGTGCAGTTGTAAATGGGATTAACTCCTTAATTTCTCTTTATTCTGTCTTGTTGGTGTATAGAAATGCCACTGATTTCTGTGCATTGATTATATATCCTACCACTTGACTGAATTCCTGGCTGAGTTCTAGCAGTTTTGGGGTGGAGTCTTTGGGTTTTCCACAGAAAGTAACATGTCATCTGCAAAGAGTGAGAGTTTGACTTCTTCTTTGCCGATTTGGATGCCTTTGATTTCTTTTTGTTGTCTGATTGCTGTGGCTAGGACTTCTAATACTATGTTGAATAGCAGTGGTGAGAGTGGACATCCCTGCCATATTCCTGACCTTAGGGGAAAAGCTCTCAGTTTTTCCCCATGGAGAATGATATTCGCTGTGGGTTTTCATAGATGGCTTTTATGATATTGAGGTATGTACCCTCTATCCCTACACTCTGAAAAGTTTTAATCAAGAAAGGATGCTTTTTCTGCATCTATTGAGAGTATCATATGGTTCTTGTTATTTCTTTTATTGATGGATTGTATCACATTAATTTACAGATGTTGAACCAAACTTGCAGCCCAGGAATAAATCCCACTTAGTCATGGTGAATAATCCTTTTAATGTACGGTTGGATCCTATTGGCTAGTATTTTGGTGAGAATTTTTGCATCCATGTTCATCAGGGATATTGGTCTGTAATTCTTTCTGGTGGGGTCTTTGTCTTGTTTTTAGATGAAGGTAATGCTGACCTCATAAAATGAGTTTGGAAGTTTTCCTTCCATTTCTATTTTTTGGAACAGTTTCAGAAGAATAGGTATTAATTCTTCATTTAAATGTTTGGTAGAATTCCCCTGAGAAGCCATCTGGCCCCGGGCTCTTGTTTGTTGGGAGATTTTTGATGACTGCCTAAATTTCCTTACTGGTTATGGGTCTGTTCAGGTTTTCTCTTTCTTCCTGGTTCAGCTTTGGTAGTTTATACTGTCTCTAGGAATGCATCCATTTCTTCCAGATTGTCTAATTTGCTGGTATATAGTTGCTCATAATATGTTCTTATAATTGTTTGTATTTCTTTGGCGTTGGTTGTGATCATGCCTCTTTCACTCATGATTTTATTTATTTGGGTTGTTTCTCTTTTCTTTTTGGTAAGTTTGGCTAGGGTTTTATCAATCGTATTAATTCTTTGAAAGAACCAGCTCCTAGATTCGCTGATCTGTTCTACTCTTCTTTTGGTTTCCATTTCATTGATTTCTGCTCTGATCTTTATTATTTTTCTTCTCCTGCTGGGTTTAGGTTTTATTTGCTGTTTTTTCTCTAGCTCCTTTAGGTGTAGGGTTAGGTTGTGTATTTGAGACCTTTCCTGTTTCTTGAGAAAGGCTTGTTTTGCTATATACTTTCCACTCAGGACTGCCTTTGCTGTACCCCAAAGATTTTGAACAGTTGTGTTTTCATTTACATTTGTTTCCATGACTTTTTAAAATTCTTTTTTAATTTGAGTAGGATGCTCTTTAGCTTCCATGTATTTGAGTTCTTTCCAACTTTCCTCTTGTGATTGAGTTCCAGTTTCAAAGCATTGTGGTCCGAAAATATGCAGGGAATGATCCCAGTCTTTTGGTACTGGTTGAGACCTGATTTGTGACCCAGGATGTGATCTATTCTGGAGAATGTTCCATGTGCACCCGAAAAAATGTGTAATCTGCTGGTTTGGGATGGAATGTTCTTAATATATCTGTGAAGTCCTTCTGGTCCAGTGTGTCATTTAAAGCCTTTATTTCTTTGTTGATCTTTTGCTTAGATGATCTGTCCATTTCAGTCAGGGGGTTGTTAAAGTCGCCTACTATTGTATTTTTGTTGAAGTGTTTCTTTGATTTTGCTATTAATTGGCTTATATAATTGGCTGCTCCCATGTTAGGGGCATAGATATTTACAATTGTTAGATCTTCTCGTTGGATAGACGCTTTAAGTATGATGTAGTGTCCTTCCTCATCTCTTATTATAGTCTTTGGTTTAAAATCTAATTTGTCTGGTATAAGGATTGCCACTCCAGCTTTCTTTTCATGTCCACTAGCATGGTAAATGGTTTTCCAACCCCTCACTTTCAATCTGGAGGTGTCTTTGGGTCTGAAATGAGTCTTTTGCAGAGAGCATATCAATGGGTCTTGTTTTTTTATCCAATCAGATACTTTTTGTCTTTTGATTGGGGTGTTTAGCCCATTTACATTCAAGGTAACTATTGAAAGATATGAATTTAGTGCCATTGTATTGCCTGTTAGGTGACTGTTACTGTATATTGTCTCTGTTCCTTTCTGGTCTATGTTACGTTTAGGCTCTCTTTGCTTAGAGGACACCATCCAATATTTCTTGTAGGGCTTGTTTGGTGTTCACAAATTCTTTTAGTTTTTGTTTGTCCTGGAAGCTTTTATCTCTCCTTCTATTTTCCTTGACAGCCTAGGTGGATATAGTATTCTTGGCTGCACATTTTTCTCATTTAGTGCTCTGAATTTATCGTGGCAGTCCTTTCTGACCCACCTGATTTCTGTGGATAGGTCTGCTGCCAATCTAATGTTTCTACTGATGTAGGTTACAGACCTCTTGTCCTGAGCTGCTTTCAGGATTTTCTCTTTGTCTCTGAGACTTGTAAGTTTTACTATTAGATGTTGGGGTGTTGACCTATTTTATTGATTTTGAGGCGGCTTCTCTGTGGCTCCTGGATTTTGATCCTGTTTTTTCCCCAAATTAGGGAAGTTCTCTGCTATAATTTGCTCCAGTATACCTTCTGCCTCTCTCTTTCTTTTTCTGGGATCCTGATTATTCTAATACTGTTTCGTATTATGGTATCACTTATCTCTCGAATTCTGCCCTCATGATCCAGTAGTTGTTTATTTCTCTTTTTCTCAGCTTCTTTATTTTCCATCATTTGTTCTTCTCTGTCACTAATTCTCTCTTCTACTTCATTTATCCTAGCAGTTAGAGCCTCCACATTTGATTGCACCTTATTAATAGCCTTTTTGATTTCAGCTTGGTTAGATTTTAGTTCTTTTATTTCTCCAGAAAGGGATACTCTAGTGTTTTCTATGGTTTCTTCAAACCCAGATAGTATCTTTATAATTGTCATTCTGAACTCTAGTTCCTACATCTTACTAATGTTCGTATTGATTATGTCCCTTGCAGTCAGTAGTACATCTTGTTCTCTTTTTGAGGTGAGTTTTTCCATCTTGTCATTTTGTCCAGAGAAGAATAGGTGAATAAGAAAACAAAATGCTAAAAGGGTAACAACAACCCCAGAAAAATATACACTAAACAAATCAGAAGAGCCCCGAAACCAGGGGGAGAAGAAAGGAAGAAAAAAAAAATGTGATCAGGCTGGTGAATAGAACAGAGCCACACACTAGATTTTGGGTGTGTTTTGCTCTGTTAGAAGAAACTGCCTCCCAAAATTTTAAAGAAAGAAAAACTTATATACATACACAAATAAGGGTAAATACGATGAAGGGTTGGAATATGACTGTAAAGATGAAAATTAAAAAATATTTTAAAAAAGGAATCGATAAGATAAGAACTTGGTTGAAAAAGGAAAGAAGAAAAAAATATATAAAATAAAAGGAGAGAATGTGATCAGGTGGGAGACTAGAACAAAGCCATACACTAGAGATTTAGAGTATATTTTGGTCTGTTAGAAGAAACTGTATCCCAAAACTTTAAAGAAAGAAAAAACTCATATATATAAAAAAATAAGAGTAAGTACAATGAAGGGATAGGATATGACCGTAAAAATGAAAATTAAAAAAGATTTTAAAAAATGAATTGATAAGATGATGTTGGTTGAAAAAGGAAAGAAGAAAAATTCAAAAAAATAGAAAAAGGAATAAAGCAAATTAAAAAAATTAACTTTGAAAGACTAAAGAATCATGGGAAAAAAGCCATGAATTCTATGTGATGTTTTCCCCTAGTGCTGGAGTTTTGCAGTTCTCTTTATTGATCGGTAAACTTGTCTTGGCTGGATGTTCTTGCTTATCTTCTGGGTGAGGGGCCTGTTGCAGCGATTCTCAAACGTCTTTGCCAGAGATGGAATTGCACCACCTTTGCCAGGGGCCAGGCTAAGGAATCTGCTCGGGTTTGCTCTCGATAGCTTTTGTTCTCTGAAAGCTTTCCGTAGAGCTTTGGGGGACAAGAATGAAAATGGCAGCCTCCCAATCTCTGGCCCTGGAGGAGCAGAGAGCTCGGGGGCCCCAATCCTCAGTGAGCCCTCAGAGAAAAGCAGTCAGTCATTCCTGTCTCTCTGGTCTCCGGCTGCACTCTGTGCTCACCTGGCCTGTGACCGAGCACTTCTGTCTCTGGCACATGACCCTATTTGGAGTCTCCAATCCCAGCAGATTCCAGCAGTGTCCTCCCATGCTGCTCTTGGTGGGGGGAAGGGGAGTCTCCCCGGATCTGCCGCTTGTTGGGTCCCTGCTGGAAGAGCAGTGGCCTGACGGTGCCTCGGATCACGGTTTATGGCAACCCTGAGCTGAGAGCCCACTCCTCAGCTCTGTCTTTGAAGCTAGCTTCCCTGCTCCGATACCTGGGAGCTCTGCCACACTCAGGCACCCTCGGTCATTCTGTGACCCTGAGGGTCCTGCGACCACACTGTTCCAGCGAGGGTTCCATCTCCTGCTTAGCCACTGGAGCGATATCCCTCAGCGGAACCGACTTCTAAAAGTTCCGATTTTGTGCTCTGCTGCTCTATCACTTGCAGGTAGCCGGCTGATGGAGGCTCCCTCTCCCCACGGTCTAGCGTCCCAAATATCGCCTTGGATTCACTTCTCTGCACGTCCTACTTTCCAGAAAGTGGTTGCTTTTCTGTTCATAGAGTTGCTGCTATTCTTTTCTTCGATTTCCTGTTGAGTTTGTAGGTGTCCTGAATGGTTTGATATCTATCTAGCTGAATTCCTGGAAACAGAGGAAATTTAGGTCTCCTACTCGTCTGCCGTCTTGCTCCTCCTCTTATATATTGGTATCTTTGGAAGATTGTGAATAAGTAGAGTGCTACATAGCTGTAATTAGTATTATTGTGTTCACATTTTTTTTTTGTACTTTATTGACATGGTAATTTGGGGAATTCATCCATACTTCTTTTTGTATCAGTAGTACATTTTTGTTGATACTTAAATATATAACAGTATATTATCTTTTCTTCCACTTAGTGGACATTTGCATTTTTTCAAATTTGCATCTACTATGAATAAAGCACATACATTCTTGCATAAGTCATTATATGGGCATATGATTTCATTTCTTTTGATGAACAGAGAAATTTTTTATTATTAAGTCACATATATCCAGTGTTTATGTATTTTTTGTTTTATCCATGAATTCGTACCTCATTCAAAAACAAGAAAATATCTTCCTATATTTTTTTCTAGAAGCTTTAGGTGTTTAGCTTTTTCACTTATATGTACAGTTCATCTCAAATGGTTGTTGTGCATAAACTGAGATAGAAATTGAAGTTTATTTTAATCTATAGCTGTCCATTTTTTCCAGCACCATTGTTAAAAAAAAAAAACTTAAATTCCCATTGAATTGATTCAGTTCCTTTCATTATAAAAGTGGATTCTCTATATATGTCTCTTTCTAAATTTCCTTGTTCCACTTATCTGTTTCTCTTGATTATTGTAGGTTTATAGTAAATCTTGAAATTAAGTAGTATAAATTCATTTTTTAAATATAGTTTTGGCTATTACACATCTTTTCATTTTCATATAAATTTTAGATTCATTCTGTGAAATTTCTATGAAAACTCTACTGAGATTGCATTGGGTTATTGTAAGTTTATCAAGTGATTTGGAGGGACTTGGCATTTCAAAAGTACTGAAACATTGTTAGCCATTATTTTTCAAAACATCTTCTGCAAAATCTCTTTGTCTTGTCTTTTGGAATGTCATATAATGTATATGTGTGACTATTTGATTTGATACTACAAATCTTGGATTTTTTTTAATTCCTTTTTTGTTCTTTCATTTGTTTTTCATTTTAATATAGATAATTTTTCTTGACTTGTCTTCAAGTTCTTTAAAACTTTATTCTGCTTTCTTCAGGCCTCTGTTGAGTCTGTTGAATAGATAGCACATTATTTTTTAATTTTTAAAATTTCCACATAGTCTTTAAAAATACTTTCTATATACTACTTCTGTAATTCTCCATCAGTATAGTCATAGTTTCTACCTTTTCCTTAATATATTTATCATAGTTATTGTAGAGTATCTGTTAATTTCAACATATAGAACACTTTGGGTCTGCTTCTGTGCCAGTTATCAATTTATTGCCTCTCAGCTCCCAAACCACTCTTTATTGAGCTGCTTATAATGTGGGAACTAGAATCTGTAAACGTTTCTCTTGTGCCCACTGACATGATGGTTGGACAGTATATTCAAAATCCAGTGGTGCTCACCTACAGTGAGTTTCACTGCACTACTACAAGTAGCTTCCTAGGAAGTTGTGCAGGCATTGCAATCATCCTCTCATTAGCTCAGCAGCAGCCCTGTGGGCATCTTCCTGGAGAGTTTCATTGATGCCTCACCTCTGCAGGCAATTTTCTGCGTGCCTGCTTGACCTGCAGTACCATTGTGAACTTTTCTGCCATCCATTGGCCACAGACACACCACGACTTCCAATGAAATCAGAACCTAAGCCATATGTAGAGGAACTTTCAAACCTTTTCCTTCATGGAGTATTCTGCCTCAGCCATAGTGGTAGTAGCTGTTCCCCTATATCTGATATTTCTTTATTCTTTATTTGCATTTTACTACTTAATTTCTGTTACTAGTTAATAAATCTTTATTATAAACTCTCCCTATTCAGATGTACTGTGCAGTTTCCGTTTCTTGACAGGACCCTAACTAATACAGAATTGGTAGTAATAATCGTCTCAGGAGATAGACCCACAGAGATGGGATTTGGGGATTTGGTTTTGTTGCATCATTGGGCTTTAACACACTGTTAACTTCCTTGCTAATTAGACTGGGATGCTAATATTCCAGGACATTCAGTGACATCATAATTAATCAAGCTATGGTGAGTGTTTGATTGTGGTGAAGTGCCAATTAAAACAAATGCCTTATATACTACATGTTAACTAATTGAATTTAAATAAAATAAGTTAAAAAATAAAAAAATAAATAAAACAAGTGCCTTGGGAGTCTAATGACTTGTCTGTTATGGCTGTAGTGATAACTATAAAAACTGTGGTGTGAGATAGATTTTTCTGTGGGCACTGCAGGACTTGGAAGCAAATAAGAAGCTCAGGTCCCTTAACTCTCAGTTCAAGTCACAGTATGAAAAAATAAAGCATTTCCTTGAGAGGCTACAGATGTGTTTCTGAAAAATCAAAGACAATATGTAAAGACAGAAATCAAAGACCAAAAATGTAAATAAGTGGCATGTTGTGTTACAGTATTAGTTGAATTCAGTCTTATCAGTTTTCTATATTAAAGTTAGGGCATAGATTGGGAAACACTAAAACTTGAAATGGAAACTTCTGACAGATAGATGTGGATGAAATGGGAAATCTTCATCTCCTATGTCACTTTTAGTCTCACTTATTTGGTAGTAGATTGCCCTCCTATGTACGAGGAGATTGGGATATCTTTGCTTGTAAATTCTATATCCTTAGGAAGGGATGAATGCCAGTTCTATTCAAGACATATCACGATCTCTCCTTATTACCATTAGATCTCTAACTAGTGTCAAATCTCGCAGTGTTCCAGGAGGAAGGATATACACTATGACCCAGAAAGAAATAGCTTAAACACTAAAAAAATTTCAAGACTTCGCTGTTACATCTGCAGAAACCCAGAGAACATATTGAATGAATTCAGGAGGACATAAATACCATTTATGTAAGTGATTTCTTAGAGATTCTGCATTTAATGCATTACCTTATGCACTAGAGGTGACTCAGGTGGCTTATTATTTGGTTGAATGAAACTTTGACTCAATGTGGCCTATGTTTAATGAGATTTAGATGCTGGAGCTTACCTGGTATGTGAATGAGGGGATCCACAGACTTAGGCCTATAAGAATGTGGGAGTCATGATGTATGACCTCCAAACCCTCTCTGTTCTGTAAGAACATAAGATACTCCATTAAAGCTTTAAAAATTCATACTTGAGGAGAGCACTTATATTCTTGAAAAGCCCTCTAATGGCTCTGTTTTATATTATATACATTGGTCTCCTATATATATCATATATATATTAAAATACACATATATAAATATAATTCTGGTGCTATTGCCTGTGGATATTTAAATCAAGATCTTTCAAGTATTCTACATTTTTCCCAAATTATTCTTGCTATCAAAATTATATTGGTAAAAAAATGCCATAATCTGATTCTTTAAATATGTCTATATTTTGTACTTTGAATTTTGAATGGATCTAGTCATTTGGTTTGATTCTGTGCTGGGAGCAAGACAGTAGAAATTCTTGTGATAAAAGAGCATCTTTAAATCCATTCATAAACATGAAAAGATAAAACTAAAGCACATTTGGGACAGTCACAAGGTTGTGCATGAAACTATAGTTGATTTCATTGCTCAGTATCATAACAAGAAACTGTAGCAATAACCCCTTGCTCAAATTAAACATATTCGCTGAGTACCTGTGATGTAGTCAGGAGTAAGATGCAAGATATCCAGTGTATACAAACAGTAAAATCCATAGATTCTGCCCTCAAGGATTGCATATTATATTTGGGAAGATAATTCTAACCAATGAAGTATAGTCATTGCATATAATACATATGCATTATATACACACCTTACATATGTATCATTGCATATATATTGTATCTATGCATTATATACACACATACTTATGCAGGACAGTCATTCCATATATACACTATATCTGCACATCACATATTGTTACATACCTGAGTGTTTTTGTGTGCTTTTATGGGGCAGATTGTTATCTGAGGGAGAAAGGGGGGTATAAAGGTGATTGTAGAACAGAACAAAATAAAACAAGACATAAAAAAGCATTTTAAATGATATCCATATACTTGGAAACTAAATCGAAAAAGAAAAAGTACATAATTAACTTGATACCAGAGATATATCATTACTTGCATGATAGTTACTGGAGAAAACAATAAAATAGTTCAACTTCTGTCTGGAGTAATGGAAGACTATTGTATCATTTACTGTAGTTAAATTTGTGTAGCAAGCCACTGTTGATTAAAGAAAAAAAGTCACTAAGGTATTTATAAGCTTAAGACCCTAACTGACTCCTTGTATGGTATTTCACATTTATCAGATTTGTCTTATTATTAAGACCATAACTGACTCCTTGTATGGTATTTTACAAATTTATAAAATTTTGTTAACTTTGTATTTAGTTTTTTCTTTCCAGATGTTATGTAATGGTGAAGTCTACATTTCATAAATATTTTATTGTCGTAGCACTCTGAATAGTGACTTGCTTTAGACATATTCAGTACATTTCCTTCATTTATTGTATATATTTATTTGGCAATGAAATAGAGACACTTATCATTTGGGATTTAAAACAGTACAAGCTTTTAGTTATTGGAATTAAGGACCTCAATTTTAAGTATAAAATTATTAATTTAATGATAATATTACTATTAGACTTCTCAGTAAAGTAAGTATGATAAAACAAACTCAAATCCAAATATTTTTATAACCTGTCATCATGCTTTCTCTTTTTGGAAGTTTTCCCATCATACGAGGCCTTTCTTTCTATTTGGGATTTTTAAGTAAAAGGAATGAATATGTGAATATCAACAATCTCTTATATGTAACAAAAATTACAAAAATTAGCTTTATAGAAAAAAGTTTGAAGTCATTCTTAAAGAGCATTGTGTGGTCTTTGAAATGTTCTAATTTTCTGGAAGAACTCATCAAGACCTGAGGTTTTCTCTAAAGTAATTCAGTGAAGTGACCAAATACCCCTCATTTTAATGGACTGTATCAGCCTCCTAGGAATTTTCATTGGAACATTAACTCGTTCCTTTATAGCCCAGTTCTCAAATAGCAGTTCTTGTTCTCTTTCAAAAAGTCAGCAATTGTGAAAGCATTTTCTTATTAGAGTTTTTCCTTAGTTTTGTGGAGACATTATTTTTAAAGCCATATTCATTCTTTTTGAGAGTTTGTTCAGATAGAATAAAAATAGTTTTAGAGTAATTGTTATACATAACACTCCCATTAGTAGATATTTAATAATTTCCCAAATAGTTGCTTTTCTTTAGTTAAAAATTTTATAAATATTTATTGAAGATCTGATATATCTCATAGTGCTAGTTGCTGGCATTGTGTAGATAGATTAAATGTCCTGGAAATTCAAAGAAATGAAAATAGGACACAATGACTATGAATAAAGAAGTATAGAATATTTGCAGTTGAATCACAATAAAATGAATGAAAACTAACTGCCTGAGAATTGGGTAAAGCATCACAGGAGTTTAAGAAGAGATATCTGAACTACATCTTTAAAAATGAGTGAGAATCACAAATTACATAAAGAGAAAAAGAACCATATTCAGGGCCAGGGCCAATGTGTAAAGTATCAAAGAAGACTCAAAGACCAGTAAGAAACCCTGGGAACAATTCATTAATAGTGTCATGTGGGAGATGGGAAACCAAGACACACAATTGAATAACGTTTTGTTTATTAAGAGAAGATACTGGAATGCTCTTGGCTCTAAGCTACAGAAAATCCCAATTCAAACTTGCTTTAAAAACAGTAAATTTATCATGTTACATAAAAGAAATTCAGGTTCAGAAGGAAGAGTATGTCTTCAATCATCAGTGTCATCATCAGGCAGTTTGGGGCAGCACTTCCAGACACAACATGCAGAGATGGAAAAATACAGAATATTTGTTGTATTCCTTTAAGGAAGATAAGACTGTGGAAATAATCAATAAAAATAATTTTAGAATAGGTATTTAAATGATAAAACATATAACTAGAAATATGTGTAAGTGAAAATAGTATTTTATTTTTTATTTTTTTGTTAGAGCAAGAGAGAGAGGGAGAGAGAGCATGAGCCGGGGGAGGGGCAGAGGGAGAGGGAGAAGCAGGCTCTGCATTGAGCAGGGAGCCCAATGCCCCTGAAATTAATATTTTAAAATGAAATTAGAATATTCCCACTATGTGAATGAATAAATATGGAGAGAGTGAGAATATATAGAATCCTTTCATGTACAAAATCCCTTCATGTAATATATAAAGCAGTTTAAGTGAAAATGCAGTCACTTCTAGAGACCCAAGAGGACTTCTCTGCCTGGTATTTTTCTTAGTAGTAGACAGTCCTTCTCAAGGATTTCTTAGCAGATCTTTCCAGAATTGGATCACATGCCATTGGCAAATCCATTATTGAGAAAAGAATGGGGCCACTGTGACTGATTGAGATTAATCAGAGAAGATACCTAGAATCCTGGTGGCAGTCATCTTCTCTGGAGGGACCTGAATGAATAGCTAAGCAAAGCTTGTGTTTTTATTTTTCTTTGCTTTGCTTTTGTTTAAGGAAGGAAGATATGGAGAGGATTGGATAAGTGACCAACTTGTTCTTTACCTAGAATAAAGGAAAATATCCACATGTTTAATGAAACTAATAGTATTTATTGAATCAGTGAGACTCTTTTAGGTTTATAATATCAGATGAGCATAAAATGTGTGGGCTCTAAGTTCTAGAGTGGTGTCCTGAGTCAAGCTTATATGGGTTACAAAAGATTGAATACGTCCCTCTATATTCTTTTGTTTGACATTATACCATGAGGTTGAATTTAATGAATGAGAAGCCAGCAGAGGTTTTCTGTAAGAGAGGGTAATGATTTTTTTCTTTTGAGAAGATAATGGTAAAAAAGATAATGGATGATCTAAGACCCCATAGGTTAGAAGCAAGAAAATTGTATTCAAAACATTGGAATATATCAGGAAAACATTATGTAGGGCTAAGTTATGAGAGCATTAATGATAATTAGAGAAGTGTGGAGGTTTTCTACACATGTATCTGAGGTTAATATTTATAGGATTGATGAACAATGAAGCATTGAAAGAGGGAGAGAGAAGCTTTAAGAATGATACCCACATGATATTAGGAAGGCTTAGATAATAGCAATAGCAGTGCATAAGGCAAGACACTCAGGGAGAGGATGTTTTTGTTACATTATTTTGAAGGTATTGATGAGATGTCGTAGGGGCCACCTTCAATATGTAAATGGAAATATGCATCTGAAGCACAGGAAATATGAAATTAAGAGCTGTTACCAAAGCAGTCATATTTGAAGATATGGGCTCCAGGCCCAGAATTTGTGATTTAGTAGACCTGGATAAAGTCAATAATTTGCATTTATGACAGGTTCAAAGTTGGTGCAGATTTTGCTGGTCCATGGACCACAACTTTCTGAATCCCTGCTATGGAGAATAGGGTATTAAACTGAGCAAAAAATGTAGCAATATTACTGTATACTGTTGAGTGCTAATTTGAAATTGTGATCATGAATTTATAGTGTTATCAATATACTTTAATATTGAATATTTCTCTAGCCGCCCTTGGCTATTAGGGTACTTACTCACAGAAAGCAGATACCTCTTGGGTCAGGTTTAGGGTGCAGTGGAAAAGTGGAGGGAAAGATGTCCATGGATAGGTGAAAATATTAAAACGATAAGACTTTAAAATCTTAACTGAAGATTTTAAAAATTATTTTGTATTAATATAATAGGTAAGAACACAATTTACTTCTCATAACATTTGTAAATCATCCATCATATTTAGGGCACAATGCCTTAAATCAAAGATAACAGAGCAGGGGCGCCTGGGTGGCTCAGTTGGTTAAGCGACTGCCTTCGGCTCAGGTCATGATCCTGGAGTCCCAGGATCGAGTCCCGCATCGGGCTCCCTGCTCAGCGGGGAGTCTGCTTCTCCCTCTGACCCTCCTCCCTCTCGTGCTCTCTATCTCTCATTCTCTCTCTCTCAAATAAATAAAATAAAAAATCTTAAAAAAAAAAAAAAAGATAACAGAGCAGACCACAAGGAGAGTGAATTTTGTAAAAGGCAGGTTTTACATCATCTCATGCTGGGCTTACATTATCATTTTAGTAACTTTTTCTCCCCCCAGAAATTGCTTTATAATGTGCTTTCAAGTTTGTTAAGTTACAGCTTTTTATTTATTTGTTTTACTGACACATCCCATCCCCAAGGAATTTTGTAATATTTAAGGCTATTTTGTAATCATTTTATCTTAAATTAATCAAAATACAAACAATACAAATAGAAAAGTGAAAATTTTAAGTTAAAATTTTTTGTAGCAGTATTTAAAGAAAAAAAAGATTTTAGATTTTCTTAGGCACAGGGTTTCCTAAAGCCAAACTACTTTGGCTGTCTGAAAGTTGAATAAATTGTGACAGAAATAACTCTAGTGAATTTGTATGCACTATTCTGATTTTATCTATTAGCAGAATTTTAGTTATTTTCAGCAGAAACACTTCTTTATCTTTTCAAGAGAGAATTCACTAGAGCCCTTTCTTGGAAATAATGTGGATCATTTTTCGAAAAATTCATCTCTAAGCAATAGAAGAGGGACCACCAGAATAGGCAAAACTACAGCAAAAATATGCAAAAAAAATACCACAGCTTTTCCACTTCATCTGTCCTATTCTTTGGGTTTCACATAAAATTATTGTATATGACATAAAATAGGTTTAGACAGTTTAAAACAAAGCTTGAATAACAGTGCATAAGAGGCAAACTTCCCTGTTGCTGAGGAGTGGTAATCGTAGGGTTTGTCCAAGTTGCTCTACACAAATACTCACAAAGCTACTAAGTACACATATAATTAGTATATGCATTGCGATAAGATTATTTTTTATCTCTTCTCGGTTTTTTCATCTATAATGTGGAAGTACTAATGTATTAAATGAATTAATACTCATTTTAGTATAGCGACTGACACATAGTGTACTCACAGTTAGTATTAGCTTCAATGACAACAATTTATATATAGAAGACTTCTTGAATGAAGCTTTTTTTCAACAAATTGTTTCATTCAAAAGGCAGATCTACTTCTAGGTAGTACTTGGACTCAAATTGTTACTGCTCTCTGACTGGAACATATTAATTTATTTATGAAAATATATATTTTATATAATTGCATATAAGTGACAAGGCCATTACCTACTTACATGTAGGGGATTTTTATTATTGGTTTTTTATTGTAAACACTTATCACGGTTTCCTGGTACCTGGTATTGACTTTAATATACACTCTTAAGAAGAATGAAAAAAGTTGGGGGAAAAAACCAGTAAGAGATGAGCTTACAATCACTGTAAAAGCCTAATTCACATTAATATGTATGGAAATATTTCATGTGCTTTCTATTGACTTTATATTCACTAATGGAAAATTATAGACCTATATATTAAGCATAGAAAGAAGGCAAGGCCAGAGTACAATTTGGGGATTTTTCCTAGCAAGCTGTAAAACAATTAGTTTGGAGGCATGTTACTTATTCTTTCAGTGAAATGTGAGCAGAAGTACTGTGTGTTACTGCAGGACAGAAGGGCATAAGTGTATCTCTGTATTTTTTCTTCTTGGAAGCAAATGTGGAGATCAGAGGATGAAATGGCACAGATACAACATGAGATTAGCCTTAATATGAGTATTGAATACCTAAGGATGTATTGCTCTGGATAGCTATTAGACTCACATCTCATTTTGTATGAGTGAGATAAAAATTTTACTGTTTGAAACTTCTGAGATTTGAGGATTAGTTTATCACAACATAACCCAGCATTACCTTGATTAGTTTGTCATTTCAAATAGCATGATATGCCTATAGATTTATAATATTAACGTGTTTATCCTTCTGTAGCTGTAGATGTATAATATTGACATACTTCCCTTTCTATATACTAGTAACCTTCATAAAAGTTGCAGAGTTTACAAATATTTTAAGTCATCTGTTTGTTTATTGTGTGTTAGTTCAATAGTTGCTTAATCGCAACCATTATATATTATTGATTTTTTAAAAAAATTTTACTCTTGTAGGGTAAACTTGTTACTATTTTAGAGAGAGTGTGTGGACAGGGGTGGGGAGGGGCTGAGGGAGAGGGAGATAGAAAATCTTAAGAAGGCTCAGCGTGGAGCCCAGTGTGGGGCTTGATCCCATGACTCTGAGATCATGACCTGAGCCTAAACCAAAAGTTGGACACCTAACCTACTGAGCCACCCAGGCGCCCCTCTTTGTGTGTGTGTGTGGGGGGAGGGGTAAGCTTTCTTTTAAGAGTTTGCTTCTTTGTTGTAGTTTTCATATACCCACCATATCGGTTAAACATATAGTTTACTTGTTTATTTTACACTTGATCTTAGCCAAAGGCCGAGAAGCGATTTTACTTGTTTATTTTAATGCTATATTAAGTTAACATATTCAGTGCCACTTGAGGGAGTATTCCAAATGATATCTACATGTGTGAAATTTAGTAGGGATTATAGTCACATTATTAGAACACTGGAGTCATGCCTGTGCTATAGCAAATATATTTAAGGGAAGTAATTGCTACTTTTAATTATGGGTGCTTGTTTCTATCAAGTAAAATGATATTTTGGCTTAAGAAATATTGTATTACTTTGATCTAAATGAGTATTGTTGCTAGGTATCAGTCACATGTCTTACTGAACATTACCAAATATATAAGCCTAATAAGCCAAATATATAAGACTAACTTGTTTTTTTCTCAATATAAAAACTAATTTTAGCTTAATTAACATCATCTAAAACTAGAAAAACTTAATCATAAACATGTCCAGCATATTGTCAACATATTAAACAATTTCACTGGACATGAGAGATGATTCATGAACATATTTTTTATTCAAAAAGTTATATGCATAAGAATATTTATGGGTTATAACAGTATTAATCATAACATGACATACTTCCTAAAATGTTGTCTTTTTTTTTTTTTTGGCAGAGCATGTTACAAGAGTATCTCTATATTTTTCGTTTGTATATGCACACATTATGTTATATAGATACATACACCTATATACAAATTATATGTAGGTATATATATGCAGACATAATTAAAGTAGGACCTTTTTGGAATATATAAAGACATAAAATAAAATATATATACATACATATAAATTTCAAGAGGTTCCTCTTTTCATTTATGTTGATAAATTTCTAGTTATTAAGAACAATGGAAAAATAAAAAGACAGACCATGTTTTCCACATTTTAAGTACTCTGTTATACCATTAACTCTTCCAAGTTGTTAGAGTTACATGAATTTCTATACTAAAGTGAATCTCTAAAGGCCAAAGAACAGAGAAATGAACTGCTGCCATCCCTGTGCTCTGGAAGCTTCAAACATTTTCTCTGCTTCTCAGAAAGTGATATATGTCAGTGACAGAACTTATTTTAATAGGTTGTTAAACGCTCACATAAAGAAGTTATCTGGGACGGTGATAAATACCTTCTCAGAATTTTAGCTAGAGAATAAAAGTCTAAAATAACATAAATTTCAGTGAGGAAGAATTACTATGTTCTTCATTATATTTGACCTGGGGCTTAATTCATTCATTACTTCATGTAATCTTTAAAATATGGTATGGGGAAAGTTCCATTACTTCTATTTTGGAAAAAAATAACTCAAATGTTAAATATTTCAACAAAGATCACTTATTAGTCAATATCAAGATCAGTATTTGACTACTTTTTTTGGGCTTGAGTACAGTGTTTTTCTAAATCTTTATCATGACACCTTCCCTTTCTATTTTATCTCTACTGTATGGCCTAAGGGAAGAACCATAAGCCCTGGGAATGCAGCATTAGGGTGTCAGCACACAGAATATGAACAGGAAATTGGGAAGATCATAACATGGGCAGTTAACCTAAAATGCAGTAATCAAGGATGACTCTGTCAGATATATATGGATATTTTGGGTGCCTGGAAACTTTTCAGAGAAGTCTGTGACCCTAATTAATTAGGTAATTAGTAAAGAACTACTTTTTGTGCAAATCAAACTATTTTTTTAGGTTCAGATTTTTTTTCATTCTTGTCCATACCTGCTTAGTTCAGTAGAGCTCTTGACTATCATAGTCCAAGCCTCAGAGATTTTGTGTAATGCTAGAGACATAAAGCCATGATTATTTGTTGAGGGGAATAATTCTTTAATCCACATGAAAACATTTCAGTTAATTATCATCTGAATTAATTTTTAGAGATGCCCACCACAAACAGGTCATTTTATAGAAACTCACAATTAGGCATATGTTAAGTGATTTTTAAAATTTTGATAGGAATAAATAGATAAACATGTATCTGCTTTTTCAAAGCTGTTTCACTCAAATGAATGAGACAGACCTCATGATATAAAATGGAAAAGAAAATAGTGTCAATATCAATGATGGTATAACACCAAATGGGGGTTCTTTTATAATGCATACATACATCAAATCATCACATTGCACACTTTAAATATCTTACAGTTTTGTCATTTATAACTCAGGAAAGCTGGAAACAAAAAAGGACTATGCATTGTCAACCTACCATCACAGTGACTGACAGGCATATAGTAAGAACTCAATGGCCTTATTTAGCAATTAAGTCCTTTTAATAAAATAATATAAGAAGAAGCTTCAAAATATTTTTAAGACTTATAAAATGTTATAGTAAATGTTAAAAATATGTTTGAAATTGATTAGAATCAGAGTAAATGTTTTTTAAAATTCCAATGGAGAGATCTCCCTTTCTTCTAAGAGAAGAATAATCTTGTAATGTTAAGGATATAAATTATTTATTGGATTAAACTTTGAAATTAAAAATATAAGTAAATATGAGTAGATAGTTGGAAATTTGAATTAACTGTAGGCATAATTAAGCAAGTAAAAGTAATAATTAAAGATTATGTTTTACCATTGCTTATTTTTATTTTACTTGATTTTTCATTTTTAATATTCAAGAATGATCCACTTGAACTCAACTTTTTGTATTTTTCTTTTTATATATAACTCATTTTCCATAAAACTATTTATTCCTATAAAACAGGTTTCCAAGTGTCATTGACTATTTAGTGATCATGGGAAGGAGTCAGCTGGTTTATCTGAGTGGCTTACTGAGTACCCACATTAGCAGGGAATAGATGTTTTATTTTGTAACCAGAAGACAGTATTGTGCAGGTACCATTAGAAGAATACTTGTAGAGGGACAAATCAAAGGTAAAGCTATGTAGAAATAATATATCAAGACCAAAAACACAAAACCAGTTTTAGGTATGTGGATCAATTCAAAATTGAGGATTATGCAAATAGCAAAAGGATCAAAATAAATTTTTGTAAGGCATGTAAAGAATATACCTTAAGTTCAAATTTAAAAAATCTTTGGTTGTTGTTTCTCAAAAATTTTAAATATTCATAACAGTCTTGCTATAATAGTTTATGTATAATCCTATGTAGTAGGATGAAATCGTCCCCTGTGGATACTATTTCTATAATTCAGTCTGAGTAGTCACATTAACTAGAAACAATCTATTCAGTGCCAATGATCTGTAAAAAGGACATGTAAAGCAAAGAAAAAGGACTTTAACCAGATGGACTGGTTAACAATAGAACATTTTACAAATGATCAAGAAAATAAAAACAAGAGGTGGGAAACCACAGCCTTGACAAGAACATTTTCCCTAATCTGATAGAAGCAGAGATAACTATGATGCTACATTTCTAGCAAACATAATTGTTGTGTTCACTGTAAGAACCAATTGTTCTTAGCCATGTGGAACCAAAATTAATTTCTAAATTATGAACCCAACAGATTGCAGTGTGCTTCCCTATCATTTAGGAGTAGAAAGACCCAGATAATTGAGTTTATTGTTGCAGTGTTTAGGGAAAATGCTTAAGGAATATAAATTTAGCATATTTTAATGGTATGGCAGGTTTCAATGATGATGATTTTTCAAGAGTCAAATAAAAACACAAAGTTGTTGTCAGCAATATCAGCATCATTGTGGCAAAACACATTCCTTGGTTGCTCCCCCAGTACAACAAAAATTCAGCATGCATTCTTGGGCAAAAGTACCTTTGAGGAAACCATATAATGGGCTCTTTATACCAAGGGACCCAGGGGAAATCTCACTCATCATGCTTCAGGTAATAGGAAGATGGATCTTGGTTCTGGCTGTGGAACCTGCAGTGGCCTGTGAACCAGCTCCAGCCCTTCTTAGCTGTGGTCCAGAAGGCCCTGGAAAACTGTTTCTATAACTACTCATGGACAAGGGAGTCTTTGGGGTGGATGTCCAGGTTTTCAAAGGTAGTTCCAGGACCCCATAGTGGCAAAAAAAAAATAATAATAATAAAAGAAAGAAAAGAAAAGAAAAAAGAAAAAAAATATATGTTTGAATGCACTGGAGTGGGTAAGAAAAACAGCTTGATTTTACCTGTATTATCCCTTCCCCGAAGCAGCACAACTTAGGGCCGTGACAGATCTTCATCAACCTATGATTTGCCCATGGAGGAAAGGGAGAACATATGAGTGAGGACCCAACTTCTCCAGCTATATGGATCCCTATGACTAGGGATCAGGAAGAGGCTGGGAGAACAGAAGAGCAGTAGATGGGACTCTAAGGGCATTAAATGGATGTGGATACTACTAGACTTCTGCACTGCATCCGGAAGCCTGCCCACAAGCCACTGGGTATGTGTCACCTGATGATCCCTCAAACTGGCCCACACATACCTCCAGCACTCCATGTGCATCACCTACACATCCTCCCACCCTTTGGCTGGCTCTCAGTATATGCACCATACTACAGCAGAGAGAGTGAGCTTTGGCACATGGCCAGTGAGAATCTAAAGAAAGCTGGTCCAAATCTGAGAGCCAGGGAGAGACCACAAACCTGGATTTTAGTACCACCTTTCAAAAAATAAAAGATGCTGTCAGCACTTGGCATAACACTTTGCATAATTCAGAGAAATCATACAAACTTAAGAATTTTCTTCCACAAGAAGGAACAAGAAGCATGGAACAGGTGTACCTAATAGAAGATCTGAGCTAGTCTCAGAATCACTGGTAGGGCTGAGGCTGAAGTCAGTAAGTAAACGCTAGAAGAGATGACTGCTAATTCAAATGTGGTGACAGTATCACAAAACTTCAAGGGATATAAAAAATCAAGGAAACATGACACCACCAAAGGATCACAGTAATTTTCTTTAAATTTTTATTGTTATGTTAATCACCATACATTACATCATTAGTTTTTGATGTAGTGTTCCATGATTCATTGTTTGTGCATAACACCCAGTGCTCCACACAGAACGTGCCCTCTTTAATACCCATTACCAGGCTAACCCATCCCCCCACCCCCCTCCCCTCTAGAACCCTCAGTTTGTTTTTCAGAGTCCATCATCTCTCATGGTTCGTCTCCCCCTCCGATTTACTCCCTTTCATTCTTCCCCTCCTGCTAACTTCTTCTTCTTCTTCTTTTTTTTTTTTCTTAACATATATTGCATTATTTGTTTCAGAGGTACATATCGGATCACAGTAATTTTCTAGTAACCAAACCCAAAGACATTAAGGCCTGCAGTTCACCCAATGAAGAATTCAGAACAGCTATTTTAAGGAAACTCAATGAGCTACAAGAAAATACGGAAAGATAATTCAACAAAATTAGGAAAATAATATACAAACAAAAAGTTTAACAAAAAGATAAAAATCATAGCAGAACCAAACAAATTCTGGAGCTAAACAATACAATAATGAAGGGAAAGATAGACAACATTAAAATAATGGTACAGGACTTCAGTACTCTAACAATGGATAGATTTTCCAGACAGAAAATCAATAAGGAAACTTTGGAAATGAACTACACTTTAGACCAAATGGACCTAACAGACATATACTGAAAATTTCATCAAACTGCAGCACAATATACATTCTTCTCAAGTGCACTCAGAACATTCTTCAGGATAGATTATGGGTTAGGTCACAAAACAAGTCTTAGTAAATTTACAAAGACTGAAATCATACCAAATATCTTTTCCAACAACACTGATAGGAAACTAGAAATCAAAACAGGTGGAAGACTGGAAAATTTGTTTTTTAATGTATGGAAATTAAGCAACACACTCCTGAAGAGTGGATAGATCAAAGAAGAAAACAACAGGGAACTCAGAAA
This sequence comes from Zalophus californianus, assembly GCF_009762305.2. Classification (NCBI taxonomy): domain Eukaryota; kingdom Metazoa; phylum Chordata; class Mammalia; order Carnivora; family Otariidae; genus Zalophus; species Zalophus californianus. The sequence continues at coordinate 64,748,599 of NC_045599.1, read as the reverse complement.
ATATCTTGAAACAAATGAAAATGGAAATATATCAAAACTTATGGGATGCTGCTGAAGCAGTTCTAGGAGAAAAGTTTATAGCTAGAAATACCTATATTGAGGGGTGCTTGGGTGGCACGTTCGGTTAAGTGTTCAACTCTCAGTTTTGGCTCAGGTCATGATCTCAAAAGGGTCAGGAGATCGAGCTCTGTGTTGGGCTTCACACTCAGTGCAGAGTCTGCTTAAGACTCTCCCTCTCTCTCTCTCTCTGCCCTTCTCCCTGTGCTTTCTCTTTCTTTCTCTTGCTCTCTGAAATAAATGAATCTTAAAAAAATAAAAGAAATACTTGTATTGAGAAGGAAGATCTCAAATAAATGACCTAGCTTTACACCTCAAGGAACCAGAAAGAAGAAAAAAAATAAACCCAAAGTTAGCAGAAGAAGGAAATAACAAAGATCAGAGCATAAACATAGACATCAGGAAAATATTTTTTTTAAGATTTTATTTATTTATTTGACAGAGAGAGACACAGCAAGAGAGGGAACACAAGCAGGGAGAGGGGGAGAGGGAGAAGCAGGCTTCCTGCAGAGCAGGGAGCCCGATGCAGGGCTCAATCCCAGGACCCTGGGATCATGACCTGAGCTAAAGGTAGATGCTTAACGACTGAGCCACTCAGGCGCCCCAAAAGATTGTTTTTTTAAAGATAAACAAAATTGACATCTTTAGCTAGACTAAGGGAAAAAAAAGGGAGATTCAAATAAAACCAGAAATGAAAGAGAGATACAAAGAATCATAAGACTAAGAACAAAATATGCAAATATAATACAAAGGATCATAAGAGATGACTAAGAACAATTATATACCAACATATTGGATAACCTAGAATCAACAGATAAATACCTAGAAACATACAACCTACCAAGACTAAATCATAAAGGAATAGAAAATCTGAACGTACCAATAACTAGTAAGGCAATTGACTCAGTGATCAAAATTATCCCAACAAAGAAAAACACAGAACCAGATGATTCTCTGATGAAATAGTCTACCAAATATTTCAAGAAAAAAATAATGCCAATTCTCAAAATCTTCCAAAAAATTGAAGAGGAGGGAACACTGCCAAACTCATTTTATGAGGCCAGTGTTACCCTGATACCAAACTTAATAAGGACACAACAAAAAAATAAACTACAGACTAATATCCAGATGAATATAGATGCAAAAAATCTTAATATGATATTAACGAACCAACAGCACATCAAAAGGATCATACACCATGATCAAGAAGATTTATCCCTGGGATAAGAATGGTTCAACATACAAAAATCAATAATTGTGATACAACACATTAATAGAATAAAAGATAAATTCACACTGTTATCTCAAGAGATACATAAGCATTTGACAAAATATAATGCCCTTTCATGATAAAAGTGATCAAGAAATTAGATGCAGAAGGAACACACCTCAACATAATAAAGGTCATGTATGACAAGTCCACAGCTAACATCATGCTCAGTGGTGAAAGCTTTTCCCCTAAGATCAGGGACAAACCAATGGTGCCCATTCTCACTGTTACAATTCACCTAGTATTGGAAGTCCTAGCGAGAGCAATCAGGTAAGAAAAAGAAAAGGCCTCCAAATCAGGAATGAAGAAGAAAAACGTCTCTTTCTAGATGACATGATCTTATATTCTGAAAATCCTGTCAACTCTACCAAAATCTGTTAAAACTAATCAATAAATTCAATGAAGTTGCCAGGTACAAAATCAACGTAGAATCAGTTGTGTTTCCACATACTTAGCAATGAATCTGAAAAATAAATAAAATAATTCCATTAATAATAGCATTAGAAAAAATAAAATCCTTTGGAATACATTGAATATGAAGGAACTATACACTGAAAACTCTAAGACTTTGATGAAAGAAGTTGAGAGAAGTCACAAATGGAAAGATACCCCGTGTTTATGGAAGACTTTATATTGTTAAACTGTCTGTGCTACCCAAAGCCTTCAGTATATTCATTATAATCTCTATCAAAATTCTGATGGCATTTTTCACATAAGTAGAACAATCCTAAGTTTTTTGTGGAATCACAAAAGTGTCTGAATCACCAAAACAATGCTGAGAAAGAAAACCAAGCTAGAGACATCACACTTTTCAGATCAAACTATACTACAGAGCTATAGTAATCAAAATAGTATGGACTACCATAAAAATAGCCAATGGAATAGAATTAGAGCACAGAAATAAACCCTCCCATTTATGTTATACTAATATTTGACAAGAGGGTCAATAATACTGCCTAATGAATACTCCCTAATGAAATTGGGTTCCTATCTTAGATCACTCAAAAATTAAATCAAAATGGATGAAAGACTTAAGAACTGAAACCATAAGTGTCCCAGAAGAAAACATAGGAAAGTAGCTCCTTGACATTGGTCTTGGCAGTGATTTTTGGGTATGACACCAAAAACATAAGCAGTAAAAACTAAAATTACCCCAAAATATATCTTAAGAAACTCATACAATTCAACAGCAAAAATAATACAGACAATCCAATTTTTAAAAAATGGGCAGAGGAACTGACTAGACATTTTCCCAAATAAGACCTACAAATGACCAACAGGTATATGAAAAGGTGCTCGATATCAGTAATCATCAGGGAAATGCAAATCAAATCCACAATGAAATATTACCTCATATTTGTTGTCTATCAAGAAGACAAGATATAACAGATGCTGTCTAGGATTTGGAAGGTGAACCCTCGTGCACTGTTGGTAGAAATGTAAATTGGTACAACTATGGAAGACAGTATGTAGGTTCCTCAAAAAATTAGAATTACCATGTGTTCCATCAAACCTGTTTTGTGTATGTATTCAAAGGAAATGAAAACAGAACATCAGAGAAGTGTCTGTACTCCCATATTCATGGCACCATTATTCACAGTAGCCAAGATATGGAAACAACCTAAGTGTCCATCAACAGATGAATGGATAAAAAAGATGTGAGATAGACACACACACACACACACACACACACACACACACACACACACACACACCCCGAAATATTTTTCAGCCATGAGAAAGAAGGAAATCCTGCCATTTGCAACAACATGGGTGGACACTGAGGGCATTATGCTAAGTAAAATAAACCAGAGAGAGAAAGACAAATACTGTATGACATCACTTATATGTGGGATCTAAAAAAGCTAAACTCTTAGAGACTAGAATGGTGGTTACTAGGTGCTGTGGGGTTAGGGAAATGGGAAGATATTGGTCAAATAGTATAAACTTATAGTTTTATGATAGTAAGTTCTGGGAATCTAATGTACAACATGGTGATTATAGTTAATAAGACTGTATTATATTCTTGAGAGTCACTAAGAGGATAAATCTTAAATGTTCTCACCACAAAAAAAGAAGTGGTAATTATGTAATGAAATGGAGGTGTTAGCTAACAGTATAGTGGTGATATTTTGTAGTATTTAAGTGTATCAAATCAACATACTGCATACTTTAAACAATCTTATGTCAATTACATCTCATTAAAGCTGGAAAATATATAATAAATGAGGTGCAAATAAAAAAACCAGGAAAACTGGACAAAGAAAATTTTGTTAAATTTAACAAATATTATTCTTTTTAAAAATTTTTTTATTGTTATGTTAATCGTCATATATTACATCATTAGTTTTTGATGTAGTGTTCCATGATTCATTGTTTGTACATAACACCCAGTGCTCCATGCAGAATGTGCCCTCTTTAATACCCATCACCAGGCTAACCCATCCCCCTACCCTCCTCCCCTCTAGAACCCTCAGTTTGTTTTTCAGAGTCCATGGTCTCTCATGGTTCATCTCCCCCTCTGACTTACTCTCCTTCATTCTTCCCCTCCTGCTATCTTCTTCTTTTTCTTTTTTCTTAACATATGTTGCATTATTTGTTTCAGAAGTACAGGGATCTGTGATTCAACAGTCTTGCACAATTCACAGCGCTCACCATAGCACATACCCTACCCAATGTCTATCACCCAGCCACCCCATCCCTCCCACCCCCTTTAACAAATATTATTCTTAACCATTATTAGCTATCATAACAGACTTTTAAAATCTGCCTATAGATGAGGTAATTTCCCCATCTTTCCAACACATTTTATTTCCACTGTATTGTTGAACCTTAATGGCAAAAGTTTCTAGTGAAATTATTGTATGTATAGAATCTTATAATATATGGATATAACAAACAGAGATTTGTTCATTAGGTTTTGGCATGCCCGAATTAGAGAACCTTGTGAACATTAAGAGTTGAATTTAAGGTAAATAAAGGTATGCTTTGTATTTCTATGAAGAAACAGGCTGACCTGAGTGACCACTTGTTTCAGAATTATATTCCTCTCTTAGAAATAAATATAATTTTAGAAAATTTGGTTATTCAAGAAATGTGTTTCCGCCTTGAAGGGGTTATGTCAAAAAAAAAAAAAAAGACAACTGTGACCTATTCATACACTTTCTTAATGGACCAAAATTGATGGGTTAGGATGTTTTCACAATATCATATTTATTTTGTTAATACCCAAGACAGGATTACTACAAATTTCTTAATTTATTATTCCATGACATGCATCATCACAAAATTTAGAACATATTTATACACATTCTCATATGGCTAGTTTATGTTGATTTAAAATTCAGTGCTACAATCAGAAGAAATGGTTTCAAAATTAATTACACATGCCAGAGAAATAGCAGCAACCACTGAATATTAGACCACTTCCCAAGTAGAATTATAAAATGCACATTTAAGATATGCAAGTTTCTAGTCCAGAGGAGAGGTCTCCCTGGGAATAGATAAGAGATGAGTTCTGAGAACCAAGCCTTGGGCATGCCGATAATTATAACACAATAAGCATTGCTGTGTTTTGCATTTTTATTCTATTTATACTCTATTCACTTTTAATATGAAAATTTGAAGAATTCACTACACATATTATACCTAATTGCTGTTGCTTTCTGGAAAACAACCTTTTTAATGAAATTATTCTAAAGTTTTAACTTTTTAAATCCAAAAGCATGTTATGATATGTTCATATTAATGGTAAAATTACAATATTCATTTTGAAATTATGAGGAAAAAGATATCTGTGTAGTTCATTTGTAGTTTGTCTCATTTAGGCCCTGCAGCATAGACATTTATTAATTTTAAAACCTTTTTTATATCCATTATGAGACTTGTATAATAGGTGACTCTATCCATGAAGCTATTACCAGTTTCCAGCATCCTCAGGGATTTTTCATCTCATATAAATGATCAGAAGTCAAATGTTTTTAATTGAACATTTGAGCTCTTTCTGTGTGGGATTTCTTTTAATTCTACCTGCATATCTTAGTGTAAACAATGACAACAAATCCATAAGGAAGTGAAGCCAATCCTGTAGGAGGAAAATGAAGTTTTGAAACATGCTTCCTTGGAAGGAATGTGCCCTTACAAAAGAGTTACTCTTAATTTGTTAATCATTTCCCTTTGTTTTCTTTGTATAATTGAGTTTTGTATGTTTCTGAACTTTTAATAAATAGAATTACAAAAAAATAGTTGCTTTGGGAAGTTTGGCCTATAGTTTTGAAATGCAAAAGAAAAGAAAAAGATCAGCAGGTTAACTATCAGTCTTTCAAGACCTCAGAGATAGCATCTTAAATAAAAGCAGCTAATTTTACAAAGCCCTTACAGGTGCTAATCATTGTTCTAAACTCTTAATAGAAATTTTTCCTTTACTCTTTATAACACCCTGTACTATAGATCTTTGGAAATAGACCAGTAATTCAAAGACAGTCTTGTGTAGAAATTAAAAGTAATTAAATTTAAAGTACAGACACTGGCTCTATATATTTTAGTTTTCAACGTGGTAATGAGTTGGTGTTATTGCTTATAAGAAATACATTATTTAAATATGTTAAAATAAGGGTTTTGTTAAAAGGAGCCTAAATATATTCTTTGAGAAAAAGTATTATTTATTGTTTATTATTTTATTGGTAGATTATAAAATATATTTTAATTTAAATAAATGAAATATGAGTAAATAGACCTAAGGAGTTCTAGCAAAAAACAACAACAAAAAACAAAAGTGGAAGCAATTGGAGAGATATGGAGTTATCAGAAGTGATACTACTATTTATAAAAATCATATGACCTTAAGAAATGGAATTCATATGAAAGAACTGCAGGGTTTTCTCAAATTCATAGGCCCCTAGAATTAAATAGGGAAAGTCATTAACATATCTGAGGAACAAATGAATTAGAAATTTAATTAGGTAGTATAGAAAACTAGGGTATTGTTACAGATTTCATTTGGAGAATGAAGAATTGGGTAAGTATAACTTGAATATAAGACTTTTGGATTACAGAACCATCTCTTTTGGGTTGTGAAGTCATGATATGGAATGAAAAAATAGGGTTTAGTTATCCACTCAGAATAACCTAAAGAATCTTGGCAGCGGCGTAGATTTTTAAGCAACCTCAATTTGTATCCACCAATCCCAAATTGTTTGAAATTATGTAATTATTATCTTCGGGTGCTAACATCTTTTCAGGCCAGAAAGATATATAAGTATAGAAATGTTTAAAAGAGTCACAACTCTCTGTAAATATTGTTGTGTTAAGAAACCCTTGCATCTTCAATAATTGTCTTTTTTTAAAGAGTTTATTTATTCATTTGTGAGAGAGACAGAGAGAACAAGCAGGGGGAGAGGGAGAAGCAAACTCCCTGCTGAGCAAGGAGCCCAATGGGGGACTCGATCCCAGGACCCTGGGATCATGACCTGAGCTGAAGGCAGACGCTTAACCATCTGAGCCACCCAGGCACCCAATAATTTTAACTTTAAACAATTTTAAGAGTATATACGCTTTTGTGACTATTTCTGTCATTTAATACCTAAGAGTAAAGAGTGCACAAAAATATTCATAGTTTTATTAATAATGGTCAAAACTAGAAATACGTCTCTCTAGGTAAAAATTAAGGAACAAAAATGTGGGAAATCCATACAGGGTACTCAGAGATACAAGAAAGAAAACTAACAGGCAACATCTTGGTATAATCTTATAGATTTACTCTTTTATGTAGAAACTTATTAATTAATACACCATACAGATATATTTGAGAGACCTCAAATTATATATCTACAGCTTTAGTTTATAATACTTAACAGATTAAGTACATGAGGATATTAATATAAATAATAAAGGAAATTAAATATTTTAAATATATAAAGATTATTGAAAATAGTTGAACATGTATGGATTTTATAATCACCTCAAACATTCGCAAAGGCTACCTAAAAGACGATTGCTGTATTTTATAGTCCTAATTACCTAGAATGAATTTTGTACATTTAGACTTTAAGATTTGTAACTTCAGTAAATTGGAGATTATTTAAACTGAAGTAAACCCCAATAATCCTTTCTTTGAGCAAAACTGCCCTCCAGGACAAAACAAACAAACAAAACCGAAAAACTCCTCTTAAATGTAGCAGGAAGCAGTAACCACAAATTCTGGTTTAAGATGAAAAGAGATCACATTCTAATGTTCCCTTGGATTTTAAAAAGATTTTGTAGGAGAGCACTTTGACCTGAAATATTGCTTAATGGTCTGTGGATGCCAGTTCTATAGAGTCCTACCTCTTCTAACTTTCTGCTTTCTTTTTTACCTTTTGTAAATAAATGAACAGATAATGATGCTTCCTTATTGGCATGAATTCTGTGTAGTTTAACAATTTTTGAGCAACATACAGCTTGTAATTTTCTCTGCCTTATAGTTATATACTGAGATTTCTTTTTTAAATTATATTTTTATCTCCTGCAGTTGATTTCTCTCCTTTTCTATTTTTATATGTAATATAGTAAATAAACACAGATATGAACAGGATAATTATTATTACCTTTTAATTTTTTTTTTGCAAAAGCACATGCTGTGCCATAATAATGGTAATAATAATGTAACCTTAATTATTCACCTGGCAACACCCTGAAAAGAGAGGGTACAAAAAAAGAGAAAGCCTAAAAGATAAATTAACGACATCATTATCAGTATCTTTCTATATGTTTTTGCATACTTCTCATTCCCAAGATTTATTATCTCATAATACTTCATCATGAGTTGAGTTTCTATATTCTCCTGATAAAAAAGTTGTGTCTCTTAGTAATTAAAATTAAAAAAAAAGAAAAAGCTTTTTTTTTTTTAAAGATTTTATTTATTTAATTGACAGAGAGAGAGAGAGAGAGAGAGAGACAGCAAGAGAGGAAACACAAGCAGTGGGAATGGGAGAGGGAGAAGCAGGCTTCCCATCGAGCAGGGAGCCCCATGCGGGGCTCGATCCCAGGACCCTGGGATCATGACCTGAGCTGAAGGCAGTCACTTAACCGACTGAGCCACCCAGGCCCGGAAGAGAAAGCTTTTAAATGCAATTGCTTTAACATTCCTAAGGCTCGCTGGACTCCTGTTAGCATATCTTATTCTCAATATTTGTAGTAAAAGCACATTTCTCCCTTTTTATACATTTCTAAATTTTCATTAATTCCTTATAAACAATTAAATCACAGAGTAAGCAAAGCCAGTTGAATGGTGTTTGAACAGCCATCACTACTACACAGTATTAAAAATTGAAAATAAGCAGTTTCAGTTTTACCAGCTAATTTAGTGAGGTATCACCCTAAGGCATCAACACCATTTATCACTATCACTGCAGCCTGGCATGAAGACACAATCACCAGTAGCTTTAACAAAAGCAAATTAAGAACTGTTAAAATTCTCTTTGCTCAGGGAAGGAAAACATTTAATATTCTTTATGTATAAATCCTTTGTGATCAACTCCAGTGCCATGATTATTGGAAGTTCAAATACAGAGGTGTGCTGCCATGTATAATGCTTATGATTCAATTCCTAAAAGTTATTCAAAAAATTATGGTTTTCAAAGGCTATGTACTGAAAAATAACTGTGTTCAAAATAGGCAGAAAGGAAACTGTATTGTCATTCTTACCATTATTAAATTAACTTTACTTACTAGTTATCTTTTAAAAATGTTTATTCATATATTGAATGTGGAGGTTTTTAATAGTCTTTTAAAAATCTTTTAAAAAAAATTTTAAAAGATATTATTTGAAAGAGAGAAAATGAGCGGGGGTGGAGGGGCAGAGGAGGAGGAAGGAGCCGATTCCCCACTGAGCAGGGAGCCCCACACGGGCTGAATCCCAGGACCCTGGGATCTTGACCTGAGCCAAAAGCAGATGCTTAACGGACTGAGCCACCCAGGCACCCCTAATAGTCTTTTTTTTTTTTTAGAGCAGTTTTGGGTTCATAACAAAATTGAGAGGAAGGTATAGTGATTTCCCATAAGCCCCCTGCCTCCACTCATGCATAAGCTTTCCACTGAATTCCCCCGTCAGATTGGTACATTTGTTACAATTGATGAACCTGCACTGACACATCCTTATTACTCAAAAGCAATAGTCTTCATTAGGATTCACTTTAATTTTCTATTGTATGGGTTTGGATAAACGTGTAATGACATTTATTCACCATTATAGTATAATACAGTGTAGTTTCATGTTTCACTGTCCTAAAAATCCTCAGTGCTCCAGCAGTTTTTTTGTTTGTGTTTTAGTGCTGAATAATATTTCATTTTCTGGGTGTACCACAGTATATCTGTTCATTCACCTATTGACCTTACTGAAGGACGACACACTGTAGCATTATAATAAGTCTTGAAGTTGGCCAGTGTTAGTACTCTTACTTTGTTTTTCTCCTTCAATATTAACTTTGCTTTTCTGGGTCTTTTGCCTCTTCAGATAATGTTTAGAATCAATTTGTTGATATTTGCACAGTAACCTGCTGGAATTTTGATTGAGAGTGCATTGAATCTATAAATCAAATTTGGAAGAACTGATGCTTTGACAATATTGAGTCTTCCTATCCATGGACAGGGAATATTATTTTTCTTTATTTCTTTGACATCTTGTTTTTAAGTTTTTTTTTTATTGTGTTCTGTTACTCACCATACATTACATCATTAGCTTTTTATTTCTTTGACATCTTTCATCAGAATTTTGTAGTTTTTCTCATATAGATCTTGTACATATTTTGTTAGATTTATGCCGAAGTTTTTCACTTTTGGAGTACTAACATAAATGATGTTTTTAATTTCAGATTACATTTGATTATTGTTGGTATATAGGAAAGCAATTGGGTTTTGTATATTAAACTTGTATCCTGAATCCTTCCTAACATCACTTATTATTAGTTCTAGAAGTGGGGCGCCTGGGTGGCTCAGTCATTAAGCGTCTGCCTTCGGCTCAGGTCATGATCCCAGGGTCCTGGGATTGAGCCCCACATTGGGCTCCCTGTTCAGCGGGTAGCCTGCTTCTCCCTCTCCCACTCCCCCCTGCTTATGTTCCCTCTCTCACTGTGTCTCTCTCTGTCAAATAAATAAATAAAATCTTTTAAAAAAAATTAGTTCTAGAAGTTTTTTTGTTGATTGTTTCAGATTTTCTACAATGAATAGAAATCATGCCATCTGTAAACTAAGACAATTTATATCTTCCTTCTTGATATGTATACCTTTATTTTTTCTGTTTTTTTTTATTGCATTGGCCAGGACTTTGTCCTTGCTTTGTTTCTTATCTTAGTGGGAGAGCCTAGAGTTTTTCACCATTGAGTAAGATACCTTTAGATTTTTTGTAGATACTCTTTAAGGAAGTTCCTTTCTATTCCTAGTTTACTAGTTTACTGTCATGAATGGGTGTTGGATTTTATCAAGTTTTTCTTCTACGTTATTGATATGATCATGTGATTTTTTTTTCTTTTTTGGCCTGTTGATATGATTGATGTTTATTACATTATTTGATATTTGAATATTAGTGATCTCACCTGCCATTCTTGGGATAAATTCCACTTGTTCATGGTGTAAACATTTTTTTAATACATTGCTGGATTTGATCTGCTAATATTTTGAGGATTTTTACATCCATGTTCATGAGAGATATCAGTTTTTTGTTTGTTTTTAGTATTAATGTAATGTCTGGTTTTAATATTACAGTAATGCTGCCCTAATAGAATGAGTTAGTAAGTATTCCCTCTGCTTCTGTATTCTAAAAGAGATTGTAGAGAATTGGTAGAATTTCTTCTTTAAGCCCCATTTGGGGCTGGGGCTTTCTGTTTTGGAAGGTTATTAATTGTTGATTCATTTTTTAAATAGATACAGGCCTATTCACACCGTCAGTTCTTGTGTGAGTTTTGGTAGATTGTGTTTTTCAAGGAATGGGTCTATTTCAATTAGATGATTAAATTCGTGGGCATAAAGTTTTACATAGTATTCCTTTATTACCCTACTAATATCCATGGGATAGTAGCGATGCCCTTGTTTTAGCTGTGATATTAGTAATTTGTTTATTCTCTTTTATATTGGCTAGAGGCTTATCAATTTTATCATATTAAGATAAGCTTTTGGTTTTGTGATATTCTATGTTGATTTCTTATGTACCATTTCATAGACATCTATTTTTATTTTATTAACATTTTATTTTCTTATGCTTACTTTGGATTTCTTTGATCTTTTTTTTTAATTTCCTAAGGTAGAAGTTTAGATGATTGATTTTAGATTTTATTAATATATGAATTCAATTTTATATATTTTATATTAAGAAGGACTTTCTTTGCATCCCACAAATTTTAAGATTTGTTTTCATTTATGTTTAGTTTAAAATATTGTCCAGTTTCTCTTGAGATTTCTTTGTTGCATGTTATTTTTAAAAGTGTGTTATTTTGTCTCTAAGTATTTGTTTCCAGGTATCATTCTGTTATCAGTTTCTAGTTTAATTCTAATGTGGTCTAAGAACAGAAATGGATGTCTCTTAAATTTGTTAAGGTGTGTCTTATGGTCCGGAATGTGGTCTATCTTGGTAAATGTCCTATGTAATCTTGAGAAGTATGTGTACTCTGCTTTTGTTGCATGAAGTAGTTCCTAGTTGTCCATTATATCCATTTTGTATTGCTGAATTCATTTATGTCTTTAATGATATTCCACCTGTTGGATCCGTCCATTTTTGAGAGAGTGGAATTGAAGTGGCCAATGATAATAGTGGATTTATCTGTTTCTCTTTGCAGTTCTATCAGTTTTTGCCTCATGTGTTTTGACACTGTTGTTAGGTATATTAAAGATCATTGTGTCTTCTTGACGCATTGACCCCTTTATCATCATACAATAACACTCTATCCCTGATAACTTTCCTTCCTCTGAAGTCTGCTCTATCTGAAATTAATATAGCTATTCCTGCTTTCTTTTGATTAGTGTTATCATGGTATATCTTTATCCGTTTATTTACGTTTAGTCCGTATGTGTCTTTATATTTAAAGTGAGTTTCTTGTAGACTACATATAGTCGGGTCTTGTTTTTAGATCCACTTTGATAATCTCTGTTTTCATTGCACAATTAGGTCATGATGTTTAGGGATTATTGATAAAATTGGAACACTACCATGTTTGTTACTGTTTTCTATTTGTTGCCCTTATTCTTTGTTTCTATTTTTGTCTTCCACTCTTTGTCTTCCTTTTAGTAGTTTTAATTATTTTACATAATTCCAGTTTCTCTCCTCTCTTACCAAAACAATTTTACTTAAAGGCAAGTGGCAACAGATTCCCTTAAGTTTAATTTTCTGAAGAAAACTTTACATATCCTTCATTTTTGGAAAAACAGTTTTTCAGGTACAGAGTTGTAGGTTGCTGTTTTTTTTTTTTTCTCTCAACACTTTAAATATTTCACTTAACTTTCTTTTTTTTTTTTTGTATGATTTCAAAGTAGGAGTTGGATGTAATTCTTATTTTTGCTACTCTATAGGTAAGAATTTTTTTACCCCCTCTGGCTTCTTTCAAGTTTTTTTTTTTTTTAATCTTTGCTTTTTTATAGGTTGAAAATGATATACCTAGGTTCAGTTTTTTTTGCCATGTATCCTACTTGGTCTTTTCTGAGTTTCCTGGAGGAGTGGGTTTGTATCTATCATTAATTTGGGGAAATTGCTAGTTATTATTATTTTTAAATATATTCTTCATTCCTTCCATCTTTCCTTCCTTTCCTCTTCTCCTTCTGCTGTTTCTATTATGTGTATGTTGCACTTTTTGTAGTTGTTTCACAGTCCCTGGATATTTTATTCTATTTATTTCAGTCTTTTTTTTTTTCTCTCTTTGCTCTTCAGTTTTAGAGGTGTCTATCCAGATATCCTAAAACTCAGAGATTCTTTCCTTAGCTGCATCATCTACTAATGAGCCCATCAGAGGCATTTTTCATTTATGTTACAGTATTTTTTTTTCACTAGCATTTCTCTCTGGTTATTACAATTCCTATTTCACTGCTTATATTGCACATTTGTTCTTGTGCTGTCTGCTTTATCCATTAAAGCCTTTATCAAATTAATCATAGTTGTTTTAAATTCCAAGGCTGATAATCCCAACATTCTGGCCATATCTGAATCTGATTCTCTTGATTCTCTCTTCCAACTATGTTTTATTTTTCACCTTTTGTGTGTATCTTGTAATACACACACACACACACACACACACATACACATACACACACGGTAGCTGGGCATAATGTACTGGGAAAAAGGAACTGCTGCAAAGAGGTCTTTAATAATGTGGTGGTAAAGTATGGGGAGAAGGGAAGTATTGTATAGTAATGGATAGGTTTCAGTCTTTTAGTCTGTGTCTCTGGACTGTGACATACACATGATTATCGATCCTCCCCTACTTCCACATTAGGTTGGATGGTATGTCTAGAGTGGCCTAAAGTTGAGTATTTCCTTCTCCCGGATCAATTAAGTTCTGATAAAACCCAAACAGGTTGGGCTCTGTTTCAGTATTCCTTCTGAGGGCAGGCCTTATTAAAAAGAACAGAATGCTTAGGCTTATTTCTGAATAGTTCTTTTTCTTCTCCCACTACTGGAAGCAAAGGGGATTTTTCTCCAGTATTCACTGTGAGAACCTGGTAAAGATTCAGAAGGTAAAACTTCTAAATTACGGGGTCACCAGATGACTGGGTCTCCCTGGAGTTTTTAACTCTTAGAGTTGTCCACACTAGTCTCCAGCAATTTATCAATTATAGTCTCAAGTTTCTTTACCTTAGCACTGGTTCCTGTAAAGCCTGCTGCTCCAGACTGTGATTCTCTGGGTACACCTGTCTGTCTCCCCAGTTTTTGGAACAATTTCCCCTGTGATCTTACTTCTCTGACAGATAAAAGAGGGTTTGTTGATTTTTCAGTTTCTTCAGCTTTTTGTTGGTAGAATGGATGATGACTTTCAAACTTCTTACATGCTGGACCATAAACCAGAAGTTCTCATTTATATTACTATTTCATAATCATGGTACATTTCAAGTTAGAAATGCAAAACTCAATCCAGTCCAATTATCAATATTTCCGTGCAGATTTGGAGATAGATGTAGTTCTTGAATTTTTACAAACCATTTACAATAATCATGGAACTGAGTGATTAAAGGCACGTTTGGAAAGATAAAATTGTTTAATTAAGTGCTTTTATTTTTCAGTGAGGTAAATGAAGGACAAAAGAATTAAGAGATTTGCCTGACGTCTGTAACAGTATTTAAATTGTATGACTGATACGGTATTTCTAATTTGATGTTCATCCTATTACAAAATATATACTTTGTAAAGTTGGTAAAATATTTTTCTTTTTTGTAAAATAAAATCTTGACTACTTTTAAAACCCTTTGACATTATCAGAGTCAGGAGTTGATCTGCCTTATAACTATAGAAAATAGAAAATCTCAAAGGCAAATATTAACAGTTTCCATACAAGCATTACCCCACTGCAGCTTTTAGTCAACCACCTTTAACTCTTTTATTGGCATCCTTAATGTCTAGATAGATGTCAGGTTATATGATCAACAGGCATGTGGTCTGCTGCTAATGAAAGGTAGATACACCCAACTATAATTAGCCTATGTTTTATGCATTTGACTTATCTAACTCTATTGTTCTGATTTGATGTTCATTCAACATACTTTGGCTTGCTTTAGATTTTTTTTAATATTTATTTTTTTATTATTATGTTAATCACCATATGTTAATCATCATCATTAGTTTTTGATGTAGTGTTCCATGATTCATTGTTTGCGTATAACACCCAGTGCTCCATTCAATACGTGCCCTCTTTAATACCCATCACCAGGCTAACCCATCCCCCCACCCCCCTCCCCTCTAGAACCCTCAGTTTGTTTTTCAGAGTCCATTGTCTCTCATGGTTCATCTCCCCCTCCAATTTCCCCCCCTTCATTCTTCCCCTCCTGCTATCTTCTTCTTTTTTTTTTTTAACATATAATGTATCACTTGTTTCAGGGGTACAGATCTGTGGCTTGCTTTAGATTTATCTGCAGGAAGGGATAAGAAGATTGTATAGGCATCCAGTCTTCTGGCAGCCTTTTTTTTGAAATTATGTATGAATAAATTGTTATTTTTCTGTGTAAAGACTCTTTCAGACACTAATTTCAGGAATATTTCCCTAGGTTTCCAAAGTTGGGTTACTCCCTGCATAAGCACACTGCACATCCTTTATCAGAGCTCCTCCCATATTTTGGTATTTGTTTGTTTACTTGTCACTTCCACTAAACTGTTTCTTGATGACAAGAAATAAATATTTGTTATTACCTGTGCATAGTATATGGTGGTATTACCAGTTCATAACCTAGCATGTAATAGTTTCTCAATAGATATTTAAATGAATGAATGACTTACTGGCTGACTTCTTTATTCTAGAAATATGAAGTTTCCAGAAGATTAGTATGACATAGTCAATATCCCAGTTTAAATTTTGGGCATAGCAATTGTTACATAGTACCAATTGCAGATAGCCGATTTGTGAGCAGATTTTTTGAGGTTGTAAAGAGGAAATCTAGTATTGCACTTTAATAGGTAAAAGTAATATTGGCTAATTCATTGTTTAATTTCAAATAGTATGCATTACATTTTAAATAATTTTTATGTAATATGATTAATTTTGTGGGCCATGTACTTCAATAATGGAGGAAAGCTTTTTTCCCAGAGTGGGAACTGGATGAATTTTTTTTTTTTTTTTTTGGTCAGATCCTTGGTTATCTTTGATATGTAGATTTATGACCACTTTTTTTTTTTTACCATAAATGTATAGTAATTCAAAATATCAAGCCAAACAAATCCCTTCTTGTTGTGCAAATTAGGATTACATTCTTTTGCTGAAAACAATCCATGAATTCACCATTACCCTTTATAGATCCTATTTTAATCCTATGGTCTAACTTTATTATCTGTATTACACAGTAAAAGCTAGGCATCACAAAATGTAAAAATGAACAGAAATGCACACTTTGACATACCTATACACAAAATCCTGTATGTATGCCCTATTTCTCCTATTTCCTTTGTTTTCTGCTTAGAGAATTTAGTTTATTTCTGGATGACAACTTTTTTTTCTGTTAAAAGCCTCTATTTTCTCTGTCATCAAATAAGGACCTTCTTTTCAGTGAGTTTAAATTGCTTCATCATGGACATTTATGAACTTCTGAATGTATAATAACTGTTACTGCCTAGTGAGAACTATTCAGAATAATACATAAATAATGATTATCAGCGGGAGAATAGGGAAAGAATATCTAATCAATGTGTCGGGTACCTTGTCAGTATATATTCTGTGTCAATAACTAAACACCTAATGCCTGATTAGAAAATGAAGCAGATCACTCAGCATGGTTGACATTGTGATTATCATCATCAAAAAATTTGTAAGCTTTTTCTCATTCTAAGCTAGTCCCTGAATACTATATTAATCCATAAAGCCTATCAGAGACCTATTCAATAAGAAATTGCTTCACTGTACTAATTTTTGTCCTGGTGGCCTGAATTCTGGGATGAATCTGTATAGTAAACACTGGCTAATGCTTTTGAGTTCATGCCAGTCTTCTGTAAGATTTATTGAGCTCAGATGCAGAATATGATTTTATGGGTTAGCTATTCGAGATTTATTTGTTGTTCATGATTTCCATGTGATCTAGTATCTTATTAACATTATTACCTATCATTCAATAAACAAGACATTTACTGATGGATCCTAAAACTCATGATCCCTTGGAACATACACTTTACTAATCTCAATAATGAATCTAATGACTAAAATAACAAACATTTCTATTTTTAGCCTCTAAAATGGAATGATCTTGGCTATACAGACCTCTTCTAAAATTTTAGGGCAAAAGTTATGCTCTCTAGAACTGTGATAGCTGTGTTAAATAATAAGAAATGCTATAAAATGAAATATTTTACACACAATAGAATCCTTTCTCTTACTAAATAACTCATTAGCTCATCATTGCTTTAGCAGCTTGTTTCCCTATGAAAGCATGCTGCCTTTGTATGATGAACATGGTGTGAGGAAACATATAAGTATTACAGTATATTTTGAGTGCAAGCTCTACAGTAGTTTCTCCCTCATTTTCTAGAAGCCTTGCTGCTGTCTACATAAAAATTTATAACCCAGACCTGTGATCTCATAAATTCTAAGGTTAGATCCCTGCCAGTCCTTTAGATACATTTGTGAGGCCAAACCAAGTAACTTATTAATGTATTTGTTTAAATCATTTGAATAAAATAATCCAACGTTTATAATAAATTCTGAGATTCTTAGAAAACCATTATACCATTTCATATTAAAAGTGCCACATTTTGGGAGAGCTTGACTGAAAATGTCTACCAACTTAAAAATAGCTATTACTTATATTTATTATATAATATCATTTTCTATCTCAGGTAAGAGTAATATAGATCACTTATTTTATCATATGTATATTTCATTTTTTTATTATTCAATTTTATTATTCAGGGTAGTTAATATTCTACAAAGTTTCCACAGACACTGAATTAGTCAATAGGGAATTATTGCTACTAGGGGAAATACAGGGTCAAGTTCCTGAGAGACTGGCCACATTTTCATCAACCAGCTTTGTTTTATATGTGCTTCTGTTTAAAGACACCTTATTTAACATATCTTACAATAATGAATTGCATGGCCTTAAGCCAGGGGTTTGGAGGTCATTTGCATTACATAGGTTCATTTGTCAATATCCTCATAAAAGAAGCCAGTCTTTTCAGTGTTGAAAAAACTCAAAATTTTGCCCCTGAGCACATGTGTGTGAATGACTATGAAAGCACTGACAGTACTGATTTGGGAATTATAAATAAATTTTAGTGAGTAGGCAAATTCACAAATATGGAATCCATGAATAATGAATCCTTTTTTTATAAATAATGAATTCTGGTTTGAATAATTCCACTGTGAATAATTTTACTGGTTTAGCTTTAATACCTATTTCTTAACTTCAGTTTATCCTGTTCAACTCCTAACTGAGAGTCAAAGACAAACGAATTCATTCCCCCTTCTCTTCAGTGTTTACCCAACTGTGTTCCCCTCAATGAAAATATCCCTTTCCACCTTTATCAGTTAGAGTTCAATATGACAAACAGAAGAAATATTATTGGCTCTCAGACTTTGGTTTTCATATTTGATGCTGGAGCTTGAAGGCTGCAGTGCAGGCAGTCAGCAAAGAAAGATGGATAAAAAAGAGAGCAAGGATAAACTGGGACTAGTGTAAAACCTGGAACCCATGAGGGTTAACTGGAACCCATTTCAGTTATCATTGCTTCTGACCATGATGAGATTGTTGTCTGACATGAGAAGCTGCTGTCCCTCTTTGAGGAGGTAAACACACATCTGACTCAGGATTCGTAGAAGCTGAAGGAGGATCCAGGAGAATGGATATCAGTTGCAGACCGGCGCTGCCATATTCCCACTTCCCTGCCATACAAGTTTAGCCAGCAGAAAGCAACTTAGGTGAGCTCAGAAGTGCCCAGTGACCTTGCTGTACCTTTTGCACATAAAGATTAATAGACTTGTTGCTTCATTTCTTTCCTCCAAATCTTTGCAAAAATGTGTCGGATGGCCTGCTTTTGCCAAAAGCATATAGTTAAGGCTATTCCAGAAAAAGTAATTCAGCTTTGCTAAATTAACATATTATGAAGTCAATACAGTCCACATTTTGTCACTTAGTACCCATACACACTTTAAACACACTCTTTAAACACACTAATTTCAAATAAAAACAAGAAATAAAGTGATGCTTCTCCCTAAAATGATACAACTTTTCCATTGACTTTAATCATAGGACTTAATGGTATCAGGAGACCTCCCAGGGAATCACCTGTCTTCTAGACATATTATTTTGACTCCTAACTGTGTAGTAGCAACTCACTATTCCCTTGATTGTTAGAGTCATTTACCCAACCAGAACTGTAACCCCCTTCTTTACCTGATTCATTGGCATGAGGAGCTAAAAGTGGTTAGGTTGCCATCTCAAATTCTAGTTCAGTAGAATCATTGTTTTGTCATTGGTATAAGCAGTCATACTTTTGAATTTAAGACTTCTAGACCATTAGAACCTAAAGTCATAGGGGCAAGAAATTTTTTTTTCCCTTTCCCTTTCCCCTTTTCCCTTTCCCCTTTCCCTTTTTCCTTTCCTTTTCGTTTCTCAAAGCCCTTCTTTCCCCTCCCCTCCCCTCTCCTTCCCTCCCCTCCCCTTCCCTTCCATAATGGATCCCTTGTGGTAATAGTGAAAGGAGGTACTTCTCATTTTTACCCTTTGCTTCACAGATTCATGAATCTTAGCTATGGGAGAAACATTTATATATACATTACTGATTTAGAGCAAATATCACATCCTAGAAATAAATGTCCCACATCGGTAAGGTTTTACAACCAAGGTATAACCATAAGTAAGAATTCATAAGGCCATTATACTGTTTTATCAAGCCAGGTGTTTCAAGATAATAATGAACATGTACATTCAGTGAATTTATGGACCTGTGCTCATTGCCAAACCTCATTGCTTGATCAGAAAAATGTTGTGTGTAATACCAACCTGATAGGTATGGTATTCTGTAAGTCCATGGATAGTGACATGGTAGAAGCATTGTAGACAGGGAAGGAAAAACCATGTCTAGGGTAAATGTCTACTCTAGTGAGAATAAAATATTGCCTTTTCCACCAGTTGAGTTGGTTGCTGATCCCAGGGAATGGTGCCATAGCAGGGGCTAAGTGTTGGTTTCTGCTATGGGCACACTGGTACTCAGCAGTGGCTGTAACCAGCTCTGCTCTGATGAGTGGGAATCCTATATTCTGTTTCCATTATAACATCTACCACTGCTAACATGATCACTTTTTTTTTACGAGCCAATGAGGCAATTACAGGATTGGCTGGGAAGAGGAAGACTGACTTTCAGAGTCATGGTCATCTATTTTCCTCCATAACACCTACAACTATCTGACATAACATATTTATTTGCCTTTTGGTATTTATTGGTTCTTTCCCCACATTAGAAAGTATACTCCATTGAAAGCAGAGTTTATTGACTATTTTGTTCACTGATGTATTCCCAGGACATAAAAAAATATATCTGAAATATTGTATATAAACTAAAAAAAAAGCTGTAAAATAATATTTAAATTTTATAAATAACATGTATGACTACCATTTTTATTTCTAATTTATAGATGAGAAAACCAAGTGTCACAGACATGTTCCTTACCAAATGTCATTCATTTATTAAGTCATAGAGCTTGGAGTCACACCCTGTTTGTCTGATTTACAAACTGTATTTTTAACCAAGATGATATATTACCTCTTGGTTTGAAATACTGGATTTTTTCATGAAGTAGAATAGTGTCAGAAGGAATTTTCTGCTTTGGAATTTTAGTGTAAAACAGGAGAAGTCCTGCATGAAGTCAAAACCATGACCACTTTCAGTATCATGTGCTTTAAGAAAGATGGTGCCAGTACTCTGGATCCATCTGTGGAGTTTTCCAGGGTCTGACACTATTAAAGAGACAAATTTTGAATTTCAAGACCTGCTAAAGCTGTAAGACAGTAGTAAACATTTGGTACCATCATATAGGGCTCCTAGAAAGTTATTGTGCAGTAGGGGTAATAAACCAGTTAGGCAAGTTTTTTTTATTAAAAAAATGCAACCCAGCTCAGTATGATTGGATTATGATGGGATACTCCCTCTGTGGAGAACGATAATATCCTATAGAGCCTCTATGTTTTTCATTTACAGTGTCCTTAATTCAGTCAGAAATCTGGAATATTAACAACAACAACAACAACAACAACAAAATAGAGCCAAGAGGAAAAAAAATCAGATAATAGACATAGGGATGATCAAGTCATTACCATTCTCAAATATGGACTCTTAAGTTAACTGTGATTAACATGTCTGAGAAAATAAGAAGACAAGACTAATTTTGCCAGAGGACAGTAAATTATAAAAAGAATCAATTGGAAATTCTGTTTCTGACCAATGCAATAACTGAAATTAGGAAATCAATATATGGTATTAACTAAATTGTACAGACAAGAAGAGGATTTATGGACTAGAAGATAGATCATTAGAAAATATTCAAGCTGAATCATACAGATAAAAGCATGGCCAGTGCAGAAGAGAGGAGGATAGCAGGAAATCAGGGCGGAAAACAGTATCAAAGTGGTAATGGCTGAGAATTTCCTTTTACTGAAAAAAGCACATCAATTTACATATTCAGCATTATGGAACCCAAGCAGGGTAAATGTACGGAAAAGGACATCTGCACATATTGTGGGAAAAGTGCTGAAAACCAAAGAAAAAGGAAAAATATCACAAGCAGCCAGATAAAAAAGACAACTTTGAAAGGACCAGCAATAATACGGACAGCAAATTTCTCAGCAGAAACAGTTGGGCCCAAAAGAGGAATAAAGCTGGATGCCTACTGATAAATACTTTATAAAGCGATGGTGACTAACAATATGTAAAGATGCAATAATAGGTAAGTATACCAAGGAAAACAGGCTAGTTATTAAAGAAAGACCTATACACATACAGTTCCTTGATTTATGACAAAGGTGTTGTTACTGTGCACTTGGGGAGAATAATCTTTCCAATAAACGGAAGAGTCAGTTAGATATCCATATGGAATTTAAAAGAGTACAAAATTTACAGATGAATTTCACAGGAAAATGTGAAACATGAAGCTAATAACACTTTTAGAATAAGATGTAGGAAAATGTCTTCATTAACTGGGATAGCAAAACATTTCTTTAAAAGACAGGAAATGTAGAAAGTTTGGCAAATTGTACTGTATTAATATTAATAACTTTTGGTTTGTCAAAGGACACTGCTATTAGTAAAAAGCAAGTATCTGCGTTAGAGAAGTTAATTGCAATATATGTATCCCAAATAAAGAACTTACATTCATAATTTAAGTCTAGAGAAGCAATAGAAAAAAAAATTAAGTACTTTACACACACATATACACACAAGGATATTTATATCTTTGTTTCCCTCTCTCTCTCTTTCTCTCTCTCTCTCTCTCTGTCTGTCTTTGTTAGGGAAGTGCAAGATCAAATTATGATGAAATGCCATTATTCACACAAAAGTGGCTGCTGTGCTCTGAATGTTTGTCCCTACCTCCACCCACCCCAAATTCACATAATGAAATCCTAACCCTCCAAGGTGATGCTATTATTAGGTAGGAACTTTGGGAGGTGATTAGATCCTGAAGGTGGAGCTCTCATAAATGGGATTTATACTCTTATGAAGAGATCCCAGGGAGCTCCCTAGCCAGTTCTACTAGGTGAAGGCACCATGAGATGAGGGCTGGCTATGAACCAGGAAAAGGGCCTTCACCAGATCATGCTGGTGCCTTGATTTCAGACATCCCAGTCTCTGAACTGTGAGCCCTAAATTTTTGTTCTTTGTAACCTACCTAGTCTGTGGTATTTTGTTCTAGTAGCCCAAATTGAGTAAGACAGTGGCTAAAGTGGGAGAAAGTATTGCCTAGGATTTAGAGAAACTGAATCTCTTATATACTGTTTTAGGAAAGTTAAACTGGTATAATTACATTAGGAAATAGTTGCCAATATCAACCACTGGTGAGTGAGCATATCTTATGACCTAGCAATTCAACTTAA
The DNA here is from genome assembly GCF_009762305.2 of Zalophus californianus. Lineage (NCBI taxonomy): Eukaryota > Metazoa > Chordata > Mammalia > Carnivora > Otariidae > Zalophus > Zalophus californianus. The sequence continues at coordinate 64,725,537 of NC_045599.1, read as the reverse complement.
CAGGCATATAGCTAACAAATGCATACATATGTTCAGCAAAAGGCATATATAGCATTATTGATAGTAGCGTTATTCATTGTAACCTCAAAGTTAATATATACAAAATATCTGTCAATGCCAAGGATAGGTAAATCATGAAAGATTCTTTCAGTGAATTGCCATATAATACTGAAAATGAACTTTGCATTCTGCACATCACAGCAAAGATAGATCTCCCAAACATGATTATAAGTGTAAGAAGCCAGACATAAGAGAGTGAATTCTCTATATTCCATTTATGTAAATTTCAAAAATTGGCACAACAAATCTACGGTTATTGAGCTCAGGATAATAGTTACTTTTGATGAAGCATAGTGAGTGGTAACAGGTATGAGTGGAGCTTCTGGTAATGGTCTATCCTACCAAGTACTGGTTTCATCCTGCTAATTTTGTAAAAAATCATTGATCAGTGCACTTATTATCTTTGCATGTATTTTATGCATTAAATACATCAATGTAAATTTTTCTTTTTTTTTAATTTAAATTTTTGAACTAAACAGTGCTATCCTGTGCCATAAGAAACTCTGATACACAGCTTAGAGAGGTATTTTTAAATTATATATTAACAAGCATTGTTGACAATAGACCATGACAAGTTGGGAAAACAAAGTCTCTTTTCAATGATTACTCTAAAGTAGATTTTCTAAAGTTAATTTTGCCTGGGAGCTTAAAATATTGGAAGAATAAAAGATGTTTTATTTTTTTAAAATTAAAAAAATTGTGAACTGTTACTTCTTAAATTAATGCAATGGCTAGGAAAGTTCCTACACATACACTGTAAGGGCAAATACTAATTAAAAATAAGAAGCTTAATTCTCCCCTGAAAATAATGGAAGAGACGTCTCCCAGCTCCCTTTGCTTTCTCCCTTTTTTTACTTAAGAAAACTTGTAACTGTAACTTCTTTTCCTGTGTCTTTGAAATGTATGTGAATTCTTATAAAAGCTAAATAACACTTATTATGTCTGTGTTGCAACTCAGGAATGCCTTTCTCAAGGGCCTGGGAACCAGCTCATTAAAATCTAATCATTATGAAAGATAGTACTCTTATTACCCAGTTTTCATGGGAAGATAGAAGCCTAACTTCAGCAAGCCACCTAACTCCAAAATTACCTACCTCCTGTCATAAAGATGTGAGAAGTTTATTTATTTATTTTGTATTTTGGACAAAACCAATTAGCAAACATAGATGACCACCCCAGTGAATTTAGGATGAGCTATGCGTGACAAATGGTGTTGTCAAGTTCTCTTACTTGAGTACTAGTTTTGTTTATCTTGAGAACATGTATGTAATGAGTTGTATCTGCTTGGCTATATAAAAGTGTAAAATTTGTTTCTGCTTTTGCAGTCTCTTAGCAGATTGCCTCTGATGCACATAGCGTTCTGGTTTAATTCTAACTCAGTAACAAAATTGGTTTCTTTCTCTTATGACTTTGTGGAGAAGTTTTCTGGGTTTGTAGAAGATTTAGTTTTTAATTATATTTCTCCAACAATGCATATATATGGTATAACTATATATGGATGTGAATATATATCCATATATATTTGAGAAAAACTTATATCTAAAAGAGTGTTTCAGACTTCAGCTTTTTTTAGCAGCCTTTACATCATATCTGCTATAATGTCACTTTTTTACTTTCTTCATTAAATATTGTTTTGAAATTTTTATTTTTATGATTATCTCATTTAAATAAATAATGCAGGAAATTTTGAGTGCAATAGACTTCCTTATGCGTGAAGTGTCCACATTGAAATTTCATTTGTTTACTTTAATTACAGAGTATGTGGCTTCAGAGCCATCCTTGATGAGGGATTGATTATAAAGAGAACAGAAAATTATCATATAACAAAGGAGAGAAAAGAGGTAGGGTATATTTTAATGAATTTTAAAAATAATAAAAAGATTAATTCAAGTTGACTTTGATACCTGAGAGATTAAAATGAGCCAAGGTTGTTTCAAGGGATGGTAATGGCATGTGTTTTACTATGAAATCTGTTAATGGCAAGTGATATGGTGACCCAGACATTCCTAAGCATCATCTCAATACATTTATCCCTGATTACTAAAGAATAAATATGATGAATCATGATTAAGCCCATCAAACCTTCTGTCAGTGTGTTACATACCACTAATAGTTTTGGGCCAGAGCACATTGTGGAGAAGGTAGATAGCCAGAATATTTGGTGAACAGTACTATGACCACAGTAGTATTAGTAAATTACATCTTCCTAAAGAAGAAAATACAGATGAGCCAATGATTATTGGACCTTTAATGGTTGGACCTTGAGAGTACAAAAGCCCTTGAATGAGTTTATGATGGAAGCACTTTTGAAAAGCAGTTTTATGGACGCCTGAGTGGCTCAGTCAGTTGAGCATCCATCTCTCTGTTTTGGCTCAAGTTGTGATCTCAGGGGTTGGGGGATAGAGCCCTGCATTGGTCTCCTCACTCAGCGGGGAGTCTGCTTGAAAGATTCTCTCCCTCTTCCCGTTTGTTCGCTCTCTCTCAAAATAAATCTTTAAAAAATTTTTAAAAATAAAACACAGTATTATTTTCACATTTTAAGTGTACCATTAACCCTAATGTTAAGTTTTAATCTCTCATTAAATTCAATATGTTAGCCTTCCCTCTTTCTCCACAACCCTACCTCCACAAATCCCAGCCAGTGGTCTCAGACCGCATTGTTGGCTCACTGAGAGCAGTAGGAAAGTGGATGCATGATCTATTTCACTCACCTCTTACAACCTTACCTAACCCTCATCTATTGATTTTAGCTCCTCCAAGATTGAGCAAAGTGGAGAGATTTCAGAATCAGCATAAGGATCTATTAATTTAGCCTTTTAAAAAAAGATTTTATTTATTTGAGAGAGAGAGAGACGAGTAGGGGTAGGAGCAGAGAGAGAGGGAGAAGCAGACTTCCTGCTGAGCAGGGAGCTGGATGTGGTGTTTGATCCCAGGACCCTGGGATCATGACCTGAGCTGAAGGCAGATGCTTAACCAACTGAGCTACCCTAGCACCCCTCATTTAACCTTTTTAAATTGTATTTCTCTCTTGGCTAAGGCAGTTACATTTTTAAAATCCTGGCTCTTTTAAGGAGCATATAGGTGATTCTTTCAAAGTCAATTAATGGAGATTCCTCTGGATTTTGTAACCATTTTCTAACACAGCCATTGTATTCTCCAACTGACTTTTATCATACTGCCTCAGCTTTGATACAGTGGTGATCTCCCTCTCCCTGCTAATATCACCTTATCCAGAAGATCATCCTTATGAACAGTATCTCTTCACGACATCTGAAACTCAGTTGCCTTTCACGGAGTTAGAGCATGGAAACTCAACCCCTTGCCCACTATCTCAGAAAGCAACTGGTCTTCTTTCTAATTTTCTTGCCACTTAGGGATATTCAAGTCAGCCTCTGCCTTCAGACTTTATCAGTCAGGTGCCAGTCTCTATGACTCTCCCCCAAATATCAGAGGGTTCTTGTTAATGCTCCCAAGAATCTCTCTCAACTATCTATTCCAATAGTTACATGGCCTATACATCTCTGTCATTCATTCAGCATTCAAGCAGACAGTCAGATGTTTATTTCTCTTCTTACAAACCATCAAAATTTCTATTACTGTTTCTTTTGACTACCCTTTCAGTTGGCGTGAATTATAGGAGGTGCAGTCTTCTGTCCTCCGTGATTAAGAGAGAGAGGAGAAACCTCTAGAGTAGGTACGGGTTTTGGAATTCTTTTTAAAGACGCTCTTCCTCGGGGCGCCTGGGTGGCTCAGTCGATAAGCCTCTGCCTTTGGCTCAGGTCATGATCCCAGTGTCCTGGATTGAGCCCTGCATCGGGCTCCCTGCTCCGCCAGAAGCCTGTTTCTCCCTCTCCCACTCCCCCTGCTTGTGTTCCCTCTCTCGCTGTGTGTCTCTCTCTGCCAAATAAATAAATAAAATCTTAAAAAAAAAATAAAGATGCTCTTCCTCTACTAAATCACTAGTCTTCTCTCATATAGGCTGTTGAGGTTGATGATCACTGGACCATTTAGCTACCTCTTAGTATATCCTTTGAGTATGTTCCCATGTAGGAAAGTTCCCATTTTTACACTCCATTCCATTTGAAAGAAACATATCACAGTCAAGAAGTGTCAGTTACAGCAGACACATCCATCTCCAGGCAGAAGACTAGGCCATGAAAATGCCCTATCTTGCAACAGGAAGTGGGATATAGGAGAAGGTGGACCTTGATGCTACTGTGTCACTTACTTTTGTGATTGCGTGTGTGTGTATTAGATAATCTCTTAAAAGACTAGTAACTTAAGCATCAAAACTCAACTCATTAACACACATAAATTATTTGCCTTTCAAATAATATTGATTCAGTTTTCAAGAACTTCTCTTATTCTGAACAATGCTTGGAGTAAAATGAAAATATTTGTAACCCTCCACTTCACATTAAGCTATTGAGTTTAAGAAGAATTGAGATAATTCTCATAACACAAATACTCATTTTCTTTTCCCCTTTAAGTAGTAATGATAAAGAACATAATAACTCCGATGTGGCCTGCCATTGTGAAATGATTGTCATTTTTAATTTTTTGTGTCTGTTCTCATAGGATTGTCATGATCTCAGAAAATGGGCATTAGAGGTATTATAAATCCAAATGGAATTGTTCTCAGTTTTATGTAAAAGATAATCATCAGATTATAAATTCTGACCCCAGCCTTAACCATGTGACAACTCAGTTCCCTGCTCTACCTTACTTTCGCTTTGTGCTGTTTCAATTGAGAATTCAGATTGCATATGTGTCCATGATTTGAAAACTGAAGAATGCTGTAGTAATGAGAGATTTGAATATGTAAAAAAATTATTTTATCATATTATGTTTTTATGAGCAGCTTTTTTTTCTCATGGGGTTATCATATACTTTATATATTTTTGTAACTGTAGTGTGTGTACTATCATTCCTAACTCACTGACTGAAGTTTCCAAATGTTTATATACAGTAGACAAAAATGGGAATTTCACCCAGGTTCTTTATGAAAATATTTGTTTTTCCTGTTACCTTAAAATAATGTCTTTTTAAAAACAGTATGCTTTCCCCCTTGCTACTAATATATAGTTGATGTATCAAGACTTCTCTTTACTGAGGAGTAAGAATCAGTGGCCTATAATTATCAGGTTAATAGTGGAAAGGAGAGAATTGCTTGGATTTAATTTGAATTTAACCTAGAATATATATAAATCAGTATATATATATATGATATTTCCATAGTAATAGAATCTCAACAACTATCCAAATGGTTGATATGTAGGAAATATTGTAATAGTAAATCAGATACAGCTGCTTTAGTTTTTTCTTAGGAATTCCTTTTCCCACATTTTCATTTTTTTAATAGCATGCACTTAAGTGCTTTTTAGCATTTCTATTCTTTACACTTGTTTCGGTACATTCATAGTACATCTACTTTGTTAAATTTCATTTCACACTAAGCTTGAGTTTTTCATACAGAAATTTAGTTCAAAACTATTATATTTCAATTTGGTTACAGTAAACCCTAAATGTTAAAAAGAATAGCTGAGTCTTTATTTAATGGTTCCATGCTCCCAATTTGTGCTCTTAGAACTTTGGAGCTGCTTAGATTTCACAGGTCATTAGCATCATCATGAGAGCCCCTGCCACTGGTTAAATCAGAGAGACATTTAATTAGTCAGAGATATTGAGGCTTTAAAACTTTGTAGTGCACATGTCTATGACTACTTGGGATAACTTTTTTTTTATGGGAGGCATTTCTTCTGTAGATGTATAGAACAAATACGGACACAAAATTCATTGTTCAAATGGAGAAAATGCGTTGAAAAAGAATTGATTATTGTTTTCATAGATATCCAGTATTACATGTCACATTGAATTTTTTCTAACATTTTAAAGTTTATATTTGCTGGTTGGAAGATTATCAATTTTAGCAATTCATTCTCTGTACCTTTTGAAATAATCTCATCATTTCTCTGTACCAGATTCATTTTAGAGTTTTCTCAATCTGCACTTTCCCCAAACTTTTAACAAAACTTTCTGCCCTCTGAATAGGTTTGCATTCTGGCAGTTAAGTTTGTGCTATGAGATTTGCTCCCTGTCACAGTTGATTTGTCCAGATACCTGGTTGAAGTCAGACCAATCCTAAACTTCTTTTCTTGAGTTTGGAATTGGGACAGAGCAATTTCAGTTAGTCTCTGTAATGCACATAAACTGGTAAGTGTGGCAAAACTTGGTTGAGATGACTTATGTGGCTATGAGCATGCTAATCTGATCTGTGTGCCCCAGGAAAAGAATGAAGCACGTATGTGGTTAAATATAGGCCAAAAAGACCGTGTAGCTCAGAATTAAAAGAGAGCCATCTCATTTTCTCATTTAAGAGCTCCTCATTCCTGTCACTAGTGAGATATAACTGCTTCCTGCTATTGGCTTTCATGTGGATAAGCTAAAATGCTGACAATAAATTTTCTCCTCTTTACCCACTCTTTCTTTAAGCTAATTGGAATAAGTTTCTAATGTTTTCATTCAAAAGAGCTTTGACTACACCCTCATGGCTCAGTAGGGAATGGTCAGTTTATTAGTCAGGGTCAATATCAGAAAGAACAGAATACTTGTAATAACAAGGACAGGGTTTACTTAAGAAATACAGAATATTAGAGCTAAAAGGAACTCAGAGATCATCTAATGGAGCTATCTCATTTTTCATCTCATACACAAGCAAGAAACTAAATCACAGAGGTGTTAATTTCTTTCTTTGTGCAATTATTTTTTATTTCATCTTGGCTAGGTTAGTATTTAATAATTTTCATAAAATAAGATAAAACATTTACCTTCTTTAAGAACTAATAGATAAAATCTCTTTCTTATTGGCTACATAGCTAATTTACAATTTGACTTTATACATGTTATTTACCTCTTTTGAATAATCATGGCCTTGTTTATAAAATGAAAGTATTAGTACCATTTCACAAACTGCGGGCAGAGCTATGGTGAAGACAATGAAAATTGCTTAAGGGATAACATACAGTATGATTACATACATGTGGCCAATGGAGTGATGGAAGGCAAGCAGAAATGAAAATGACTAAGTCCTTGCAACAATCCAAGAAAGGAAAGCAAAGGATAATAACTCAATTCGAACTCCAGTTAGGTCAAAATTGAAATAAATTTGAACATGCTACATATACTAGGAGGACAATATCAGTCTAGCAAAATCTGTATAAAATATATTTTATGTATTTAATTTAATTTCCTCACATGCTACTTTGAATCTCTGAAATCTGGCCCCCATTGAATTCAACAGAGTTCATGGCAAATTTGCTGTTTTTCTTAAACGAGGATAAAGAGATACAATGAAGGTTAGAACCACATGAAATAAAAAGGAAAACAAAATTTAAAAGAAGGAAAGAGAAGGAGTTGCTATTGATATTTCTCTTTTGTCCTCCCTAAGGGAAAAGGAAGAGGTAAAAAAGAAAAAACCTACACTGGACATTTCTCACATGCCCTGTCAAATCTTTAGGTTGTTTCTCTGTACCCCAGCCAGTTCGATGTTCACTTTGACTAGATTCACACAGGTATGATCTGATATTCACAGTTCTTGTTGATTGCCCTTGAGCCTCTCTGAGTTGTGAGCATGGAGTGTGTGAAGAACCATTTCTTCCTCAGGCAGGAGCAGTCCAGTCAGGGAATTAATGCTACTTGTGAAGAGACGACTCTCGACAAAGGCGGGATAGAGTGAAAGGATGAACATTTCTTTTTTGTTTCCCTGGTAGATAGTTCTGATAGCCACTGCATTAGGCTGTTAAACAAGATCCCAGTAATAGAGATGGCCAATGTAATAATGTACTCTTTTATTGGCTTTCCCTCCTTGTCTGTATTCCTGCCTTTATGCCTCATTTGAGCATTTAGGATAACTTCCAAATAAAGTATTTTCAGTAAGCTGCAGTTTTGGGCCCCACTTTCAGGGAAACCTAGACTGAGAAAGTCAGTACCTAAGAGTAGGCCTAGAAAGCAGGCAGTCTCACTGGAATTGTGGGACTGGCTCATTTGTCCATCAGATGAAAATCATGACCCCATTGCTACCTGTAATAAAGATAAAAACAACCCTTAGTAAACAATACCATCACAATTACAAAGAATCTCATCTGGTGGGTTGAGACAATATATAGATGGAATATGAAGTGCAGGTTGTTAGGTAGTTATAGCTCTTGAACAGTGTGAAGAAATATTATAAGAATTGTTTAATTAGAAGACTTTTGTTAACTGCTTAATAAGTTTTGGAAAAGAAAATGATAAGTTCGGATCAGCCAACTATCAACTCAAGGCATGCTGTGAAACACATGGGGCCTCTATGGGTGCATTTAAGGAGACCAGCAGGGAAAATCAGGGCGAGAGTCTAATTGTAAAAGCAGGAAGATGTGAAAAGTGCTGGAATTACAACTTTGGCAGGTTACTTATATTAGACTTAGGATTCTGATATTTAAAAAATGGGACACTAAGGGCTGGAATGAGGCAGAGAGCTTGGTGGACGTCTGCATTTTCATCACCTACCACTAAGAAAAAGAGCATATTGTGGGATGCTTAGAGCTGGGAGGCAGCATACCCCACACTTGAGAATACTACTCTGATCCATTATTAGAGGACTCCATAGGCTGCGAGTATTGATTGGAACTAAGATTATGAGAAGATTTGGAACAAATGCAGGTTATGGTATAAGCTTCTTGACAGTTCAGCCATACCATCCAGCAAACCTGATATGGGTAAAGTAGAAGCGGCAAATAAGAATGTGGTATGGAGTCTCTGGTAGCCCAGTAGGAAATTCTCAGCACAATTTCCTAAGGTTTTGGAGTAGGACCGTCATGCTGCCAAAAAACTTTTTTCCGTTTGAAAAAATAGCTCCTAATAGGTTGTTGAGTGCCTCAAAAAAGAATGCAGAACTGTTCATGAACTTGTATAATTAGGTCTGTTTAGTCATAGGGTCAGACAGGCTCAACAGATAACCATTCCACAGTGGAAACGAATGTTAAAGTACAGGCAAGAACAGTATCACAAGACACATGTAAATTACATGAATTGTAGCACTTTCATGGCACCTTCTTCTGTGGTACCACCGTCTCTCATGAATATCAGATCCACTTGTAATATAAGGGGTCTTTCCCAGTAGAACTACAAAATGCCCTAAATACAGGCTCAGACACATTTATTTTGCTCTAAAAATTCAACTTCTGAGTTCTAGACCAAGGAAAAATATCAAATATGAAAAACTGTCTCAATGTTACTTGAAATTGTGGAACATTTAAATTTTTACACATGTATGCTATAAGGAGAGAGGTAACTATTAGTTTAAAATTTCATGATTAAAACTGTATTTAAGAATATATGTAATCAAAGAATTATAAGATTAAAACTGAATTAAAAGTAACCTATGCTAAGAAAAGTTGGAAACTGATATTCTAAAATATTAATTGTGCTTGTGCAAGGGTGATATGGCTGAGTTGTGTTTTTCATATTTCTAATTTTTGTTTTTATCCAGTTTTATAGATACCATATTTATGATAAAAAATAAGTACACAAAAAATAAAACCAGTTAATCTGTCACTGGAAATGGAGAAATAGTCATAATCAGTCCAAATTTTTTTTTATTCTCTTGGTTTTGGGTTATGTAATCTGCTTGTTTTTTCTTAAATACTTAGAGTATGATTGCCATAATATTGCTAAGTATTACATGGAGAAAAGATTTAAGGAAACAGGAAAAAGCCTACCAAAGGAACTTGGTAAAGAAGACTCTAGAGTAGAGGAGATAAGTAATGTATTTCATTAGGCTAAAAATGAAAATATTTTCCAGAAGAACATCTAAGAACATCAATAGTTATAGTGTTGACTTTATAATTAGTTGAGGAAATTATTAATAACTAAGTTATTTTGAGACTAGATGTAAAGAGAGGTTTCTTGACCTCATGAGAGAATGTAAAGGAACAGCATTTAGATTTCTGCCACAGTTCATGTGGACAAGTTTACAAACACAGAGAAGGAAGAAGAAGGCTCTATATTATTTTATGAAGACTTTAAGAAGTAAGCAAGCATCTTAACTAAAAATTACTAGTTGTTTAAGCCCTACCTGATTTAACGTTAGTGGAAACAGATCTGTAATATTAAGTCCTAGTCTATGAGTGCCAGCCTTTCTTTTCTGGAATAACTATGAAAAGCTGTTTAATTTATTCCTTTAAGAATCTATTTTTATAAAGAATTCTGCCAAGTTGCCATCTCAGTTTACAAGAGAAGCCCTGAACTGCCTGAATTCCATTTGATCTGGTTTATTTGATAATCCTGAGAGGCAGTAGGCCATCAGTACTGAAGTTGAGAAATTATAACATTACAAACATATAACAAAACATAAGATTTAAGAAATAAGTGAGTTCATAAGTCAAGAGAATCAAGACCTACAGCACCATCAAAGATAGACTGGGATTCTGTGCACCATCAATGAATTAAGGAGATAATACAGCAAATTGGTTAAGAGTATGGCTCTTGTATGAAATGACAGATTCAACTCTGACACTTCCTGTGTGTACATGGGAAAGCTTTTTAACCGTTTTGATTCTTGGTGTTCTTATTTGCAAAATTATGGTTAAGAGTAGTACTTAGCTCAAGAAACTATTTTATTTTTTTAAAAAGATTTTGTTTATTTATTTCAAAGAGAATGAGGGTAGGTGAGAGAGAGAGAGAGAAGCAGGCTTCCTGCTGAGCAGGAACCTGATCTCAGGACCCTGGGATCAGGACCTAAGCTGAAGGCAGACGCTTAACCAGCTGAGCCACCCAAGCGCCCCTCAAGAAACTATTTTGAAGATAAAATGAAACAAAATGTGTGCCAATGCCTGGCACAGTGAATGGTCAATAAATATCAGCTGCTTTTAAAGATTTGTTTGATAGTACATCCAACTAAGATAAATCCTGCTACCTGATGGCTTCTGTTCAGGCCTGAGTATGAATTACTCTTGATGGATAGAGGTACAAGGCTTAAAGACTTTTATTATTTTCCCTCTTAGGTCAGAATCTCAGAAATTTTGATTGGGCATCGATTCTCAAAAAACAAAGTTTAATCTCTACTCAGACATCTTTCATATGTCCTTATAAAGATGAATTAAACTGTATTTTAGGGAACATTTCTACAAAAAATAGCTAATCTAATTCTGTTAATAAAAGAATGAGGGTAAAGCAAAGGTAAGGTTTCAATTATTTTGTTAAATTTGTTTCAGTAATAAGGTCTTAGGAAAAAGAGTGGGTACTCAGTGTTAATGTTTGATAAATTAATGGATAAGTGAATGACTGATGAATGATTAAATGAATTAAGTGAGTGGTCAGGGGAGAAAGCATCCTAAGTTATGATAGAATGAGAGAAGAGTAGTGATAATCTAATGTTCCAAATATATGCTTTATGAGCTCTAATTTAAAAAGAAAGTACTAACCATGGGCACAGCCATAATACTTATGAATTAGTCTCAGAAAATCCAGGTTCTAAGCAGAGCAAAGATACAACAAATGTATATAGATTCTTTGCTACTACAAGAAGTTTGCAGAGCCTCAAAGGCTTCCTGCCTCCAAAGTAACAAAAGGTTTCCTCACACAAACCAAATATGCCCAACTTGATGATGAGGTCATGAACCTAACCCACTGAGCCACAAAATCTGAAGAAGAAATTCCTTAACCGTAATGTTTTCAGTATCCTTTTGAGTCAGTGGCTAACATAACAAGATATGATGGGCAATGTCACATTGTTGAGACCATCTATTTACTTTGTCACCTATCAAATATTAGTTGACTTATGGTTATACCAGATTAACCCAGATGAGAAGAAAGTGTGTTTTCCCCCCCTTTTCTTAAAGCATATTATATCATCAATAATAAAATGGGTAACCCTACAGTTTTCAACAAATTCTCATATGGTACTTCTTGCAGCCACTTTTCAAAAGCAACTATACATTTCCTACTCTTATTTTCCTATTGGGAAAGGAACAGTGTGATGTTCCAAGTATTTTCATTTTTCTATAGATTTACATGCTTCCTCTGAAATAAAATTTTAATAGGATATTATCCTCGGTATTATGTTCTAGCCGCTGTCTGGGACAAGTGTTGTAAGTACCCGACTAATTTGTCTATTACCAATTTAAAGCCTTAGTCAGTCTCTTATGAGTCAGATTGTTTTCCTTGTCCTTTTGTTACTAGCACAGCCTTGGGTCCTAGATGAGCTCTTCTCAGATCCTTAGGTCCCTGGCAAAGCCAGACTTTTCTCCCTGTGGCCCAGATTTATCTGACTCAGCATTAGGGTAAACTCAGACTAAGACTTTTGATCTTGGCAAAGAAGAGGAATAGGGACTGGATATATCCTTCCACCTAAGACAACAAGAAATTTGACAAAATATGAAAGACAGTGGACATGACACAGTAAATGTAAGTGGGCTCCGAGAATTAGGGAACGAAGTATGTAAGCCCTACTATTGTCACAGCTTCCTACCTGGAGAGAGTTTGCAGGATATAGAATGAGTATGGGGAAACTTGAAAGAGCCTGACAAATACCCTGAGTTGGAAAGGCAGAACAGAGGATCTGGGGAGACTTAAACTAGAGTTCTTAGAGTCTCAGAAAGGAGAAAGCTACATGGAGAGAGAATTCCAGAGATCTGCAGAGAGGCTGCTGAGTGTTCATATGGGTCTAGACCAGTACATCTATTTAAGGAAAACTACTTGAGGCCAGAGAAGGAACTATCTGAAAGGATTAGAAATGAGAGGAATGGGATTTTACACCAGGCTTGAAAAAAATTATAATCAAACTAGTGAGAGTAGAAAATCCCACAATTCACTAGACATGTAGCATAAGGTTTTAACTTAATAGTGAGACCAAACTAACCCTAGAACAAATGTTACCCTGGTCCTATCTAACAAAGCTTAAAAGCAAAAACCAAATAATCCAGCTGTTTAAAAGTAACTTAAATACTTGCCAAAACAAAGCTGAAGAATATGCATAGTAATAAAAACTATCCATCACGGAGTGCCTTGGGTGGCTCAGATGGTTAACCATCTGCCTTCAGCTCAGGTCATGATCCCAGGGTCCTGGGATTGAGCCCCGCAATGGGCTCCCTGGCATCTGGCTCTCTGCTCTGCGGGGAGCCTGCTTCTCCCTCTCCTACTGCTCCACCCCCCCCGCCCCCCCCTTGTGCTTTCTCGCTCTGTCAAATAAATCTTTAAAACAAAACAAAATAAAAAATACCCATCACATAAAGGTACAGTTTGCAACATTTGACATCAAATAATAAAAAAACAACAACTATCGATTTCCATAGAAACAGGAAACAAAATGGGGAGAAAAATCAGTCAACTAAAACTGATTCAAATAACACAAATGATAGAATTAGTTAACTAGGACATTAAAACAGTTGTAGGTATTGCACATGTGCAAAAAGGAGAAACAATGGAGTAGGGACATGGGAGATATTTTAAAATCTATAAATCAGATTCTTAGAAAACTACAATATCTGAGCTAAATACCATGGATGACATTAACAACAGATAGTGCAGAAGAAAGGAAGAGTAAAAATGATGATATGAAAATGGAAATTAGGGATTGGGAGTAGGAGGCAGATGAGTTGCGGATTGTTTCTCAGAATTGAGGGGTTATAATTTAAGGGATAATTGAATAACATCTACTAAAACTTTGAATGATATGAGGGAAAAGAGGCATCTAGTGGCTATGGCTACAAAGATTGTCAAAGATCATGATATAGCAATGTTTTGATGAAGAGGTTGAGAATGGAAATGAGATTAATTTGAGTTCTAGAGTGAATGGGCACTGAGGAAATACAGCATTAACTGTGGAGCTTATTCAAAGTTTTCCCAAGGATATTAAGAAAATATATATATATACATATTATATGTATATGTATTATATACATAATGTATACATGTATCAAAAAGATTAATAGCTTGATGGAACACTGGATCTTGGAAGGTTTTGATTTTGTTTTTGTTTTAAATTGTGGGTGTTTCTATAGTATGTTTATATTCCTGATGAGTACAGTCTAGGAGAGAGGGAGATACTGGTGATGCAAAAGGAAAAGGGTGAGTAATTGCAAGAGCTAAGTCTAAAAAAACAAGATGGAGGTAAGATTCCACCTGTGAGTTACCGGTTTGACTTTTGATTAACTAGGGTGTAAGAAATATGGGCAGTGATGCAGGTAGTTTGTAAATGCCAGAAACTCATGAATGTATACAAAATTTAGAGGGATTAGGTGACAAAATAAGAAGCACAATACTTGTATATTTTTAGTGTTACATACAATTAAGACCCCAAGAACTGTGAACTACATTCTAGATCTTAATTCATGGAAAGTAGCATCTACTTATTTGTTTACTCTTCATTTACATTTACCACATCTGTTCCAGTATATATTAGGTGGTGCAACCATTGCTTGGTTGATTTTTACCAAGTTTCACAGTGATTACTTAATGTCTTTCTAGAGATCTTATTTTCTGTTGTTAGGGAACCTCCAATAAAACCTCCATCTTATTTAAAAAGATAAATAAATACCTGTTTGAAAGTTTATGGACATATCCACATTGTACAGAGCACATGCCTTTAATATTTTCAGAAAAAAAAGCCTCCTTGTTAGCAATTTGGGGCATAATTTATCAGAGCATTAAAAAAAAAGAATGGGACTAAGACTAATAAATACTATGAGTAAAATGTTGCCTTTGTTTTGTGTAGGATGCATAGAATGTGTCCTTTAGCTAGTAAATTGTTCTTAAAAGATAAAGATGTTTTGTTATTGTAAAAAAAAATCATCAAATTTCTAAAAATCCTCTATTTTCCCCATACTTACTTAGAATATGTTATTTACCAAATACTTTTGTGTAAAGAGTATTTTTTTTCCGTTTCTTCCAAATCTCTCTTGTAAAAAAGAACAGTGGATTTCTGCTAATAAATTTAACAAACTTTCATTATTTTATATGCCTTTTGAACTGTGTGACTCAGTATCTTAATACTTGATACTTTCTTTTTTTTTTTTTTAAGATTTTATTTATTCATTTGACAGCACAAGCAGGGAGAGTAGCAAGCAGAGGGAGAGGAGGAAGCAGGCTCCCTGCCAAGCAGGGAGCCCGATGCGGGCTCCATCCCAGGACCCTGGGATCATGACCTCGGTGGAAGGCAGACGCTTAACCAACTGAGCCACCCAGGTGTCCCGATATTTTTTTAAAATATTCATCCCAAGCACACAATAACACAGAAAAGAGCATATATACCATCCCATTCCGTGTATCAAGTTCAAAAACAAGCAAAAATTTTTAAGCTTATATAACCGGTGATTGAAAAATAGAATTTGTTTAGCTCAGTTCTGATCACACACACACACACACACACACACACACACACGCACATGTGTACATACATGTATATATGACATATTACATTGACTTGAGAGATAACTTTGATTCTTGGAGAATATTTTTATTTGATTTAGCAGTGTTGAATGATTAAACTATAATGATGAAAATATAAATCTTTAAAATAATTTCTACTTTCAAATTTCAAAGAAATTTAATGTCTTCAGATATCAATAGATAACTACATTGATCTTGATTTTCCAATTTCTTCAACGTCAGAAATATATTCAAAATAATAAAACATTGTTATAGCCTGTTTTATGTAAGCTTTAATGTTCACTATTTTATAACCAGAGAAGAAAGTTATCAAGAATTTATATTCTTTTACTATAAAAGCTATAAGAATTATGTACTGAGTGATCAGAAATAAATTTATAAGGAATTAAAAGTAACAAATTTGTTTTATTGAAATAGAGTTGTTTAGATTGTTGATATTATTTGATGTGTGGCATATTTCCCAAATGCTGGGAGTGTGCACATTGTATACATGGGGTGTGAGTTGTGTGGGGATATGTGAGGGTACGATAAATAGGATCCAGTATGATGGTTAGTATGATAATTTTATAGTTTTTGAAAAGTTTGACATAAGCTTTTTAATAAAACAAATAAACTTTATAAACATTTTAAGAATAATTTTAAACTATCATCAAGTATACACATCTGAGGGGCGCCTGGGTGGCTTAGTCGGTTAAGCTTCTGCCTTCGACTCAAATCATGATCCTGGGGTCCTGGGATTAGCCCCAAGTCAGGTTCCATGCTCAGTATAGAGTGTGCTTTTCCCTCTACGTCTGCCCCTCCCCCTGCTCATGTGCGCCCTCTCTCTTTCTCTCAAATAAATAAATAAGATCTTTTTTTAAAAAAGAATACACATCTTACATCTAACAACTTTAGAATTGTCTGATGGAATGGTATATATATATATATATATATATACACACACTATACATATATACATAATATATATAATATATATACAGAGAAAGAAAAAAAGTAATAATTTTGAAAGAATTTGATAAATATAAAAACAATTCTATGTTAAATATTTTAATAACATGTAACCTACCTACAGAAAATCTATGTGTATTTTTCAATGAATTTTCACAAAGTGAACAGCCTTGCAAACCAGTACTTAAAAAAAGAATAGAATAAATAAAAACAGAACCTCAGAAGCTTTCCTTGTTATCCCTCCTTCACTATTCATCTAAGACTAATCACTCACCTGGTTTCTAATAAGATGGTCTTGCCTGTTGGCGAGTTGATACACATCGAATTTTGTCTTTTGTGAATAGCTCTATTTGCTTCTTACTTTGTTTGTGAGAGTCATCCAAGCCTTTATGTGTAGGAAGAATTGATTCATTCTTGTCGCTGAATACTTTTTTTGTCAGAATGTACTACAATTACTGTTGTCAGTTCTACGATTGGTAAATATGTTGATGTTGTTGGGTAATTTGGTTATTGCCTTTATCTTTTAAAGACGTACATTTCTTTTGGCGGACATTAGTGTACATTTCCATTGGATATATAACTGGGACTGTAATGCTTAGGTTATGAGGCATATATATATTTAGCAGTAATATAAACTGGCAAAATATTTTTCTAAAAGTTTGTTCCATTTTATAAATGAAAAGTGTATGAGTTCCAGATGCTTCATTTCCTTACCAGAACTCGGTATTGTCTTTTTCACTTTATCCACTTCATGGATCTGTAGTAGTATACTATTTTGATTTTTTTATATATATTTTTTATTATGTTAATCACCATACATTACATCATTAGTTTTTGATGTAGTGTTCCATGATTCATTGTTTGTGCATAACACCCAGTGCTCCACGCAGAACGTGCCCTTTTTAATACCCATTACCAGGCTAACCCATCCCCCACCCCCCTCCCCTCTAGAACCCTCATGACTTCACTGATAAGAGGAATTCTAATCTCAGGAAACAAACTATTTTGATTTTAATTGGAATTTCCCTGATGGCTAATAAGTTGAATGTCCTGTCAGGCACCTCTTAGAAATTTGGATAGCCACAGTGCTGCTCAAGTTTTGTCTTTTAAAAAAACTAATGAAGTACTGTATGGTGACTAACATAACAACATAATAATAAAAAAAAAGTTCTCTGGAGAGTTTGTGTGAGCTCCTTATTTGTCTGTTTTGTTTTCCCTCTCTTAAATATTTGGAAAATAGACTTTTTAAAGCCAATTAGGTCTGCTTTCTGGGCTGTTAGTAGTAACTAAATTTAGTTAAGATATATAAGAGTGTTCAGGTTTTTTATTTGACTTTGTATCAGTGTTCTCTATTTTATAATGCTAGAAAAAAAATTACCCCCAACACTTGCTTTATTGTTGCCATGTATTTAAATGGAAAAAAAAAAAAAGAGACCATAGTCAAAATGTGTATCTAGATTTTTACATTGCTCTTTATTTCTGTCTGGATTCTCATGGTTTTACTCATGAATATTTTTCTTTTATCTGTAGTTCTATTGGCAACTGTATCTAGTTTTTATCAGATTTTAATTTTAATTTCACTCAGATTTTAAAATATTTGTTTTAGAATTGTAGCTATTTATTATTTCAGTTTTTTAGCATGCCAGCATGTTTGTTACTTGACTTTTGGTTTTTGTCATTTCTGTTAAGAAGTCAGTTATCAGTCTTACAGTTCTTCCTTTGAAGATAATATGCCTTTTCTTCTCCATCTGCTTTTAAGATTTTTCTGTGACTTTATCATCATTTTTGAAAATTTCTCCTTTTGTCTGTTTTTTTTTTTCTTTTGAAATTTCCTGTTATATACAAATGTGGTGTAATTTACATATAGTGAATTGCAAAAAGTTTATATGCACATTTGGATCAGTTTGATAAACTTTTTTAACGATGACATTTCGGTATAGAATATTTTCATCAATTCGAGCAGCTTCCTTATGTTTCTTTCTAGTTCAGTCCTCCATCCAAAGAGCAACTACTGTTCTTACTGTGCTCATTTCTGCAACCATAGAATAGTTTTGCCTGTATGTGTATACTAGCGAGATATATAAATCTATCAGTATGTTAACTTTTTGTCTGGCTTTTTTTCATTTAACATGTTACTGAGATACTTGCTTTATTGTTATATTAGTAGTCCATTCATTTTATTGAAGTATGGCATTCAACTGTATGAATATAACACAATTTGATTTTTTATTCTTTTCACTAAGATTTGGGTTATTTTCAGTGATTGGCTAATATGAATAATTCTATATAAAAATTTTAGAGATACAATTTCATTTCTCTCAGGTAAAGTCCTATGAATATGGCTTTTGGGCATAAGAGAATAGTTGAATGTTTAACTATATACTAAATGAATGTAGTTATTACATCCTCAAAAAGACAAAACTGTAGTGAAGAACACATCAGTGATTATTAGGGTTAAGGATGGGGAGAGGATGTTGTTCCTCCCACAAAGTGAATAGCACAAAGGAGTTTTGGGAGTGATGGAATGAGCAATGGTTCATTGTTCACAATTAGGTGTATCATAATTGTGAAAGTGGTGAAATGAATCTATTCATGTATTAAAATTCATAAAACTGTATACCAAAATTGCCACTTTTAGAGTATGTTAATTTAAAAAAATAAAGTAAAAAATGAAAGATTTAGGGGCGCCTGGGTGGCTCAGTTGGTTAAGCGACTGCCTTAGGCTTGGGTCATGATCCTGGAGTCCCGGGATCGAGTCTCACATCGGGCTCCCTGCTCGGCGGGGAGTCGGCTTCTCCCTCTGACCCTCTTCCCTCTCGTGCTCTCTATCTCCCATTCTCTCTCTCTCAGATAAATAAATAAATAAAAATCTTAAAAAAGAAAAACAACTTCATTAAAAAAAATGAAAGATTTAGGGATAGAAATGTGAATGTTTATATATTTTTACTTGGGTAAATATAACTAAATCTTTATGAATGTAAATGTGAAAGAAAAGGCTGGAGGGGACAGATAGAAACTATGGACTTCTCTGTGAATATATTGTTTGGTAGATTTTATGTTGTAACCATGTGAATATTTTACATAAAACTAAGTAAATAAAACCAAAATGGAAAAAAGATTCCCAAAAGTAAAGTACAAAGAAAAAAATCAAAGTTAACTGTATTAGTTTTTTTTATTGCTGCCATAACAAATTACCACTAATTTGTGGCTTAAAACAACACAAATTTATTATCTTACAGTTCTGTAGGTTAGAAGTCCAGTATGGGTGTCACTGGACTGAAACCAAGTTGCCCAAGAATCTGTTTTCTTGCTCATTGAGCTTTATGGCAAAATTTAGTTCCTCTGGTTCTAAGATTGAGGTCCCTGTTTTCTTGCTGACTATAAACTGAGGTTTGTTCATATATTCTAGAGGCTGCTGCATGCCCCAGCTCATGGCCCCCTTCCTCTGTCTTCAAGGACAGCAGTAGTGGATCAAGTCCTTGTCATGTGTCATTTATCTAACTATCTTCTACTATGTCATCGGTCTGACCCAACTCAAAATGTTGTTCCACTCTTAAAGACCCATGTGGGCCATCTGAATGATCCAGAATACTCTCTATGCCCTTAGCCACATCTGCAACAACTCCTTTGCGATGCTTCCAAAACTTGGTCACAGGTTTTACAGAACAGAGCACAGACATCTTTGGGGTCCATTATTCTGTATGCTCATTAACTTTTAACATAACCTTACACACACACACACATACACACATACACAAAGTGATTTTATATTAGAATAATGTCAACAATTATGGTAGTGTTGATAATATCTAAAATTATCAGCATAACAAAAAAACCTGAATTTAAATGAAATAACTGAAATATAACTTTGTTTTGGAAATGTAAATGTGAGCCCATAATGTATTTTCTCTTTCTAATCATTCCCAATTATATTCAATGAATAGGCCTAGAAACAGGAACTAAAGCCTTTACTACGAGCACTTGTATCATCACATATCATCTATAACTAAAAGGAAACAGGGCTCTTCCAGGGGAGAAAGATAGGAGCCAGAGAGGATACTTGAACATCAATAAAAATAATAACTTCATTGATTTGAAATATATCAAATATGTCAGAATTCATTAAATTTTCCTCTTTGTAAATGCTAGGGAAGATGGGAAATGGTGATATTTTCAGTTTTGTGGGGCTAGAGAAAAATAAACTGGAATTCAGGACTTCCAAGGCAGCAAGAATTTGAGAATTGAACATCTTATTATTCTGAAAAGTAGTAAACAACAAAGATATTCTTTTTTTTTTTTTAACTTCCAGTTCCTACATGAACAGTATCTCACGAAAACCAAATAATTCATGAGGGAAAGTTTAAGTTTCTCTAAAGAGATGTTTCAACTAAAGGTGAAGGATAAATGATTCTGAATATCATTATTTTGCCAACATCTAGTAGGATAATGAATCTAAGCAATGCTTATTAAAGTCCATCAATATATAAAACAGAAGATATGTAGATACTATGTGCCACCTTGTGGAAATACATGACTCTACCAATGAAATATTCTTGTTAAAATGAGCAAGTCAAGATGCTAGTTGATTCCCAAATGGCCAATAAACCGATGAAAAATTTCTCAATCTTAAGATCCATAGAAAAATTTTAAATAAACCCAAATAAGATAGCAGTAGAGACACTCTGTAGTGTCTCTGTACTGTCTTTGACCCGGACTCAAGCCTGGGTCAAAGTAAAAAGTCTGATAATCTGGTAATACCATCTTTAGGCAAGAATGAGAATTAATTAGAATTCTCAATAAACTGCTGGTGGGAATAAAAATTGTTATAACTACTTTGAAAACTGTTTGGAGATAGCTATTAAAGTTGAAAATGCAAATACTCTATGACCTAGCACTTTTGCTCCCAGGAATACAGCCAACATAAAAATGGAAATGTTTGGAACAAAAGATATATTGATGTATTTTGTTAGTGAAAATATTTATAATAGCCAAGTCTTGGAAACAACAAAAGGTCTATCAATATTAGACTAATAGAGAAAAAGAGAAGTTGGAATATGTTTGATTCAGTGGAATACTGTTTAGAAAAGAGACCAAACAAAAACTGTGCACAACAAAATGCATGTGATTTACACAAGCTTGGTTTTGGGTAAAATAAACTAGACACAGAACAAAATATATATTGTGTGATGCCATGAAGATAGATTTAAAATTAAAATACAGGGAGTGCATATCCATGCATTAGAAGTCAGGAAGGTGGTTACTTTTGGGGATGAGAAGAGGTGTCACTAAGAGAGCTATGAGGAGTCTTCTAGGGATGAGGGAATCTGTTACTTGATCAGAGTAGTGGTTTCATAGGTGTGTTCACTTGGAAAAAGTAATCAACCTATTCTCTTCTGACTT
This sequence comes from Zalophus californianus, assembly GCF_009762305.2. Classification (NCBI taxonomy): domain Eukaryota; kingdom Metazoa; phylum Chordata; class Mammalia; order Carnivora; family Otariidae; genus Zalophus; species Zalophus californianus. The sequence continues at coordinate 64,703,703 of NC_045599.1, read as the reverse complement.
GTATGCTTTCCTGAATTAATTTTATATTATAATAAGAAAATTTATTTTATTTTTTAAAGATTTTATTTATTTATTTATTTGACAGAGAGAGAGAGTTAGCGAGAGCAGGAACACAAGCAGGGTGAGTGGGAGAGGGAGAAGCAGGCTTCCCACTGAGCAGGGAGCCCGATGCGGGGCTTGATGCAGGGCTCGATGTGGGGCTCGATCCCAGGACCCTGGGATCATGACCTGAGCCGAAGGCAGATACTTAACGACTGAGCCACCCAGGCACCCCAACAAAATTTATTTTAAAAACTACTTCAAATCAACCAAGTCTTGGAGAATTCTTAGAGTTTTCAAGACAGTTTTCCTGATTATAAAATTGGAGATATAGGGCCAAATATAAAATAAGTAACAAGACACATACCTTAATTCAGTGTTTATTTCTTATTTTGACTCTGATTCAAGTAAGAATTGTTTCATTAAAAGTAAAGAAATTTTCAATTTTGTATGTATGATAATTACACTATGTATACATTAATAAATGAGTTCTTACATTTTAGACATTTACATATTTATATTGACATATTTATGAATGAACTTATATCATGCATGGAATTTGCTTCAAAATAATCCAGTGTGTGTGGGCACTAGAGGTGAGGGGAAAGCTGTGTTTATAGGTGAAACAGTTCTGGCTATGAGCTGACTGATAATTGTTGAATCTGTGGGTTCATTATACTAATAATGGTATATTTTAAAATATAATTGAGTACAACTATAATTTTCAGTTAAAAGCTTTTTAAAAAAACCTGTAAAATGTTAAGATATAATGGAAAATATTAAATAAAATTCATAAAAATAGCTTTATAAAGTCTGAATACAATATTCACAGGTAATATAAATAATTTTTGTTTAAAATAGACCACTTTAATGTATTGATTTTTTTCAAATGTACCTGTATTTTTTCCCAAAAACAGAGACTTCCAAATAACTTATTTTTAGATGATCTACACTATTTCTAACTTCAGATGTTCAAAAATATTGAAGATTTTGGACACTAACAATATACTGTAGCTTTAGGACAAATCAGTTTCGTGAAGCAGGCTTTTTAGTTTATGTTAACTACTATTACATACATATCCCCCTGCATATTCTTATGTATTAACTAAGAAATCAGCATTCTAAAGAGTAAAACTTTCATGAGGCTTTTAATTTAATGTTACTGAAAGCTGAATAGTTCCACTGGACATGCATTGAAGTTAAAATAGAAAGATATCAGTAACCTTTCAATGACAGCTTCATGGAAGGGTATGAAGACAGCTGTAGGTTATTTTCCTACATAAAAAAGCCTCCTCATTTAATATGAATTCATAAAAGATTATCAGCAAAATTTCAATGAAATATTTAATGTGAAACTTTTTAGGGTAACATATTTTACCAGTGTTTTAGAACTTTTCATTGCATTTTGCCACTGAAGTTCTTAAAGCTTTCTTCAACTTTTTGTAACCTAAAATCCTTTATGTTAAGATTAACACATTTATAATCATTCTATTAAATTGTTTTACAAGTGAAGCAAGGCTATAAAACTTGCTCCTAAAGACAGAAGATTGTCAGAAGACAGTAATGTGACATTTAACAACCACATTTTCTAGTCATCAACTTCTTATTTGATAGAGTCCGTAGCACAGTTTTAAATTTCCCGTCAGTTCAAATACCACTTAAAAGTTGAAGGGGACTTCATGGAGCACTGGGTGTTATACGCAAACAATGAATCATGGAACACTACATCAAAAACTAATGGTGTAATGTATGGTGATTAACATAACATAATAATAAAAAAAGGGAGAAAAAAAAGTTGAAGGGGAAAAAAAACCCCACTGTTGCAAGGAAGTATATTCTCTTTTTACTGTGAATAATTCTCTGAAAGCTATCAGGCAATGGTAGCACTATTTTAAGCTAAAATTGGATATGTATTATGAATTATCCAGGCATTTGTTTTCTAGTCAGTTAACTTTAGATCCAATATACTTCCATTTGCCATTTTTTTTTCTTCTGGAAAACACCTTGGTTTTCTCTTACCTAAAGTTAAATAGGGTAAATATGCATGTTGATTACATGGATAGATCCTCTTGCTAAAGAAGTAAAATTGCCTGTTTTATTATAAACATTCAAACAGTAGTTAATGCTATATTGCTATTACAGTAAGACTCAAATATACAATAACTTTAAAACCATATAAATTCAATTATCTTATATTTAATAGTTTGAAAGAGATCAAAAAAGTCAGCATAACAGCTTTGCTTGTTGGTTGTTTGTAACCATGGTACCCTAGGATTGTTCTGCCTACCCCAACAAGAAAAAAGGGGTTGAAGATCATGCAGGGAGATGCCAAAAGTATTAAGTACCAGGCCTGAAGTTTGTAGACATTACTTCTGTTTACATTCCACTCATGAAAATATAGTCATATATGACTGCAAGGGATGCTGAGAAATGTAGTCCTGCTGGGTAGCACTGTGGTCAGCTATATATCTATTATTATGATAAAGAGATCAGATCTTTTGTTTGTTTTTGTTTTTTAGAGCTCCACTAAAGTTAACTAGACTCAAAGTTTCGGTATATTTGATTAAGAGAAATGGTGAAGTCGGAGAAAATAGAGAGTCAAAGAAATAATCACATATTATTGCCTGATGGACTGGGGAGACCTGGGGCCCCGAGTACTTGACCTGGCCCATCTAAGAGAGAATGCAGGCAGCTCTTGGTCTCCTCATAAGAAAGAATTCAAGGAAAACCAGACACAGTGATGAGTAGTACAAGCAGAACAGTTATATTTAGGCAGAAGTACACACTTAGAGGAAGAGCAGGCAGGCTGGGGGGAGCAACTGCCCCAAATTTCTTGAGCCTACAAGCTTTTATTGTGTTTTGGGTGATTAGGGGAGGAGTATTCATTAGGCCATGCCTTTTCTAGGAATCCAGGTACCACCCCTTTCCTTTCCAGATTGGATTGATTGGAACTGTCATGGTGATTTTAGGGGTAGTGATCTTCCAAAATCACAATGTAGATGATATTATAATGATGGAGAGATCATCTGAGGTTACAACATGACATTGGTTAGCCCTTGGCCCCAGGGAATTCCTAACCACACCAGTTAGTCTCACTCCTCTTTGATAAACCTAATAGGTGTCTTTCTGTTCCATCCCTGCTCATTACTAACTACCTACTCTAGCACTATGAGAATATCTTTTTACATACATGGGGATTTTAGTTCAGTCCCTGACACTAAAAAATGAATGGTGTTGATTAAGTCACTTTTTGGATCCTACTTCTTGTATAATCAAAATAAGCTATTTGGGTTACCCAGTATTTCTCAAACTTTAGGAACCAAAAGGACAAAAAGTGTGTGTGTGTGTGTGTGTGTGTGTGTGTATGAATCTGGGAACCTGGAAATTCTAATGGACTTAAAGTGGGTGGGAGAATCTGAGAATGCATATTTTACAGTCTCCTTAAATTCTTCTAATGCATGTAAACCATGAGTGACACTTGGATAAACTGTAAATTTAATGTTCTCTAAAATCCCATTCAGCCTCAAAATTTTCAATGCAGATATCCATGACACTGAGAAACATGATATGTGAACCACACAAAAGGTGAACTTTGGAAGTCATGAAGGATGTGAAGAACAAGCATATTGGAGTTAGCCAAATAGTATACCAATACCTGAAAATAGACAGAGGTGGTTTCCAGAAACAACTACTGACTATAAAGGATAAATTGTTAAGTTTGCCCATAGTAAAATTATAAAATTCCCTTTATCAAAAAACACAATAAAATAAGGCACAGATAACCAGCATATATAACACACACATAATCAGGAAGGACTAATGTTCTAGATTGATAGATTAATAGATTGATAGATAGATGACCAGAATTTTAATTAGAAAAAAGATGGATAATCAAATTGAAAAAGAATAAAAAAACTTATATATCATCTCCTTAAAAAGAAATATTTTACAATCAGTAGTTAGTAAATAATTTCTCACTAATGGAAGCCACTTTGCCTGACACCAGTATGCTGCCTGTTTGATTTCCAAATGGCCAATAGATCTATGAAAAGGACTCAACACTATCAAAATTTAAGGAAATACAATATAAAACCAAAGTAAGTCACAATTACATAGCCACCAGATTGGCAAAGTTTTAAAAGTTTGAGGGGCACCTGGGTGACTCAAATGGTTAAGTGTCTGCCTTTGGCTCAGGTCATGATCTCCAGGTCCTGGGATCAAGCCCCATGTTGGGCTCGCAGCTCAACAGGGAGTCTGCTTCTCCCTCTCCCTCTGCTGCTCCCCCTGCTTGTGTTCTCTCACTGTCAAATAAATAAATAAAATATTAAAAAAAATTAAAGAAATGTACTTTTTGGGACACCTGGGTGGTTCAGTTGGTTTTGCATCGGACTCGATTTCAGCTCATGTCATGATCTCAGGGTCATGGGATCCAGCCCCGCCTCTGACTCTGTGCTCAGCTGAGAGTCTGCTTGAGATTCTCTCCCTCTGCCCCTCCCCCCCACTTGCTCACTCTCTCTTTCTCTCTCTTTCTCTCGAAAATAAAGAAATAAATTTTTAAAGGAATGTATTTCTGGAAATTTGAAGTTAGGGGATAGATCCAACCTATAGAATATAATCAGTACTCAAAATGAGTATATGTCCATTAACAGGCTATGATATGACTAAATGTGGGCAGTAAGTGAAAACTTAAATCTGAAAGATTACATTCAATATAATATACATCTTAAAAATTAAAATAATAATTATAATATATACTCTTTAGGAGATAAATGGATATAAAAAGACGATAGGGTAATAATGAACATTAGGTTCAGGGGATGTTGGTTGCTTCAAGGGCAAAAAGATGAAGGTACAAGATGGGATTAGACTAAACAGATTTTTGCTGTCTTAGATTCTGTTTTTGTTGGTTTCTGTGTTCTTATGTTACAGTACATACAAATTGATTATATACAAATTTGTACTTACATAAAATAAATAAAAAGACGTGGACCAATGACCACTGTGCCATGAGGCAAAAATTATGATTAACCCAATTATTTGTACCTGACAGCTTAACAGAAAATAAGTACACAAATATAGCTATGAGATTAATTTCTAGCTCAGCCACTTGCTAGCTGGGTCTTTGTGGTACATTACTTAATACTTCTGATGCTAATTTACTTCATAAATATTTGTGTTGAGTAATAATACGACTCCAGATGAGGATTAAATGATGCAATTATCCTACTTCCTGGTTAGAGTGTAGAGGTTATTTTATTTTCCTTTTAAAGGATTTAATTCACTCAAGTCTGAACTAAAATTACCTAAGAAATACATGTGGCCAAACTTTAAAAGTGTTAAAAATTCTCCCATAGTTTTATCTACTATATATCTATGCATTGCTTGTATAGTGGGTTCTCTGCATAAATATAAAGGGAGAATATAAAAGTAATTTATCACATAAAACAATACGTGAAAAATTTTAATTCATTAGAAGTCTGATACTATGTACTAAGAAGTTAAAAGAAATCACTTGCCATTCTTTCTTTGGTGAAACTTAGTCCTCTTAAATATCTTTTATGCTACCCCCATAACTAATTAGCTCAATTACATTGATTTCCAGATATGCCTAATTTTCCTGGGAAGATTTCCATATTCTAGAAATACCATTTTTATTAAATATTTTTTGAAGGTTTCTAAGGGGATGTCATTGACCTTGGTACCTGAGTTTCCTTGTAACAAAGATTCAACATAGTTCCTGACCTTGAGGGTGTGCTATATAGCTTTGGAGAGGAAATTTGTATGTCAAATATATAATATCTAAGTGTGATAAAATTTATTGATCATTTGGTTCAAACCTTTTTCTAAGTGTTTTACAGAGTATCGCATTTAATGTTTTGAGACTTTTAAAACATTAATTCTATCATACTTAGATATTATATATTTGACATATAAATTTCCTCTCCAAAGCTAAAAAAAAAAAATCTATGAAATAGTTACATTATTTTCATTCTCATTTTATAGATGATGTAATTAAGGCACAGAGAGTTTAAATCATTTGCCAAGGTCACAAAGTTTGGCAGTAGCTGGGATTTGAACCCAGCTGCTAACTCCAGTCCTTTGATTTTGGCCACTATGCTGTCTACTTATTTCTGTTTTTCCAGTGCTACATACTGTAATGTGGTTCATGAAAATGATAAATGAATACTTCTTACAGAGCTCTAAAATTTCACTGGATGGAGGTGACACTCCTATTGGCCAGTTAAGATATGGCTGTACTGAGAAGGTTGGATTTGAAGCAAAAGTAGGATATGTATATAACTTGCCAGAGTAATAATAATGTGGTAAAATTACTCATAAAGAAAGTAGTGCTGAGTGACCAGCTACCATTCATTTCCTTTTTTATTTATTCATTTAAGAAAGCATTAGTGGATATTTAGGATGTACAAAGCAGTATATGGTACTAGAGCTACAAAAATTTTAATATAAGACCAGTGGTCTGATTAAGTTAATATGGAGTAGAAAGAGAACTGTATGAAGCATAAATTATACATCTAACAAGTGGCAGAAGCTATCCAACCTCAAACAGACTCGATGGCTTATAAAATAAAGGTTGGATGATGAGAAAGACATTATTGGTAACACATTACTAGTGTTCATCCAGCATCTATTTTTCTTCTTGGGTGCAGGAGTGACAATTTTCCCAGTACCCTTGTCGTTAGATGGGGTGAGAAGATTAAGTCTATCTTGTGGACCATAATCAGAAGTGGTGCATATAACATCTACACCAAAGCATAGAATGGCAGGTGTGAACTGTCAATGCTGCTTCTCCCCCAGCCATGTGATAGAGACTCACATTGAGATGGTAGAGCCTGTAAGACCAAAGAAGGCTTGGTAGGAGTTGGAGAGCAGCCACACAGGTGAGTTACCCTAACATACCATGATTGTTGGGTGAGAATAAATTTGCTATATTAAAGCACTAGATTTGTCTTTGAGGGTGTCTTTCAGTGCAGCATAGTTTAGTCAAACCAGACTAACGTCTTGAAAAATTATGCCTGAGTACAAGTAGAATGTTGGGAAAAAACTGAGTACAAGAGGCTACATTTCCTGTTCTTCACTTCACAGTAATGGTTTGCATGGCCTGGGGTACATCTTTTGACTCAAGTAGTCTTCTCTAAAATTAGAAAATTTTATTAAATATTTAAGGTCTCTTTCAGCTATAATAGTTCATGACTATATAAGATAGAATCTTTGAAAATCTTTCAATGGTAGCTCTAACAAAAATGCTTTTGAGAGAATGGACATAACCTTTTCTCTTCAAGACAGTAAAGGACATAAAAGAGAATGGTCTGACTTTGATAGCTATGTGCTTTGACAAAGGGAGTAGGTTAAATGGTTTCCTGTGTGTAGTGTGTTCCTACTCTTTAGTTCAAATGCAATATTAATACTTGGTTGAAGTATAAATATTTTTTCTTAAAGCTGTGGAGACTATTTTCCCCTTAAGAGAGATTAAACATACTAAATTATTGCTATTCAAGGTGTTTGGTAATAGCTTACATTCACTTACTAAATGTACGCATAATAGCTTATCATGATCTTCCAGTCAAGCCTTCTTACAACATGCTTTATAATTTACTCCATAATTTATTAAGATGAATAGCTCCATTCATTAAATTTTGTTACATTATGAATAGAATTTTATGTATGATACTATATTATGAGTCACCAAAATATTTTACATAATTTAATTCACAAAGTTCTGCTCAGTAACAACTATTATCTATTTCATAAGTGTAATGAATACAGTAAATGTCAATTAAAATATTTATCCTTAAAGGAATTAGCCACGCTCATTTCCCTCCTGAGAAAAAAGAAGACTCACATTTTTCTGGCTAAGGAAAAGACACAGTATTTTCTCTTTTCTTTGCTTCAAAAGATATGAGTGTAATGGCCATAGAGGCACAGAATTGCAGGTTGACATAAAGGGCCAAAGAAAGTGGACACAGAGAAAGAAAAATGTCCCAAACTGTGATCTCTTTCCAGTTGCCAGCAGCAATCGCCGCAAAGCCCCCATCTCCCTTTACTTTCCTTCTGCATGAAATGTCTCCAGTTCACATCTGTAAAGAAATAAATACACTGCATTTATTAGAAGCTTTCTTTATTGTATGATGTAACAGAAAGTATTGTTAGCCATTTCCATATGTAGACTTGAAGCAATTTACCTCCTTTTCAAAGACACCAAGGTTAGTCAGAAATTTTCCTGTTAAATCTATAAATGAGTCCCTGCTGTTTATATTTTTTCAAAGGCTTATAATAGGAAAGGAAATATTTTGTTTATTACCTAGAAATGTCAGTAAATATTATTTCCAAATCACATTTTTTAAATTTTTCCTTTGACCAAAAATGACAAATAGTAAGAACTGCATTGCTCTGTTCTCACTATGAAATCTTTAAAGTTCATATTTAAAGATTTTTTCCTCTGGTTTTTCAGGTTGAAAAAAATGCTACAGATGATGAGAAATTCTCCATCTCTGTCTCTCTTCATTGAAACAGGCATCTGTCTTCATTCCTCTGAAGCTGAGTCATTGCACATAGTGATAGTGGTGGTGGTGGCGGTGGAGGCAGCAGCGGCAGCAATGGCGGGTGGGCGGGCGTGTGTGTATGTGTGTATGTGTGTGTGTGTGTGTGTGTGTGTGTGTGTGTGTGTGTGTTGAGGTGGGCCTGCACCGATACAGCTAAATTATTTTTCCGTGTTGCTTTCAGACAAGGAAAGGAACTGATGCTCCGCTCATTTTATATTCCCAAACAGAGGTATAAGCCCCAGACAAGACAGCAGCCATAACGTTTGTCACTCTGTTCATTCTCACAGAACTGAGTGACAAGTCTTTCATAAAACTAGCTTAATAACAGCTTAACACATGTCATGCCAGTCTAACCAATAAATGCTGTTTAGGTTGCAAACAGATTTTAGACAAAGTGCCTTTTCTCCTCTCTTGATTTGGAAAGCTTATTTAAGAGAAACCCCATAAGTAGAATTTGAATAACTGAATACTTTTGCCCTAAATGATAGGGATTTGTTAATATAATAACTTGAGGGACTTACCTAAAACAGTACATTATTTAAATATTTAAAGGCCTAAAGTGAAAGCCAAGGGTTTGGATGCATTCAGCAAGTTCAAAGATTATTGTTAAGCATCTACATGGCTCACTGTGTTTATAGACTTTACCATAGTTGCTAGGGAAGTTGTAAGGAAAGCTAATGAAGTCATGTGTGAGAACTGATGCTTTATGAGATGTTAGCTGTTTTATTTTGTTAACATTTCCTAGTAATATTTAGGTTCAGTTTCTGTATTTGAGTAATATGAAAATGATGATAAATGTTATATCATCATGATGGATTTCAAAAGTTAAAAAATTATTCTGCTACCCCATCTTATTAAAATTTAATTTATATTTAGAAATAACATACCTAAACAACAAAATTGTTAATGCCTTTATTGTTGTTTATCAAGTTGGCAACATTTTCATTATAACCAAATTGTGTGTTTTGAATTGCTATATACCTTCAAGAAAATTGACAGAAATGTTGACTCCTAAATATTTTGTAAATTTATTTATTCATATTCTAATTCCCTTATCTGCAAATTGGTGGTCACTTCTATATTATGATTGAGATGAACATCTGCTGCAAGCAGAGAATTAATGAGGGTTGAGGAAAAGGTATGTAGGTGTTGACTCAGTATCTTGGGGTTCTGTATAAATTCAGAGTAAAATTGGGCAGTGTACTACATGCATAGAAAAGAGGAAGGTCAGAGACTTCACATTATTATAGTCTCCAGGCCAGATAAGTTAGAATATTTTTTCCAAGTTTATACAAATTAGCATATTTTAAAGAGCAAAACATGTCACTTCTTTGCCTTATTTTCTTCCCTTTCCTTGTAAGTATACTAAATTTTTAATCAAGACTGGCCAAATGGTATTGCCACGTGGATTGCTTGCTTGTCTCCACAGCTTGGTAGTCGGAACGATGTGTTTGGCCCCTCTAGCTAAAAGAGCACCTCAAGTTAGGCCTGACACTGAAGAACACAAAGAGAAGGCTCTCAGGGCTCAAGAGGGTGTTGCACAAGTACTTGCAAGTACTGTCGAGAGAAGATTGCAAGGAGGTAGTAAAAGGTAAAAAAGCAGGGGATTTTAAAAGTTATGTTTGAAAATATTTAGCTTTGTAGAGTGGAGAACTTCCTTCTTTTAATCTTTTTTTCCTATAGCCCTTAGTACAGACCTCCTGAGAACTAGAGAAGATTAATTGATAAAATTTGGTATATATTTTGAAATAGCTATTGAGCTAGTCCTATAGTGTGAAATAAGTTTCAAATTTAGAGAGAATAGGTGATGCATATGTTCAGAATACTGTTACATAATTTGACCTCTAAGACGACCTCATTTTCAGAAATATGCCATTTTGAGGAATTAAAGTTATACATGCTATGGATTTTCCCCCTTTTTAAGCAAATTATTCTAGTTAATACCAAGGGCTAATTATATTTCTCAATGCTGGGATTGAGATATATATCAAATATATATATATATTTGATGATGGCCAAGAACTTTCCAAATGATACAGAGAACCCTCTTTAAAGACATCTGTCACTGCTTTATCCAAAAGACATGCATATTTAGCTGGGTCCTTGGCTTAGGGTCTTACTAGACTGATTGAAGTATCTGTAGCTGAAGCTAAGATTCTCATCTTTTGCTCAGAGTCTTCTTTCAAGATCATTGGCTGTTGGAAGAATATATCTTCTTTCCCAGCCTTTGATTAAAGCTTTACTCTTCTCTGATGATCAAGCCTGCCCTTATCTGGCAATGAAAATCAGCAGACCTGAGTTCCTCTCTGCTGTATCCTCTAAGTAGAACATATGCTCTAATGTTTCATTCAGTTTGATTCACAGCATCTTCACTCCAAAACTTTTTTCCCTTGTGTCTCCTCACTTGCCTAGAAGGTGGAGGAAAGATAACAAAAATGTCTAGGTCTTTCCACGGACTCTTTGATTTCTTTTTTTTACTCATTCAACACTCTTTCCTATTTTATTTTGTTGTTTTATAGTAGTCAGCAAATCAGAAAATGTGTTATTTGCCACAATTAATCTGCAAAGTAATGGTAGCTTAAATGAGATAAATTTTTTTTTTCCTCCCACAGGGAAGAAAAGTCTAGAGTGGTTACTCCACAATGAGATTGTGGCTCTCCACACCTTAAGGACCCAGACTCCTTTTAACTTTTCTCCTTTGTTACTGCTAGTGTTCTTCTCATTATCTTAGAGTCATAGGAATAAACACAAACTCCAAGAGAGTTCCTACACAGCTGCATGGCAAGTCCTCAACAACTCCTTTGTGAATGAATACCACATGAATGAATGAACAGAAAGATAAAAAAATTAATAGTTTTCTTTGGGACGCCTGGGTGGCTCAGTTGGTTAAGCGTTTGCCTTCGGCTCAGGTCATGATCCCAGGGTACTGGGATTGAGTCCTACATCAGGCTCCTTGCTCAGTGGTGAGCCTGCTTCTCCCTCTGCCTGCAGCTTCCCCTGTTTGTGTTCTCTCTCTCTCTCTCTGACAAATAAATAAAAAAAAATCTAAAAAAATTAATAGTTTTCTTGAAATATTTAACATTAGCATGAGATGTGGAACTGGCAGGTGTCAGGTTTGAAAAATAAATTAGCCTTATTATATTAATAAATATATTTAAAGTGTGAAACTGTCATGCTTTGCAGACTACAAAAGAAAATATTAGTCTTTTTTGTTCAATTTGTAGTTATGGTTCTAAGATAATGATTATTTCCTGAATTTGCATTTTCTTTTAAAATTCTGATGAATATATCAGTATCAGATAAAGATATTGTCATTAAAAGTAGATGAGAGAATATAAATTATGAGTGCCTTATTTTTAGCTATTGTCTTTTGTAGTCCTAATTTATACTTAACCACCATTATTCATGATGCAAGTGATACATATGTAAATAAAATAGTTAAAGCTAGTAGACATTGATTTTTAAATTGTTCTTTTATTTTCTACTTTGAATTTTAAATTAGCATCTTACATTTTATAAACCAAAGAATAACAATTTTGGTTATTGAAAGATTTTATTTTAATATAATCATTTTAAGGAAATTAAGAAAAAACACCTTCAGATCAAACATCTTTTATGTCAGTTTAAATTTATGTATATGTGTACAATTTTTAATGCTTTTTTGACTTTTTTAAGATAATAAAACTCCTACAGTCATCTGGAATTGCATAATATTAACAAAATGAAAAAAATATCAGGCAGGCCTGAATGTTTTGCATTTCAAACTATAATACCATTTGGAAATATTTATAGGAAAGATTTTAAAAATCCTACATTTTTTCTAGAAACCTTATAAGTTCTGTAAGGTACCAGTACACATGACAGTAGAGTTTGTTTGTTTGTTTGTTACTCCCAAGTATTTCAGGCAGTTCACTTAGTATTTTACTACACTGTGTAGACCTTGAGAATCTGTGCTTGGAATGTTTACATTTCAGTTTTCTCTCTCTTCCTTTCTAATCTGAGAATCAGAAATAAAATAATCAGGGAGAAACCAAGACAAGAGAGAAAAGACATATTGTTTGATAAAATAATTATTTTTTTCTGTGAAAAACTAAGGAGTATACATAAGATGCCTATTTTCTATATCCTTTGTATGAAAATTTTCCCAGCTTTATAAGGAATTTGCATGATTGGAAACATTTCTTTATCCCAACAGAAGACCTCAACTCATTAAAAATGAGACATTCCTTTACTAATAAATGCATTTTCTTTTATTACATCCCTCAAGCCACTTAGAAGGGTACACAAGAACTCAGCAATTACAAGTGTAATGCATCACTAGTACTACAGTTTGAGAGAAATTTTGGTAAGTTGACACTTGAAAAAAGATACTAAAACTAAACTCATTGTGTATCTTAAATTTTTAAAAAGAAAAATTCTTCTAAATTTTCAAAATTATATAATACATGCTGAAAGAGATAACTTTTGTTTTAGAACACACTTTGAGGCATATTCCATAAAATAAAACATTGTCCCAAATTTATAGAAAACTAAAATAGATTATAACAAACTAAGTCTCAAGAAGATATTGGTTCTTTCTCCAGCTCCTTTAGGTGTAGGGTTAGGTTGTGTATTTGAGACCTTTCTTGTTTCTTGAGAAAGGCTTGTAGTGCTATATACTTTCCTCTTAGGACCACCTTTGCTGCATCCCAAAGATTTTGAACAGTTGTGTTTTCATTTACATTTGTTTCCATGAATTTTTTTAATTCTTCTTTAATTTCCTGGTTGACCCATTCATTGTTTAATAGGATGCTCTTTAGCCTCCATGTATTTGAGTTCTTTCCAACTTTCCTCTTGTGATTGAGTTCGAGGTTCAAAGCATTGTGGTCCGAAAATATGCAGGGAATGATCCCAGTCTTTTGGTACCAATGGAGACTTGATTTGTGACCCAGAATGTGATCTATTCTGGAGAATGTTCCATGGGCACTAGAGAAGAATGTGTATTCCGTGTTTTTGGGATGGAATGTTCTGAATATATCTGTGAAGTTCATTTGGTCCAGTGTGTCATTTAAGGTCTTTATTTCCTTGTTGATCTTTTGCTTAGATGATCTGTCCATTTTGGTGAGAGGGGTGTTAGGTCCCCTACTATTATTGTAGTGTTGTTGAAGTGTTTCTTTGATTTTGTTATTAATTGGCTTATATATTTGGCTGCTCCCATGTTAGGGGCATAGATATTTAAAGTTGTTAGATCTTGTTGGATAGACCCTTTAAGTATGATATAGTGTCCTTCCTCATCTCTTATTATAGTCTTTGGTTTAAAATCAAGGGGGGTGGGGGTGTGAGTTAGCCCAGTGATGGGTATTAAAGAGGGCACATATTGAATGGAGCACTGGGTATTATACGTAAACAATGAATCATGGGACACTACATCAAAAACTAATGATGTAATGTATGGTAATTAATATAACATAATAAAATAAAATAAAGAAGATACTGGTTTTTTAAATAGAAAATTTTTGGAAAAAGGCAAGCACTTTCAAGTGCTGAAATGTAATTGAAATTACCATAGCTACATACTAAGAATGACATGAAAAACTCATGTTTATATCAAATAAAGCCCTCATGGGGCTTATTTTCTGCAATCTGCTTTGTATTCTTTAGCTGCCAAAATTTTATTTCAAAAGCCAATTGGTTCTAATTGAAAGATGTTCTTAGCTTTCCATTCTAGTCTATGGGTTAATTTAGTTTGTGATGAATCTATACAAAGTTGTTCTGTTCATAATCCCTCATATTCAGGACTTTGATTTGTGATTTGAATTAGAATCTGAAATGGGAAAGGCTTCCACACAAATTCAGTGCCTGAATGCTGTAGGAACAGCTCCGTCAAGCACTATCACTTGCACTTGTCATCAAAATGCCAGTTATTCGATCCAATAAACAGCAAGCAGAGGCAGGAAAAATATTCATATGAGAAGCCAGTCTGATGAGAGTCAGTTTACAAAACAGGACGATAAAAAATCTGCAATAGACCTCTATGCAAAATCCTCAGTAGATTAATATATTCTCTAGTTCATACAAATATGAATTTTTAAGCATTCAGAGATCCCTTTAACAACAAAACCAATAAAGGCTTTTGAAGGTTAATATTGATCTTCTTTGGTTTTAGGACTCTTTCTTATCATTTTCCTTTCTATTATGTACTTCATTTTCCATCATGTACTCTTCTCTTTTTTTGTCCCCATCATGTACTCTTCTATACGATTACCTTTCTAAATGTTTCCTACAATACTCCCTCTTTTCTCCTGCCATATCTTGCATACCGTTCTTCATATATTTTCTTATGCACCACAGCACAAAGCACACAAAAGTTTGTTAATAAATAATTATAAAAAAATGAATGTCCTTTTGGCACTATAAAATTTTGATCAGAAGCCTTTTTTTTGTTGGAAGACACCCCAATACCTTTATTTTTTTACCCCAAAACCTTTAATAACGTTTATTTTCCACTCAAATATATTTTGTCTCTTTCTGTATATAAAATGCAGGGATTTTATAAACAATAAAAATTCAGATTATTTTTAGTAGTAAAGAATATTTTTGTAGTTCCAGTCCCTAGCAGAGAATTCATTGGAACTCTCTCTTTCTTTGAAGCCGCACTATTCCTCATCCCCAATAATTTCAGGGATTTACCAGGAACTGTCTAATCAGTCCTTGTGAGCAGGTTCTCGTAACTACCATATACAGGCAGTTTCTTTTTCTGCCTCGCTGCAGGTGTTTGGGTAGTCACAAAAAGTTGCCTTCAGTGCCACCAGTGCCTGTCAAAACAAGGGCACCATCTCCCTTTGCATTCAAAGCCACTGGTATTTTCTGTCACTTTTGGTATCAGTTTATGCCAGATTTCAGCTAAAACCACTTAGATCAAAAGGCATTCACCAAAACTGCCACTGCTGAAATGTACTAACTGAAACTGCAGGCATTGCTGTGCCAAGTTATCGTGGTTTGTGGCCACTGCTTTTAGGACCAATGTGGACATTAATACCATGAGCTGTCTCTAGCTTTTATTGTTTCAGAGTAAATTGTAGTGTGCTAATATCAGGCAACACTTAATCCTGTTTGATGAAGAAAGAGACGTCCTTAAATTTCACCTTTGTTTTATAGTCTTGTAGCAGAGAGGATTCGTATTTGGAATTACTTAGGGCTAACTGGGTGATTAAGCAGAAAAGGAACTTAAAAGGATATGGGGGCAACTCAGATTTTTTGAGAGGCTTGGAGAACAAGGCTCAAGGCTAGGTTTCCAAAAAATTCCAATGCAACATTAAAAATTGATCTTTAAAAAAATACTGCATCTGCTGCTTAATAGAACTAGATGCTAGAGGGTGCCTGGGTGGCTCAGTTGGTTAAGCGACTGCCTTCGGCTCAGGTCATGATCCTGGAGTCCTGGGATCGAGTCCCGCATCGGGCTCCCTGCTCAACAGGGAGTCTGCTTCTCCCTCTGACCCTCCCCCCTCTCATGTTCTCTCTCTATCTCATTCTCTCTCTCAAATAAATAAATAAAATCTTAAAAAAAAAAAAGAACTAGATGCTAGAGGTTTCCATTGCTCTACTTATATAAAAGGAACCAAACTTTGCCACTACTGTGGCTACATAGAGAGAGAACAAGAGATAGATATTTCCATCCCTCATCTCATGTCCTCATGTTAGTCTGATGTTATGTGTCTGATTAACTGAGCTGAGGTCATGTGCCTATGCCTAAGGTGCAAAGGAAGCTGAGAAAGTGAGTTCAGAGCATTTTTTTTAGCTTCTAGGTGTGAAAGTGTTTATTGCTCCATCACCAAGGGTCATCAGCTTGGACTTTCCCAAACATAAAACAGCATTCTAAAACTGTGTGGTCAAAAGAAATAATAAGTAATATGTACCAATATACATGAAACATCTTTTCTATTGGTCTCCCTGAGTTTCGGTGCTTCATAATATAGTACGTGAAAAGAGATATTTCTACCTAGACTTGAGCAAGCAAAGTTGCCTGTTCATAGGAGGAGAAGATAATCTGAGTTATAGGTTCAATATTTTGCTCAAAACCATGCATCCCGTGATGCTCAATCGTTCTTTTTAGACCCAGCTAGGTGCCCGATATTCTTTTTAATTATAGTGAGTTCTTTGTCCCTAGGCTCCAGATTTTTTTTCATTCAGTTTTCTGGTATGTTCCTGGCTCAGTAGGACTTTATGTTTACACATGACTAATAGCATGAGTGAGCTTAAGTTCATGTGTGTCCTGTTGCATATGATATAATGGTTTGATGATTATTAAGTATTTTCCATCACTGACATGTGCATTACACTGGTTGCAGGATAATTTATTGACATATAAATTTGTGTTTTTTCTTTATTTATATTCTGTCACTCCTTCCAGGAATGTAGTGTAGAAGAAACAAGTGTATGTATATATGTGGTGTGTGTGTGTGTGTGTGTGTGTGTGTAGAAAATTGTCACAATTTTAATAATAGCTTATGCTAAGCAGGTATTGAGATGCAAGAAATCATTAACTGTTCTCACTCCCTAGTCCCCCCCGCCGAAGTATTATTGCGTATATAGAGATAATACTCACAAATTTAGTTCTTAACAATCAACTCAACTTAGCAGTTACATTCTATGAAATTTAGAGGTTGCTGTGGTGAACAATTTGACATTTCAGAATGCTTATCTTCTTTATATTGAAAATGAGAAAGCATAGGATGAGAATCTGCAACTTAGGATAAAGAAGAGTATAGTCACTGAATTTAATCTTACTGAACACCTTTGACCCACCCAGATGCCTCAGTTAACAGGGCGTTAACAGGGCAGAGGGAGAAGCAGACACCCCTTTACTTAGCTCAATTGGTTGTAAATATCCATTGTCTATCTTAGTCTTACGCTATAAAGAACAATAATTTTTTAAACACAGTTTTAGAACTAAAAGAGTTTCATGATACCATGTTCTCTCTTTTTTGACATTTCTTGCCTATCCCAAATTTTAGTCAAAGTGGATTTTTTCCTCAAAATTAGACCTATATTCAACAACTGCTAAGCTTTTACTCATCATCACAGGTTAGGGGTAAAAATAGCAAGATCAGGTGTACTGCAGGACTAAAAGTAGGGAAGACTTAAATCTAAAATAGCCCCTCTTACATGTGAGAAGATACTGATTGAAGAAGGAATTTGAATCCCAGACTAATATTACAGAAAACACAGGCATGAAGAAATTTTTCAGAGAGTATCACTTAAGAGTGCAGGTCAGAAGTTCTACACATTATTCCAAGAGACTAGCTTACTGCTCCTGAGGAGTGTGTGTATGTATGTATGTCTATGTATTTAAGATTTTATTTATTTATTTGAGAGAGAGATCACGAGTGGGGTGAGTGGCAGAGGGAGAAGCAGACACCCCGCTGAGCGGGGACCCCGATGGGGGGGTTTGATCCCAGGACTCCAGGATCATGACCTAAGCTGAAAGCAGATGCTTAACCAACTGAGTCACCCAGGCACCCTGTGAGGAGTGTTATTTGTATTTACCTATCCATCCATTAGGAAGCCCTTGTACTATGAGGCATGTCCTATAAGAGATAATGCCCTGAGGATTCCAGCCTCTGTACACCTTCTTCAAGGAACATAACTTTTCTTCAGATGCCTAGATTATCCGGGATATCTACATGTCTGAATTTCATGGTGTGCCTAAAGCAAGAACACAAATGGAAGTTCATAAACCATAAGTCTAAGTATTTAAAAGTCATAATCCAAGCTAATAAAATATGTATTTTATCTGCCATCTTGAAAAAATATAATTCCATAAATATCTATAAATCCAAATTATAATTTGAAGTTCTTGGACTGTTGATAGTTCCAGAGCAGACATTAGGGAGTGCCTATATATTCCTTCTTTTCCCACTCCTGACTCTATCCTGATCCTGCTACAGGCATGTCTGTCTACCCAGGCAAGTCCCTTTTTCAGCAGGGAATGTTGGATTCCCAGATACCTGGAGCATGAAAGTAGGGACTTCCAAAGTTTGGGGCCCAGGAGAGGGGCTTCCTTCCTGAGTATAAGGACCATATTACTGAACATGCGATCACTCTCAGCTAGACATGATGAAGATATGACTTAACTGAAGGTAGATCAGTATTTGGTTTAAACTCTAAAAAGGATAATGAGAACATAATATCTGTGAAGCTAGAACAAAAAGAAAAAGAGGTAAAGTGAGATTACAGCATACCATCCTGTGATGAGATGACTACAAAATGAGAAATTGTAATGGAAGCACTGAGCAGCGTATTGATATTAGAGAAAAAAGCATTAGTTCAGTAGGGAAAAACTGAGAAATTATACTAGAATTTTGAAGAAAGAAAAAAAGATTAATGAAAATATGAAACACATGGGGAACTGAGAGATGCTTGAGAATATTAAATATGTGTAGATATGAAGAGACATGTAGAGTTATCCAAATAATCAGTATTTAACTCTTCTAGAACATGGGATAAATAAAGGTAATGAGATCCTCATTTCCTTCAACAAGGTTTTAATTGTACATAATTATATCTACTTCACAAATCCTCAGTTATGATGTAAGCCATGATGTTAGAAGTACAGTGGCAGTGCATACTTTACAAAAAGGCCAGGATAATGCCTTCAGCAATATTTTTACATGCTATATCTACGTATGACAGCATCATCTTTTTGAGACAATCTGGACACTGAACTTAGATTTTTTTTGAAAAATTTTGATAGTCATATAATAGAAAAAATTCTACCTAGCATATAAAAGAAACTTTTTAGTTCATTTCCTCTTAGGCTATCTGACCCCACCCCCTTTTTTTTTCACTTAATGGAGACTACTCTCCATAGCCATTTTAATATGTGCTCAGTGAATAAAAATATTTTAATATTTGCTAAACCAAATATAATTTAGTTGGCAACTTTAGAGCAGAAAATTTTGTTTTCTCAAAACAAAATTATATTCTTTTGGCTTTTCTATGCTGTTTGTATTATAACATTGTTTTTACTTCATAGGCATTTCTTTTTGAGAATTAAAAGTTTTGTAGGTATATCAATAAACTAATACGCAAAATTCACTGGTTGAGGCACAAGGAACAAATAGTTGTATGTGGTCATTATGAATAGAAAACAGCACCAAGAAAGAATTACTAGTGTTTAAAGGCAGGAATGATAATTTTTTAATCTGAGCACTTGATAACAAAGTCATAGAAATAGAAAATTAGAAATAAATAAAAACATATCTAGATAGAGATTTAATAGTGTATAGATTATATATAGATGGATAAATTATTATGGAGGAGCTCAATTCAGATGATAAAGTGTAATTTTCCTTTATGTAAAACAAATATTAAATTATTTTCTTTAGTGCCAACTACTTTCTCTGAATCTAGGAATTTTCATAGTCACCTAATTTATTATATCTTTCCAACATATTAGAAAAGCAAACATTCATATCACCACTATCCTTTAATCTCTGGTCCTGTTTTCACATTTTCAAAATAGAATATTCAGTAACATAAAAGTAATTTTATGTTTTAAAAACTTGAAAAAATTGCTATCTTAGAGAAAATTGAATACCTAATGTGAAAGAAACAAAATACAGTATCAATGATGTCCCAGTAGTATTTGTATACAGAGTATGTTTTTTTGAGTGACATTCTTAGGCAGGAGAGAGCTCTTCATGATCAATAACAAATAAAAAAAATCAAGTGTTAAATTTCTTTTAATGATTTAAGTTATGTAGGGCACCTGGGTGGCTCAGTCGTTTAAGTGTCTGCCTTCGGCTCAGGTCATGACCCCAGGGTCCTGGGATCGAGTCCCACATTGGGCTCCTTGCTCAGTGGGAAGCCTGCTTCTCCCTCTGCCGCTCCCCCCTGCTTGTGCTCTCTCTCTCTCTGACAAATAAATAAAAAAATATGTTATGTAAATACAATTCTCTTACTTGCTGGGAGGGAAAAAAGTTTTGGCAGATCCTAAAACTAGGCCTTCTGAATCTATAATCCCTTCCTTTTCTAACTCTACATGCATTGTACTGTCACTTTACAGTCATTTTCCCTTTACAAGATAATAGTTTGTTTAACATCACTCTCTCACAGCTGCAAATTCTGGAAGCTTCATAGAGCTATTAAAACAGTATCCCAGAGTTCCTGAGTTACATATTTGATAGTATATGAGCTGGATGGTAGTTGAAATATATGAACTAGAGTTGTTCACTCTTGAATTTTAAGAGCCAGTTCTCAGGACATTGTGTTTCTTTGTGTGTGTGTGTGTGTGTGTGTGTGTGTGTGTGTGTGTGTGTGTGTGTGTTGGAGTGGGTGTCACCATTTTTTAATGTTTTTATTTTTTATTTTTATTTATTTTTTAAAAGATTTTTTTATTTATTTGACAGAGAGAGACACAGTGAGAGAGGGAACACAAGCAGGGGGAGTGGGTGAGGGAGAAGCAGGCTTCCCGCTGAGCAGGGAGCCCGATGTGGGGCTCGATCCCAGGACCCTGGGGTCATGACCTGAGCCGAAGGCAGGCGCTTAACGACTGAGCCACCCAGGTGCCCCCATTATTTAGTATTTTTAAAGACCATAATAGATCTTTATTACAAATTTGCATTTAATTTTTACATACCCATTACACTTGAAAAAGCACCAAGCAATGTTGCAAAAAGCAATGTAAATTTTATTTCCTGAATTTTTGAGTCTTCAAGAATTTAATATAGATCACATTTTGAACTTTTCTTTTCAGTATCTTATTCATTTTCCATCATAAAATGCAAATGACATCACCTGTGTCGTGTCAATAACCATGAGTATTAATTAGCTTTAGCCAACTGAATTATGAGAAATAAGGGAGGGCAACCAAGCCTAATAGTTTCTACTATTACAGAATTCCACCACAACATTTCCAGCTGCCAGCTTGGGATATCAAG
This sequence comes from Zalophus californianus, assembly GCF_009762305.2. Taxonomy (NCBI): domain Eukaryota; kingdom Metazoa; phylum Chordata; class Mammalia; order Carnivora; family Otariidae; genus Zalophus; species Zalophus californianus. Next base: position 64,682,183 of record NC_045599.1, on the reverse strand, counting down.
ATATAGCAGGAACCTTGTCCCACTCTCACAATGAAAAATTACTTCTTAAAAATCCATTGGGTTGCTGAAGTTGCAGAGCAATCAACTGACCAAAAATATAAAGACAGGTGGTACTGGCAGATAGAAAGATGTGAGAAGTGCTTCTTTTTGGATAGACTGAACTAGATAGCAAGAAAAGTTCAACTACTGCTGCCTGGGTGGCTTAGTTGGTTAAGCATCTGCCTTTGGTTCAGGTCATGATCTCCGGGTCCTGAGATCAAGCCCCACATTGGGCTTCCTGCTCATCAGGGAGTCTGCTTCTCTCTCTCTCTCTCTCTCTCTCTCTTCCTCTGCTTCTCCCCACCACTGTTCTCTCTCACTCAAATAGATGTAAAAAAAAAAAAAAAAAAGAACAGTTGACAAGTGGTCCAAGACCAAGTGTGAGTTAGTAGGACATTATGAAATGTTTAGGAGTTTCACAAGCTGTGGGAGTCCAGATCATCTTGGAGGTTCATTCTCCACAGACTCCACTGAACACTCACACAGAAGATCTAAAAGAACCTTAAGAAATAAGCATTGTGATGCAGGTCTACGGGAAAGGAATAGAAATCTTATAGAAGGTGCAAGAAGTTCTGCCCAATTTTATCTTTACTTCCAAACAAGGGCCTTAAACTGTGGACAAAAGGGCAATAAGCATTGTTCTCCTTAGAGCATTTGTGAAAATTCATTGCATCTGAGTGGAGGGAAGGGGAGAAATAAATTAACCTGACTCCTGGGGAATTGTGAAATAATTTGTTAGGCCCCAAGTTATAGTTGGGGAAGGGGCAGGAGAAACAAGAAGGCCATACTCTTAAGACCCTGAGACACATATATACCTAAGATTCAGGTTTAATCAGAGCAATAGAGAAAGTATCATCTCTTCCACCACTGATTGCCAGGATAACATACTTTTAACAAAAAGTAACAGTAGAAAACTGCTGGGAGAGGGAGAGGAAAAGAATAAGAGCAATCAAAGAGACTATTTTTGAGGCACAATACAAAAATCAGAAGCAAACACTCATTGCTCTGATAAACCAAATCCCACCCTAAAACAAAAGATATCTATAAACAATGGCAACAACAAATTTAAACGCAGACTGATCCCTAAGTAGACTGACTTAAACGTCTCCCTCCACTAAATGCCTAGCAAAGCATTTCCATTTCCAAGCATAAAAACTATTTATCTCAATTTCTGCTATTCTATACAAAATGACTGGATTTCAACAACAACATTACAAGGCATATAAAACAGTAAGAAAGAACACACTCATAAGAGATTAGGTAGTCATCAAAACGAGACTCGCATAGAACACAGACAAGGAATTTAGAATAACTATAATTAATATGGCAAATGTGCTGAAGATAGCCACCATGCAATCTCAGATTTGGTTTGATTCCTTCTCTTTCTGTGGTTGTTTGGGTGCTGTTTCTTTTTGAAATGGCAGCCCCTTCCCCAGTGCTCCTTTCTTCCATCCCTGTTTTGATGGATCTGTACCAAATGGATATCTTTATAGAGGAGATAGAGATTTGACTACTTAAAACCTGAAAATGGCAAGGAGTCAATCCAGAACTTTTGAATACTTAAAAGAAAAAAAAGGAGGGAAAATAAGATGGGCATTTATCAGAAAGGCATCATAGACAACCTGAAAGACCTCCCACGGGCCACAAAATAAACAAAAATAGGGATAGTATTGGACTATAACCCAAGAAACATAAGAAATACCCATTTTTCCATACTGCTATAAATAAGTATATAAATAAATGAGAGAATAAAACATTTCTTTATAGAAGCATTCCAATTAATGATGTAAAATCAAAAGTGAATTAGAAAATCATTATTAAAACACAAGAGTAATAATTGCCACAGGCAATATTCACCAATGGATGTTAAAATTAGTGGATGAAAGTTTAAGCAGAATCAAAAAATTTGCATAGCTTCTAAGTATCTCTCCCAAAATGTTTAATAATTACAAAAGGGAAAATTAGAAATTTTGCCATGGAGAAATGTGATAGACACCACTTTAGTCAAGTGATCAAGATTAACATTACCAGTAATAAATCATGATACTATGTACCTCCTGGTATTATACAGTGAGGGCCTACCAACTCTGTGATATTTTCCTCAGAATGCATAACCTCATTCTATTAACGTAAAACATCAAATAGATATGGAAAATTTTTGCAAAATAACTGTTCAGTACTCTTCTAAAGTATCAAGGTCATGAAAGACAAGGAATGACTGAGGAACTGTCACAGTTGGAGGAGACTAAGGAGACATGACAACTAAATGCACTGTGAGTGGACAGTGTTTTGAAATGCTCACTAATAACTCCAAACTTAGAAAGTAGAGTGCTAAGGGGTGTTATTTTTTAATTTTCTTTTGATGGGAGCCATATAGCTTTAAGGTAAAAATACGTGAGGCAGGGGTGCTTAGGTGGTACAGTCGGTTGAGTGTCCAACCCTTGGTTTTGGCTCAGGTTGTGATCTCAGGGTTGTGAGATAGAGCCCCACATCAGGCTCCACGCTCAGTGTGGAGTCTGCTTGAGATTCTCTCTCCCTCTCCCTCTGCCCCTTCTGCTTGTGCTCTCTCTCTCTCTCTCTCTCTCAAATAAATAAATAAATCTTAGAAAAAAGATACGTGAGACAGAAGAGTAGACAAATAGTGATAACTCATTCTGATTAAAAAAATAATAATAATAAATAAAGACTACAGTGGCTCATATAGAATCAGGTAATGTGCTGCATCCAAAGTGAATCACTCAATCAGATTGTGATTCACCCCCAACCCAAAGAGCCCAAAGAGCAAGCCTTTGAACAGGACATTCTGTAAAGTCTCAGAAAAGAAAGCAAAGCTAAGTTCTGTCACAAAGGCTATTTTAGCCTAGCTTTACATTCTTAAATATGTTACAGAAAATGGCTTAAGTATACAACTTTCCTTCAAGTTATAGCTTAGATATGGAGACAAGTATTGGATAGGTATAAAGAAAGTCAGGCATCGTGTAAGATGGTTTGCTTTCACTGCCCGTATTGAACATGATCAAAGCATAAAGAAAACACAATGGAGCAAATATATCATCACAAAGAAGAGAAAAAAGAAAAGAAAAAAGACCCTAAGGAGCCAATCTAGAAGAATATACATGATCAAATAAATTGGTAGCTAATAAAAAACAGACATAGTTGTAGCCATCTTGAGTAGTTAATTGCATTCCAGCAGATGAAAACATCAATCCTGTGTTCTGTCACTCCAAGTTGTCTACTATAGGGAGAGGTGCCCTCAGAGGGAGTTCAAAACATGTTTGAGATTGCTCTTCCTGGTATTTTATAATGAAATTGTATTATCATGAAGTCATAGTTCATTTAGCTCATTATAATGAATAATAACATTGTGCCTGTGAAAGTTAATGCAATAACAGAAAAAGTAGTTGTTTTAAACTGTCTGGATTATAACTATTAAAAAATCTTCAAGGCAACATCTAGATGCTTTTTTTCAGTAATTTTTTTTTTTTGGTCAATGATTATCTCTAAGATAATCATGACATTTTATTCTAGTGAGGCAGTCATTATAGCAATTTGTTTTAAAAAATAATTCAGTGATTAGGTTACTCTAGCAAAAGGCAAAACAAATTCCCTAATCCTTGTTGCCAAATACGGCATTAACATAGATTTGCTGAAACTAGACGTTGTTTTCAGAATTACATTGTAGAAAAGAAAATGCTTGTAATTTATACAACAGATTTTTCACTGATAATTAGGATAAGTTTGGAATGGTTTTACAAAATAACTGTTATTAACCACTTAATAATTTACTAAATTCCTGAATCTACCTTCCTTTGCTCATTAATTCTGTCAACAGATTGCTTTATGGGTCTATATAATGTGAAGCATATTATTCTAATTAGCTGGATATTTTGTGCTCTAGGATCTTGATGGAAATCACCAGTTGCATTAATCTGTTTATGCTTATGTTTACAAAGTATATAAAGTCATATTTTATCTAGTGGAGCTATAAACTGGTAAAATTGCCAAAAACAAGACCATCAAATTTGTACTATGCATTAAACACTTTAAAACAGCACACAAAATAATAAAAATATATGATATTTATCAACAGAAATAATGTAACATTATGAATTTTCACATTAAACCATAAATCAATGGAATTCACTAAATTTCTACTAGTATTCTCTAAGGAATTTGACAAATAGAATCTAAAATTAACTTTGAAAATAGATACATAAATTGATAATGGAATTGTAAAACAATAGCAAAGACTGTATTTGGTACAGAAAGATTTAATTTACCAAATATTTAGGCATAGTTCAAAATCATGGTCATAAAAAAGCTTAGAAACAAACTAAAGTATCATATAGGAACATGATTAAAAAATGTGACACCACATAAAAGATTGATTATGTGATATTAATTGAAAAACTGGCTCATATATATATAAAATTATAGTTGGATACCTATTCAATGTGGTATACAAAGGTGAAATCCATGTGGTTAAAGATCTAAAGGGTATAATAATAGTATTGAAATTAATAGAAGAAAAAATAGAGGAATGTCTTTTCAATAAAGGAGATTTCTATATTCAAAAACAAAAAGATTACTATCTAGAATATAACTAGAGTTCGTACAGATCAAAATAGAATGCAAAATAACAGCAAAAAATTCTTAATAGAAAAGTAGGGGACTCAGATTCAAGTATAAGAAGATATACTCAAATCTCTAGTAATAAAATAATAAAACAACCTTCAGATGCCCTTTTATATCTATCATATTTGTACATTTTTGCATTTCTGTATTGCCTTTATAATTTTTCCTGTGGCATTGTGAATGACTCTGGTTTACTAGAGGAAAGATCACTTCCTAGGAAGGAAATATTTCTAGAGAAGGAAAGTGCATAAATTAATACTTCAGTATACTATCACATACCATGTATCTGAAATATTTCCATTCCTCTCTCACTTTTAATTGTGGGTAGAGAATTCTATATATTTATAGAATATATATATGTGTTTTATATATGTATATATGTGTGTGTGTGTGTGTGTGTGTGTATATACACACACACATACACACACACACACTTTTTTTTAATTTGAAAACGTTGCTTCTTTGCCTTTATGCATTCTGTTGTTCTAGCATTGCTAATCTAATGCTTATTTCTTTGTTTTCCTAGTCATTGGAAATTCTTGTAATGCCAATTTTTTTCTTAGTGCTTTGAAATTTCAGAAAGATATATTGCGTGTCTTTTTTTTTTTTTTTTTCCCCTGTAGGGCCTAGGTGGGCTCTGTTAAACTGATGACTTTCCTTAACTCTAGGAGTTTTTATTATTTTTTTAAATTACTCTCTTCTGTTTTTTTGTTTTCACATAGTGCATCAGTTTTTCACCAACTCCAAGGCTGATCTATGTCTCTTTCATATTTCCTGCCATTTTGCTGGATATTTAGGAAAATATTTCTTTATTATCTGTCCTTTGTATTCAGTTTCTCATTTTGGCGATAATATATATCTTTTTTTAATTTCCAGTAGCTACTTTTTAATTCTCTATTACTTAGGTTAACTCAGAATTTGCCTGACACTGATATGGTAGGCTCCCCCAATGCCAAAGTAAGAAGCATTTTAAAACACTCACCTCTTTAAATATAGTGGTCCAATTTTATATCTCGGAGTACACACTAGACTGTCAGCTACTCTGTAGTTGAGAGTGAAAAAGAAGGGGTGGAAGACACATTTAGGACTTTCAGCTTTGATTCTAGAATATTTCTAGCTTTCCACTGAGGAAACCTACTTGCAATACAATAGCCAATCCCTCTTGAAGATATTCTGGCCTACAATTTCCTCTGTTACTTTTCACCATCTACATAACCCCATTGCTTTCCTAACTCCCAGCAAACTTTAAAGTCTTAATGTCAAAGACATACCTTCCACTGTGCTCTTTGTTGTCTTAGGTCCCCTCTATATTTTATCTTTCTACCCAATTTCAAAAATATATTTTTCTCCTTTTGTGTTTTGAACACAAGCTATTAAAATGCCAAAGAACAGTATATGTGTGTGTGTATATACAAGCATACATTTAATAGCAATTAGATATATTCTGGTTACATTTTTTCTTAATCTTTGTGTTTCTAAACATAGTACCACATCATTCCAATTCTATATTTACCACTTATGGAATCAATATTAAAATAATAATTTATAATTTAAACAGTTTTCCTCAGACTCATTTTATATAACTCTAATATCTTTTATGCTTAGACCATGTACATCTTGTACGAAGATGAAATGTAATCAGATAATCTCTATGAAATACTGATATTTGGTGTCTCCTCTCCAACAGGAGATTTCTGGAGCTAAAAGGAATATATCTTTGTTGAGTACTCCTAGAAAACCTTCCATTAAGTGCAAAGTTACTAATTCTACTTATTAACACTAATAATTATGTATATCACTGATTATCTAATAGTCCCATTGGACAAGGCTTCACTTGACTTGCTCTAGTTAAACTAGCTGTTTGTGGGTTAAATTGTGTGCCTTAAAATTCATGTGTCTGAAGTCCTAACCCCAGTACTTGATAATGTGACCTTATTTGGAGGTAGGGCCTTTAAAGAGGTGGTTAAGTTAAAATGAGAACATCAAGGTGGGTCCTAAATCATTCTTAGTGGTAACCTTATAAGAGGGTATTTGAACATACAAGAAAGGGACATCAAGGAGGTGCATGCAAAGAAAGAACATGTGAGGACATAGTGAGAAGGCAGCCACCTGCAAGCCAAAGAGAGAGGCATCAGAAGACCCCAAACCTGCTGACACCTTGACCTTGGACTTTTAGCCTCCAGAACTATAAGAAAATAAATTTCTGTTGTTTAAAACACCCAGTTGGGGTGCCTGGGTGGCTCAGTCAGTTAAGCGTCTGCCTTCGTCTCAGGTCATGATCCCAGGACCCTGGGATGGAGCCCCACATCGGGCTCCCTGCTCAGCGGGGAGTCTGCTTCTCCCTCTGCCTCTCTCCCGCCTGGCTTGTGCTCTCTCTCTCTCTCTCATGCTCTCTCTCAAGTAAAAATAAATAAAATCTTAAAAAAAATAAAACACCCAGTCTGTGGTATTTTGTTATTATAGTCCTATAAAGTTAATATCCTTACCCAAAATCAGTTTATCAAAAGCCCTTTCATAGAAAGAAAATTCACCAAGTAACTCATTAAAAAAGAACCACATCACTGAAACATTTTGCCAAAAATCTATATTTCCAGCTGTTACTTGTCTAATGGACAGATTTGGCAACAGTTTCTTAAGACAGTTTCAGAAACTAAGGCTTCAAATTATTAAGTATTTTAACTAAGGTCATGGAACTAATAAGATTTCTAAGATTTAAGACCAAGCTCTTTAATTCTCAATCCCAAGCTCTTTACTACCACATTATACCACCTTTGTGGTGAGTGCCATAAAATGGTACCAAGCTTTCCAAAGTTTCAGAGGAGAGAGCAGTACCTTTTCTGGAGTTATTAAGGTAGATTTACTGAAAGACAAGCTATATCTTGAAAGATGCAGAAGAATTTGACTTATACAAAAAAAAGCAGTAATTTTATATTTTGTTAAAACAAAAATAGAGGAAAAGCATCACAACCTTTGGGGAATTGCAGTCTGTCCATTTTATTTGAAATGTGTAAAGAACTTCTGGGATAATTACATAGGACAAATTAGAACCTGATTATGACAGGAGTTTCCTATATGTCTAAGGTTTGGAACTATTAAGCAGTGGGAAGCTTGTGTTACTCAAGATTCTTTTAGTTATGAAAAGATATATTCTGCTTGGGACAGGAGAAGGAAGAAGGCAGACTGGGCACAGTACCCAATAAGAAGATTTAAAACTGGGTGCATTATGATGCTGTTAACCAAAATTTATAAGTGAGAAGTAGCTGATCTGTTAGGGAAAGGTAAATTGCCTCTTTATGTCACATATATCTTTTACATTAAATGTTAACCTCTGTAATAAAATATCTATTTGTATCACTTGGAAAACTGAATTCACTAAATGAGAAATCAAACTGTATTATTTTGGTTGTGTCAAATAGTCCATTTTCCAAAAATTTATCTTTTTTACTTGTCCAAAAAATAAATAGATGGAAATGAGAGTGATGTTGAGAAAGACAAAGACGAAGGCAGAGAAAGAGATTTTTAAGCAAGGAGATTCTGTACTATTTCTCATAATTGATTTTGCTTTTTACTACGCTTACTTAAACCACTCATGCTACTTTTGGGGTGCCTGGGTGGCTTAGTCAGTTAGGTGTCTGCCTTCAGCTCAGGTCATGATCTCGGGGTCCTGGGATTGAGTCCTGAGTTGGGCTTCCTGCTCAAGCAGAGTCTGCTTCTCTCTACATCTGCTCCTCCCCTGGCTCATGGTCTCTGTCTCTGTCTCTGTCTCTCAAATAAATAAAATCTTAAGAAAAAAAAAAAAACCAAAACACTCATGCTACTTTTGAAGATTATTTAAACCTGTTATCAATGAAAGCACTGACTGAGTTTTTGTTTTCTTTATTTTTTGCCTAATAGCAATTTTAACATCATGTTTAAGTATAGTTTAAGAAAGTAAGAAGTTCCCATCAGGAGCATAGAAGCTCCAGAATTAGACTTTCCCACAGCACTGACAAACATTATTTCTAGTTTCAACCTAAGAATATTAAGCACCTGAATACTTTAGGAGAAACCAAAAAATATATTCCCATAAGGAAAAGTTGGTAAGGCAATATTTATGGAATTTATAATGCCACAAGCATCTTAGGAATAACTTAACACTTGCATTTTGGTATGTGAAAATTAATATAAATTATGTTGTCACAAATCAAATGATTTTGTTATTTTCTTCTTCTATAATATCCATTTCTCATGTCTGGTACAATAGCATTATTTTGTAGAGTTTTTTCCTGATCACTTAATCTAAAATAATATTCCTCCCTACTCTATTCTTTGCTCTCATTTTTCTTCTTAATACTGTCTTTACTTGGCATTATATATATATATATATATATATATATATATATATATATATATATATATATATATATATACCCTCCCTTGGTTGTTTGATGTCAGTTTCCCCCACTAGAAGAAGGTAAGCTCCAGGGGAACTGGAATTTTCTAAGGAAACTAGAGAGTGTATGATGCGCTTTCCCTGATGTTTTCCCTGATCTTTCCCATAAGCTGTGTAGCACTGTTTAGCACCTAGAAGGGCCTCAGCCACTTAATTTCTGAATGAATGAATGAATGAATGAATGAATGAATGAATGAAGCAAGCAGCTTTTGACAAACAGTTCTAAATGCTAGAGTGCCAGACACTTAACACATCAGTTTTGAACGAAGTCCTTTTACCTTTACCCTTCCATTCCAAATTATGTGAATCCTTCCACATTTTGTTAGTCATCCATTCTTATGATTCCAGTTCTCATCTTCTTCTTCAAATTGTGTATTCTTTCTATCAATATCCACTGTGTTTTTTTTTTTTTTTGCATTATTTTAACATGTTAATACCTCTTCAATCTTACCTTTGTCAGAATAGGTAAAATCCTGTTTACTTCAGACCTATATTACAAAATTAATTTCCTAATAAGTGTTACACACCAATAATTATACCATGCCCGTCCTTCTTAAAATATAATGGATGCCAAGCTTTCTGTTCTGGCACTTGAATCTAGCACTGAATTGCTTTTTCTGTGCCATTCCCTCAACTACTCCCTACTGCCCTTTATTTATCACTTTAATTATTAGTCTTGCTGTATCTCACCATTATAGGTTTTAGTTTCTTTTTATTGTGCGTAACCCACTTTTTTCTTTCATTTCATCTATCCTTATTCCAGTATTCAATTCATAATATACTTCCACTTACGTTTTCCCTATTCACTCCATTTTTCCAATGTTCTCTCTTGAAACACAGCATTTTACATCTGAAAATGTCTTACTATTGTAGGTGACAGTAAAATATTACATTTTATTGATTGATTAGTATTCTGTCCTCCCTCTGAATCGTTACCCTTATTCCTTAGAAATACAAATGCATGCAGAGAAATTTATTCTAAACTCTGCTGTTTTAAAAGTTAATAATTTGATTATCCCACATTGCTCTGAAGATAGGACCTGACTTTTATTGAAACACGCAGGTCTCTGAGAGTTGACAATGAAATATTTATCCTTAAATATAATTTTCTGATATGGTGCGAATGTGGTATTGGACCCTTTATCATGTGAGAAGTAAAAATAAGCAAAACAGAGAATAAGGAGGAGACTCATCAAATAGAAATGTATGTCTATATATTGTAAATACTTGAGTACTAAGCAATTTAAAAGATAACTGCAGTAAAGAATAGAAGAAACTAAAAGTTTATGTGATTAAGGTTTTCTCTGAATGCTTATCTGGCTGGAACAGATACTCCGTTTATATCTGCATAAGTTCATTGCTGTCAAATTGTAGTCAAACTTGTTCAACACCAGGTGTTATTCGGTTACCCCTAAAGCATTTTGGAATAATTGAATTTCTATGTAATATAAAATTCTAGTGAGTAGTGTTTGCTTAAACAGTCTGAACAAATTGACTAAAAAGAGATATAAAATTGGAATAAAGATGGTAAATGGGGAAAGTAAAATTTGGAGGGAGAAGTAAAATCTTTGGCTGATACTAGTTGTTGTTTTTAATGTGAGACACATAAGTCTAGGTCATAATTATCAACTTAAAATCAGTTTATTTCTTTGGGACACTGAATGAATATAATTGAAGTCATGAGATGAGTAACAGAAGTAGACAAAGAATGCAATGCTGCCATGATATAACAAACCAGCAATCATAGTTTTCATCACAATTATAGGTAATTGCATATCCTTTTCAAGGTTAGAATTGAGTATTCTGGCAGTGGAAAAGTTCTGAAAAAGGAAGATGACTAAATTTTTTTAAATTAGGTTTGGGACCTGTAGTATTACTTATACTTTCTTTAATAAAGAATATACAACCATGATAGTTAAAACCAATGAAATACTGGAACAAATTAAAGTTACATAGTATTTAAAAAAAAAAAAAAGACCAGGGTGCAAAATAGTGATATTTTCTTTGCATCTAGTCAGGTATATAGGCATGAATACTTTACATTTTCCAAAGAAATTGATTGAACTTTTAAAACTATACTTTTTATTCACTTTTGAAATGGGCTTTCACTTTTTAATTTCAAAAATAACAGGGCTATTCAGAAAAATACGGCTTTTGTAATTTGTCGACTGAAATGTGGACTGATTGTTTTTTGCTCTTTTTTTGCCTTAGAACCATAGTTTTCCTTGTCCTTGTAGAACAACTACAACATCGGGTTAGTTTCTGATATATTCTGAGTACGGATAACATACTGTACTGTTTTGACCTTTTCAATATTCTGTACTTTAATTGGCTGCCCATTCTGTATCTTCCCTACAGGTTAGTGGGAGGCAAGCAAGGAGAAAATGCAGTGAGCAGCCAATCAAATCACAGAACACTGAAAAGGTCAAAGCTGTATAGTAGAATCCTGTAATTGACAGAACGTATGAGGCATTAAAATTCTACCACATCCTTCTTATGACAAAGACTATAATGAAACAGAAAATGGCACTGCAAAGATCTATTCATATGACAATCATTGTTCTGAGAGTTGAGAACATAATTTAACACATTCCAATTATGATTTTAAAAATTGCATTATTTTGGTATCCCACAGATTTTGTAGTAGAGTTAGATTATACATAGTCAGCAGAACTGTTTATCTAACAGTGGATATTCAATCCAACACAGAATGACATATCAATCTTAAATTTAAATAGGTCTATATTTATCAGAATCCAGAGAGACATCATTAGCATAAAGAATACTTTTCTCTTATGCAGGACTCTCTAAACTTATTTGAAGAATTTAAGGAATTTTTTTTCTTTTTTCTTTTTTTTAAGGAGGAGACATGAAACTAACAGAAGCTGTCTTCGTTGATGGTAAAAACCAGACTCAGAATCCCCTAAGATAAAGCTGTGGGGCCTGAAACTGGAAATATATTCTGTATCTGGTTCTTAGATTATAATTGAGGAAGACAGTTTTAGTCAGATCATTGACCTAGAAGCCACATTTTAAGTGTCTCTCTTAGAATTTTTATTCCCTTGACCACACACATCTGGAGGAGATCAACTAGAAAAGATAGTGAAACAACACTCCAGAATTTCAATAAATGATATTGTAATGAATAGTAGCATAATTCAGAAGAAATAAATATTACAAAGTTTACAATGAATTGTTACAGAACATGAGATTTGACACCCACAGTCCTGCTAATCACACATAGTCAATAATAACTAATATATAGATGCATATAGAAGAGGTTAGCCTGTTTATAGTTTACTTTCAGCTGCCCTTTTATTTGTCAGCAAGGTTGATTGGAAGAGAGTGTAGAAGAAAAATGGAAAACTACATATAGACATTTTATGAGGATGTTTTCTTATTTGAACCCTATGGATTTATGGATAAGTCCAGAAATTGTTTCCAAATAGTATAGGTGCCTCCAAGGTTTCAGTCTCTCAACCAGAATTATATTATATTTGGTTTATTTGCATTAAAGAACTTTCATCTCAGCTTCTTGTGGAAAATGTTATGTATGAATTTAGAAAGCTTAGCTGCCAACTAATTATTTGACCTTAAACTTTCCAGGCATTAAATACACTTAGTTTTAGACATATTAAATCAGACTTATTTTCTAATAATATTATTCTTATGTTTTGGGGTTTTATTATTTTGTCAATCACAAAGTTGCATCTACCATGAGGTAACTTATTTTGTTTCTCCATAATTGAAATTCACTTGGCTTTTGAGATACTATTTCCAATGATTTGGGAGTTCTGGGAAAGCCAGTTAATTTCTCTTTGTTTTAGGGTTGCCAATCATCATTTTAGGATTGTACCCATTTCCCATTGTTTTCACATACTTTAAAGTAACAGTATAGCAGTGGCAGTCACATACTGTTCTACCTTTGAGGAAGTAGAATCTTATCCAGTCTCATCCTCTGTCCTCCTGAGCATCCCTGCAGTGCATCTTGTTCAGATAATATTTTGAGTTGAGTTTATCAGCTTTTGTGACAGATATCAGTGAACACCTGTCATGGCCCCTCTTCAAAAAGTCTAAATACCTTGCTTATTTCTTACCTTAATCCTGTGTTTTTTGGATCCAACTTCATGCTTTTAGTCACTTTACTAAAAGGGTGCTGGGAGAGTCAAGGGAAATTTTTTGGAAAATCTTCTCTAATACAATGACAATCCCTTTAAGGCTTTTCTTCTCTTTAATCCCAACATTTTCTTCAAACCCATGACCTAAGCACAAAATTTTTATGAAATACCTAATAGGTTTATGGCTTTTCTGGTCCAAGTCCTAGGTATTAATATACAGATAAGTTCTTAGTACTCTTTAAACATATAGGGCTTATATTAGGGGCTTTCTCTTTCCTGTATTCCAATTTATTACCTCAAACCAAGGTCTTGTTTACTCTCTCCTAAAAATTGTTCAGCATAAAAACTTCAGATTTTCCATTCTACAGAACTTGCTCTTGATTTAAAAAGCCAAGCATCAAAATTAAAAATTATTGATTATGACTCTAAGAAACCTAAGAGAAAATAACACTTGTAAGGCAAAAAAAAAAAAAAAAAAAAAAAGATAATGGAACATTTCAGCCACTGCATGGCATAAAAGTTTGGTATTCAAGTTCTGCTAGGTTGAATATATTGGGCTTTCCGTTAAAGTGTCAGACCATGATTTAGGAATATTAACCATATTTCAGAAATGAGATCTGAACACCAGATCTAAGGAAAATATCAAAACACCTACCCTAACAAAGACTAAAAACAAGCATTTAGTGAATTCAGGTAATCCACTTATAAAATGACTGCCTGCCTGGACAAATTTAACATTCTTTGAGCAACAATGGCCAGTACACAATAATAAAATTAATAGAAATGGAAATGAAATGGAAAATGTGATTCATAATAAAGAGATAAACTACTAATGTAGGCAGAGCCATAGATAACCCAGATGTTGGAATTAGTAGATAACATCTGTACAAACACTGATGAATTTGCGAAAGATTTTTTGGAATTGTATATAACAGGTAAAGATATGGTAAATTTCAGGGAAATGTGAAAACTCTAAGGAAAAGAAATTCTAGAAATAAAAATGCAATTTCTGAAATAAAACATTTGTTACATGGCAATTATAACCAAAAGGACAATGCAGAGGAAGGATAAGTGAACTTTACAAAGACAATAGAAGGGCACCTGGGCGGCTCAGTCAGTTAAGCATCTGCCTTTGGCTCAGGTCATGATCCCAGGGTCCTGGGATCGAGTCCAGATCATGATCCTGGGATACTGGGATCGAGTCCCACCTCAACCTCCCTGCTCAGTGGGGAGTCTGCTTATCCCTCTCCCTCTGCCCTTCACTCCCCCAACCCTGCTCATGCTTTCTCGCTCTCTCTCAAATAAATAAAATCTTTAAAAATAAAAAAATAGACAATAGAAAAATGTAAACTAAAATATAAAGAAAAAATGAGAATATGAATAAAGGATCATAACCTCAGTGAATGTAGAGCAATATCAAGCATTCTAACTGTGTAATTCAAGCCCCATATAGAAAGACGGGAGAGAATATGGAAAGATGTTTAAAGTACTGCTGGTGGAACATTTGTCAATTTTAGCTAAAATATCAGCTCATAGATTCAGGAAGATTAGTAATCCTCAATTATGCTAAATACTAAAGAAGCAATATTTAGACATCTTATAAGCAAACTATTGAAAACCAACAATAAATATTAAGAATGTTAAGTAGCCAGGAAAAAAAAGGGACACTATATAGGAAAAACAATAAAAATGGAAACTAATATTTCATTAAAGAAACTATTGAGACAATGAAGGAGATAAAAAAATCTGGCTAGGATGTGATATCTCACAAAAATGTCCTTCAAAAATAAGGCAAAAATTGAAATATTTTCAAACACTAGCTGAGAGAGACATTTTCAAACACTAGTTGAAAGAATTATTCTTCATCAGACACTGCCATAGAGATTCTAAAAGAAATCCATCAGGCTATAGGGCAATGATGCCAAATGGAAATATGGATAAAAAAAAAAACCCAAACACTGGAATTGATAAATATGTATATTTATGTGTATATATATGTGTGTGTATGTATAACACATAATATGTATTTGTATGTAATACATATTATATATAATTATTAGTATGGAATTGATAAGAGTATATATAGTATATATAATTGATAAGTATGGAGTTGATAAGTATGTATATTTATGTGTATATATTATGTATAATGCACATATATAATACATATTCATATATATGACTGTGATATATATAAAACAAAAGCAAAAGGAAAGGAATAAATAAGAAGAGATGTAAAAAAAAGAAAATAAGCTAAAGATCTAAACCTTATGTATCAATAATTATAAATTTAATTAATTATAATTAATTAAATATAATCCATTAAGCTGTTTGATTATAAGGCAGTGTTTGCCAAACTAAATAAAAAAGCAAACTTGCCTCTGGTATTTATAAGGGAGGCACTTTTAGAAAAAATTACTGAGGTAAAATTGGTATATAGTGTTTTATTAGTTTCAGGTATACAACATATAAATTTGATTTTTGTGTACACTACTTATTTTACTTAGCGTAATACCCTCAAGGTCCATCCATGTTGTGATGAATGACCTTTTTTCTTTTTTATGACGGAATAGTGTTCCACTGTGTGTATGTGTACGTGTGTGTGTGTGTGTATACATTTTCTTTATCCATTCATCCATCAGTAGACACCTAGGTTATTTCTATATTTTGGCTATTATAAATAATGCCACAATGAATATAGGGGTATGTATATCTTTTCAAGAGAGTGTTTTTGTTTTCTTCAGATAACACTCAGAAATGGAATAGCTGGATTACATGGTAGTTCTATTTTCTTTCTTTCTTTCTTTTTCTTTCTTTCTTTCTTTCTTTCTTTCTTTCTTTCTTTCTTTCTTTCTTTCTTTCTTTCTTTCTTTCTTTCTTTCTTTCTTTCTTTCTTTCTTTTTCTTTCTTTTTCTTTCTTTTTTGAAGAAATTCCATACTGTTTTCTATAATGGCCACACCAATTAATATTCCCACCCACAGTGCACAGGGGTTCCTTGTTCTTTACATTCTATCCAACATTTATCATTTCTTGTCTGAGAATAGCCATTCGTAATCTACAGTGTCAGTGCAATCCTTATCAAAATCCCAATGGCATTTTTCAAAGAACTAGAAGGAATAATTTTATAATTTATATGGAACCACAAAATGCCCTCAATAGTCAAAGTCATCACGAGAAAGAATAAAGTTGGAGGTATCATGCTCTCTGACTTTAAACTATACTACAAAGCTAGAATTTAAAAAATTTAGTAATCAAAACAATATGGTATTAACATAAAAACAGACACATAGATCAATGAAACAGAATAGAGAGTCCAGAAATAAAGTCATACAAGTATGGTCAATTAATTTGACAAAGGAGCCAACAATATACAATTAGAAAGGACAGACTCCTCAATGAACAGTGCTGGGAAAATTGGACAGCCACATGCAAAAGAATAAATGCACTGTCTTATACCATACATAAAAATTAACTCAAAAAAGATTGAAGACTTGAATGTAAGACCTGAAATCATAAAACTTCTAGAAGAAAACATAGGCAGTAAGCTCCTTGACATGGATCTTGGTGTTGAATTTTTGGATCTGACTCCAAAAACAATACAAAAACAATAAACAAATGGGACTATATCAAACTAAAAGGCTTCTGCATAGCAAAGAAAACTATCACCAAAATGGAAAGGCAACCTACTGAATGGGAGAAAATATTTATAAATCATATCTCCAATAAGGGGTTAATATCCAAAATACATAAAGAAAAAACTCAATAGCAAAAAAAAAAAATTCTGATGAAAACAATGGACAGAGAATCTGCGTAGACATTTCTCCAAAAAAAATGACATACAGATGGTAACAGGCACATTAAAAGATGTTCAACATCACTAATTATCAGGGAAATGCAAATCAAACCACAATGAGATAGCACTTCAAGCCTGTTAAAATGGCTGTTATCAAAAAGACAAAAGTATTGGAAAGGATGTGGAGAACAGTTTAATTATAAAGACTTGAGTTGAAAATAAAAGTATGCAAACATAAAAACGTAAGAAATTTGACTGCATTTATATGAGATAAAACTGACTTGAATACAGGGTATATAGCTAAAATTTTAGAACAGGGTTTGGGGGCCTTGTCACAGTAATAAAGGAGACTTCAGAACTTAATAAACACAGAACTGGGTATCTTGTTGGTAAAAGCCAGAGAGATCCTAGATATGCTTAGATTAACCAGAGTTTACATCCCACTATCATTATGGCAAGTAAGTTTCCCCATGTCCAGAGGCATCAAAAGACAGAAGCAAAATAAGAGGAGAGGGGTTAGGAATTTGAATTGGTTCAAGTAACTTGAAAGAAACTAAATTATAATTAAGAAGACATAACTTAATTTCAAATGCTAATGTTTTCCCTCACGTCAATGGAAGTAAGATCTTATAAATAAGTTGAAATCACTAACAGAAAAACAAGTTTTCATTTCTTACTTCTGAATTCTAGAATGTAATTTTTATATAGTCCAAATATGTAGACTTTTTAAAAATAACATTTTTATTTTATTTTATATTTTTAAAAATATTTTATTTATTTATTTATTTGAGAGAGAGAGAATGAGAGATAGAGAGCACGAGAGGGAAGAGGGTCAGAGGGAGAAGCAGACTTCCTGCTGAGCAGGGAGCCCGATGTGGGACTCGATCCCGGGACTCCAGGATCATGACCTGAGCCGAAGGCAGTCGCTTAACCAACTGAGCCACCCAGGTGCCCAACATTTTTATTTTAAACACGTTTTGATTTTAAGAAAATTGCAAAGAAAGGACAGAGAGTTCCCATATACCATGTACCCAGTTTCCCTTATTATTAAGATCTATGTTAGGGGGCACCTGGTGGCTTAGTTGGTTAAGGTTCTGCCTTCTGCTCAGGTAATGATCTCAGGGTCAGGGATCAAACCTGAGCCCAGCAATGGGCTCCCTGCTCAGTGGGGAGTCTCCTTATCCCTCTCCCTTTGCGCCTCCCCTTTGCTTGTGTTTTCCCCACCCCCCCAGCCCCACCTGTGCTCTCTCCCCACCCCTGTGTGCGCACCAACCCCCTCTCTCTCAAGTAAATAAAATCTTTAGAAAAAAGAAGATCTTAATGTGAGTATGAAAGAAAAGTCAGTTGCCAGGATGGAAGAGGAAATTGCTCCTCAACCACAATCATGAAAGTAAGAAAATAAGTAGAAAGATACATAGGCTTTTGAGCTATAAAACTGATTGGGAGTAAATCTTATAGAAGGATTAAATGAAGGCCTTCACACCATTATCAAAAACTCTGAATGGGCTAATGTATTTCAGAGGAA
Source organism: Zalophus californianus (assembly GCF_009762305.2). Lineage (NCBI taxonomy): Eukaryota > Metazoa > Chordata > Mammalia > Carnivora > Otariidae > Zalophus > Zalophus californianus. The sequence continues at coordinate 64,663,640 of NC_045599.1, read as the reverse complement.
AGATCCAACTCATTTTGTGGCACCTTTCAGTTACATAAAATCTTTAAAGAGAATATGTGTGTGTATCATCAAAACCTGATACGCTAAACTAAAATTATATTGAGAGAGAGAATGTGAGAGAGAAAGAATATAGCACATCTATAGCACATCACCCAGAAACTGCGAATTTTGAATCTGATAGTGTCATTGAACATCGCAAAAGCAGATTGTGGTGGTTGTAGGGTGTTCAGAAATAGTCCTGACACATGATAAGATTGTATATCCATGTTTCCCTTTGAAAGAAAGTGTGGCCATCTGACTAGATTTGATCTATATAATGTGCATGGAAGTGATGAATAATACTTCCAGGTAGAAGCTTTAAGAGCCAGTATACAATTCACCATTTTCTCTTTCCCTGCTTTGGTGACTGAATCATGTATTAAGATTGAACATCTGTCATCTTGGGTCTCTGAGTGACAATGATCCGAGGTTTACAGAAATTTTAAGTAAAATACCCAAGGCCACACAATCTGTTGCAAAACAAAGATGGGAATGAAACATTTGCCTCTCATCATAGTAAAAGTGTATGTTCTTAACCACACTATTACAACAGAAAAATAGACACAGCAAAGGAATAGCAGTTCACAGAAGAGTAAGTACAATTGGTCCAAAATATATGAAAATATATACTTCAGAAAAAAACAGAATGAGTATTTAGGAAAAATAACAGATCATGCTGTTGCCTATTAATATATGTACACACACAATCACACAGAAGGTGCAATATTAGAGATAATGCAATGAAATAACTGTCATGCATTGTACATGGTATTATTTAAGCATGTTCTTTATGGAGAGTAACTTGACAATATTTACTTAATGCCTGATAATGTGCATTCCCTCAGATCTAGCAATGACAGTTCAAGGAAATTATCATAAACATAATTTCACTAGCACACAAATCTTAATGTGTATGGATATGTAAAATGCTTTGTCACTTCCAATAATATTTTATAGGCCAGTAAAAGTTATATAGTCTTGTCAAATTTCTACACACAGAATGCAGTGTTACCAAATGCTTGGAAGAAGGATAATTAGAATGATCCCTAATGTTGGGCTGACCATGTATCATATATTCATTATACATTTCCCCTTATGAGAAATATTCTGACCCTCTCCCAAAGGGTATCAGACTAAAGTCTTAATCATGGCATTGAACTTAAAGGTAAGGATGCACTTTAGTTCCAGGTTCCAGTTCTGCATATAAGGAACTTGGAAGTCATCACTCTGTCCTAACAATAGTTACAAAGCTGAACAGACTGAAAAATCAACAACTCTTTTGGGGAGGACACAGGGCAAACTGCTGCCCTCAAGATTAGAGAGACAGAGAGGTGAATTGTAGGAGTCATGGCTCACCAGAGCTGATACTCAGAGCAGAAGCCACCACAGGAATGAGTGCCAGGGCAGGAAAACCTGAACTATGATTGACAAGTGGATGGAGGCTCAGTGTGGACAAGGTGGAAAATTAAAAATTCTAGGGATACCCAGTCACAGGAAGTGGGGGGGTCTCGTAATATTAGGTTTGCCTCCATTAACTCCAGGAACTCAAACAGCTTCCCACAGTAGATATCTGAAAAAAATCCCCTTGTGCTTTCAGCGGGAGGAGGGGTAAAGGAATGATTTTGAAATATGCCAGAGCATTTTGTTCTTCTTAGCAAGGTTTGAACTCAGGGCAAATTAATGAACTTAGAGCCTAAGTTGCTGGGGGGTTATTTAATTGACATGGGCACACTTAACCTCAAGAGGTTAGAGAAATACAGTCTTACGGTGCTCCCCAACTCCCCAAAAAAGAACTGAAATATCAGTGGGTATTTCTAATGAGACTTGTAAAATTAGTTGCACCATTACCTTGGCACTGATAAGCCTGTATTTGTATCCATTATGCTTTGTGCAGACCACTATTTAGCTTTTATCTTACTGTTATGTTTATTATGATTAGCATCCCCAACTAGGTTATAAACTTATTAAGTCATAACCTATAGGGTTTTTTGTTTGTTTTTATATTTTTCTTTTTTTACCTCTGTTATGAAGTAGAATGCAAGTCATGGTTCTGAGTATGTGCTCCAGAAATGCAATTTAAATGATTGCCTGCCTGATTTCTTTTCCCCAACTATTGTAAGTATATACCATGTTATCAAGTTGGAACATATAATCAGTATAATTATCTGCCTTTCAAAATATCACAGTTTAAATTAATTAAATTATATTAAATATTTTACAGTAAATGAACAATATATAGCATGAATTACCATCTTTTCAGTTTCCAAGAATAGTTTTCTCACTGCTTGCTGCCTAATTGCTTCACCAATATGACTTACTATATAACTGTTGAAAAATACCAGGCAGGTATTTATAAATATGTGGAAATCTGTGTACTATTAACCTGAGTCTTAGTCCATATTTTCATGGCCTGTTTTCTTCTCGCAGTGACTTAGTTCAAGTATAAGGGAGTCTGGTCTCTTTCCATCCTTGAGATGTACCACCTCGAGATTTGTGCTTTTATTATAGAGTGTGCATAAACATTCTTTTGTTTTATCTGAAATAATTTCAGTAGTAAATGGAGTTTGGGGGACATAAAAATAAATGGGTTGCTGTCCAAATGTGATCAACATGGAGCAGAAAGAAGAGAATGGAAACAAGCATATACAATATGCAAAAATAACTGAAAATGAAGCATACCCATATACCTGGCATCAGAGGTGATGAGGTGAAATGTCAGCTCCTTCATCTCACTCCCTTCTAACTCTAGTCAATATTAGAATGAGAGCCCAAGCGACTTTTACCTGGATTTTAGAGAACGAAACTCCAGTAGTTATCTAGTTTATCATCTCTGTCCTGCAAAACCTGAATTTTAGAATAAGTTGTTTGGAGGTAGGGATAAAGTATGCTTATTTGTAGATGTGTATAACCATAGTGCTACTGTGACTTTAAGTATTATGCCTTCCATGTTTTTCATTTGACCATGTAAGCTGACCATATTTCCTCAGCTAATTAATTGAGAGGACAGGATATTGAATACTGGAATTATGATTTAATTATATTGACTTTAAGTTCCTTGAAGGAAGATTATGTGTTTTATATTTCCTTTGTATCTACACAATGTTGAATACGTAAACATCGCTCAGTACGTTTACTGTGTAAATATATTAAGTAATGAAATATTTATATTTAACATTCTGGAGATGGTAACATAACCCCAAGTGAAATATTTTAGGTACTAAAATAGGCCAGGCACTTGGGGACAAGAAGAAACTGATGGAGGCCTGGTTTTATGATTCCAGGGAAAACTGCCATCTCCATCTTTGCGTCAAGCCTGTTTGGATAGTAAGTTACATGAATTTCACTTGGTGTCCCCTCCCCCATATAAATTAATTGGTCAAAGATGAGGCTTGATTAAAAGGACTATATCCTAAATTTTATGATAAAATAGAAAATGAAGATCTTGTCTTATTATAATTCTGGAATTAGTCCTCAGTAAAATCTGATATTCCTAAATATTCTAAGGTCATTCCCCCAACTTTTTTTTTTCAGAACTCTGTGGTAAATTTTAGTAATTTTAGTCATTCCTTGGTCTGAGAAATCAGAAACATAGATTTAAAACATGCTGATTGTAAAGGATGGTTATTTCCCTTTTTTTACATAGGAAAACTCTTTAAGTTCCTTGTATAATAGTGAGGTGGAACAGATCACTCTTAAGTTCTAAATCAATGTCTGTTTCAGGTAAGAAAATAGTTACCTTAAGTATGTTCAAATTATCTTACTTCTAAAGGGAAGTTAATTTTCAGTGAAAAACAATACAGTTCCAAAAGGAATTTTTCAATAATAAACTACATGCATTGATTTTTAAAACTTTTCAAAGCAAGTACAGATTTTCTCAAACGGTGCTAAAAGAGTGGCTAACACTAAAATGCTGTCCCATATTGCCAAATATATGTTTATTTTCTGTTTATGAGGATGTTTGATTTTTTTAAATAAAATATTTTGGGAAAAAGATGGATAGCTTAGAAAGTATGCTAACATGTCAGAATAGGCTTAATTTGTGTTTTATTTTTATTCTATAAAGAATCTTAGACTTTTAAAATTCAAACTATATTTCTAGGATTTTTATGTAATTTAAAAAATGGGCATATACACTAAATTGGAATTTTCCCAAGTAGTTATTTAAAAGAACACTTGTGTCAGTTCTTAAGGATAAAAACCAGCAGATATATGAGAATCTTAGATTCTATTAAAGGACAATAAATCATGCTTTCTTATGGTGTCATAAATTTTTCCCCAAATGCTGAATCACTTCAAATGTGATATATCTACTTGTATTGCATTTTTATATTATTTAGTAACATTTACATTATCCTTTTATTATTATTATTATTGACTTGCTTCAGGTCACAGAAAGATGAGTCCAACAAGATTTAAAGAAAATTAGACTTTTTTGAGGTTTTTAAATTTTATTTTATGTTATGTTAATCACCATACATTACATCATTAGTTTTTTTTTTTTTTTTAATTTTTTATTGTTATGTTAATCACCATATATTACATCATTAGTTTTTGGTGCAGTGTTCCATGATTCATTGTTTGCGCATAACACCCAGTGCTCCATTCAATAGTTCCCTCTTTAATACCCATCACCAGGCTAACCCATCCCCCCACCCCCTCCCCTCTAGAACCCTCAGTTTGTTTCTCAGAGTCCATCGTCTCTCATGGTTTGTCTCCCCCTCCGATTTACCCCCCTTCATTTTTCCCTTGCTACTATCATCTTTTTTTTTCTTTTTTTTTTAAGATTTTATTTATTTATTTGACACACAGAGAGAGCGAGAGAGAGAGAGAGGGCGAGAGCACAAGCAGGGGGAGCGGCAGGCAGAGGGAGAAGCAGGCTTCCTGCATGAGCCGGGAGCCTGATGTGGGGCTCGATTCCAGGACCCTGGGATCATGATCTGAGCTGAAGGCAGTGGTTTAACCAACTGAGCGACCCAGGCATCCCCCCCCTTTTTTTAACATATAATGTATTATTTTTTTCAGAGGTACAGGTCTGTGATTCAGCAGTCTTACACAATTCACAGATTCTGAGATGAGTTTTAAAAAGCCTACTACTTCGACTTTCTGAAAGCTTGTCAAAGATTTACCATTTTGTCTATGTCCTTTTCTATGTACTAAACAATAATCTTTTCAAGGAGTTCCTGCCCCAGGAGAGATAAGCCTGATTAACTTCCATATGAAGTTTTATTTTTTTTCTCTTCCTTCTTCTTCCTTCTTCCTCTTCATCTTCCTCCTCCTCTTTTTTTTTCTTTTTTGAGATCCAAGCTCTTCTCCATGATTGCTTATATCAGTGCTCTATTCCTCAAGTTACTTCATTTTGTTTGTTTGTTTTATTGGTTGTTTAACATAGGATTGCTTTTTTTTTTTCAGTCACTCTCCTAGCTTAAAGATTCTATCTCACATTTATTTCCCTATTTCCTACTTGGCTAATTATTTTAGAAATCTTAATATTCTCATTATCCTTTCTTTAGTTATATAATGCCATTTCTTAATAAAAATTTGTAAGATTATCATTGGAAATACATACCTATTAGCCATCGTCCACACGATATGACTTTCCATGTTCCAAAGAGATAAAATATTCTCATTATCCTCTTAAATGTGTGAAATTTGAGAGATGACTGTATAACGTTTTGATATGAGGTAGAGCAAGACAGTTTCAGTTCCAGTGCATTGCTGGTAAAGAGACTCCAGAGAGGGCAATACGTGGTGAGGAGCAGCTCTGGTTGGAAACATTTGCTATTTTCCATGGATACTGGGGATGGGGTATGCATAATAGGCTCTGGTAGGCCAGTGCCAGCTGGTTCCAACAAACGACTCTTTCCTTCCCACCCACTCCATCTCTCTTTCATGCTGCCTGACATTTCCCCTATTGGAATCATTTTTCAGTGTGAGGTATTGCTTTCTTAATTCCCTAATTAAAATTCAATTGTTCTTTCAGTAAGTATGCACCAGCTATCCATGTGGTTGGGACTAATATAACTCTGTGTATGGAGAGCTCACAGAAAGACAAATAGGTAGACACCAATTATATAGGAAAAGAGAAAAAACAAGTACAAAATATACTGGGGAGGTAAGTAAATCCTCCCACAAGAAATTTTATATTTACAAGGATTAAAATGCACAGATACTGTATGTACAGCTTGATAAGTTTTGACAAATACATTCATGTGTACAATGATGTACTCTATAACCCTATGAAGATATAAACAGTTTCTGTCTTTCTGGTTTCTCGTGCTTCCTCCTGGTCAACCCTGATCACTCACCAGAAGAAACGACTGTTCTGATTTCAGAAACAAATGATTAGTTTGCCTGTAGTTGTAGAAATTCATGAGAATATAATAATAGACTCATAAATGCATACTCTTTTGAGTCTGGCTTCTAGCAAAATATTTTTGAAGTTTATCCATATTGTTAGGGGTATTTGTAGCTCATTATTTTCTACTGGCATTGTATAATATTTATTTTTCTTTTTTTATAATAGCCATCTCTTGACAAAGGATGTTTGATTTGTTTCAAGCTTTGGCTATTATGAATATTAGCTTTAATAAACCTTCATATACAAATATATTTGTTGGCATACATTTTTATTAACCTGGGTTAATTAGGAACAGAGTTACTGAGTCACAGCCTAGATGAATATGGAACTTTATTAGATACTGCCAGGATAGTTGTTACAGTTTTTGTACCAGTTTGCACTCCCTTGGTTATTGCACGTACTTGCATACATCTGATGTATTGGTCTTTAATTGTCCATTCTGGCAGACCTGTAATGGTATCTTATTGTAATTTTAACTTGCATTTTCTTGACGACTGATGATATTGAATGATTTTTAAGATGTGTATTGAACATTTGCCCATTTCTGTACTACCTTTTGTAAAGTGTTTCTTAAACGCATTTAACTTTTTATTGAGCATTTTGTCATTTTTACTATTGAGTTGTAGGAGTTTTATATATATTCTGTACACATGGCTTCTTTCTTGTCAAATATATGAGTTGTGAATATTTTCTGTATATAGATTATTTATTCATTTTCTTAAAAGTTCTTTTGATGAGAGAAGAGTCTGTAGTTGTTGAAATACAATTTAGCTTTTTTTTCTTTTGTAGATCTGCTTTCTGTTTTCCCTTTTAAAGAAATGTTGCCAGCTCCAATTATGAAGATAGTTTGTTTCTTCCTACATGCTTTAAAATTTTTGCTTTAATATTTATGTTTGTGATCCATCTGAAATTACTTTTTATGTATGTTTGAGGTAACAGCAATTTATGCTTTTCCATATAGAGTTGTTCTAGCACCATTTGTGGAATAAAACCGTTGATTTCTTCAGTGCCTTTGTTAAAATCACTTGACAGCCTGAATCTATTTCTAGGCTTTCTTTTCTGTTCCATAGTTTATGTGCCTGTGCTTATGCCTTTACCAGCCTGTTAATCCCTCTAGCTCAGAGTTGGCTGAAATTGGGTAGTATGATTCTTCTGACATTGTCCTTCTTTTTCAAGATTGTTTTGCAGATAAAGACTTCACATATTCCATTTTTTGTGTTATTCTTGCCATATTGGGGGGAAATTTTCCATTGTATCCAAGATACCCTGTTTTTTAAATAAATGTGTTTGTTATAACCTGTTGTTATGCTTGTAATAATCTGAAGTGGCATCCTCCCTTTCATTCCCTCTACTGGTAAATTTTTTCTCTCTTTTTGTCTTAATAATTCTATTAGTGGATCTTAAATTGCTTTAATCTTATCTAAAGAACTTTCTTTCTTTTTGTTTGTTTATTTTCTGTTTTCTTGATATCCACACTTGCCTTCTTATTATTTACTTCCTCTCCCTAGTGTGTGTTTAATGTATGCCCCTCTTTTTTTGCAAGTTGTCTGAGGTGGAGTATGCATCATTGATTTTAAACCTTTCTTATTTTCTAATATATTTTTTCCAGCAACTATATTATTGATTTATAATTGAATTTTATTAGGGTTAAAGAACTAATTTTTTTTTTGAAGATTTGCCTCTGTTAAAATTCATGAAAATTTGTTATCTGGCCAAACAAATGGTCTGTTGCAGTGAATGTTCTTTATGCACTTACAAAGAATATCCTTTATACTGGTTTTGTTTTGTTTTTTTTGGTATATTACTCTATCATGTCAATAAGGTTACATTGGTTTATCTTGTGCAGTGTTCTTAACTCTAGTGATTTTTGTCTATTTTTTTTAGCCATTATGGAGAGAGTTTTTAACTCCAACTTTATCTATCTGATTCTTTATTTTGAAGATTTAATTAATTTTACACATATTTAAGACTGTAATATCTTTCTAATGAAACGTACTTTTATCATTGTGGTATTTGTTTTTTTTGTCTTGTTTATTATTTTTTCTGAAGTATACTTTGCCTGATATCAACATAGGCAAATAGGTTTTCTTAAGTTTAGTGTTTGTATGTTGTATCTTTTTCCCATATTTTTCAGTTTTGTCTATCACATATGTATACATGCTTATTTTATAAATATCTTCTCTGATTTTAATATAGTTAAACCTTCACATTTACTTTATATTTATATTTTATATTTAAAGTATGACATAGGTACTTATATGTTAAAATATAGAATAAGTTTCACACTTATGGTTCTGTAAAATTTTCAGCCATTATTTCTTCAAATATTTTTTTTCCTCTATAATTATTCTTCTCTAATTCTTGGATTCAAGATACATACATTAGACTACTTAATATTGTCCTACAGGTCATCAAAAGATTATTCTCTTTTTCATTCCTTTTTCCACTCTTTTTTAACTTTGCTTAATTTCATTTGCTATATTTTTAAATTCATAGACCTTTTAATCTTCAGTATCCAATTTACTGTTAAGTTTATCTAGTGAAAGTTTAGATATTTTATTTTTCTTTTGTAGAATTTTCATTTGATTCCTTGAATAGTTTCTGTTTCTTTTCTGATGTTGCCCATTTATTCACACATTATTTTATTCTTTATTGCTTGAATGCTAATTCGAATTTGTGACCTGTCTCTAGGTTTTGTTCTATTGATGGGTTTTTGCCCCACAATGGATTTCATTTTTTCTGTTTCTTCACATGCCATGTAAACTTGTAATTGAAAATTACTGATCTTTTGGATGACTACCTTGTTGAAATTCTAGATTTTATTTCTTTAAAGATTGTAGATTTTTATTCTTGCAGGCAGTGTATTTATGATTGGATCAGATTGCTCTGTCAAGGTTTATTTGAGGCCTAGTTGGGGCAGATCCAGAATAGCCCTTTCAGGAAGGCTAGAGTAGTTGTAATTCAAGAAGACATGGCCTCCGGTGGATGTTTTCTTCCAGGCTTTCTTCCTGTGAGTCTTAACCCTGCACATAGATAGCTTATAATTTGGCCAGAGACACAGAGTACTACATGTGGATTTCTTAAGCTTATTCTCTGTATGGTTCTCTTCTCTCCAGTATGCTCACCATCAGATTTCAGCCTGTCCTGACCTGTGACTTCTGTTTCCTGTACCCAGTGAGATTGTTTTATGGAATACATAGTTCAATTTCTTGGAGAAATATTTCTCCAACCTGGTATCAGTGGAATCCTGGGCTTACTTAAAAGGGTTCTTGTAAGTTTAAATTTTGTTTTGGTGTTCGTATTTAAGTTTGAAAATTTTGAATAAAATTAACAAAATTCAAGCAGTTTTGAGGTACACCTGAAGTTGTAGGATGGCTATGATTGAAGCCAAAATTGCAAAATTGCATATTTTTTCTCTTCATGTCTTATCAGCATAGGAAAGGAAGAAAATAAAAGTGGTTTTGCATGATTTTTGTATTAGCAGGACAGTGTTCTCAAAACATTAAGGAAGTGGGAGAATATAAAATGCTCATTTAAAGCAGACACTTCCCAAATGCAAGCTGGTGCAACCACTCTGGAAAACAGTATGGAGGTTCCTCAGAAACTTGAAAATAGAGCTACCATACGATCCAGCAATTGCACTACTGAGTATTTACCACAAAGATACAAATGTAGGGATCCGAAGGCGTACGTGCACCCAATGTTTATAGCAGCAATGTCCACAATAGCCAAACTGTAGAAAGAGCCAAGATGTCCATCGACAGATGAATGGATAAAGAAGCGGTGGTACATATACACAATGGAATATTATGCAGCCATCAAAAGGAATGAGATCTTGCCATTTGCAACGACATGGATGGAACTGGAGGGTATTATGCTGAGTGAAATAAGCCAATCAGAGAAAGACATGTATCATATGACCTCACTGATATGAGGAATTCTTAATCTCAGGAAACAAACTGAGGGTTGCTGGAGTGGTTGGGGGTGGGAGGGATGGGGTGGCTGGGTGATAGACATTGGGGAGGGTATGTGCTGTGGTGAGCGCTGTGAATTGTGCAAGACAGTTGAATCACAGATCTGTACCTCTGAAACAAATAATGCAATATATGTTAAGAGAAAAAAGAAGAAGAAGATAGCAGGAGGGGAAGAATGAGGGGAGTAAATTGGAGGGGGAAATGAACCATGAGAGACGATGGACTCTGAAAAACAAACTGAGGGTTCTAGAGGGGAGGGGGGTGGGGGGATGGGTTAGCCTGGTGATGGGTATTGGGGATGGCACGTTCTGCGTGGAGCACTGGGTGTTGTGCACAAACAATGAATCATGGAACACTACATCCAAAACTAATGATGTAATGTATGGTGATTAACATAACAATAAAAAAATTCAAAGAAGAAAAAAAGCGGGCACTTCCCAAGAGATTCATAAATCAGATAGGCTTAAGTATCATATTTCTTTTACACAAAGGTAATAGGCACATCTCAAGCACTTCCAAAGAAAGTATTTCAATCCCAAAATTTGATCAAATTATTCAGTTTGTACATCTAACATTTGACTCTACTTGAAAATGTATGAAAATTGTGACGTTTGTAAAACTCCACTTGAATGTATTTATATATCTCAACCATATACAAAGCTAACTACCGCCTCTCTTCCCTCTAAAACCATGCCAACCATATCATTTTCTTTAAGGTGGAACACTTTAGAGCATAAAAGTGTAAATTAGGATAGTCTCAGAAAAACAAAAGAGGTGTGTTAACCCCAGCCATGGTTGTAATGGTACCATAATCCACTCACTTATTAATGGTAGAAACTATTTTTTTAATGGTAGGAACTGTTAGTATATCTTCATTCTATGTTTTCTTTCTCCATCCTCACACCCAATCCATCAAAAATTATTGATTGTATTATCTACAAAATAAACCTGATATATGTCAATGTATTTTAATTTCTACTGCTACCACCTTGATAGAGAAGATAAAAATTTCTCATGTTGACTGCTCTAACAGCTTTTCTATATCTACTCCTTGTCCCCTCAACTACACATTCCACAGGGCAACAAAAGTGCCATTAAAATGTACATTAGATCATGTTAATATCTCCATTAAAATCCCTTTAATATCTTTTCACTGCAATTCTTTTTATTAAAGATTTTATATTTTTAGAGCAGTTTTAGGTTCACAGTGGAACTGAGGGGAGAGTATAGAGATTTTCTGCCCTTATGCATGTATAGCCTCCCCTGCATCAGCATCTCCCACTAGTATGTATAGTTGTTCCAATTGATGACCCTATATTGACACATCATAATTTCCAAAGTCCATAGTTTGAATTAGTGTTTACATTTGGTATTGTACATTGCGTGGGTTTTGGACAAATAGATATAATGACTTGTAGCTGTTGTTATAGTACCATAAAGTGTATTTTCCACTGCCTTAAAAATCCTCTGTGCTTATCCTTCTGCCTTTCCCTCCATCCTCACCCAAGCTCCTGATACCACTAATCTTTTTACTGTCTCCATAGTTTTGCCTTTTCCAGAATGTTGTATAGTTGGAATCATACATTATGCAGACTTTTGTGAATGGCTTCTTTCACTTAGTAATACGCATTTAAGTTTCGTGTCTTTTCATGGCTAGATAGCTAATTTCTTTTTAGCACGAAATATATCATTCCCTAGATGTATCACAGATTATTTATCCATTCCCCTGTTGAACATCGTTGTTTCCAAGTTTTGGTAATTATGAATAAAGCCCCTGCAGTCAAGTGTGTGCAGGGTTTTGTGCAGACATAAGTTTTCAGTTCCTTTTGGTAAATACCAAGGAGTATGATAGCTGGATCTTATGGTAAGAGTATGTTTTGTAAGAAACCTCCGAAGTGTCTTCCAAAGTGGCTGCACCATTTTGCATTGCCACGAGCGGTGAACAAATGTTCTTGTTGCTCCACATCCTTGTCAACATTTTATGTCAGTGTCCTGGGTTTTGGGCATTCTGATAATCGTGTTGTGGTATCTCAGTGCTTTTTCAATTCCCACTACAATTAAGATAAAAAATTAGGCATTCTTTTCATGACTCACCAAGATATGTCATACTAAGGTCCTTACCTAACTTTCAGTTTAACTGTTTATGACCATCCTTCTCAAGTGCTGTCTTTTAGCCCAAGTGATGATTAAGTTCATCAGCCACCGCAAATTCTTTCCAGGCAGAGGGTCAACATGCATGCTTTTCCTTCTGCCGGGAGGGTTCCACTTCTACTCTAATGGACTTGTGATCCATTAGGTATCAGCTTAAATATTTCCTTTTCTGAGAGATTTTCTCCAATAACCACCCCATGTGAATGGGTGTTTTATGCCGTTCTGTAGTTTTTCCATCTCCATCTTTTTTAATTTCAGTTCATTATTACAAGTATTATAATTGCAAATACTTAGTTTCACTTTATAATCTTTTTCCCTGACTAGAATAAAAAAACAGTGATGATGGTATCCAAATCTATCTTATTTCCAAGATATTCTGATACCACATAATTTCCAGTAAATAGTGGAACCTTAAATATTTATTGACTGCTGAGTAAAATGAATTGTTATAAAGAACATTGACTTGTTTCCATTCACCTCTCATGAAATGGATGGAACTTATTTTGGAGAGAAATCTTAAAGGTCATTTAGTTAAATAGCTGACTTCACTGAGACTCCCTTTGACAGATAAAATATCCAGATTTTGTTTGAGTGCTTCACCCTGAGAAGATTAGCAGTGTCATCCTCCTGAACATACATAGAGACTGAAGTAAAGCAGAAAAAATATCCTCTCTAAAAATAAATACCTTTTTTCAAAGCTAAATAATAAAGTCCAAAGAAAATCCAGAGTTTGCTGTTTTCAGTGGTTTGCCTGTATTTTCTGCATTGCTAATGCCTTTCAAATGTTCTGGGTGCTGGAAAGCAGCATGAGTAATTAAAAATGCTAACAAGCAAAGCAGTTTCAATAAGTGCAAACAGGACAATGGCAGTTTACTGACACACTTAGTTCCAACTTATTTTCTAATAATATTTCGTATATATATTTTGTGTGTGTGTGTGTGTGTGTGCACGAGCATACACTTTCACACGCACGCTTCTTTTCTTTTGTTATGCCAGGACAGAAGTTCTGTCTATGTCAAGTTATAGAAAATCTCAACTCTCCCAGACTTGGACCATGCTTCTGTGAATCCCAAATTCAGTTTCCTAATGTTTGAGTACTTTTTTCATTTCTTTTGCAGATTTCCCTTAGCTTTGTAGTATAATAGTGTGTGGCTACTTTGCTTGTTGTGTTTATTGTGGGAAGGTGCTATCATATAGTTAAAGTTTTCTGTAAGTATATAGTGACAGTTTCATATAGCATTGACTTTTTTCTTGACCGGTTATATATGTCAATAACAATACTCTAAAACCAGTGAAACTTTTATTTTAATAGGTATGAAGATATGGTTTCCTAACATACCTCCTAAGATGTATGCTGAATGCAGAATATGCTATCATAATATGTAAAACTAGAAAAGAATACCCCTAGGCCTTTTTCTATTAATTTGGCAGAAATAGATGATAATATTTTTAGACTATAAAAGTCTTTGTTCTTATAATAATTACTCTTGACATTCATATCTCTAAATATTAGTAAATGGTGAATTTGTATGTTTCCATTATTAAAAGTCATTCTCTAATACTAAAAATCCTTCTAAAATATTTCTTTGAATGTCTGATTATAAACATTCAAATATGGTACTGAAATATTGTTTTAGATTAGGATGTCCTTTGCACATAGTCTTCACTCTATCATGAATGGAAGTTAAATTTTCCCTTAACTTCTCATTAAAATTGGTAATTAGTAGGCATTTGGATCAGATCCTAAAAATATAAATGTTGAGAGCCATTATTAAATTGTTTCAGGTGCTTTAAAAACCCCCACACATTAGTAATGTTTATCTATTGTATTCACTATGCTAAACAAATACCAAAACATCTAATCAATTTAGTAAATATTACAAATAAATTTTAGAAATCTGTCAACTGAGCAAAAGAAAAATGACTTTGACTAATTGAATTATCATCATATGGGAAAAATTTAAATTTGAATATATATAGAAATGTGTGTTTATGTTTCTTTGCATGTGTGTGTTGTGAAGGGAAAGAATGGATATCAGAATATGAAAACAGTTCATGGTACAACTGGTGTTTTGTTCCATTTTATGTTGTACATTTTTAGATTTTGAAGTGAGACAGAAATATTATGCCTCTTGAGCACTGGGTGTTGTATGTAAATGATGAATCACTAAATTCTACACTGAAACTAATGTTGTACTGTATATAAACTGACGAATTTAAATAAAAACATGAAACTAAAGAAAAGAAAAAGAAATATTGTGCCTTTTCTAAAGTAAAAGATTTATCTTTTTCATTTTTTTTCATTTTTGGACATATAGACTTAGAGTTGTGCATATTATGTCAAAAACTGAAACAAAACTAAAATCTCTATTTCCACAAACTTCTGCAATGCTATTAGCTAGAAAAACTATTTTCTAATCAGTTTGAATGCATCTGGGCTAAGTATTTTATAATATGGTTGTTTTTAATTATAAAATAGTATATATTGACTTTTAAAGTAATAGCAAGAGGGACTTTACATAAACTATGTTTAAAATTAAAATTTTTCTGTAAAAGTGTGTCCATATATACAGTTTGTACCTTACTTTCTCTTAATAATTATCACAGAACTATCAACAAAGATAACATACGTAAGATATTTTAGTTGAAAAATAAAATCCTTGAAAAGCAATATAAATGTATTTCTGGCTCATTTATCTCAGGTTTTGTATTTGTTTTGTGAAAGGTGTTACGTAAGGATGTTATCAGTTAACTGAATACGTTAATACTGACAAGTCAGTTTCCTGTTTCACTTAATTGGTGGTGACCTGTGGTTATCCTAAAAAGTTTAAATGAGATATTTCATGATGTCAGTCATACTAAGAATATAGAAAATTGCTGTGAATAGTTCTCCTGAAGATTTTGTAGGTTAAAAGTTACTGCCTAAAAATAAAAATATCTCTAACAGCAAGGACTACATTTTCGTTTAGATGTGTTTCTTTCCAGGGACTGGGGTACTTAAGTGCTGAGAAGCAAATAAAGTTTGCCAAGTTTTGCCTTCTTTGAGATACTGGTTTTACTTATTACAAGAAAAGAAGAAAAGAAAGGAAGAGTAAAATAAATGCTTATTTTTCTATTCATTGATTTCTTTCAAATTGCCACATAGAGCTGATGTGAAGGAGTTCTTTGAAGTTTATTTTCTTCCCAATGCTCTGGTACTAGAAATTTCTCATGCCTTTCATAATAGTGATTGAGCATGGTTGTGAAAGAAAAGCTTGAGCCACTGCTTTCAGTGACACCTCACTTTTACAGAAAGTGCTAAAGATATTAACTTTGTCATATGAAAGTCTGCCTGGCTTCAGTGTTTCAGATACAATATACCTGATTCATTCGAGTTTCATTAGTTTTGTTAAGGAAGCATGCAGCATTCAATAGCATGTAGCTTAACACTTTAAAACATGGTAATTTGAGGGGCGCCTGGGTGGCTCAGTCAGTGCAGCATCCTACTCTTAATTTCGGCTCAGGTCATGGTCTTGGGATGGTGAGATCGAGCCCCACATGGGGCTCCACACTTGGTGGGAAGTCGGCTTGAGATTCTCTTCCTCTCCTTCTGCTTCTCCCCAGCTTATGCACACACACACACACTCTCTCTAAAATAAATAAGTAAATCTTTTTAAAAAACTTGGTAATTTGAGACTTCAATAGGTCAAGTAACTCTAGAAATACAATTTTTTAAAATTCAATGGATGCTCTTTAACGCACTCGTTACTATTTGTAAGTCAAAAGCCACACAAAGGAGAAAAACATCTCTTGCAGAAATTGAGATAATACTTCTAATATCTGTCTGAATACCTAAAAGTTTACCGTGGTTTTAGATGAGTAAGTTCTAGAGATACGCTTTATGACATTGTGCCTATAGTTAAAAACATTAACCAAGTTGAACTGTATTGTACATTTAAGAATTTGTTAAGAGGGTTGATCTCATTTTATGTGTTCTTAACACACACACACACACACACACACACACACATCTTGGTTTAGATCGAATGAGTTTTAGGCATAAAAACTATTTGGGTTGGGAGAGTGCTTTGTGGAGTGCCTGGTAGGAAGAGAATCAAACATGTTCATTAGTAGCAGTAGGTTACCAGCTAGGTAAATATATCATATTTGCAAGGATTAAAACAAAATTCATTTCTGGTAGTTATTGCCTAAGTAATTTGGAAACAGTCCCCCCTGAGAATAACTAGAATATCTATACAATTTATTTTCTTTAATGTTTATTTGAAGATATTAGAAAGCTAACAATATAGCAAAGAAATCTGTAGTTAATCTTTAGGAGAAGAGGAAAATCTGGAAAAATGAGCTAAATATTGCAATAATGCAAACAAATCTAAGCCATACTGTTAGAGCCAGAGCAATGGTTATCCTGGGCAAGGAAGTTTAATGAATAGACCGAAGCAAGACAGGGTGCTCTGAGGTATTGGCACTATTTTTACTCTTGTTCTTATTCTGAGTGATAAGAGGAGTGTGCTTCAGTTGAGAAAATTTATTGAGCTGTACACTTACGGGAATCTTACTTCAACAAAAAGTTGAAAAACTTAGATGCAAAGTGACAAGAATAACAAAGACATTCTTGAAGAAGGTGGGAATACGGACTTTACCAAATCTGAAGACTTATTATACAGCTCTAATAATTAAGAAATTATATTATTAGTGAAACAGCCGACGAGCAAGGAAACAGAAGAGAATCGATAATAGACTTACACGTGTACATTGATTTATGACCAAAATCACATTATATTACCGTGGGACAAAGCATGATCCTCTCAATAAATGGTGCTGTTTCAGTTGGAAAAATCACAACCTGGCTCTTTATAACTTTATACGAAATCATTTTCAAAATTTATTACAGATCAAAATGTGAAAGTCTAAATAATAAAATATATTGAGAATATCTTTTTGATTTGGGGACCAGGGATATTTTAAACAGGGCACAAAATGGAATAAACAAAAAAAGTACAATTTAATAAATTGAACTGCATTGAAATTAACATCTGGTTATCAAAGGAGACCATTTAGAAAAGGAAAGGTGCAAAACGGGAGAAGATAATTGCAGTATATATAATTGGTAAATGGCTTATATCTAGGATGTAATAAAAACAAATAAACTTCCATCAGTCAGTCAAAAAATAAAGGTAACCAAATATGTGAAGAGACATACTATTGAGGTTGTAAGGTGGTGTATGAAAGAGTGCTCTATCTCATCAGTCATCGGAGAATACAAATTAAACCCAACATATACTTCTGTATACCTGCCAGAATAACTAAAATTAAAGAGACTGACAGTACTTAAAATTAGTAAGGATATTAAGCAGTGAAAACTCTTATATCCTGCTGTTACCATAAATGCATAAACCACTTTGGAAAATAGTTTGACCGTAGCTACAGATCTTAAACATGTATATCTTAAGATTTAGTTATGCCATATTTAATTAACTAACTGGAATTTAAATGAAAACTTGAAAAAAATATACCTTCAAAAAAAAAGAAATAAAAAGCATTCATACGTACACTGAAAAACTTGTAGAGAATGTTCATTGTAGTATTTGTAATCACTTCAGGTTGGAAACAACTGAAATGTCCGTTGCCAGGATAAATAAATCTATTTTATTTATCTTATTTATGTTAAGATATGTATGTACTTGTGTATAATAGTATACCATAATAAAAATGAACAATTATAACTATGAATTGTAACATGATGACTGTATCAAAAATGATATGCTATGGTGAGCGCTGTGAATTGTGTAAGACTACTGAATCACAGACCTGTACCTCTGAAACAAATAATACATTATATGTTAAAAAAAATAAAAGATATCAGGAAAGGAAAAATGAGTGAGGGGGAATCGGAGGGGGAGATGAACCATGAGAGACTATGGACTCTGAGAAACAAACTGGGGGTTCTAGAGGGGAGAGGGGTGGGGTGATGGGTTAGCCTGGTGATGGGTATTAAGGAGGGCATGTACTGAATGGAGCACTGGGTGTTATATGCAAACAATGAATCATGGAACACTACATCAAAAACTAATGATGTAATGTATGGTGATTAACATAACATAATAAAATAAAAAAAGTAAAAAAGAAGATACAGGAAATTGAAAGGTACATATAATGCAAGAGTCAGTTTATTTAAAGTTCAAAAGCAGGCATGACCTATATGTAGTGTTTAGAAGTCAAAGCATTCGTTTCCATCTGGAGAGAATGGTGGATGTACTAGAAAGCAAAAGGAGTACTTCTCAAGAGTTTTGAATATTCATAATATAGAATAGTCCATTAGCCTGAATTTATACTTAGTATCTATCTATCATCTATGTATATGTTATTTCACTCAGAAGGTTGAGAAAAATGTGGACTAGAATCAACATTTTAAATTCTGTTACAAAACAAGTCTTTTGTCAAGATATGATTTAATAAGATGATATGGGGCCAGTATGTTCCTCTAGATACAATAAAAATAACCTGTATTCACACTAACCAAAAGAGAAACAACTGATACTGCCTTAAGCAAAACAATTTTAAAAAAGGAATAAAATAGGTGAGGTGGATTAAGAGTACACTTACCATGATGAACACTGAGTAATGAATGATGATGTATAGAATTGTTGAATCACCATATTGTACACCTGAAACTAATATAGCATTCTATGTTAACTATACTGGAATTAAAATTAAAAATTTAATAAAAAATAAAAGGAATAACCTTTATTTTGTTTTATTTTTAAAGATTTTATTTATTTATTTGAGAGAGAGAGAAAGAGAGAGAAAGCACGAGAGGGAAGAGGGTCAGAGGGAGAAGCAGCCTTCCCGCTGAGCGGGGAGCCCTATGCGGGACTCGATGCGGGACTCGATCCTGGGACTCCAGGATCATGACCTGAGCCGAAGGCAGTC
The DNA here is from genome assembly GCF_009762305.2 of Zalophus californianus. Classification (NCBI taxonomy): domain Eukaryota; kingdom Metazoa; phylum Chordata; class Mammalia; order Carnivora; family Otariidae; genus Zalophus; species Zalophus californianus. The sequence goes on along the minus strand of NC_045599.1, from coordinate 64,644,188 downwards.
GCTTAACCACCTGAGCCACCCAGGCGCCCGGAATAACCTTTATTTTAAACAAATGAGCTAATATAAGACCAAAAACAGCAAGATGTGCCATTTTTAATGCTATATAATTCCACTTACATTGCAGTTTTCATAAATTGTTAATTTTTTAAAAAGAACTTCTTCTGACAAATTTAATAACTATGGGAGGTACTCATTACATATCCTAAGCATAAGAATTACCATTTCCTTTGTAAAATCTTTTTTAATGACACTGAATTGGGAATTCTAAGATAATTGTTTCTCTGTTTCAGCAGCTTATTAGTTATTTATTTAGCACAGATACATCCATGATGCTTTGGAATAAATAGAACTGCAAGGACTTACACATTAGATAATTAAGATGATAAAACAATGAAAATGAAAATAAACCTGCCCCATCTGAATAGAAGGACTATGGAAAGAAACTTCTACAGCATGTCTGTATTGTCATTGGCATATAAGATTGCTGAGTAAATCTGCCCATGTGTAAACCTCTAAGGATGGGGACTTACACATGGGCAGCTTTACTCAAACAATTTTATATGCCAATGACCATTCCGACATGTGGGAAATAAGAGAATAAAAATTGAAATATAATAGTGAGGGTGATTTGGTTTTGACCTAATAATCTGAGAGAATTAATATAATTGTCACTGTATTTCCTCACCAAATCTGCTGGGTTTTTTTTTACATTTCTCTAATCTTCGGAAATCAGTCTTCCTCTTTCACTGGTATGTTTCAGTCTCCAGTATCTACAGTGACCATACCAGGTTACAGTGAAGTATTACGTTAACTAAATGAATGGTTCTGGTGATAAAGATAGAGGAAATGCATGAAGTGAGTAAACAACTATGGCATCTCCGTTCTCTTCTTTGAGCTACAGCACTACACACTGATTAATAATCAGAGGGAATCCTGTCTTGTCAGCTTCTACTTTCCACAAAATGAACAAATGCATGCAAGGAAGAAGAATGGATAAGGTTCAAAATGACCATAATTCAACTTTGTGTTCTGTGTGTTTTACATGTTTGTTTTCTCTCCCTCCCTCCATCCTCCTTTGGCCTTAGTAATATACTTTTAGAAAAATTTATATTAAATACAACATGCATGTGGGTGCGCACGTACCTGTGGCATAATAAGCACTGTTTTATATTTTTTCTTTTTCTATGTTATTTGCTGGGGAAACATTCATAAATGGAAAAAACGGTTAAATAAAAATGGAAAACAAGCTAATTTGAACTGGAGTGGAAAGGAATTTTAAAAAATATATAATGTGGATCATTTGGAAGGCTCGTGTTTATTTTTTTAAAGAAAAGGAAATTAAGCACATGTTTTAGATTTTAGAAAGACAAAAATTCTTAAAGAGGACTGACTGTTTATTCAAGTTTTAAGGATCTTGGGATCATCTGTTAATGAATCATAGAGGCCTTGTGCATTTTGCAGTCAGCCAGAGAGCCATTTAGTTTTATGGTTTTCTCCCTTGAAAGCTCGCAGGGCACCTTATAATTCAATTATATTATAAGTACCCCTAAGACTTTTAATTACATAAGGTAGATGAGTTTAATTCTTGAATTTCTATGAGATATACTTGAACAAACATACATTGAAGTTTTGAGTCCTGCTTTCCCCTTGAACAAAAGAAGACATATAAATGACACTGTCTTAGTTATTAAGGAAAGTAAGCTGTCTTATTTTCACTCCAAGTTCTCTAAAGGACCTTTCTCTCAACTGACCCCACAAAAGATAATTTGGCAATTGCATTAGACACAGTATCATCTATAATATGCTAAGAAAGGGAAGAGCCTGAGAAGTCCTCAAGAAATTTCCCATTACTTCTGTAACTTTTCCCACCCTTATCCCTTCCTTAACCAAGACTATGCCATCGACTGGCTCTACAAAATCCAAGAAAGAATATTAGCAAAATAAATAGGTGACAAAACGTCCAATGTTATTAGGAGAATTGTGTTGCCATGTATTCTGTTCCCTTTTATATAAAGAACTGAATCCACTATGCAGGCTGAATTCAAGCCAAACCAATAAATAAATAAACAAATATGGGTTTAAATTATTTTTTTTCCTAGTTTGCTTGAGAGAGCACTAGTCCTAAGTGATGCTATCAGAATAAAGCCTAAATAAATTTAGGAAAAACTCTGTTCCATACATATATATTTCAAGGTCTCAAAATGAAAATTACTGTATTAAGACTTCTGAGATGTATTGCAATGGAGAAGTCTGTTTTGCACTTTAACACATTATCTCTCAAAACTATTGGCCCGAGAGCTCTATTCTCCAAGTACTTGCTATCTGCTTATACCAGTATTTTGCAGAATATACCTTTGATAAGCTCTTCTTTGATGTAAACAATAAATGTGTTTGGGAAAATGGTGTACCAAGCTAATTTTTTTACTTACCTACTATTCTAAATGAAATTATAAAGATTATAGTTTTAATAATCTCTAAATATGTGCTTGATACCTTTAGGATTTGGCATGTAGTTTTCTTGTACCAGAGAACATCTTTACTATGAAATGTTTATAAACAAGTGATAATAATTTTATATCTGAAGTAGCACATTTCTTTTCTTTCAAACACAGATACTTGCAGTAATTTGTCAAAGACATTTTATGAATATTGTAAATTAGTTCTTCTTTGCTTGCATTAACTGATTTAGTCATTCAGTACATATAGTTAGCTACTGTGGCACGCATGGAAAGAAATAATACTAAATATAATAATAATTTGTAATTAACAGTTATTAAGTACGTTCTATTTATTTCACATGTGTTATCTCGGTTCATTCCAAATAGTGCCCTATGAGGTGGAACTATTGTTGTTCCCATTTTCTAATATTAAAAAAAATAACTTAAGGACTAAGAAATTTGCCCAATATCACATCACTATTAAAATACATAGCTGAAATTTGACCCTTGGCAGTCTTGTCCCAGATTCTGTGCTCTGTACTATGCAATAGAATGAGTAATACAGAGATGAATAAGATAGGCTTCCCTTGGGAAGTTTAAAATCCACTGAAAGAACCATGCCTACGAATAGATATGGGAAAACAAATGGACAATGACAATAAAAGTGAAATGAGAGATTACAAAGAAATGAACATATCAAAGTCAAAGGAAAAAGTGAGAAGTTCAATGTTAGATAAGTCTAGCTACAGTGGCAGGGGTCATCCTGGTGGAGATAATAAAGAAAGAATTTATAATTCTTACAAGAGTTCCAGAAAGAAGTTAGCATGAATATATAATTATGAAGTTGTCAGGAGATGTGCTTGGATGGCTCAGATGGTTGAGCATCCAACTCTTGATTTCAGCTCATGTCCTGATTCTCATGGGTAGAGGGACTGAGACCCTATTGGGCTCTGTGCTCACCATGGAGTCTGCTTGAGACTCTCCCTCTCCCTCTGCCATCCCCGGACTTGTGCACAAGTTTTCTCTTTCTCTCAAATAAATAAATAAATAAATAGTTCTTTAAAAAAAAAAAAAGGAAATTGGGGCGCCTGGGTGGCTCAGTCATTAAGCATCTGCCTTCACCTCAGGTCATGATCCCAGGGTCCTGGGATCGAGCCCCGCAATGGGATCCCTGTTCAGTGGGAAGGCTGCTTCTTCCTCTCCCCCTGCTTGTGTTCCCTCTCTTGCTGTCTCTCTGTCAAATAAATAAATAAAATCTTTAAAAAAAGTGTAAAAAATAAAATAAAAAAGTTGTCAGGATATAAGTTGAAATCAAAGGAATCAAGTAAAGCAAGAAGATAATGTGACAGGATAAATCCTGGTTAATTTAGCAATTAGCCTGTAATATTAAGGAGTAGTGGATATTTTTCTTGCTAATGTTCTCAATGAACAGGAAACATTAATCCATTTATACTGCTCATTTCATAATATGGCTAAGTTATATGGGGAGCAATATAAATAATAAAAGAGTATGTATTTTAAAATTCTATAATGAATGGCATTTTTATTTAATTTTTTAATTTTTTAAATTTTATTTAATTTTATTTTTTTATTCAATTAACTTTAACAAATGTAACTTGTAAAAGAAAGGAGTAGAATTTCTTATCAATGTAAGACTATTTATAATTTCATCCTCTTTGTTAAGAATCAGAGTAGACACAATGAAGTTGTCATATGTGAGTGGTCAGGGAGTAACTGCCAGAAGGAAGAGAATTACATTCTCTGGGCTCGAAACACTAATACAGTTTCTGTATAAAAGATTTTCATTGTGGTGCAGGGTAGTTTCATGAGCAATGGTAATGAAAGTCACATTTTATCATAAAAGGCAATATAAATTCAAACCTTTTTTTTAAAAGTTCCTATTAACTTTACAAAAATAAAATTTTAAAAATTAGCAAGCATTTAAAGCTAAAAATATGCTTCGGAAGTTAATTTTATTATCACTCAAGTTATGAGTTAAGTTTTTACTCTACTCTTACTCTTAACTACATCTACAAACTGGCCTTTGTACATTTGAGTGTGCTTATGTGTATGGGGGGAGGCAGGCTGTGTATGTGTAACACTCATCTGGCGATTTTTCTGAGCACATAGCCTCCTAGATCTAGACATCAATATAGTTTTATTTTATGTCTTTGAGTAAGTGACCTTTCCATTTCCTGAAGTATAATACTGCCTATTCAATTCCAGTTCTTCAGATTTTATCTAAATTGTGTACTTCCTACATTGAAAAATGTTAATGTACACATTTATTGAAAGTTCTCTCTGTTATTAATTGGGCAAAAGCAACACTTCCAGTGCACTTTTTTTTTTTAATTGTTTCAGGGGTAACTCTACCCTCCCCCACACACCAATTTAATTATTGCATGCTAAATTACTCTGTCTTTCATGGGTATTGTTTTCTTTCTAATATTTATAGAGTATTACTCAGTTGTTGAATTTTAAAATAGTATTCTAGCCTTTTTCCTATATTGCTGATTCTAAACATCTATTTTGCACTGTCCCCATCTTTTGTCCAGTGTGTTACTACCTGCATCATCTATTTATAGAATCCTATGCTTTGTTCACATTTGAACTTTTTTGCAACTTAGCCAAATACAAATCAAATCCCGTGAACTATGCCAAATAGAAATGACTGTGAGAAAAAGCATGTTCTTAAAGCATGGTTGTGTTAATAGCAGTAGTTCTTTGGACAGCTGTGTGAAAAGATGAGTGTGGGGTGTGTGACTCTAAATTCATGTTGTGGATAAGGATATGGCATTCTTCTTAGGTAGTGTCTCAGAGAGCTGTGAGCTTATGTGAACCAGAAAAAAAAATTTTAAAAGATACCTTGATAAGAATAAAAAGGAGAGAACTACTATAGTAATATGGGTTCAGTCTATTTCACCATATCCTTTAATACATTGAAAATTAGTGTTTAGAAAAGAAAACAAGGAGCAGATAGATAATAAGAGGCAAATTGTCACTGGGAGGTATTTTTGTTCAATGAAGATAAATCTTAACACTTCGAGAGTGGAAAAAAGAAAGTAAGATTACTTCACGTGGAAATAGAATATTAGTAGAAGATATATACTCAGTAGTTTGTGATTACTAAATTGCTAATGTCTATAAACAATCTATTTCACAGTAAATTAGGCTTTGACAGGTATATCTACTCTTTTAGTATGTAGGAAGCCAGAGAGAGAATATTGAATGATTCGGGTTAAAAACTTATCTTTTTAGAATCAGATAATCTTTTAGGGAGCTAGCCAATTAGCTTGTTCCAGTCATCATATAAGTGAAAAAAACTGAGGCCCACGGAGATAAATGGATAGATCAGTGCTATATGACAGTAGCGGTTTGGTAACTCTCAGATCAGGGAAGGTTTTGGTGTGCTGGGCTTTTGCCTGTTTGTTTTTTCCAAGGCCTGGGCCTACACAACCCAACAAACAGATTTTTAAAACCATTAAACTGAAGAGTAGATGCCACTGGATTGGGGAATTCATCATTCCGCTAAAGTGATGGAAAAGAAAGACTTCCTTTTTCCCAGCAGGTGGGGGATGGATTGCAGAGGATAGTAAGGAGGGGAGGAGCTGTTGTAGCATCAGACTGGATTCATTCTCCACTGAAGACCTAAGACACACGGGATTTTTTGCACTGAATTCAGCACAAAATTTGGTCAGAGAAGAACCCTGCGGGACCCTATTTTTTTTTAAACTTTTCAGACGTCAGCATGACTTCTGCTTCATAGAATCTGCAGATATTGAGCAGTTTTTTGAAAGCTTGTTTCTTTGTTTTTTAAAGATCATGATGTTATAAAACTGTGCAGGACGGTATTTCACAAAAGGTGGATCTCTTACTGTGCAAAGAAAGACATCTTGCTGTGTGAACCTCCTTATAGCAGCATTTCAATTTTGAATCAATCTGTGAGCTATGTTATTGTAGCATTTCCTTATTCTCACAAATTACCTAATTTAAACCAGTCAGTAACACAGAATAATTCACTTGGCCTAGATGAATGAAATATAAATATATAGTTTTTATGCATGATAGAAAGTAGTCATGTTTATTTTCAATGAGATTACAGATAATATCTTGTGTGAAAGATTGCTAAAGTCTGAGAAGCCTACAGTGACAGACCTTTATTTATTTTTGGAATAAAACTTGTCAAGTCTTAACAGTCTTCTATGAACTGAATTTTTTTTTATATTGTAGTACCATTTTTTGCCAAAGCAATTGCTTGACATTACAAAAGACTTGTTTATTTACAGAAATGGTTTTATATTTTCCCTTTGTATGGGAAAAATGAGATTATCCTATCTGAGAATATGTGAGGTTTCTGCACTTTTTTTTAAAAACAACATCCGCCACAGTTTGGGAATTTAATATGTTTATAGCTATAACTCTCAATAATCAACATATGCTCTTTACAGGAGAAATAACTCCTCATTTCATTGCACAGGTATAGAATAAGAACATGATCTACAACTTGGAATTTACAGATAAAAGTAATAGTACTTGCTTTAGGCAAGTACTGTTGAATACTGAGGGAACTGATGGCCGAGTTACCATAGAGGAATGAAATTACATGTGTATAATGATCAATGCTAAAATAAAAATATTCCTGTGATTTTTTAATAACCAACTAGACTTAAGATAAAGCAATAAATTATACAACTCATCTTCTTAATTAGCATCAGGCTGGATTTATTTTAGAACTTTCAAAGCAATCAACCCTATAGAATTATGGTCAGTGGAGGTTCCAGTTCAAAGTTCCATTGCTGTGCAGATGCCTTGTTTATAGAATTCAAAGACCATTTCCAGTGCATTTCTTCTGCCAAGAGTCTATTTCTTTTCCAGTCTTTTCCTCAAGATTCCCAGAGGTACCTGGATTCTTAAGGAGGAGATGGGTAGAAAACAGATGTCCATATGTTCTAGAAGACTTGGTCACTGGATAATTGTCAATGACTATAATTAAGCCTATCTACAAAAGAGAGGATCCCATACAGTGCACAGTGCTCTAAAAAATTTAAGTGTGGACTCAACAGCTTAACCTGACCTGGGTCTCTTGATTTGTATGTAGAGAGAATGACCCATATGGTAAATTTCTGCTCATAGATACATATGATGATGGCTGTCCACAGAATGGTGCTGCTCTTCTCTGGGCCCTGCACTTTGACAGTTTATAGTTTACACTGTGGGGAAATAGAGGAAAATCACATGCCTTGAGAACATCAAGTAATAAGTCAGCTTTGATTCTGTAAGTATAGTGTGACCTGCAAGCCTATTTCTTGATTTAAAAAATGTATACTTAAAAATTATACAAAAAGATAATATAAAAGGTGAACAGTTCCTTCTCCAACACAGAAACAGTTCCACTATGATAACTATTAAGACCCGAATCACAACACGTAGGCTGTAATAGTACAAAGATGATTGATACTTGTGAAAAGAAATTTAAGCCAATTAACTGTGATTCCTCTTTACTAGCTTTAAATTTTTTTGTTGTTGTTCTACTTGAATAGGTTCTAATTTTATACAAACTTTATTTGTTTAGTTAATTACTTTTGCTTCTAAAGTTATTTCTCTAAAGAAATTACTAGCAGTTTGGAAAGCATGCTGTTGAGAATTGTTTTGACATATGTGGGTAGAAAAAAATGATGCTGAAAATATCAAACAAATGCCTTTGGTTTGGAACATTCATCCTTAAACATCTGTTAATACAATTGGTATTGCAACAGAATACAAACTAATTCCTCACTTTTGAACCCCACTAGATCTGAAACATATAAGATTTATAACGAGTCATATGAGCTTTGCTTTCAATTCCAAAGAATGTTTTGCCTAGGCTCACCAATAGCCCACTTGAAACAGATAGACCTCACTTCTCAAAATCGCATGCTGGATTTATGATTTCAAAAGCATGCTGTTTGTCTTATACCTTAATTCAGCATTATAGTCTTGCATTCTGACCACCTCAAATGACAGCTTTTAAAAATCTTAAGTACTATTATTTCTTACACATTCCTAAAGAACCATTATCTCAGTTGAGCTCTTTGGAAAAGAACTATAATGTTTACTGACTTTTAACTCATAAGTTGTGTTTTTGTCCTATTTTAGCTGCAGACTAAATGTTCTCTTACTTTTTATTTTTTCATTTCTTACCCAGGGTTTTAGAAGACATACTTTCCTTTGCTGAGAAAATGTACAGAGTAAATTTCCATCCAAGGTTTTTTGTTTTGTTTTGTTTTTAATCTCCTCTAACGCTATACCAAAACCAGAAGCATGAGTCTTGGATTTGTCCATGACCTCAACAGGTATGTTCAGGGCCAGGGATGCTGTGAAACTGGTACGCGGGACGGGAATGACAGTGTCTCCCCTGTTGTAATCGCAGAGCAGCTGCCAGGAACACAGTATTGAAGTGTGTGGAGTTAGCCTCTGATAGACCCTAAAGTGCTACCAGTTCTGAAAGTTTCTGGAAGCATTTTATTGTATGATTTCATTATGTTGCCAACGCAGAAAGCATATGCTATGATTTAAATAGTGATAATAGATGTCCTTGAGTTTCATTAAAAGACTATCATAACATTATAATAGAGCGAGCAGTACACCCATAAGAGCACTTCTGTCAGATTCTCAGTTAATATACATGTCTAGGTAATTTAAAGAGACTTTGCTTTATTAGTAATGTCACAAGACTGCTAATGATAATTAAATAAAATGTTCAGTAATCTACCATACTATTTACAATCTCAACATTTAGATATAATCCGTGTTTCCATTTTTCATTTGTGAATTTAAGCAGTTCTTTTAAAGTAACCTAATAAACATTAAAGTCATTCAAATCACAAGCAATAAATAAGTCATTCAAATCACATGAAATTCAATATCTGTCATATTCAATATTTTATACTTGTAATCTCTGACATTCTACATCATTTTGCTTTTAAAGTTTATATTATATTAGTGCATGAACATTATTTCACAGTGACATATATATTAATAATTTAGAATGCATAGTTAGAATTTGACATAGTACTTCTATCTCATATATTGTGTTTGTTTATATATTTGCTCTTTTGGAAGTGAAGTCCATGAAAGAAGGTATGTCGTTATTCATTGTTGCATTCAGTGTCATTTCCAAGCTTGGTAGAGTATCTGAAATATAACCAACAAATGTTCAATAAAAATCTTAATAAATATAATATTCATTGTACTGCTATGCTATTGGACACTTAGGTAATATATAAATAGGAATTTGATTGTTTCTAAAGTGTTAGTTTTACAAATAATTGTTTTCATAGAATAAATTGAATTATACAGAATATAAGTATTTAAATTTTTTCAAGTATTAAAATTTTTCAGTAAAATAAAACATATTTTCATATGTAACAAAGTATGCTTTTATGCTCAGAAATCACTAAACATTGTCTTAACTTCATTTAATCTTTCAAATTTTACTAACTTTTGCAATACTTCCTTAAATTGTTCATATTTAAGTTTTTCCTAATTTCTGAACACAAAAACATATATTGTTTCATTTCATGTTATTAATGTATAGAGTATGCATGTATGTATATATGTATGTGCTTGGGCAATTTGCTTCTCATGTTTGACAGAATTATATTAAATATCTGCTTCAACTTGTTTATTATTGTGCATAAGTTATCATATTCACCATTTTTTATTTTTTGGTTTTTTAAAGATTTTATTTATTTACTTGTCAGAGAGAGAGCAGGTGAGCAAGAGAGCACAAGCAGGGGGATTGGCAGGCAGGGGGAGAAGCAGGCTCCCTGCTGAGCAAGGAGCCCGAAGCGGAACTCGATCCCAGGACCCTGGGATCATGACCTGAGCTTTCAAGCAGATGCTTAACCAACTGAGCCACCCAGGCGTCCCATACTCACCATTTTAACGTGATATTTTTTCATTCAATTTACTTAGTAAATCTGTAGTTATATAATTTTCTTTAAAACATACCAATATTTATACATTATGTAGAAATGAAGGTATAAACAAAATGAAGGTATTAATCAACTGCCTGCAGAAACAAATAAACTTGAATTGCAGTATTAATAATATTGTTTGTAAATGTGATAAAGTTCATGTTCAGTGTTATAGAATATTATTTTGATTGCTTTTCCTAAGACTGTTAAAAAATTCACCCTTTTCTAGTCCTCTATTTATACTTTTAAATCTCACATAGTCACTGTATAATTTTCTATTTTTCTCAAAAGCATTACATTAGAAAGATTGTTAATGATCTTTCAGAAGAATTTGTTCACAAGGACATGCAGCAACAATAGTATGTGTGGAAAGCACATCAGTTCCTAAAAGTTAATTATGAGAAATTAAAAGTATATTGGGATTTTTATTTTTGCAGATTTTTTTTTTTAATTTTTTATTGTTATGTTAATCACCATATATTACATCATTAGTTTTTGGTGCAGTGTTCCATGATTCATTGTTTGTTCATAACACCCAGTGCTCCATGCAGAACGTGCCCTCCTCAATGCCCATCACCAGGCTAACCCATCCCCCTACCCCCCTCCCCTCTAGAACCCTCAGTTTGTTTTTCAGAGTCCATCATCTCTCATGGTTCGTCTCCCCCTCTGACATACTCCCCTTTTCTTCCTCTCCTGTTATCTTCTTCTTTTTCTTTTTTCTTAAAATATGTTGCATTATTTGTTTCAGAAGTACAGATCTGTGATTCAACAGTCTTGCACAATTCACAGCACTCACCGTAGCACATACCCTCCCCAATATCTATCACCCAACCACCCCATCCCTCCCACCCCCAACCACTCCAGTAACACTCAGTTTCTTTCCTGAGATTAAGAATTCCTCATATCAGTGAGGTCATGTGATACATGTCTTTCTCTGATTGACTTATTTCACTCAGCATAACACCCTCCAGTTCCATCCACGTCGTTGCAAATGGCAAGATCTCATTCCTTTTGATGGCTGCATAATATTCCATTGTGTATATATACCACCTCTTCTTTATCCATTCATCTGTCGATGGGCATCTTGGCTCTTTCCACAGTTTGGCTATGGTGGACATTGCTGCTATAAACATTGGGGTACACGTACCCCTTCGGGTCCCTACATTTGTATCTTTGTGGTAAATACCCAGTAGTGCAATTGCTGGATCGAACGGTAGCTCTAATTTCAACTGTTTGAGGAACCTCCATACTGTTTTCCAGAGGGGTTGCACCAGCTTGCATTCCCACCAACAGTGTAGGAGGGTTCCCCTTTCTCCACATCCCCGCCAACATCTGTCGTTCCCTGACTTGTTAATTTTAGCCATTCTGACGGGTGTGAGGTGGTATCTCATTGAGGTTTTGATTTGGATTTCCCTGATGCCAAGCGATGTTGAGCACTTTTTCATGTGCCTGTTGGCCATTTGGATGTCTTCTTTGGAGAAATGTCTGTTCATGTCTTCTGCCCATTTCTTGATTGGATTATTTGTTCTTTGGGTGTTGAGTTTGATAAGTTCTTTATAGATTTTGGATACTAGCCCTTTATCTGATATGTCATTTGCAAATATTTTCTCCCATTCTGTCGGTTGTCTTTTGGTTTTGTGGACTGTTTCTTTTGCTGTGCAGAAGCTTTTTATCTTGATGAAATCCCAATAGTTCATTTTTGCCCTGGCTTCCCGTGCCTTTGGCGATGTTTCTAGGAAGAAGTTGCTGCGGCTAAGGTCGAAAAGGTTGCTACCTGTGTTCTCCTTTAAGATTTGGATGGACTCCTGTCTCACGTTTAGGTCTTTCAACCATTTGGAGTCTATTTTTGTGTGTGGTGTAAGGAAATGGTCCAGTTTCATTCTTCTGCATGTGGCTGTCCAATTTTCCCAACACCATTTGTTGAAGAGACTGTCTTTTTGCCATTGGACATTCTTTCCTGCTTTGTCAAAAATAAGTTGACCATAGAGTTGAGGGTCCATTTCTGGGCTCTCAATTCTGTTCCATTGATCTATGTGTCTGTTTTTGTGCCAGTACCATACTGTCTTGATGATGACAGCTTTGTAATAGAGCTGGAAGTCCGGAATTGTGATGCCGCCAGCTTTTCTTTTCTTTTTCAGTATTCCTCTGGCTATTCGGGGTCTCTTCTGGTTCCATACAAATTTTAGGATTATTTGTTCCATTTCTTTGAAAAAAGTGGATGGTATTTTGATGGGGATTGCATTGAATGTGTAGATTGCTCTAGGTAGCATTGACATCTTCACAATGTTGATTCTCCCAATCCATGAGCATGGAACGTTTTTCCATTTCTTTGTGTCTTCTTCAATTTCTTTCCTGAGTATTTTATAGTTTTCTGAGTACAGATCCTTTGCCTCTTTGGTTAGATTTATTCCTAGGTATCTAATGGTTTTGGGTGCAATTGTAAATGGGATAGACTCCTTGATTTGTCTCTCTTCAGTCTTGTTGTTGGTGTATAGGAATGCCACTGATTTCTGTGCATTGATTTTATATCCTGCTACTTTACTGAATTCCTGTATGAGTTCTAGCAGTTTTGGGGTGGAGTCTTTTGGGTTTTCCACATACAGTATCATATCATCTGCAAAGAGTGAGAGTTTGACTTCCTCTTTGCCGATTTGGACGCCTTTGATTTCTTTTTGTTGTCTGATTGCTGTGGCTAGGACTTCTAATACTATGTTGAATAGCAGTGGTGAGAGTGGACATCCCTGCCGCGTTCCTGACCTTAGGGGAAAAGCTCTCAGCCTTTCCCCATTGAGAATGATATTCGCTGTAGGTTTTTCGTAGATGGCTTTTATGATATTGAGGTATGTACCCTCTATCCCTATACTCTGAAGAGTTTTGATCAAGAAAGGATGTTGTACTTTGTCAAATGCTTTTTCTGCATCTATTGAGAGGATCATATGATTCTTGTTCTTTCTTTTGTTAATGTATTGTATCACGTTGATTGATTTGCGGATGTTGAACCAGCCTTGCAGCCCAGGGATAAATCCCACTTGGTCGTGGTGAATAATCCTTTTAATGTACTGTTGGATCCTATTGGCTAGTATTTTGGTGAGAATTTTTGCATCCATGTTCATCAAGGATATTGGTCTGTAATTCTCTTTTTTGATGGGGTCTTTGTCTGGTTTTGGGATCAAGGTAATGCTGGCCTCATAAAATGAGTTTGGAAGTTTCCCTTCCATTTCTATTTTTTGGAAGAGTTTGAGGAGAATAGGTATTAATTCTTCTTGAAATGTCTGATAGAATTCCCCTGGGAAGCCATCTGGCCCTGGGCTTTTGTTTCTTGGGAGATTTTTGATGACTGTTTCAATTTCCTTAGTGGTTATAGGTCTGTTCAGGTTTTCTATTTCTTCCTGGTTCAATTTTGGTAGTTGATACATCTTTAGGAATGCACCCATTTCTTCCAGGTTATCTAATTTGCTGGCATAGAGTTGCTCATAATATGTTCTTATAATTGTTTGTATTTCTTTGGTGTTGCTTGTGATCTCTCCTCTTTCATTCATGATTTTGTTGATTTGGGTCATTTCTCTTTTCTTTTTGATCAGTCTGGCCAGGGGTTTATCAATCTTGTTAATTCTTTCAAAGAACCAGCTCCTAGTTTCGTTGATCTGTTCTACTGTTCTTTTGGTTTCTAGTTCATTGATTTCTGCTCTGATCTTTATGATTTCTCTTCTCCTGCTGGGTTTAGGCTTTCTTTGCTGTTCTTTCTCCAGCTCCTTTAGGTGTAGGGTTAGGTTGTGTATTTGAGACCTTTCTTGTTTCTTGAGAAAGGCTTGTATTGCTATATACTTTCCTCTCAGGACTGCCTTTGCTGTATCCCAAAGATTTTGAACAGTTGTGTTTTCATTTTCATTGGTTTCCATGAATTTTTTTAATTCTTCTTTAATTTCTTGGTTGACCCATTCATTCTTTAGTAGGATGCTCTTTAGCCTCCATGTATTTGAGTTCTTTCCAACTTTCCTCTTGTGGTTGAGTTCTAGTTTCAAAGCATTGTGGTCTGAAAATATGCAGGGAATGATCCCAATCTTTTGGTACCGATTGAGACCTGATTTGTGACCTAGGATGTGATCAATTCTGGAGAATGTTCCATGGGCACTAGAGAAGAATGTGTATTCCGTTGCTTTGGGATGGAATGTTCTGAATATGTCTGTGAAGTCCATTTGGTCCAGTGTGTCATTTAAAGTCTTTATTTCCTTGTTGATCTTTTGCTTAGATGATCTGTCCATTTCAGTCAGGGGAGTGTTAAAGTCCCCCACTATTATTGTATTGTTGTCAATGTGTTTCTTTGCTTTTGTTATTAATTGCCTTATATAATTGGCTGCTCCCATGTTCGGGGCATAGATATTTACAATTGTTAGATCTTCTTGTTGGATAGACCCTTTAAGTAGGATATAGTGTCCTTCCTCATCTCTTATTACAGTCTTTGTTTTAAAATCTAGTTTGTCTGATATAAGGATTGCCACCCCAGCTTTCTTTTGGTGTCCATTAGCATGGTAAATGGTTTTCCACCCCCTCACTTTCAATCTGGGGGTGTCTTTGGGTGTAAAATGAGTCTCTTGCAGACAGCATATTGATGGGTCTTGTTTTTTAATCCAATCTGATAGCCTGTGTCTTTTGATTGGGGCATTGAGCCCATTTACATTCAGGGTAACTATTGAAAGGTATGAATTTAGTGCCATTGTATTACCTGTAAGGTGACTGTTAAGTGTCTGTTGTCAGTGTTCGTTTCTGCTCTTTGCTGCTTTTAGGTTCTCTCTTTGCTTAGAGGACCCCTCTCAATATTTCTTGGAGGGCTGGTTTCGTGTTTGCAAATTCCTTTAGTTTTTGTTTGTTCTGGAAGCTTTTGATCTCTCCTTCTATTTTCAATGATAGCCTAGCTGGATATAGTATTCTTGGCTGCATATTTTTCTCGTTTAGTGCTCTGAAGATATCTTGCCAGTCCTTTCTGTTCTGCCAGGTCTCTGTGGATAAGTCTGTTGCCAATCTAATGTTTCTACCATTGTAGGTTACATATCTCTTCTCCCGAGCTGCTTTCAGGATTTTCTCTTTGTCTCTGAGATTCATAAGTTTTACTATTAGATGTCGGGGTGTTGACCTATTTTTATTGATTTTGAGAGGGGTTCTCTGTGCCTCCTGGATTTTAATGCCTGTTTCCTTCCTCACATTAGGGAAGTTCTCTGCTATAATTTGCTCCAATATACCTTCTGCCCCTCTCTCTCTCTCTTCTTCTTCTGGGATCCCAATTATTCTAATGTTGTTTCGTCTTATCGTATCACTTATCTCTCGAATTCTGCCCTCGTGATCCTGTAGTTGTTTCTCTCTCTTTTTCTCAGCCTCTTTATTTTCTATCATTTGGTCTTCTATATCGCTGATTCTCTCTTCTGCCTCATTTATCCTAGCATTTAGTGCCCCCATTTTTGATTGCACCTCATCAATAGCCTTTTTGATTTCGATTTGGTTAGATTTTAGTTCTTTTATTTCTCCAGAAAGGGTTTCTCTAATAACTTCCACGCTTTTTTCAAGCCCAGCTAGTATCTTTAAAGTCATGATTCTGAACTCTAGGTCCGACATCGTACTAATGTCCGTATTGAGTAGGTCCCTGGCTGACGGTACTACCTCTTGTTCTTTTTGCTGAGGTGATTTCTTTCGTCTTGTCATTTTGTCCAGAGGAGAATAGATGAATGAGAGAACAAAAGGCTAACAGGTTTACAACATCCCCAGCAAATATACTGTATACAAATCAGAAAAGACCTGAAACCAGGGGAAAAGAAAGGGAAAGAAAGAAAAAAGAAAGAGAAAAAGAAAAAAAAAAAGATAAAAAAGATAAAAACAAAAACAAAACAATTCAAAAAAGGCAGAATATGATCAAATATGATCAGGCTAGTGCATAGATCAGTGCCACACACTAGATTTTGGGCATATTTTGGTCTGTTAGAAAAAAGGGCCTCCTAAAATTTTAAAGGAAGAAAGACATATATGTACAAAATAAGGGTTGATACAATGAAGGGATGGAAGATGACTATAAAGATGAAAATTATAAAAGATTTTATAAAAGGACTTGGTAAGATAAGTTGTTTGAAAAAAGAAAGGAGATTTAAGGAAAAAAAAAAAAAAGGAAAAAGGGAGAGAATGTGATCAGGCAGGAGACTAGAACAAAGCCATACACTAGTGGTTTAGGGTATATTTTGATCTGTTAGAAGAAACTGTACCTCAAAATTTTAAAGAGAGAACAACTTATATATATATGCCAAAAACAAGGATAACTACTATGAAGGGATAAAATATGACTCTAAAAATGAAAAAAAAAAAATGTTTTTTTTTTAAAAAAGGGATTTATAAGATGTTGGTTGAAAAAGGGAAAAAGAAAAATAAAAAAAGTCAACAAAAATTAACTTTGATGAAATAATGAATCATGGTAAAAAAAAAAAAAAAAAAAAAAAAAGAAGCCATGAATCTATGTGCAGTATTCTCCTAGCGCTGGAGTTCTCCTATTCTCCTTGATCGATCAACTTGGTCTTGGCTTGCTGGCTGTTTGTGTTGATCTTCTGGGGGAGGGGCCTGTTGCTGTGGTTTCCAAATGTCTTTGCTGGAGGCGGAATTGCCCCGCCCTTGTCGGTCCGGGCTAAGGAAGCTGCTCCAGTTTGCTCTCAGGAGCTTTTGTTCCCTGCAAGCTCTCGGTACAGCTTTGGAGGACCAGGGCGAAAATGGCGGCCTCCCAGTCTCCGCCCAGAGGAGCCGAGAACTCGGGGCCCCACTCCTCAGTGCGCCCCCAGAGAAAAGCAGTCACTCCCGTGTCCCCGGTCTCTGGCCGCACTCCGTGCTCACCCGGCCTGTGATCGAGCGTTGCTATCTCTGGCACCCGACCCCGCTCGGAGTCTCCAAACCCAGCAGATCCCTGCAGTACGCTCCCGCACCGCTCCTCCCCGGGAAGGAAGGGGAGTCTCCCCGGATCTGCTGCTTGTTGGGTCCTTGCTGGGGGAGCCGTGCCCCGACTGGGCCGCAGATCACAGTTTATGGCAACCCCGAGCTGAGAGCCCGCGACTCTGCTCCGTATCTGCAGCCGGCTTCCCCGCCCCGAGACCTGGGAGCTCTGCCGCACTCAGGCACCCCCGGTCTCTCTGTGACCCCAAGGGTCCTGAGACCACACTGTCCCGGGAGGATTCCACCCCCCCGCTTAGCCACTGGAGCGACGTCCCTCCGCCGAGCCAACTTTTAAAAGGTCCGATTTTGTGCTCCGCGGCTCTAGCACTTGCCAGAAGCGGCCAACGGAGGCCCCTCCCCCGCTGTCTATCCTCCCGAATATCGCCTTGGATTCACTTCTCCGCACGTCCTACCTTCCAGTAAGTGGTCGCTTCTCTGTTCAGAGAGTTGTTGCTACTCTCCTGTTCGATCTTCTGTTGAGTTCGTAGGTGTTCAGAATGGTTTGATCCCTATTCAGCTGAATTCCTGAGACCAGACAAAATCTAGGTCTCCTACTCCTCCGCCATCTTGCTCCGCCCCCTATTTTTGCAGATTGACTAGGAATACAGATATTTTTAAATTAGCGTTTAAATTTGTTTTTAAAACATATCTCTTCATGATATGGGTAATTATTAAAGATAGTAATATAATAAAATCAATCTTTTACTCCAAATTTTAAAAATAGCTACCATTTGAAAGAAGAGAGGGCATAAAGATAAACATATATATCCATTAGCTGTGTACTCAGTTCCTTTTTTTTGGTAGAAATTTAGTTTCAAGTTTATATTAGTACATAGTTGTAACAGTTCTATTATTTTGAAGATCCAATAATTATTTATCTAAATAATAAATCCCAATTTATGTATTTAAATTTTATATAATCTCCTAAATTAGTAGGATTTTCCAGTCTTTCTTGTTAAGTGCCCAGTAGCCAAATATATTATTTAGATGTTTCTCACCCCAGTGTGGTGAGCCATTGACAAATATTTTTTCACCAAATTATCAATAATCAAAGTATATAAATAATTTTATACATTGCAACATTCCATTAAAATTACTAATTCTCACTTCCACTTTTGGTCTCCTTGTTCATTTTAGAAGAGGAGAAAAACATCAAGTTCCTTCATTCATACAAAACATGTAGGAAACACTTGTTTCATATATTCCAAATGAGTGTGTTACCTGTTATATATCATAGAGGAAAAATAATATTTTAATGCCTTGAACATTGATATAGGCAATCAGCCTGACTGATCATGTATCATTAAAGCACGTAAAGAGCACATGTGGCTCAAGGACATTTTGTGGACTCAGTGATGTCATCAGCAAACAATTTAATTGCCACTGGGCACCTGGATTATGAAATGTATTTTTTTATGCAACCCAGTCCTAAAGGAGAGAACTATAAGCTTGACATAGCCTTTTATAGCCCCATAAAGTCTTAGGATTTGGGGAAAAATATTTGGTTGCCATTTTATATCATGTTTAGGTATACAGAGTGCTGGAGCTGAAGAGTGTAGGTGGAATGGAGAAGATTAAATTTGGCATAAAATAAGGTCTGATATATGGAAAAACAGAAGTATAGGGTTGTTGGGGAGGAGAACCAGAGAGTGATGATTGATTGCATTTAAGCAGGGGCAAGATAGGCAAGAATCACAGGAACACAAGAGATTGAGGATTTTCCTTGATGGGCCAGGGAGGTGCAGAGGGAGGAGGGAAACAGAGTTGTGATTTTGGTGCTTATGAGAAGGAACATCAACACATTTAAGATGGAGAACCAAATGTGGAAAACATCTGGATATTGATGTGGAGATGTTGAAATAACTAATGCTGAAAATTTATTACTTCTGAGATTATTTTATATGAAATAACAGATTTCCTTCCTGTTTAAATCACTTTTAGTTGCATTTTCTGTGATGTGCAAACCCAAAGCAATTAATAGCAAAAAGTTTAGGTCTTACCTTTGTAAAACAACAGGCACTTTTAGGAAAAACACCAAAGTGATTAAGTCTCTCAAATATATTTTACTTTTGCTTAATTATTCTTAAAAAGAGATAAGATTCTTTTATAGGAAAAAAATAAGTATGGATTATTTCAGCATATGTCTGTGCATTTATAGGCATACAAAACTATCCACTCAAAAAGATAAAACTTAAAATATTGGGCAGCCAATAAAAGCAATCAGACATGCAAAAAAGCAGTAATATATAACCCATTAATAATGAAACAAACAAAATTGATCCACGGATGTAATAGATTATAGAATTAGTAAGTAAGGGTATTAAAAGATGTATTATAACTGTAGCCCATATGCCCAAGAAATGGAGAAAGAATGGACATGTAGGATAGAGACATGAAAGATATAAAAATGATCCAAACTGAACTTCTAGAGATAGAAACTGCAGTGGCTGAAATGAAAAAAACACTGAATGGGATTAACAGATTAGACACTGCAGAATGAGAGATTAGTGAACTTAGAGACGAAGTAATAGTTATACAAAATAAAGCACACAGAAAAAAAAGAAAAAAATGAATAAAGCATTAATGAAATGGGAGATAAAGTCAGATGCCATTAGAATCCTGAAAGAAAACAGAAAGGCGGAGGTACACAGATAAAAAGTTGAACAAATAGGAGCTAATATTTTTTTTCCAAATTTGATGAACATTGTGGATCTACCTGCCCAAGAAGCTAAATAAGCCCAAGCATAAGAAGTATAAAGAAGACCACACCAAAGAACATCACACTAAAATTGCTCAACAGTAAAAAGTAGGAAATTGTAAATGCATCCAGAGGAAAAAGACATGTTATATACAGAAAAAGAAGAATGAGAGCAGATCACTCAATAGAAACAATACAAGCAAAACACAGTTGAAAATAATTTTGAAGTAGTAAAGGGAAAAAAAAACTTTCTGCCTAGAATTCTTTATCCAGAAAAAAATATATTTCAAAAATGAAAGTGAAATAAAGATCTTTTTCAGACACATAGAGCTGAAAGAATATATCACCCCAGCAGAACTGCACTACAGTGAATGCTAAAAGAAGTTCTTCAAGTAGAAGGAACATGGTACCAGATGTAAATCTGGTTCAAAACCAAAGAATGATGAACAGCAGCAACAGTAACTTCATGGATAAATGCAAAGATTTTTTTTAAATTTTCATTTAAACCTCTTTAAATGATAATTAACTGTCTAAAGCAGAAATAAAGAAAACTATACCATGGGGGATTATATAGAGGTAAAGTGTGTGACAGCAATAGCACACAGGTCAGAAAGGAAGAAATCCACAATATACTGTTATAATGCTCTTTCTTCAAATGATATATTATTTCTTGATAAATATAACCTGAAATGATATTTATTGATAAATGGTGATAAATGAAAAGTGCACACTATAAACCCTAAATTAAACCTGTAAATACCAAAACAGATTTATAATCAATGTATTAGTTTTCACTTGCTGCATAACAAATTACCACAAACCTAGTATCTTTAAATAATATGTACCTATTATCTCACTCTATAATAAAACTTCCTTGGGTTAGGAGTCCAGGCATGTTTTTGCTAGGTCCTCTCTACAGGGTTCCAGAAAGCTGTATTCAAGGTGTAATCCAGAACTAGATTCTCATCTGAGGCTCAAGATCCTCTTTCAAGATCATGTGGTGGTTATAAGAATTAATTTCCTTGCAACTATAGAACTCATGGCAAGTTGCTTTTTCAAAGCTAGCAGGAGAGCTTTTCTCTGACATCTAGACCATCTTTTAAAAGAGTCCATTTGATTAGGTCAGGTCTACCCAGGAGGAGTTCCCTTTGATTAACTCAAAGTCAGCTGTTTAGCAGAACTTTAACTACAAATGTAGAGTTCTTTCACATGTTCCTTATAATATAATAATAGGGGTAATATATTCACAAGTCTGGTGTATACTAAAGGGGTGGGAGGAGAGGGAGTGTTATATAAGAGCAGAGTTCATTGGGTGTCATCTAAGATTTGTTCCTACCACAGATAATAAACCAATAAAGGAAATAAAGTAGAAACATAAAAATTATTAAAAGAAGGTGAGGGCGCCTGCCTGGGTGGCTCAGCTGGTTAAGCGACTGCCTTCAGCTCAGGTCATGATCCCGGAGTCCTGGGATCGAATCCCACATCGGGCTCCCAGCTCAGTGGGGAGCCTGCTTCTCCCTCTGACTCTCTCCCCTCTCATGCTGTTTCTCTCCTGCTCGATCTCTAATGAATGAATAAAATCTTAAAAAAAAAAGGTGAAAGCATGATAAGAAAAAAAGGACAAATGAAAAACACCAAGACAGTAAATTTAAACCCAATCATACAAGTAATCACATAAGTGTAAATTAAAAGTAGTGATTATCAGAGTGTATATAAAAGCAAGACCCAACTATATGCTGCCTACAATAAAAACACTTTAATAAATATGAGTATACAAACAGAATAGGGATAAAAGAACAAAAAGTATACCATGCTGATGCTAATGACAAGTAGGAATGGCTATATTAATATCAGGAAAATTAATTTTCATAGTAAAGAATATCATCACAGATAGAATGATTTTTAATGACAAATTTGTCAATTCATCAAGATAACAGAAGAATACTAAACATTTTTGCATATCATAGCACATTTACTATATATATATATATAGCAATATCTGATAAACCTATAAAGAGAAATAGACTAATTATATCTGAGCTAGGGTTTCAACACGTCTCTCAATAATGATAGAAGGAATTGACAGAAAATTAGTGACATTATAGAAAACTTGAATAGAAAAATACTTTGGTTTAATGTTTATACAACAGTACACTCAATAGCAACAGAACATATGTTCTTTGGAAAGCACATAGAACATTTTCCAAGGTAGAACAATATTTTGGAGTATAAAGCAATTTAGAGAATTCAAGTCATTTGTACATAATGTAACCTGGCTGCAATGGAGTTAAATTGGAAATCAGTAATGCAAAAATATCTGGAAAATGCCAAAATATTTGAGGAGTAGAAACACTCCAAATAACCCATATATTAAAAGGAATCAAAAGAAAAAATAGGAGAAACATAAAACTGAAAGGAAATAAAAACAAAATATTTTGAAAATTGTGGAATCTAGCTAAAGCAGTACTTAGATTTAAATATATAACACTAAGGACATATAATAGAAAGAAAGAAATATTTCAAATAAATGACTTGAACTTCAGTAGCCACTTTAAGAAACTAAATAAGGGACAGGTTTTCCAGTTCAGTATGTAGTTGCTTACTACAAGTAAAATGCTTCTTACAAGTAAAATGCTAAACAAATTGAAAAGTGAACAAATCTTCTTAGATTCTTAAGAGAAATGAAATCACAGGGAAGTCACTGCTCCCCTGTATTGGAGAAACAGACCAGTGGATACATAGAATCACAACATGCTGGGGCAGTAACATCTGCAGGAACTAGTGACCAGTGGGAAACCTGAACTGTAATCAACAAATTGCTGGAGGCTCTGTGTGGACAACTCTGAGAGTTAAAAAACTCCAGGGGGACCCAATCAAAAGCCCCATGCTTTGTGAATTTTACCTCCAAGAGCTCAGCCAGTTTCTCACAGTAAATACTGGCATACCTCAGAGATATTGCTCTGAGGTTCAGCTCAAGACCACTGCAGTGAAGTAAATAATCACAAAATAAAACGAAGTCAAATGAGTTTTTTGGTTTCCTAGTACATATAAAATGTATGTTTACACTGTACTAAGGTCTATTGAACATTCAATAGCTTTGTAACTAAAAAAATACATACTTTAAAAATATTTTATTGTTAGAAATGCTATCATCTGAGTTTTCAGCAAATTGTAATCACTGCAAATAACCATAACAAATATAATAATAAAAAAAAGCTTGATATGTTGTGAGAATTACCAAATTGTGACACAGAGACACAAAGTAAGCAAATGCTGTTGCAAAAATGGCACTGATAGACTTTCTTGACGCAGGGTTACCACTAATCTTCAATTTGGAAAAAAATGCAGTATTTGTGAAACACAATAAAGTGAAGTGTAATAACACAAGGTATGCCTATGTTGGAGAAAAATAGCCTCCTGTGTACATAAGGAAGAAGGGAACAGGAATCGTTTTGAAATAAGCCAGAGCACTCTGCTCTTCTTAATAAGAAATTGCCCCAGGAGAAACTAGTTAACCAGATACTAATCTCCTAGAGTTTCATCAGAGCCTAATTTATCTGGAAGAAGGGAAACATCCAACTCCAATCCACTCTAGCAATTCAGTAACACCTAAGGAGGAATAGGGGGTGGAGAGACTGAGAAACACTTGTAAAACTCATAGTCCAGAGGCATAGACTAAAAGACTGAAACCTAATTATAGGATTATAACATACTACCCATCCCCCCCCAGTTTTTATCACATTACTAAAGGCCTATTTGTACTAATTTCTTTTAACCAGTACATCATGTCTGGCTATCAAAAAAAAAAAAAAAATTACAAGGCATACTAACAGGCAAAACAAACAAAAATAAAACAGTTTAAAGAGAGCAAGAATCAAAACTAAACATGGCAGAGGTGTTGCGATTGTCAGAGTTTAAAACAACTATGATTGATATGCTGAGAGCTCTAATAGATAAAGTAGATGAGAGAAAAAAATTGCCAACCCAGAACTGTGTACTCTGTGAAATTAAGCTTCAAAAGTGAAGAGTTGGAAAGACCTTCTCAGATAAAAATTGAAGGAATTTGTTGCCAGTAGACTTGCTTTGCAAGAAATGTTAAAGGAAGTTATTTAGACAGAAAGAAATTAATATGGATCATATTTGAATTGACATAAAGGAAGAGCACTGATGAAGGAATTAAGTGCAAATAAGATAAAAATTAATTGACTTAATAGGTAACATTTTTTTCAAAATAATAACAAAAGTAAAATCAATTATGTATACTTATATATTTGTGCATATAAATGATTAATAAGTCAAATGAATACCAGAAACAAAAGAGTTAGAAGAGAAGAATTAGGAGTTATTTGGTTATTGTAGGGTACTCACACTGTCCATGAAGTGGTTTAGTGTTATCTGAAAGATGGTTTGGATTCGTTGTAAATGCATAAAGCAAACTAGAGCAACCACTAAAAAAGTAAAAAAAAAAAAAAAAGTATAACTGTTATGCTAAGAGGGAAGAGAAAATAGAATTATATAAAGTTATATAATAATATATATACAGTTAAAACCACAAAAGGCAGAAAAATGGTGTGAGACAAAAATAGGAACAAAGAACATGAGCAACAAAGGGAAGACAGTAGGTAGATACTACTCCAAATATACAATAATCACTTTGACCATCATTGATCTAAATGCACCAAGTCACCAAGTAAAGGCAGAGACTCCCAGAGTGGATCAAAAAACAACACCCAATTCATCTTGTCTATAAGAAACCCACTTTGTCTACGGCCATACCACCCTGAACGTGCCCGATCTCTTCTGATCTCGGAAGCTAAGCAGGGTCGGGCCTGGTTAGTACTTGGATGGGAGAAACCCACTTTAAGTGTAAAAACACACATAGATTTAAAGTAAATGAATGGAAAAAGGTATATTATGCTAACACTAATCAAAGGAGCAACTATATGATTTTTATTTTATTTTTTTAAGATTTTATTTTTAATTAATCTCTACATCCAGTGTAGGGCTTGAACTTAAAACCCTGAGATCAAGAGTCACAAGCTCTACCAACTGAGCTAGCCAGACACCCCAACTATATGAATTTTAAACAGCAAATTTCAAAGAAGAGAAAGTTATCAGAGATAGAGAGGGCATAATAAAGGGATATTATGAAAAACTCTATTCCCACTACTTGATAACCTAGATGAAATGTACCAATTCCCTGAAATACACATTCTACCAAACACACAAGAGGAAATAGATGATCTAAATAGCCTATATCTATTAAATAAATTGAGTTAATAACTAATGCCCTTCCAAATCAGAAAGCACCAGGCCCAGAGGGAGTCACTGGTGAATTCTACCAAACATTTAAGGAAGAATTTATACCAGTTCTCTGCAATCTTTTTTCAAAGGGTATAAACAGAAGGAATACCCCTACCTCAATGAATGAGGCCAGCATTAGCCTCATACCAAAATCAGACAAAATAGTATAAGAAAACTACAGACAGTATCTCGTGAGAAAAGATGAAGAAATCCTGAACTAAGTATTACCAAATCGAATCCAATAATTTATGAAAAAATTATACACCGTGACTAAGGAGGATTTATTTCAGGTATGCAAAGCTGATTCAACATTTGAAAATTAATTAATGCAATCCATCACATTGAGGGACTAAATAAAAAAGAAAAATCATATGATCATATCAGTAAATGTGGGAAAAGCATTTTATAAAATCCAACACCTATTTATCTTTAAAAAAATCTGAGTAAGCTAGAAATAGAGTGGAACTTTCCCAACTTGATAAAGAATATCTACAAAAACCTATAGCTAACATACATAATGGTGAGAAACTCAAAGCTTTCTCACAAAGAGCAGGTATAAGGCAAGGATTTCCTTTCTCAACACTTTACTCAAAATACTTTCTAATGCAATAAGGCAAGACTAGGAAATAAAAGTATACAGGTTGGGAAGGAAGCAATAAAACTGCCTTTGTTCACAGATGACATGATTGCCTATCTTGAACATCTAAAATAATGAATGTAAAAAAACCTCCTGGAACTAATAAGCAATTGCAGGATACAAGGTTGATATTAAAAAAAAAAACACTTTTTTTAATATATAGCAATGTGCAAGTATAATTTGAAATAAAAACACAGTATGATTTATATCAGCACCCAAAAAATGAAATACTATATAAACCTAACAAAATATATACCTGATATATCTGAGAAGAATTACAAAGCTCAGTCAAAAAAAATCAAGGAAGAACTAAGTAAATGGAGAGACAATCCATGTTCATTGATATGAAGAACCAATATTTTCAGATGCCAGTCCTTTCCAAATTGATGTGTAGATTCAATGCAATCCCAATTAGAATCCCAGCAAATTGCTTTGTAGATACTGAGAAACTGGTTATAAAGTTTATGGGGAGAGGCAAAGACAGTGTAGCCAATACAATATTGAGGGAGAAGAACAAAGTTGGATGACTGACACTGTCCAACTTCAGGATTTACTATAAAGCTACACTAATAAAGATGATCTGGTGTTGGTGAAAGAATAGACAGATCAGTGGAACAGGATAGAGAGCTCATAAATAAACTCCCATGAATATAGCGTACTGATCTTTAAAAAGTTGCAAAGGCAATATAATGGAGCAGAAAGTCTTTTCAACAGTGGTGATGGAACAACTGACATAAATATGTAAAAAAAAACAACAAATCTAGACAGAGGCCTTACACACTTCACAAAAATTAATTCAAAATGGATCATGGATGTGGGGTGCCTGGCTGGCATGGTCATTGGTGCATGCAACTCTTGATCATAGGGTTGTGGGTTTGAGCCCCACGTTGGGTGTAGAGACTACTTAAAAATAAAATCTTAAAAAAATGGATCACAGATCTAAATGTAGAACACAAAACTATAAAACTCATAGAAATTAGATAGAAAACTTAGGTGACATTGGGTTAGATAATGAATTTTTAGATAGGACACCAAAGGCACAACCTATGAAAGAAAGAATGGATAAGCTGGACTTCATTAAAATTATAACTTCTGTTCTGCAAAAGATAGTATCGAGAATAAAGGCAACCTATAGACTGAAAGAAAATATTTGCAAAAGACCTATCTGATACAGAATTGTTAGTCAAATATACAAAGAACTCTTAAAATTCAACAATAGGGAAACAAATAGCCCGATTAAAAAATGGACCAAAGACCTTAGGAGACACCTCACCAAAGAAGATATACAGATGGTGGATAAACACATGAAAAGAAGTTCTACATCATATGTCTTCAGAGAAATACAAATTCAAACAACAATGAGGTAACGCCACATACCGTTAGAACAGCGAAAATAGAAAACTGACATTAAATGCTGCCAACAGTATTGAGCAACAGGGTTCTCATTCATTGCTAGGGAATGCAGAATTACAGTATAGCTAATTTCGAAGACAGTTTGGTGGTTTCTTACAAAATGAAACATACTCTTACCATACAATCCAACAGTTTTGCTTCTTTGTATTTACCCAGGAGAGTTGAAAACTTATGTCCACACAAAAAGCTGCACACAAATGTTTATAGCATCTTTATTCATAATTGCAAAAACTTGGAAGCAACTAAGATGTTCTACAATAGGTGAATGGATTATTAAACTGTGTTTCATCCAAACAATAGAATATTATTTAGCAATAAAAATAAATGAGTTATCAAGCCATGCAAATACATGGAGGCAACTTAAATGCATATTATTTAGTGAAAGAAGCCAAAAGGCTACATATTGTGTGTGATTTAAACTATATGACATTCTGGAAAAGGCAAAATATGGAGACAGTAAAACGATCAGTGGCTGCCAAGTGTTGGGGGGAATAAAGGGATGAATAGCAAAACACGGAGGATTTTTAAGGCAGTGAAACTATTCCTTATGATACCATATAGTGGATATATGTTATACATTTGTCCAAATCCACAGGATGTACAACACCAAGAGTAAATTCTTATATAAACTATGGACTTTGATTGATTATAATGTGTCAATTGTGAATTCACCAGTTGTAACAGATGTACCAGTCTGGTGGGAGATGTTGATACTTGGGGAGGCATGAATGTTTATTATGGGAAATCTCTGCATTTTTCTCTGAGTTTTGCTCTGAACCAAAAGCTGCTCTAAAAATACTTTTTAAAAAAGCTAAATAAAAAAATGGAACTGAAAGTAGAAAAAATAAAAAAAATAGAGCAGAAATCTGTGAAAAGAGAAAATAAGGAAAATTACTGAACATAATAGTTGTATCCTTAAGAAGACTGTTACAAACATTTAGACATACTTATCAGGAAAAAGAAAGAGAGCACACAAATAACCGGTATCAGAAATGAAACAGGTGGTACTCAATATCAAAGTTAGAAAAATACATACAGTAAAACTTAAAAAAAAGAAGAGATATATGTACATAGTTCCAAATTATAGAAATTATTTTAATAGGTAAAACATGCATACAGTAAGTAGCTATATAGAATGTTCAGAACAATCAGTAAGGAACTAGATGATTTCAACAAAACACTAAAAACAAATGCGCTTTTAAAAAGTTTTTATTTAAATTCCAGCTAGTTAGCATACAATGTAATATTGGTTTCAAGTATACAATGCAGTGATTCAACACTTCCATACAACACCTGGTGCTCGTCACAAGTGCCCTAATTGATACTTTTAGAACACATCACCCAAAAACAGCAAAATATACATTTTTTAGGGCAAACATGGAATTTTCAACAAAAATAACCACCAAGTAGGCCATAAAAGTAGTCTCATTAAATATCAAAAAAATGCTATATTACAGAGTATATATTTATTGACCAAATAGAAGAAAATTAGTAATTATTAACAAAAAGTAAGATATTCATGTATTTGAAAATTAACCACACACATCTAAATATTCCCTAGGTTAAAATAGATATCACAAGGGACATTATTTTCAACTGGATGATAATGACAATATAATATATTACATTTTGTGGGAGGTAGTGAAAACAATGTTCAGGGGAAATTTTTTGGTGTGTTTCTATTCAAAAACTAAAGAAATTTAAATCAGTTTTCTAAATTTCTGACTTAAAAAGCAGAATAGAGTAAAAAAGTTCAAGTTAAGTGGAATGAATAAAATTATAAATGAATATGCATTATAGGTATGTTTTAATAACCTTCAAGTGGAAACAACCCAAATGTCCATCACCTAAAGAATGGGAAGATAAATTTTTCTAGATTTATATGGTGGATTCCTATCCTACTCAACAGTTTAAAAGAAACCAAACAAAATATGCAAGAGCAATGATGAATGTCAAAAACTTTTAAGTTTTATAAGAGAAACAGGCACATATTAGTATGCACTATATGATTTCATTTATATTAAATTTTAAAACAAATCTTAAAACTGATCTCTGGTGATGGAAATCATAACAGTGATTTCCTAGGGGGATTGGGCACTAAGTGAAGTGAACACGAGGGAATTCTCTGGAATGATGGAAATGTTCATCTTAATTAGGTTGTTGATGATGTGTGTATGTGTTCATTAAACCTCATTGAATTATAGAGATAAAATATCTATATGCCATTGTCTTTATATTTTACCTGTGTGAACATATGTAGGTTACTTTCATTAATGAAATAAATGAATGGGGGTAATTTACCTCAACAGAGATTTTTATATGTTTGGCATGGCAACATGAGTATTGCCATTCTTTTCAAACTGTTTTATAAAACATGGTGGCACCAAAATAGAACAAAGTTTTACTCAAGAAGCAACTGCTTAACTAGCTATATGGATAAGAATAGATCTTTTCTTTCTTAATAATGTGTCTGTAAAGATGAGAAAAAATATATAAAATACTTGAAACTTATAAATACAAGACATTAGAGTTATATATAGTTGTATTTCAAGTAAACTGCTTTCCAGGGTAGCAAGTGTAACATCTCATGAGTCTTGTTTTTTAAAATGTGTTTCTAGAAATTTTCTTTTTTTTTTAATTTTTTTATTGTTATGTTAATCACCATATATTACATCATTAGTTTTTGATGCAGTGTTCCATGATTCATTGTTTGTTCATAACACCCAGTGCTCCATGCAGAACGTGCCCTCTTTAATACCCATCACCAGTCTAACCCATCCCCCTGCCCCCCTCCCCTCTAGAACCCTCAGTTTGTTTTTCAGAGTCCATCATCTCTCATGGTTCGTCTCCCCCTCTGACATACTCCCCTTTTCTTCCTCTCCTGTTATCTTCTTCTTTTTCTTTTTTCTTAAAATATGTTGCGTTATTTGTTTCAGAAGTACAGATCTGTGATTCAACAGTCTTGCACAATTCACAGCGCTCACCGTAGCACATACCCTCCCCAATGTCTATCACCCAGCCACCCCATCCCTCCCACCCCCAACCACTCCAGTAATATTCAGTTTGTTTCCTGAGATTAAGAATTCCTCATATCAGTGAGGTCATGTGATACATGTCTTTCTCTGATTGACTTATTTCACTCAGCATAACACCCTCCAGGTCCATCCACGTCGTTGCAAATGGCAAGATCTCATTCCTTTTGATGGCTGCATAATATTCCATTGTGTATATATACCACCTCTTCTTTATCCATTCATCTGTCGATGGGCATCTTGGCTCTTTCCACAGTTTGGCTATTGTGGACATTGCCGCTATAAACATTGGGGTACACGTACCCCTTCGGGTCCCTACATTTGTATCTTTTTGGTAAATACCCAGTAGTACAATTGCTGGATCGAATGGTAGCTCTAATTTCAACTGTTTGAGGAACCTCCCTACTGTTTTCCAGAGTGGTTGCACCGGCTTGCATTCCCACCAACAGTGTAGGAGGGTTCCCCTTTCTCCACATCCCCGCCAACATCTGTCGTTCCCTGACTTGTTAATTTTAGCCATTCTGACGGGTGTGAGGTGGTATCTCATTGAGGTTTTGATTTGGATTTCCCTGATGCCGAGCAATGTTGAGCACTTTTTCATGTGCCTGTTGGCCATTTGGATGTCTTCTTTGGAGAAATGTCTGTTCATGTCTTCTGCCCATTTCTTGATTGGATTATTTAATCTTTGGGTGTTGAGTTTGATAAGTTCTTTATAGATTTTGGATACTAGCCCTTTATCTGATATGTCATTTGCAGATATTTTCTCCCATTCTGTCGGTTGTCTTTTGGTTTTGTGGACTGTTTCTTTTGCTGTGCAAAAGCTTTTTATCTTGATGAAATCCCAATAGTTCATTTTTGCCCTGGCTTCCCGTGCCTTTGGCGATGTTTCTAGGAAGAAGTTGCTGCGGCTAAGGTTGAAAAGGTTGCTACCTGTGTTCTCCTTTAGGATTTGGATGGACTCCTGTCTCACGTTTAGGTCTTTCAACCATTTGGAGTCTATTTTTGTGTGTGGTGTAAGGAAATGGTCCAGTTTCATTCTTCTGCATGTGGCTGTCCAATTTTCCCAACACCATTTGTTGAAGAGACTGTCTTTTTGCCATTGGACATTCTTTCCTGCTTTGTCAAAAATAAGTTGACCATAGAGTTGAGGGTCCATTTCTGGGCTCTCGATTCTGTTCCATTGATCTATGTGTCTGTTTTTGTGCCAGTACCATACTGTCTTGATGATGACAGCTTTGTAATAGAGCTGGAAGTCCGGAATTGTGATGCCGCCAGCTTTGCTTTTCTTTTTCAGTATTCCTCTGGCTATTCGGGGTCTCTTCTGGTTCCATACAAATTTTAGGATTATTTGTTCCATTTCTTTGAAAAAAGTGGATGGTATTTTGTTGGGGATTGCACTGAATGTGTAGATTGCTCTAGGTAGCATTGACATCTTCACAATGTTGATTCTCCCAATCCATGAGCATGGGACGTTTTTCCATTTCTTTGTGTCTTCTTCAATTTCTTTCATGAGTATTTTATAGTTTTCTGAGTACAGATCCTTTGCCTCTTTGGTTAGATTTATTCCTAGGTATCTAATGGTTTTGGGTGCAATTGTAAATGGGATAGACTCCTTGATTTGTCTCTCTTCGGTCTTGTTGTTGGTGTATAGGAATGCCACTGATTTCTGTGCATTGATTTTATATCCTGCTACTTTACTGAATTCCTGTATGAGTTCTAGCAGTTTTGGGGTGGAGTCTTTTGGGTTTTCCACATACAGTATCATATCATCTGCAAAGAGTGAGAGTTTGACTTCCTCTTTGCCGATTTGGATGCCTTTGATTTCTTTTTGTTGTCTGATTGCTGTGGTTAGGACTTCTAATACTATGTTGAATAGCAGTGGTGAGAGTGGACATCCCTGTCGCGTTCCTGACCTTAGGGGAAAAGCTCTCAGCCTTTCCCCATTGAGAATGATATTCGCTGTAGGTTTTTCATAGATGGCTTTTATGATATTGAGGTATGTACCCTCTATCCCTATACTCTGAAGAGTTTTGATCAAGAAAGGATGTTGTACTTTATCAAATGCTTTTTCTGCATCTATTGAGAGGATCATATGATTCTTGTTCTTTCTTTTGTTAATGTATTGTATCACCTTGATTGATTTGCGGATGTTGAACCAGCCTTGCAGCCCAGGAATAAATTCCACTTGGTCATGGTGAATAATCCTTTTAATGTACTGTTGGATCCTATTGGCTAGTATTTTGGTGAGAATTTTTGCATCCATGTTCATCAAGGATATTGGTCTGTAATTCTCTTTTTTGATGGGGTCTTTGTCTGGTTTTGGGATCAAGGTAATACTGGCCTCATAAAATGAGTTTGGAAGTTTCCCTTCCATTTCTATTTTTTGGAACAGTTTCAGGAGAATAGGTATTAATTCTTCTTTAAATGTCTGATAGAATTCCCCTGGGAAGCCATCTGGCCCTGGGCTTTTGTTTCTTGGGAGATTTTTGATGACTGTTTCAATTTCCTTAGTGGTTATAGGTCTGTTCAGGTTTTCTGTTTCTTCCTGGTTCAATTTTGGTAGTTGATACATCTCTAGGAATGCACCCATTTCTTCCAGGTTATCTAATTTGCTGGCATAGAGTTGCTCATAATATGTTCTTATAATTGTTTGTATTTCTTTGGTGTTGGTTGTGATCTCTCCTCTTTCATTCATGATTTTGTTGATTTGGGTCATTTCTCTTTTCTTTTTGATCAGTCTGGCCAGGGGTTTATCAATCTTGTTAATTCTTTCAAAGAACCAGCTCCTAGTTTCGTTGATCTGTTCTACTGTTCTTTTGGTTTCCAGTTCATTGATTTCTGCTCTGATCTTTTTATTTCTCTTCTCCTGCTGGGTTTAGGCTTTATTTGCTGTTCTTTCTCCAGCTCCTTTAGGTGTAGGGTTAGGTTGTGTATTTGAGACCTTTCTTGTTTCTTGAGAAAGGCTTGTATTGCTATATACTTTCCTCTCAGGACTGCCTTTGCTGTATCCCAAAGATTTTGAACAGTTGTGTTTTCATTTTCATTGGTTTCCATGAATTTTTTAAATTCTTCTTTAATTTCTTGGTTGACCCATTCATTCTTTAGTAGGATGCTCTTTAGCCTCCATGTACTTGAGTTCTTTCCGACTTTCCTCTTGTGGTTGAGTCCTAGTTTCAAAGCATTGTGGTCTGAAAATATGCAGGGAATGATCCCAATGTTTTGGTACTGGTTGAGACCTGATTTGTGACCTAGGATGTGATCAATTCTGGAGAATGTTCCATGGACACTAGAGAAGAATGTGTATTCCGTTGCTTTGGGATGGAATGTTCTGAATATGTCTGTGAAGTCCATTTGGTCCAGTGTGTCATTTAAAGTCTTTATTTCCTTGTTGATCTTTTGCTTAGATGATCTGTCCATTTCAGTGAGGGGGGTGTTAAAGTGCCCCACTATTATTGTATTGTTGTCAATGTGTTTCTTTGCTTTTGTTATTAATTGCCTTATATAATTGGCTGCTCCCATGTTCAGGGCATAGATATTTACAATTGTAAGATCTTCTTGTTGGATAGACCCTTTAAGTAGGATATAGTGTCCTTCCTCATCTCTTATTACAGTCTTTGTTTTAAAATCTAATTTGTCTGATATAAGGATTGCCACCCCAGCTTTCTTTTGGTGTCCATTAGCATGGTAAATGGTTTTCCACCCCCTCACTTTCAATCTGGGGGTGTCTTTGGGTGTAAAATGAGTCTCTTGCAGACAGCATATTGATGGGTCTTGTTTTTTAATCCAATCTGATAGCCTGTGTCTTTTGATTGGGGCATTGAGCCCATTTACATTCAGGGTAACTATTGAAAGGTATGAATTTAGTGCCATTGTATTACCTGTAAGGTGACTGTTAAGTGTCTGTTGTCAGTGTTCGTTTCTGATCTTTGCTGCTTTTAGGTTCTCTCTTTGCTTAGAGGACCCCTCTCAATATTTCTTGGAGGGCTGGTTTCGTGTTTGCAAATTCCTTTAGTTTTTGTTTGTTCTGGAAGCTTTTTATCTCTCCTTCTATTTTCAATGATAGCCTAGCTGCATATAGTATTCTTGGCTGCATATGTTTCTCGTTTAGTGCTCTGAAGATATCTTGCCAGTCCTTTCTGGCCTGCCAGGTCTCTGTGGATAGGTCTGTTGCCAATCTAATGTTTCTACCATTGTAGGTTACATATCTCTTCTCCCGAGCTGCTTTCAGGATTTTCTCTTTGTCTCTGAGACTCGTAAGTTTTACTATTAGATGTCGGGGTGTTGACCTATTATTATTGATTTTGAGGGGGGTTCTCTGTGCCTCCTGGATTTTAATGCCTGTTTCCTTCCTCACGTTAGGGAAGTTCTCTGCTATAATTTGCTCCAATATACCTTCTGCCCCTCTCTCTCTCTCTTCTTCTTCTGGGATCCCAATTATTCTAATGTTGTTTTGTCTTATCGTATCACTTATCTCTCGAATTCTGCCCTCGTGATCCTGTAGTTGTTTCTCTCTCTTTTTCTCAGCCTCTTTATTTTCCATCATTTGGTCTTCTATATCGCTGATTCTCTCTTCTGCCTCATTTATCCTAGCATTTAGTGCCCCCATTTTTGATTGCACCTCATCGATAGCCTTTTTGATTTCAATTTGGTTAGATTTTAGTTCTTTTATTTCTCCAGAAAGGGTTTCTCTAATAACTTCCACGCTTTTTTCAAGCCCAGCTAGTATCTTTAAAGTCATGATTCTGAACTCTAGGTCCGACATCATACTAATGTCCGTATTGAGTAGGTCCCTGGCTGAAGGTACTACCTCTTGTTCTTTTTGCTGAGGTGATTTCTTTCATCTTGTCATTTTGTCCAGAGGAGAATAGATGAATGAGAGAACAAAATGCTAACAGGTTTACAACGTCCCCAGCAAATATACTGTATACAAATCAGAAAAGACCTGAGACCAGGGGAAAAGAAAGGGAAAGAAAGAAAAAAGAAAGAGAAAAAAAAAAAGAAAAAAAAAGATAAAAACAAAAACAAAACAATACAAAAAAAGCAGAATATGATCAAATATGATCAGGCTAGTGCATAGATCAGTGCCACACACTAGATTTTGGGCGTATTTTGGTCTGTTAGAAAAAAGTGCCTCCTAAAATTTTAAGGGAACAAAGACATATATGTACAAAATAAGGGTTGATACAATGAAGGGATGGAAGATGACTGCAAAGATGAAAATTATAAAAGATTTTATAAAAGGACTTGATAAGATAAGTTGTTTGAAAAAAGAAAGAAGATTTAAGAAAAAAGAAAAAAAAAAGGAAAAAGGGAGAGAATGTGATCAGGCAGGAGACTAGAACAAAGCCATACACT
Organism: Zalophus californianus; assembly: GCF_009762305.2. NCBI lineage: Eukaryota > Metazoa > Chordata > Mammalia > Carnivora > Otariidae > Zalophus > Zalophus californianus. The sequence goes on along the minus strand of NC_045599.1, from coordinate 64,608,396 downwards.
AGTGATTTAGCGTATATTTTGATCTGTTAGAAGAAAGTGTATCTCAAAATTTTAAAGAGAGAACAACTTATATATATATGCCAAAAATAAGGGTAACTACTATGAAGGGATAAAATATGACTCTAAAAATGAAAAATAAAAATTGTTTTTTTTTTTTTTAAGGGATTGATAAGATGTTGGTTGAAAAAGGGAAAAAGAAAAATAAAAAAAAAACAGTCAACAAAAATTAACTTTGATGAAATAATGAATCATGGTAAAAAAAAAAAAAAGCCATTAATCTATGTGCAGTATTCCCCTAGTGCTGGAGTTCTCCCATTCTCCTTGATCGATCAACTTGGTCTTGGCTTGCTGGCTGTTTGTGCTGATCTTCTGGGGGAGGGGCCTGTTGCTGTGGTTTCCAAATGTCTTTGCCAGAGGCGGAATTGCCCCGCCCTGGTCGGTCCGTGCTAAGGAAGCTGCTCCGGTTTGCTCTCAGTAGCTTTTGTTCCCTACAACTCTCGGTACATCTTTGGAGGACCAGGGCAGAAATGGTGGCCTCCCAATCTCCACCCGGAGGAGCTGAGAACTCGGGGCCCCGCTCCTCAGTGCGCCCCCAGAGAAAAGCAGTCACTTCCCTGTCCCCGGTCTCCGGCCGCACTCCGTGCTCACCCGGCCTGTGATCGAGCGTTGCTATCTCTGGCACCCGACCCCCTGTGGAGTCTCCAAACCCAGCAGATCCCTGCAGTGCGTTCCCGCACCGCTCCTCCCCGGGAAGGAAGGGGAGTCTCCCCAGATCTGCTGCTTTTTGGGTCCCTGCTGGAGGAGCAGTGGCCCGACTGGGCCGCGGATCACAGTTTATGGCCACCCCGAGCTGAGAGCCCGCGACTCTGCTCCGTCTCTGCAGCCGGCTTCCCCGCTCCGGTACCCGGGAGCTCTGCTGCACTCAGGCACCCCTGGTCTCTCTGTGACCCCAAGGGTCCTGAGACCACACTATCCCGGGAGGATTCCACCCCCCGCTTAGCCACTGCAGTGACGTCCCTCCGCCGAGCCAACTTCTAAAAGGTCCGATTTTGTGCTCCGCGGCTCTATCACTTGCCAGAAGCGGCCGACGGAGGCCCCTCCCCCGCTGTCTATCCTCCCGAATATCGCCTCGGATTCACTTCTCCGCACGTCCTACCTTCCAGTAAGTGGTCGCTTCTCTGTTCAGAGAGTTGTTGCTACTCTCCTGTTCGATCTCCTGTTGAGTTCGTAGGTGTTCAGAATGGTTTGATCCCTATTCAGCTGAATTCCTGAGACCAGACAAAATCTAGGTCTCCTACTCCTCCGCCATCTTGCTCCCAGAAATTTTCTGTTACTTGTTTCTAAAGTGATATCAAAGTTTATTTGGGCTAATGTACCAGCAGAGATAATATCACCATATATATTTATTGAGTGAGGCTCTCCCTGTTGCATGCTTTTATTTGCTTGGTCTGAGTAATTTCCTTATATATTCATAGGTTAACTGAAAACAAGAAGAAACAAAAACACCAGCAGGATAAATTCCACCTATTCCGTAAGTTCTCTATCAAACACATTTATTATTTATAAATCCAGGTTCCTATGCATATGGAGTAAATAAACATATTGTGTTTGTGCTATTGGTATAATTAGCATGTATATATTTATCTATCTATCTATCTATCTATCTATCTAATGTGTTTATGGATAATTAACATAAGTAACAACTAAAATATCTCCTTAAACAATAAATGTAAAACACATAATCTTTTTTAAGGAAAAACATGAAAGAATGGTGTTTTGTCATGTTTCTAGAACAGGAGATCTGTAAAGAATGGAGTTTGGAACTTAATGTTAGGAGATCAGACTCTATCGGCAAGGCTGTCATTTCCTCATTATGCATCTACTTGGTTCTGTTACTATATACAAATCATAATTAAAAGGGCATACTTTTTACATGTAAAAAAACAACAATATAGAGGAAGTAACAGAATGTTTAGGAGAATCAGTTAAGTTAATTCATCCTGAATTTTACCGAGAGAAGGTATTTGTCACCAAGAATTTGTATTTACCAGTGTGTTTTACATTAAAGATAAATACTAGGGATAAAGCAGTGCCATGGTACACAATATCACAATTGTTTCAAATTTTCATTTAAACTTTATGGTGCTACCGATGGCAACTTGGGGTAAGCTGAAAATTGCTGCTTGTGATTCTTTAACTTGAAAATGGGAATAAATTGATGTGTTTATAAAATACTTTTAAGTCATCCAGAAATCTTTGGATAAAATATGATATATCAAGTAGGGAATTTATATTTCTCTTAAAAGAAGTATTTTAGTAATGATCCTGTTATTTTGCCTAGCTTTCTATGAAATAAAGGAAATATTTGATAATTGCCCAGTAGTTTCAGTACCTGTGTTTTGAAGCTAAATTACCGAATTTGACAGGATACCCATAAATTTTACTGCATACTTGCTGTTTCCAATTCATTCTGTGTTATGTAAATACAGCCGAAGTATATAAAGTATAAAATGTGCTGCTACTACTGACTGGCCATAATTCACTTTTTGTAAGTAATTTAAATGTGACTAGAATATGGGTTATAGGATTAAAAATTAGATTCACCAATGTTATCTCCTGGAAAGTATCTTTTATCATCTATAATTTTTTAACATCCTGTATTTCTCTGTATCACCTACTATAATTGTTCCTTAAATATTTGGGGGGTATTATTTATGTAATGCCTATGCAACTTTTTAAGGATTGTAGGTATCTCGTTACCAGTGTATTTCCAATATCTGACAGAGTTCCTAGCACTGAATAAGCATCAATATAAAGTACTGGATGATGGGTTGTTAATTAGCTGAGTTCTATTTATGGAACTCTATCCTAGTAGATTGGGAAGAATGGGCTAGTTTGGCTCTCTGCTTTCTGTACTGTTAAGGAGGCAGTCAAAAGATGGTGGTGTAGGAAAATCCTAAACCCACCTCCTCCCACAGACACACCAAATCTGTAGGTACCTATGGAACAGTTACCTGTGAAAAAGATCTCAACAGCAGCTGAACAGCCGTTCCACAACAAAGGACAGGAGGCACATCAGGATGGTTAGAAGAGGCAGAGGAACGGCCTCACAAAAAACCTCACCCAGGGTGCGGCGACGCATAATCAGGAGGGAGCTCACGAATATGAGCTTCTTCCTGAGGAGCCAAGGGTTTGTGCCTCACATCAGGCACCCCAGCCATTGGGACCTGTCCCAAAGAGACAAGCCTCCCAAATGTCTGGTTTTCAAAACCACTGAGGCTTACTCACAGGGCTGTAGGGAACTACATTTCTGCTCTTAAAGCATTTTCACCCAGATTCACCCTGGGGCCTCGCACAAAAGCAGCGGTTTGAAAAGTGCTTTTGAGATTTGTTTGCTAATCTTAAAGCATCTCGTAGAGGGACAGGGGCCTGTTGTAACTCTCTCCTGGACGGAGGTACTGGCAGGTGCCATTTTTGCACTCTTCTTCTACCTTGCTAGCGCTGGCAAGCGCATGCAGCCACAGGATTCTCCCAATGCTTCACTAAAGCTATTCTCCTTCTGCTTTGCTAAAGCTGGTGGGCACATGCGGTCTACACAGGAGATGCCCTTTTTCACCTGACTCTTGTTGTAAGGGGCAGGGCTTGCATTTCTGGGCACCAAGGAACTAAAACAACCCAAGACAGTCCTTGTCAGCATACCACCCACAGGGCACTGAATAATTCAGGTAGCAGAATGAAATGTACCCCATTATTCCCGTGAAAAAGGCCTATTTACTTGTCCTGGAGCTTCAGACTGAGGGATATGCTTCAAGTTTGCCACGCATATAGAGGCTTCTAAAGTTCTCTCAGGGAACATAGGCTGGGGGATGCCAACTTTGGGCTTTCCTTTGGGCTCACTAAAGCTCATCAGTACTGCCCAGGAAGGAGGTTACACACTTATGTAGAGCCCCAGTTTTTACACCTGTTACATAGAGGACACCTGCAGATTGCCTGGTCTGGAGGCGAGTAGTGTTTATGATTTACAGTTCCACAGGATGGAATATATATATTCCATATATATATATACATACACTTTGATAGCTGCTGCCTAAGGGTCTGCCTTCCAGTTAGCCTGAAACTAGGTATTGTCTGAGATTCCTCCCTGACACTGACAGGTTTTGGCACACCCTCAACTGGGACCTATCAAGAATAAAATGACCTGCTTAAGCAATCACAAAGGTTCAAGACACGGTGGTTGATTTGTGGATGTTGAACCATCCTTTCACATGGACTGGAAGAATTAATATTGTTAAAATGTCCATAGTACCCAAAGCAATACAGAATCAATGCAATCCATCTCAAATTCCAAAGGCATTTTTCATGGAAATAGAAAAAATAATCTTAAAATTTATGTGGAACCACAAAACACTCTGGAACTGCCAAAAAATCTTGTGCAAGAAAAACAAAATTGGAGGAATCATGTTCCCTGACTTCAAACTATACAAAACTATAATAATCAAAACAGTATGGTATTGGCATAAAAATAGACACTTAGATTAATGGAACAGAATAGAGAGCCCAGAAATAAGCCATATATATGTGGTCTGTAATTTATGATAAAGGAGCTAAGATTATACAATAGGGAAAGGACGTTCTCTAATAAATAGTGCTGGAAAAACTGGACAGCTGTATGCAAAAGAATGAAACTAGAAGTGTCTTAAATCATACACAAAAATTAAGTCAAAGTGTTGGCTAACTGTACATAATAATAATAAAAATATTAACTCAAAATAGATTAAAGACCTGAATGTAAGACCTGAAACCATAAAACTTCTAGAGGAAATCATAGGCAGTCAATCCTTGACATTGGTCTTTGTGATTTTTTTGGATCTGACTCCAAAAGCAGAGGCAACAAAAGCAAAAATATAACTGAGACTACCTCAAACTAAAATGCTTCTGCACAGCAAAGGAAACCATCAACAAAATGAGAAGGCAACCTACCAAATGAGAGAAAATATTTGCAAGTTGTATATCCAACAAGGGATTAATACTCAAAATATATATATGGAACTTACTAAACTCAATAGCAAAAAAAAAAAAATTAAAAGATGAGCAGAAGATCTGTATAGGCATTTTTTCCAAAGAAGACATACAAATAGACAACAGGCACATGAAAAGATGCTCAACATCACTAATCACCAGGGAAATGCCAATCAAAGCATAAATGAGATATCATCTTACATCTGCTAGAATGGATATCATCAAAAGGATTAGAAATAACAAGTATTGGCAAGGGTGGAGAATAGGGAACCCTCATGCACTGTGGGTGGGAAAACAGTATGGAAGTTTCTTAATTAAAAATAGAACTACTATGTGATCAATCAATTCCACTTCTGGGTATTTATCTGAAGATAATAAAAGCACTCATTCGAAAAGATATATGTTCATTGCAGCATTATTTATAATAGCCAAGATATAGAAACAATTTAAGTGTGCACTGATGGATGTATGGATAAAGAAGATGTGAGATACACACACACACACACACACACACACACACACACAATGGAATACTATTCAGCCATAAAATAAACGAAGTCTTCATTTGTCAACAACATGGATGGGCTTTGAGGGCATTATACTAAGTGAAGTAAGTCAGACAGAAAAAGACGAACGTTATATGATTTCACTTATATATGGGATCTAAAAACAAATAAAAATGAACAAACAAAAAATAAAACTCATAATTACAGAAGACAGATTGTTTGTTGCCATAGGGGAGGAGGGTTGTGTGGTGGGCAAAATGGGTATAGGAGGTGAAGAGGTACAAACTTCCAGTTATAAAATAAATAGTCATGAGGATTTAATGAACAGCATGATGACTATGGTCAAATAATATTATATATTTGAAAGTTGCTGAGAGAGTAAATCTTAAAAGTTCTCATCATAAGAAAAAAAATTGTGACTTATGGTGATAGATGATAACAGACTTACTGTGGTGATCATTTCATAGTGTATACAAATATTTAATCATTAGCTTGTGCAACTGAAACTAATATATGTCTGTTATATCACATTTTTAAAAAGTTTTAAGGAACAAAGAGTATATGATACCTGGAATGATCAATATTATCTTTAATAATAGTTCATAATTTAAAAGCTTGTAAAATGATGGAAAATACCTATTTTAAGGTAGAGCTCTCTTGAGGAAAGGGCAATTATTAGGTATTTGGAGCAAAATAGATACAGAAATGGCAACCCAAACCGTGACTTAATGGCCAGAGATTACATCCAAACACAAATGTAGTGACTTCATTACATTTTCAGGTAGTCATCTTTTGGAATTGAGGAGTTCTAATCCTGAGAATTCTATCAGACAGAGAGGGTGCTAGTAGAAAACTCGAAAAATGAGGTGGGAAGAAGAGAAAGGAGGACCCATGTAAGTAGCAGAATGAAGCAAAGGACTACAGTGGATGAGGTCGGATGAGGGTGTGAAAATATCCTCAGTTCCAGATAGTAAGGTTGTATGGCACTGTGTTTAAAATGTCGTTTTCTCACATTGCATGTTTGCACTTGTAGACTTTTTTTTCCTTTTATATTTTCATACTTTATCCTTCATGCTGGAAAATGGAACATTTGTAAAATACTTGGATTCAAGAAGGGGAAGGACGGTCTACTAATACCTGGGTGTTCATTATTCACTGTTGCAGTCAAGCTCATTTGGGGGCAAAGTAAAGTGATGTTTGAGGTGATGAGCGGGTATTACTCCATTTTCTATGCTAGGTCTTGAAGTCCTTACTCCTTATATAAGATAATCTCACATAACCCTTACCCTATAAGTACTCCTAAAAGGGGGGCAGCTGGGTTTTCTTAAATCCATTGCCACTATTCTCTGTTCTCATTTTCCTTTTACTGTAGGCAGCTGTCTCTAGATGCTATGCTTTCAGTGAAATGAAGTCCCCCATCCCACTTTGACCTCCTGATTCTGGTTCTGAAGACCATTGGTCTTCTAATAATTACCTGAAGATTGGTTGGAACAGTTCAGTCTCTCACTCTATTGACGACATTTAGAGTATTTTATAGTTAGGTGCCTCCCACAGGCATAACAACTGGGGTTTCAAAATTATCATGTATCTGGGTCTGGAAAACCTTCAAGTTCTGGCTGTCAAATCCCTTGCCCCTCATACTTTGTCTTGTCTTTTTCCTACTGTCAATTCATCATGTTGAATCCCACTTCTATTTAGATTGTATACATTTTACATATTAAAAAAGATATATGTTTTAGTCTTCTTTCAAATGCTCATATTCATATACCACATGATACATTCATCTTATCTCAACAGTTTCATTTTAGTAATTGAGGTACTCTTATTTTTCCTGTCAATTTCAAAAATATTTGGCTGTCTATGTGGAATATTATCTATGTCTTGTCAGTTGCTTAGCTTTGAGTGTGAACAGGACAATAGTCACTGAATCCTGCAGAGTGTTTGACTCTGTGTTATTGAGGATTTCTTCAAATCTTATATATTTGTTTTTATATTCTCTTCAATATTCCATTATGTTAAGGGAGAAGTCGGCTACCTGTGTAGTTAGGAATACCCGATGTTTAGCTCAGTTTACTAAATTTAAATATTCAGAAACTATAGCCTAAATGTACCACCATAATTAACTATGATTCATAATTGTCTAAATTAACTTCATCTCACATTATTTTAAAAATCTATAAAAATGATTACTCTTTTTATAAGAAAATTAATTATTCATGAGGGAGCTTTTCATGACAAAGCTTTTTTGTCATCAGTATATTTTTAATAATCTATTGATATTTATTTTCTATTAATAATTTGGTACTATGTCTCTATTAAAATCCAAATAAAAAATGAAAAAAATCCAAATGAATTATTATTTTTAATTGAGCAGACCTAGCAGCTACTTTCTTTTATAGTCAATGTTTATTAAAAATCAGGTTTTTCTCATTGTTGTGGTTAAATCAGATGTGTGTCCAAAAATTCTAACAGTCTTGCTTATGAAGAGCCTCTGCACCTGGGTTTAGTTGCCAAGGAAAGAAGTTATGACTGGATAAGATCATTGGCCTGGCTACAGCCAGGTCCTTTGGAGCATCAAAACTACTCATATACAAGCATGTACACACACATACATATGTTTGTTTATATATTCACCTGTTCATGTATATCTGAGATGTTTTTAGTTTCTGGCTATTGAGGATAAAGAACATTTTATGGTTTTGTTTCTTTTGGGTGGAATTACTGGGTTGTATGTGTAAATTTATAAGAAACTGACAAATTGTTTTCCAAAGGCTTGTAATAATGTCATCCACACCAAGAATGTGTAAGAGTTCGTTACTTCTCCATTCTTGTCAGCATTGGATAGTATCAGTCATTTTAGCATTTTTTTTTATCGTGGTATGTTTGTAGCAGTATCAAACTGTGATTTTAATCTGCATTCCATTCATGATTAATGATGCTGAGTATCTTTTCATATGCTTGATAGGTAGCTTATATCATTGAGTTAATTATTCTTACAATCCTTGGTCAATGTCAAGTCTCTCTATATTTTTTCTATTATTTGATATTACCCTTCATTTATAATCTCCATTCCCCTTTTCCTCCTAAAAGTAAAATGTTTATATGTAAATACACAATTTTTATATATCCAAAATGCATGTCTTTCCTTCATTTATTTATTCCATTCCGTTACCTTATTGGACTTGTTATAGTCTCCAGAACAATGTTAAATAGAGGTTGTTAGTGGATATCTTTGTCTTTTTCTCAATATTAGAGGGAAAGCATGTAGTCTTTAACCATTAAGGATGATGTTAACCATGGCTTTTTGTTTCTTTGTTTTTATATTTTTTTCCAAAATGATCTTTATCAGATTGAAGATTTTTTCACTCTTCCTACTGTTCTTACTTTTATTTTTTAATCATAAATAGGTGCTGCATTTTACTTGTTTCTTCTGAATGTATTACAATGACCATATTGATTTTGTCCTCTGTGAATTTGGAAAACAGATGAACATAGGGGGAGGGAAGGAAACATAAAATAAGATAAAAACAGAGAGGGAGGCAAACCAGAAGAGACTCTTAAGTATAGGATCCAAACTGAGGGTTGCTGAAGGGGAGGTGGTTGGGAGATAGAGTAACAGGGTGAAGGACATTAAGGAGGGTACTTGATGTAATGAGCACTGGGTATTATATGCAATTTATGAATCCCTAAATTCTACCCCTGAAACTAATAATACACTATATGTTAACTAAATTGAATTTAAATAAAAAATTTTTAAAAAATTTCAAAAACCAAATTTTTTAGATGCTGATGTCACTGATTATCCCAACAAAGACATAGTATAATCGTATAATTAGCCCACATCAAGCTAGATACAATATAAAGATAATTTAGTGTAACAAAAACTTACCAAAAAATAGATCTTAAAAATAATCAAAGAGAAAGGAGAAATTATATGTGGAAAGAGAAAAAATTACATGTGTGGAATTCACACAGGACATATTTTAACAATAAATATGTAAAGAAAACAGAATGGAATAATAGCTTCAAAATACTTAGAGAAAATTATTGATGTGGAGAACAAAGGCAAAAGATTTAGAAAAAAATGAAATTTCCTTACAACTTACAGCCTGTTGATAGGTCCTTGAGACAGGCAGAGTGACCTTCCTCTAGGAACTCAACTGCCTCGATGTTAATACTTTGCTAAGGGCAAAAGGAACCTTAGCTTTACATTAGCCCGACCTCTAGGATCCTGTAAGTCTCCTTTAACATATAAAAATTCTTTTGGAAAATTCCTTTATCTTAATTCCCCCCAAGATAGATGTTAGCAATCGTCCTCCAACCACATGGCCAACTGATATACATCTGAAGAGTCTCATGACTCAGGTTTTACTGGACAGTAGTAAATGACCTTTTCCCAAAAACAGCTAGCCCCTCAAGGTCCTGGAAACCTTACTTCCAAATTCCTTAGAGACTTATGCTATCCCTAACCCCCTCCCAACTTGAAAGTGTATATATATTATCAGCCACTCCTCACAACCCCAGTGCAGCTCTTTCTTCCCACCGGCCCCGTCCCCATGCTTTAATAAAGCCACCTTTTAGCACCGAAGACATCTCAAGAATTCTTTTTTGACTGCTTGCTCTTGAACCCCAACATTTTCACATCAAAAATCACTGCAAATTTACCCTTTATAGGCAAGAAAGTATTGTTTATGGTCAAGAGGGTAAAATGCAAACTAAAAACTAAAAAAACAAAATAATTCTATAGCATGTCCTCAGGGAAGAGGAAAATGCAAAACGATACCTAAAATAATCTGAGATGCAAGGTAAATGGTAAGAAAAAAACTATAAACATGGTTTAAATATCAACAGCTGTAAAACACTATCATAATTATGTCTAACTTTGAAGTAAAAAAGCAAATGAGATGAACATAACATGGGTTAAGAATACACATAGTTCACAGGACCATTAAAGATTACTGTATTTTTCAGGAGGTGGGAAATGATAGTAATTATCTTTGAACCTGGCTGAATATGCATTTTAAAATTTCAACAACACAATTGATAGAAATAGGATATATAACTTTCAAGCTAGTAGAGGAAAAGTGGAGTAATCAATCAATTCAAAATGTGCAGAAAAGGAGAAAAAAATAAAAGTATAAAGTTTAGAAAAAATGTAAAAAGAAAGGTATATAGGAAGTATAAATTAAATTACATTAATAAATCTACATTTAACAGCAGTTATTTTTTTAAAAGATTTTATTTATTTATTTATTTGACAGAGAGCATGAGCAGGGGAGCAGGGGAGGCGGCAGACAGAGGGAGAGGGAGAAGCAGACTGCCCACCGAGCAGGGAGCCCCATGCGGAACTTGATCCCAGGACCCTGGGATCACAACCTGAGCCAAAGGCAGATGCCCAATGACTGAGCCAACCAGGCGCCCCTAACTGTAGCTTTTTAATAATTTAAAACACAAGAAATTTATTAAAATTAGCCATATTTCAAGAGAAGGACCATAAAAATGAAGACAAATACGAAGACAGTAAAAAAAAAGTTATAAAAAATACTAAATATATCAAAGCAATTCAACAGTTTTAGGGCAAAGATGAAGAAATCAAAAGAGCAACAAAAAACAAACAAACAAAAATAGGGTTTCTACTATAATGGTAAAAAATAGATTTAACAAATTTAAGATATGTTCTAGTCACTGTATGCTGCTTTTAACTCTTGCATAGACAGTATTACATAGAATATATCCACAGAATCCCACTTATTTTCTCCCCTAAAAATAGATACCTAGATTTTCCTATATGTAATTTCTGCCCCTATGAAAATGAGCATATTCATGTTCCTGTATACACCAATGAGAGATATTATCTGGTGGCAAATGTCCAGTAATGGATTTCTGGAACATTAATGTATGCTCCCTAACTAACTTCACCAAGTTCTGCAACATTTTTTCCAATTTACAGCTCTGCCTGTATCCCAGATCACTAACCTTGGTATTATCTTTTACTTCTTTGCCAACCAGATCATCTTAAACATTGCCTCATTATTGTATTGATATGAATTTCCATTAGTGTGAATTTATTAGTTTAGTTTTAATTTAACCTGAATTTTCTAGCTTAATTTCTCAGCATATTCATATTCTTTGCTTAATTTCCTGTTGTTTTTCCTGTCTCCATAGTTGTTTTGCAAAAGTTCCTCCTAAATTCCTGATGCTAATCCCTTGTCAGTTGTAGATGTTGTAAATATCAAAGTCCAGGCTGTCACCCCATCTGTTAACTTTGTTTATGTGCTTCATTGAAGATAAATCCATGAATCTTAATATTTATATTGTATATCTTAATTTGAAAATTTTAGAATATTTTATTCACTCTAAAGTTAACAAATGTATGGTCACAATATAAAGAGAAAGAATAGATTTTCTTTAATTTCCTCCCTCTGAGTCAGCATCCATAGCTTTATAAAGGCAACATTTTTGCATCTTTAATTGCTGCAGGTATTGTTTTCATACAAATCACTCAAGAAATCCCATAATCAGGTGTCACCCCAAAGCTCAGGAGGCCTTGCTCTATGCTATAATTTTAATGTTTAATCCTAGTTAAAATTAACTTGGTTAAAATGGGGTGCTGTTAATGGAATGTCCAATGGAAATGCTATCTTTGGTGGCTAAGTGGAGTTTATGCGTGAAGGTAGTGTACACATAAATCAATGCTATCGACATGAAAAAAGAGAATAACAAAACTTGCTGACTTCAGTTGTCATATATATGCAGATGACATTGAAGTTTATATTGCCATTAACCTAGGAATAGAAGGGAGAAACTTCTGTGCATAAATAAGTTCATCACTGAGGCTTTATTTAAATAAATGAGAAAAATCTAGAAAAGAATTACAGAAGCTTTTGAACCCAGTGTTTCCAAGGTCCCTAATGAATTAGGTAATGACTGAAAAGGGAACCTGTGTGAAGCCTAAAGTTTGTGTGTGTGTGTTTGTGTGCATGTGTGCACATGCATGTGTGTGAATGAATGTTGCTGCACTTTATACATTTGAAAAATAACAGGGATGAATTGGTTGAAGTAAAAAGGTAACTATATAAAATACATAACATAAATTTTTATCAACCATTAAGATCACTTGTCTATTATAGGTACTATCTCTCTAATACACTTTCACTATAAATTAGCGGATCCAAGGTTCTTCTGTGGGTATAGTTAGTGAAAGCTTTATGCCCTACAAAATCAGGGCTGTATTACCACCCTTCAAAAGGACAGTTTCCTTGGGGCTCCTGGGTGTCTCAGTTGGTTAAGTGTCTGACTCGTGATTTAGGCTCAGGTCATGATCTCAGGGTCGTGAGATCAAGCCCTGTGTTAGGTTCTATGCTCAGCACAGAGTCTGCTTGAGACTCTCTCTCTCCCTCTCCCCCACCTTCTCCCCCACTCACTCACACTCTGTCTCTCTCAAATAAATAAATAAAATCTTTTTTTTAAAAAAGGACAGTCTCCGTATAATATTTAGTTTCATAGTCTTTTAGTACATAACTTTCCTTTAACAAAGATCTAGATTTAACCACAAGGTCATTCCAATAAACTTGAAGCAGGAGGTTACAAATTCTCCTACACCTTGTTTCAAGCCATGCATAAGAAAATGATACAGTCCATTTACAGAACATTTCTGTCACTACAAGGATTCCTCCTATTATCCTTTTATGACAACAGCCTTTGCCTCCCCACTCCCCCACCCTCTGCCCTCTGGCAACTAGCAATCTGTTCACCATTTCTATGATTTTGAAGAATGTTATATAAATGGAATCATGTGGTAAAAAAAAATGAATCAAAATTTGAGCTAATTATACCATCACAGGATGGGCCATATTCTTTTTTTAGTGTAATTTCATTCAATATTATATTAGTTTCATGTGTACAACATATTGTTTTGAAAGTTCTATACACAGGAAGTGTAGTCACCATTTGTCACTATACAACATTATTGTAATATTAAAGACTATATTCCCTATGCTTTACTTTTCATCTTTGTGACTTATTTATTATATAGCTGGGAGTTTTTACTTCTTAATCCCCTTTATCTATTTTGCCCATCCGCTATCCACCTCTTCTCTGGCAACCACCAGTTTGTTCCTTCTAATTAAGAGTCCATTCTTTGATCATTTGTTTGTTTTTTAGATTTCACATATAAGCGAAGTCATATATTAGTCTTTCTGTTTCTGACTTACTTCACTTACTATGATATTGTCTAGGTCCACCCATGCTGTCACAAATGGCAAGATCTCATTCTTTTTTAATGACTGAGAAAAATTCCACATTTTTTTTCATTCATCTATTGATGAGCTCTTAGGCTGCCCTCATATCTTGGCTGTTATAAATAATGCTGCAATAAACATAGGGGTGCACATATCTTTTCAAATTGATGTTTTTGTTTTCTTTGTGGAGGCATATTTTTTTGAAAAAAGAGAACAACAAAAAATGATCCTGTTTCTTTTCATGTCTTTAATTAGAATGATTTTGTTGTTCTAGCTGCATCAGATCTCTTAATTGCCTTTACAAATGTACATCATTTTCTTCACATCTCTGTGGGAATTCCACAACACATTTAGAGATGGAAAGGTTGTCTATTACTTTCTAACTTCGGATGAGCAGTAATTTGAGCAACTGAATCTTGATCTTCATCCTTTGATTATTTTGTTGTTTAGGCACAAACACATAAGCATGTGCATGCACAAACATTAAGTTAGCCAAGAGAAAGTGAAATAATAAAGCAGTCAAAAGAAACAAATAGTGTAGCAGCTATGGTGAAATGCTGAGGGCAAGGAGAAATGCATTTGAATCTTGGTGAAATCATAAAGATTTTTCTGCCATGGCTTACAAAAACGTAGCAAAAAATTAAAAGAGGTGTTGCTAAATGTAATTTTTAAATCTTACTATCCCCATTTGTGAGCATTCAGAATGAGAACAAAACAACAACAACAAAAAAATCCCCTAAAGTTTTAACTTTTAACCTAGTATAACATTCAGGCATAAGAGGTGGGAAGTGGAGGCAGGAGAGAGGTTTGTATCTCTAATGTGAGGTTCAGTTCTTATCTTTTCAGTTCTATCCTTGTAATCAGTAAATCGCTGGGCTTGGTGATAATGCATGCATATGGAAAAGGACTGATTTATTTTCATGAACTATTAATAGGTTGCAAAAGAGAAGAAGTAATTAACTATAACTCCCAGCCTTATAATAACCATAAACTTATTAAACCTCTCCACAGTAATATTTAGAGAATACTGATGCAGTATGTCTTTGAAGATCAATTTCTGCTGGACTTGCATGCAAATATTTAAGAAGTTAATTAAAATATGAATTATTTTTGAACTGATTCTGGTTACATTATAAGAGTACATTCTAATTATTAATGAAGCATCCAAATTTTCTTCTTTTTTCCTAATTAGAATTTCTGGTTATATCTGTTTGAGGGCATCAAAATTCAGTCCTACTACTGGACACATTGGTATGAATTGCAAAGTTGGAGAAAAAGTTTATTTTAGTACTTTCATTTTTTTTCTCATAATAAAACTAACAAATTTACCCTTTATTCTGAGTGTCCTATTTTTATGTTGAAAATGAAATGTGATATTTTTACTGTCAAATAAATGCACTTCCATATTTTTGCCCATTTTCAGGATATTAAGAAGCAGATGGACCTCAAGCCTACAACCACAACAGGATAATTAGTGATTCTAAGCTATTTCATTTGATTACCGTACAGCTCATTATATTAAATTTTTATGTGTTAGTAGCTGTATCACTATTGTAATAAAATTAGGCATTTTACAGATCATCCTGAAATATCAATACAGATACATGTACATATAAGTTAAAATACTTTGCTTCTTTGATATATATCAGTATAACACTTCAAGTTTGACTGTAGGACCTAAGATACTTATCATTCTACATGCATCTAGTCCACATTTTAGAAACAATCTATACTAACAAGTATTTGTAGGGAAGTCAATAATTAGCATCTGAAATATTTATATTTTTATTTATGTAGTGATTTCATTTACTAATGTTTATTTTTTATTGTAGTTAAATTTTAACAAATTAATTATCAATGGAACAGTATTTACATTTATGCCTAAATATAGGCAAGTAACAAAACAGCAAATTCATGTCTTTTGTAAACATTTTTCATTGAAGACATTTGTTGTACATTTGTACAAAATGAAATATTCTCAAAAGAAAACAAAAATTAACGGAATGGGTTGTATGTTAATAGTCTTAAGCTAGAACAGTATCTTTTATACCTTAGCTTGTTGTAAAATTTTAATAAACATCCAGAATTGAATTAACACTTGGGAAAAAAAGTTATTAAAGGAGGTCACCAGATATCTACTGAGTAAGAAATGCCTGAATTCTCCATTAGTGATTGTGTGGTATCAATTTGATCACCCAAAATCATTTGAGAACTCTCCATGAGGCATTATTATGCTTGATTCTGAAGATTTAAAAATAAATGAGATGTTCACTGCCCTTGAGACTTCTTTCCTAGACATGGAAAGAAGGAATAAGGGGAAAAAGGAAGAACTTCATCATTTCTAATATGGTATGAGTTAGTAGATTTTTCTTTTTTGTAAAGGACAAAATTCACATTATTGTCAAACTAATAATAGTTAGCCAACCATTTTATTTCACATATAAGAAAATTGATGCTCAGAGACTAATTTTTTCAAGTTTGTATAGCTTTCTATTTGTAGGTCCAGAATGAAAATCTCTGTCTTCTATAGATCTAAGAATCTCAAGCAAATGTATAATTATAGATTCTAGGAAAAGATATCTAGATATGGAAAAACTTGTCCCTTTTTCAGCTGCTTTGACTTTTGAGTCTGCAGTTAGTGTCTAAATGTGCTCTACTTTAACCCTCCATCCTTTTGCTTGATGTTGGTTAAATATACTATGACTAGATTCAACTCTGTTGTAAACAACTCTGATTTCTTCCTTCTTTATATTTTTTAATAGATTTATTTATTTATTTTAGAGAGAGGGACAGAGAGAGAGTGTGAGTGGGGGGAATGACAGAGGGAGAGAATCTCTAGCAGAGTCCCTGCCGAGCGTGGAGCCTGACATGGAGCTCAATTCCAGGACCTTGAGATCATAACCTGAGCCAAAACCAAGAGTCGGACGCCCAACTGACTGAGCCACCCAGGCACCCCTTTATCTTTTATTAGAGGTTTTTTTTTTTTTTCAGTGCATATAAAGCAGTGCTTCTCAAACTTTATTGAGCATATGAATTACCTGGGGTTTGAGTAAAATAAAGATTCAAATTTAGTAGGTCTGGGAAGTGACCTGAAATTTTGTGATTTTGATAAATTCTTCAGTGATATTGATGCTTCTCATCTGAGCATCATTCTTTACTGAGTAGCAAGACTTTGAAAGAGCAAAATGATAGAGTTATTTCTTTACTTTAAAGTGGTCCTTCCTCTCCTTTGAGATTTGGAAGAGTCCACCTTGAGGGAGGCTGCCTCAAAGCAGTTAGGTGGATAATGAAGGCCTATGCATAACTGTAATAAAGAGCCTTACCTGTATATAGCACAAACTGAGAACACAATCAGTCATTGGACTTCCATGATTCCCTTTTTTCAGTGACTGTTAGGTTTTTGGCACACATCTAAAATTACACAGCCAAGAAAAAGAACATTTTCCAAACATCATTTCTGGTGTTCTGGATTGATTTTACATGAATAAACCTTAGGATTATGGCTTTGACTAATTATGCAGCAGCAGCTAGAATTTATTCAGTCAGTAAGCATTCATTAAGCTCAACTACATGGGATGCGTTGGCCTTATTGCTGCATAAGCAAAAAGAAACAAACAGTGGTGTCACTATCTCCAGCACGCCACAATACAAAATACTCTGCTAATTCGACAATGACCTAGGAATTTTATTTTTATTTCCATATTTGGTAGCAAAATAATGTCACTTACATATTTTCTTTATTATTGTAATGGTAATATATGACTGAGGTAATGATGGTGGTATGAATATAAATCTTGCAACATGTCCTCCCCACTCCTCCAAAAAAAAAAAGAAAGAAAAATAAAACTATAAATATCCATGTTCTTAGGATAAATATAAGAGAACATCTTCAATTCAACTTTCCTGTAAGTGAAAAAATAAATAGCACATTCCACCAAGGTATTGGCCATGCTCCATCACATGTATTTATGGAGAATAAGAACAATTTGAGAAAGAGATCAACATTTTCAGAATACTCAGATGTAATTGTGAACAAAGATAAACAGCAAAACTGTTTCTACCAAGGTTACATGAAAGGATTAAATATGCAAGAGCTCAAAAAAATATGCGAGAGCTCAAGGAGTTGTGTACCTATGAGCCCTTCCTGAGGAATCTATTAGAAGATTAATTTCATCCAACCAAGAGACAGTAGGGGCAATGACAACAAAAGGAGTGACAGTAGACATTTTATATACTTAATTCTAGATTGAAGACTAAAAGGAATATATGGATGAGGGTGGAATAAAATACATTATATGATGTATGTAATTTGTGTCTGACAATATACTGCAACAAAAAAATGAAAGGAAACAGGGGAAGAGAAAATTAGCATATGTTTATTGATGTTGGTACTAGCATTAGATACACCATTTAAGCATTCCATTATAGTGCTCACTTCAGCAGCACATACACTAAAATTGAAATGATACCGAGAAGATTAGCATGGCCCCTGTGCAAGGATGACATGCAAATTCGTGAAGTGTTCCATATTAAAAAAATAGTATACCATTATAAGTCAACAAAAAAGTTAGTAAAAGGTTAAATAAGAAAACAGGGTCATGTTTTCATACAAAGGTAACCAATAGAACAAAAGTACAAATCTGCCTAAGCATCAAGACAAATTTAGTGAATAAAAAAACAAAGAAACATGTTACCTAAATAAGTATCAAATGTAATGAAATGCATGTAATAGCTGTATCAAACTAATATAATAATTGAGACAAATATATCACACCAATAAATGTGAATAGATCTAATTCATCTATTAAAAACATTTTAATTTGCTTCACAAAGAAATGACTATATAGCTTATACCATCCACACTTAAATTTTTTTCCCAAAAAGCTAAAAATGAAAAAATGCACAAATGTATATCAAACAAATGGTAGCCATAACAAACTAAGAGTAGTTATATTGATATCAAAGTGGATACAAAGCTAAAACCATTAAACATGAAAATATGGACATGATCTATGGGCGTAAGCCAAAATTTATAATGAAAATATAAAAATTATAAATAATAGTTAAATAATGCAAGAACAATCTTTATAAAGTAAAACTTAAAAATGATGCAGGAAAACATAGAGAGAAAGTCACTAATAACTGGAGAACCAAAAACCTTTTATTAGAATAAATAAATTGACACTGAAATGTACATGGAAAAATAAACATGCAAAGATGGACATAAAACCAATTTTAAAAAAGAAAATCTTTGGAAAAGAATAAACCTAAAAGGGATTAAAGTACAGGCCCTTCATAATTAAAACAGCATGGTTTTGATGCATGAATAGACATGCTAACCAGGGAAATAGATGTCCCGAATTACACTAAAAAATATGAAAGTTTAGTATGAGATAAGGATAACATCTCATATCTTTCGGGGAAACAAAGGCTTTTTAAATAACATTATTGGAATAATTGGCTAGCCATTGACAAAGGATAAAATTAGATCCAAATCTCACACCATTATACAAGGATAAACATCAAAGAGTTCAAGGCTGTAAATATAAAAACGTAAAACCATACAATCCTTAGAAGAAAAAATAGGTGAATTCCTCCTTAGTCTGACTGTGTGGAAATGCTTTCTACTAATAAAAATGTAGATGCATAAAAGAAAAGATTGACGAATTTTACTTAATAGAAATAAAATCCATGCCAAAAATGCCATAAAAAATAAGATAAAATAGATACTAAGAGAATGAAAGAAAAAAAAAAGCTGCAAATTGGAAGGAAATATTTGCAGATAACATATCTGAAAAAGGCTTTTTTCCAGAATATATAAGGAATCTCAAAATCAATAGTAAGAAAACAAATGACCCAATTAAAAAAAAATCAAAAGCTTGAGGTACTTCATCAAATAGGATATACAGAAAGCAATTAGGCATATGAAACAAGTTCAATAATATTCTGAGCTATTAGGGAAACACAAATTAAAACCATAATGAGATATTATTCCACACCTATTAGAATGGTTAAAATGAAAAATGCTAATAATACCCAGTGTGGGTGAGGATGCAGAGCAAATGGGCCTTGCATAAACTGGTGGTGGGTATGCAAAATGGTACAGCTACTATGGACAATGTTGTGGCAGTTTTTTATATAGCTAAACTTATACTAATTGTATTTCTCAGAAATTCTACTCATATGTATTTGCTCTAGAAAAATGAAAACCTATCTTTACACAAATACCTGTGCACAGGCGTTTATAATCACCAAAACCTGTAAACAACACAGATGTTCTTCGGTAGGTGAATGGATCAATAAACCCTGGCATACCCATATAACACAATACTAATCAGAAATAAAAATGAATAAACTCAATGTACATAAATAATTTTGATAAATTTTAAATATATTACACCGAGTGATAGAAACTAGCTTTAGAGATGGGAGAGGTTGTGACTAAAGGGTTAGCACAAGGGAGATTTGGGACTTATTTGTATTATGTATGTATTATATGTATTATGTATGTATTATATGTATTATGATTAAAGGTTACACAAATCTATACATATATTAAAATCAAATAATGGTACATGAAAAATCTTAATTTTACTCTGTGTTAATATAAAAAAGTGGAAAAAATATTTGAAAAACTTGAAAAAAAATAAGATCTTCATAAAGTAAAGTGGAGTGAATTCCAAGGGATATACTGTTCAGTGAAAAAGGTGAAGTGTAAAAGAGCATCTTCAATATAGCACTCTTTATGGAAAAAGAGAATTTAAAAAATACACATATCACTTATTTGTGTAAGAAGAAACACAGGAAGGATAAACCAGAAGCTAAGAGATATTTTTCTTTCCATGGAATGAACAATGGGATGTACTGGAATGATACTTTTTGTACATTTTGGCCATTTGGAATAGTGTTACTATTTCATGTCCCCATAAAGTTCCTAACTAAAATCAACAAGGATGGTAAAAGTCTTAAATGGCATATATCATACTGTAGGTGTAGAAGAATATAGTACATCTGAGAAATATTACAATATGTTCTCTACTGCTTTAGTGAGCCCCTTTTTTCCCAATAACTTATAGGTGATGGCTTTCCTATCTGCAGAGGGGAAAACCTGTAATATTCTAAATACTGCCAGTAAGAGCCCTTATCTATACCAATCAAACAGCAATCTTAGAACTCTCCACTCAACCCTTTAAAGTTAATAAAGTACCCTGAAAATTGCTGGGCTAAGTGGTTGACTACAAGAGGAGAGAATATCAAATACTATAGTTTATTTAGTCTAGTACAGATTTTATAGCCGCATTTCCCACAATGTATCAGATATCACGCTTTGTAAAGAAAGATATTATGTATCTTTTCGCTATAGACTGAAGCATTTACAAAAGGACATAAAAAGAAATAAAATTTGATGTGATGCCTTTAAGCTCAGAAAAAACCATAATTAAAAAAACCTCTGGTATTTCTAGGGGCGCCTGGGTGGCTCAGTCAGTTAAGCATCTGACTCTTGGTTTCAGCTCAGGCCATGATCCCTGGGTGGTCCTGGGGTTGAGCGCTGCGTGGGGCTCCCTGCTCAGCGCTGAGTCTGCTTGTCCCTCTCCGTCTGTCCCTCACCTTGCTCTCTCTCTCTCTCTCTCAAAGAAATAAAATCTTAAAAAAAAAAAACAAACCCTGGCATGTCTTAGATATGACTATTAACAATATTAATTGGATTATTTATACCACTTTTCTATGGGAAGGTTATTTTTATTTTTCTATAATCAACTCTATGGATAAACCTTATTCTCTAGTTCTTGCTCATTTTTATCCCTGTTAAAAGATATCTAGTTAATAAAGCATAATATATTCTTCATTGCATCATCCAATGGAAATAAATGTTAAATTATGGAGATACTTTATTCAAACTTCCAAAGATTAGCCAAGAAATTATGTCAATAACAATATAAAATTTATTCCCCCTCATGCCCCTTTCTAAGTAATAAGCATTTCATTAAATTCTGAGGAAATTTCTCTGTCCTTACAATTAAAGACCTGGAAGATATAAAAAAAAATAACAAAAAACCTCCTCAGCTATTGTTCTATTAAATTCTAATAAAAAAAAGTCCAAGGCTCTGAGTTTTAAAAGCTCCTTAGAGAGAGAAAGCAGTAATTACAGAGTTGAGGCAAATATAAATCTGGCACTTAATAGCAAGAAGAATAAAAATCAAAATTAGAAGGATGTTTGACCCTCAGGACACGTTTAAGGGCTTTAGTCATTAATTTAAAAATAAATGCTAACAATGGGGGAAAAAAAGCAAATATTACCTAGCATAAAAAAGTTAGGAAAATTTTCAACTGAAGAAATTTTAAATTGGATTTTTAAGACATCAGATATTTGTGGGAGTTTTTTTCATTCATCTTTCATACCTAATCTGGAAATGTATATCCAACATAAATTACATTTATCAGAGGGCATCTTTGTGTGAACATTAATGGGTGTTGTCAACTCATTAGCTTCTCAGGAGCTCTGGACTCAGCAGGATCTTGGTCATAGCCTCACTTCTAGATTAGAATGCCTTAGGTTGTTCCAGACTTCTCAAGCACTGGCTGTCATGCAAAATTAATTCTAACACTTTTTAACCCAAATTTCATGTATGTCTGCAACCTTGAATGACATTATTAATTAGGGACAAGTCTTCTTTACCCCTAACATTTAACCCTGTGCTTTTTCTGGTTTGTTGATTTTCCTTCCATTCAATCACAGTGCAGTAATTTACTCCCATTTTAAAATCTAATTGTTACATTTCTGAAGTGAGATTTTTCTTTCTGGTCTTTTTCATGCCTGCTTTTAATACTGACCCTTTTTTGTTGCACAGTTAGTTAAAGTTCCTTTGCATTATATTTTTTCATTAATCTCAAAAATATTCTTTAGTTTATTTTAAAAATGCATTGAATACTTTGGTCTCTTCTGAACTCTCTTCAGTTTCAAGAGATTAATCAGTTTCAAGTAGAAGACACTACTTTGCTTGTCAATCATGCAGATTTGATTTATATATACAAATGTAGGATTCAGTTAATTACCATAATATTTTATCGAATGCTATCCAGTTTATTATGCTATAATTAGAGTTATATGGTAGCTAATCCTTCTCCTGTACTATTCAGAGTTCTCTTATTCTGTATGCTCTTTTAGGGACTCTAAATACTTTCTTTAATTCAAGCTACATTTTACACTAAAAGTCCCACCCAGCAGCTGATTTAAAGAGATTCAGGCAAAATAAATGAATGGCTTAAGTTACTGAAATTATAAGAATTTTTAAAACTGATAAAATCAGCTGTTTATTTAAGGGAGTGTGATCTCTACAGTGTGTATTTACTGCATGAGCTGCACAACGTCCAACACCTTCCACATTTTACTTGTAAATTGTGGATGATAATCAAAGATTTTCAGACTCATGTTAATGAGCACAGAAAAGTTCTACAAATATCAGGGAGATTCAATTTCATTATTTAATTCCTGATTACTAAACAGAAAGTATTTAATACATTTTAGTTTAGAAAGTGATTAATATGTTTATTTTAGCTTCACAAAGTATCAAAACCAAAGGGATTTCTGCTTAATTTTTTAAAGAAACCAGGTCTTTTATTCTAATTCATATATAGCTCATTGAAATTTCATTTTATATTCCTTCATTTATTCATTCATTCAACAAACATGTAAGTAGTCTTAGGTATTAAATTCTTTGTTAAATCCACCTTGATATATTTCTGAACACTTTGCAAGAAAGAGCCATGGTTTTGCATTCAGAGTATCAAACTTACACATGATTAACACAAAACAGTATCATGCATTTGAGCTTTAAGGATTCCAAGGAGTGGTAAGATATCATTAGTATGGTGAAGTTCTATTTGTTGTCAATTCCATTGAGTACCACAGGTTTGCAGGACCAGGTATATGAGACTGAGAATGAGGATAGTTTGGTTAATTCTGTGGAGGATGGAAGTTCCTATGAGTTCTGAGTATCCTTAGATATCTGCCATGTAGCTTGCCAACATTGTCCTCTGCTAGAATTCCTATTATACAGAGTATGAGAGAGGCGTATTAGTGTGACAAAACACATCTGGATATGTTTATTTTATTAACAAAGATTCATTTTGTCAAAATACCTGTTCGACAATTCATTCAATGGACACTGCCCTCATGAAGTTAACAGTTTAGACATTTGTGCCAGACCAAAACTTACTGTACATGGAAAAGACATCTCCTATTTTCATCTATGTAGCGTTCTTTTCCTTTCTGATAAAAAAAATCCATGTGATCAGGTGGTCTGTCTTTTTTCCTAGCTTGTCCACATAAGAGATGCACCCACAGTTCACCCCTGCTTAACCAGATCATTACACGTCTCAGGAATTGTAAACTCAGGAATTATTAACCCAGAAATGGGAACATAACCCAAATCTGGACGATCAGTTTCCTCTCCAGGAATGTAATGATATTATGGAGAAAAATGCGCTTTTAGCTATTTTTTGCAGTCACTAGGTATTAGGAAAATGTGAACCAAGAACTGTGGTTAAGCCACCTTTGACAACATGCGGGAAGAGACTGCATGAAAATCAAATTATCAGAGAGGAAAAATAAGCTAAGAGACAAAAGCAGGGTTCAGACCCATTGTTTATGACATTAAATCTAGCCATTTCTGAAGTTACAGAGTGTATGTAGACTTCCTGTTGTGTCAACCAATAAATTCCCAGATGAGATTAAACTAGTTTAGGTTAAACAAAATGTTGCACATATTTATCTAAGGTAATGTTTTCTGATTACAACATAAGTCATACTTGTAAAAAAAAATCAGACAGTGCAGTCTTGTATAACAAAAAAAATTGGGTCCTCAAAATAAGCAATGGTGTGTGTGTGTGTGTGTGTGTGTGTGTGTGTGTGTGTGTGTATAAGCATGTAAAAGAAAGGGTGGGTCATGGGGAAAGAAAGAGTTGGTATTCTGTAGCAATAAATTCACTCAGAATAGTTGAGATTTTAAATAAAATAATTATGGAATATTATTTATATATATAAAAGCATATTCTAGCATTGTTATATAACATAGAATATAACATATATATGTATATATTAGATATATATATATCAATAAAATGTCTCCATGATTAAAGTCAAGAATACCAAAGATTTAATGAAAGAAGGGCTAAGTATCTTATTTTGGATCTGAATTCTTTACTAATATAGATTCATAATGTTAATGCTGGATGTTGAAATTAAAATGGCTCCAAAATTACTGCTTTATTTTTGGAAACATACAGGGAAAATATGCATTTCCTCAAGAGAGCTGTTTATTTTATATTGAAAAAAAGATAAAAGGACTTTCATAAATGTTTGCTTAGAGGTCAATAATTTAAACTTACAACTTGACAGAAGGTAATGTGTTTACTAATCATAACACTGCAGGAATATTAATCAAATGTGAAGAAATAAAAAAATTTAGTGACGACCATATGGTACACTGAGAACAAGTTTTCCATCTGTTGGGGGGAGGGGAAAATTGCTTCTAAGAGAGACAACATAATTAAAAGTGAGAAGAATGTCCTACTACAAAAAGCAATCTCTGATAATAAAGAGCATCCAATGTAATTGCAGGAAAGAATTATAAAATAATGAAGGATAAATGTACTCTGTACAGATATGGAGAATAATACAGCATTTTAGTAAATATCACTTAGAAAGCAGATACGGAGAACCATTAAATAGAGTGAATAAATGTTAGCAATTGAGAAAAAAAAAACACACACAATATTCTAGAAACAGCACAAAATACTAGAAAGAAAACTAAACCACCCAGATAAGGAATGACTGAAACTGCCATGTAATTATTTTTTAATCTTTGAAAAATTAATAAAAGAAATCTACCAGCTGTATTTAATAGATAATTTTAAATGCAGGAAAATGTTGATCATTTTCAATATTTAATGTTGAATAAAAAGGCATTTGATATATATCACAAGACTGAGAAACTTGTTTCCTTTTCCGAGTACAATTTTATGTGGAGTGAAATATAATGAAGATAATGTTATATTTCTAAGTGTAAACATTGTATACTTTGTGTATCTGTTTTTCCAGATTAATATTGCTAATTCTCTAAAAATACCTTACAATCTGACTTTTATATTATGTGAAGATTGCTATATGACTGTTGTGATAGAGAATCTACATAATAGAATGATAAACAGAGAGGTATGCTCTGGTCTGGTGGGTAGAGACCAGGGATGCTGGTAAATATCATACAATGCACAGAACAACTCCTTCTTTTTTTTAAAGATTTTATTTATTTATTTGAGAGAGAGAGAGAGTGAGAAAGAGAGCGCACAAGCAGGGAGAGGGGCAGAGAGAGAGGGAGAAGCAGACTCCCTGCTGGGCAGGGACCCTCATGCAGGGCTTGATCCCAGGACCCTGAGATCATGACCTGAGCCGAAGACAGACATTTAACCAACTGAGCCACCCAGGCTCCCCCAGAACAGCCCCTTAAAATAAAAAACGGTGTGGTCCGAAATGCCAAGGTTTAGAAATGTTATTATAGATGAAGAAATAAACATTGAAAAATTATTTGCCTAAGGTCACTAACAAGTAATAGCAAACTAATAGTTTGTGGGAAAAGATTTGAATTGTGAATCTGAATTGTGGAAAAGTACTTTAAAATGTCTAAGGTGGGCGCCTGGGTGGCTCAGTCGGTTAAGCGACTGCCTTCGGCTCAGGTCATGATCCTGGAGTCCCAGGATCGAGTCTGCATCGGGCTCCCTGCTCGGCGGGGAGTCTGCTTCTCCCTCTGATCCTCCCCCATCTCATGCTCTCTCTCTCTCTCATTCTCTCTCTCAAATAAATAAATAAAATCTTAAAAAAAATAAAATGTCTAAGGTATTATTTATTCTTCTTTTTCCTTTGACCCCTTTCATTTCTCTTTGAAATTTTAGTTCAGTAAATAGTATTTTCAGTTATACCTAGAAAATTAATTCTCTCACTTCTCTTCTGAATTAGACCCCATAAATTATTTCCATTTTGGTAATAGCAAATATTTGAAGACTCTTCTGTACATGGCTTGATACAAGTACTACTTAAGCATAGCATGTGTTTTTAATTACGTTTCATGTGGCAGTACTGCCATACTTTTCCTGATCTGAGAGTACATGATCTTTAGAAATAATTTAAATTAGGCATGTTATTATTTTTCTTACCTATATACTATTTTATTAATTTATATTTTGATACCTTCTATACTAGTATTGCTTTCTTGATTTAATATTCCAGTGTATATCACATTTCACATAATTTGTGTTCTTGGATTTTTTCTCCCACAGTAAACCAATAGTACATTAAGGACATGAGCCATCTGTCAAATCTTACATTTATTTCAAGTTTGTTAAATTCTGCAGACTTCCCTATATTTATTTTTCATTAGTAATTGTTCATTATGAAGAGTAAGTGCCAGTATGTAGAATCTGGATGAACCTCGATAGTTGGAGATTGATACTGAGTTCATGGGATTTGCCTCTGAACTGACTTTTATCCGGAGGATTCAACACTGAGGGACAGACACAAATCGTTCTCCAATGTAATACAGTGTAAAATATTGAATGTACAATGAAGGGCCTCTGTCTACACTTGTCAGATATTTCTACAAAATACTGGGACTTTATAAAGAAATGTTTAAATTGATATAATTTGAAATGGCGTGTTTAGTCAGATAGTAAACCTGTGCTTTAGTGGAGGAAAAATACCACCCTTTGAAAGAGATGGGGCAGATTGCCTTCAGGATGCTGCCAGAAAGAACCATTCAATCGCATTAGGTAGAGATGAATATGAATTGCAGTATATCTTATGTTAAATTTCAAAAAATAGCCCTTATTTTTTGTTAGGATTGTGTGAATGATGAAAGTTTATTATATAATAAATTAAAATACATTTGTTTATGTATTTCTATCAAACATTTATTTACTTGAAAAATAGAGGGCAAACTGAGTACATTAATTTAATCCTCATAATACACTTACAATTGTTAGGAAGGTGCTTTTGTTCACTCATTATTTCACAAAATATATTTCAATGGTTACATAATACTCAGTGTAATTCAATTATATTAATGTACTATGTTTATTTAAACTTTTCTTCGTTATTAGGTATTTACATTACTTCCAGTTATTTTCTCTTAAAGTTCTGTAAATATTTTTATTCAAAAGTGCTTTTTTTCCCCCTTTTTTAAATTTACAGTGGTTGCAATTCCTGGGTAAATATTTTTAAGCTAATATATATTTTCCTACCATGGGAATTTAATAAGTATTTGCCTTTGATTTATTAGCTTTTTTCCCATACATTTAGCTGTCATATTCATCTGAAAATCATTTTCATATTGAATATAAATTCAAAGTATGATATTTAATATATAATTAATATTCTCAGAAGTATTAAATAAATAATTCTTCATCTACTGATCCAAATGAGACTTAAGTACAAAAGTCTAATAAATTCATACACCATTATCATGCTATTTAATTAATATAGTTTTTTAAAATCAGGTTTTTATATCTTATAATACTCCTCTTTCCTTACTATCTTTATTTTTCAAACATTTCTTCATAATTCTTACACAGTTTTGTGTCAAATGACAGATGGTTATCATTATCAGGTTCTTCCATAAATAGAAATTGGGTTTTAATTGAGTTTGCATTAATCTATAATTAAGGGAAATGTTTATCTTTACAATGTTTTTCCCAGCTGAGAATATTTATTCAATAAATTATTCCTAATGCACCATGGTAAAGTTTTATATGATCCTTTACATAGGGCTTGCATTTCTTATAATTTTTAACTAGATAATATTATTATGAATTTACATTATGCTAGTCCCTGTTCTTAAATGCAACACATTTAATCATCACTATAGCTTCTTGGTGCCTATATTATTACTATCTCATTTTACTACTGTGTAAACAGAGACATTGAGAGATTTTTGAAATCATCTAAGGTCATGGAACTATAATGTGATGGAGACACTATGATATATATATACATTTTTTAATTTTTTATTGTTATGTTAATCACCATACATTACATCATTAGTTTTGGATGTAATGTTCCATGATTCATTGTTTGTGCATAACACCCAGTGCTCCACGCAGAACGTGCCCTCTTTAATACCCATCACCAGGCTAACCCATCCCCCCACCCCCCTCCCCTCTAGAACCCTCAGTTTGTTTCTCAGAGTCCGTCGTCTCTCATGGTTCGTCTCCCCCTCCGATTTCCCCCCCTTCATTTTTCTCTTCCTGCTATCTTCTTTTTTTTTTTTAACATATAATGCATTATTTGTTTCAGACGTACAGGTCTGTGATTCGTCAGTCTTACACAATTCACAGTGCTCACCATAGCACATACCCTCCCCAATGTCTATCACCCAGCCACCCCATCCCTCCCACCCCCCCACCACTCCAGCAACCCTCAGTTTGTTTCCTGAGATTAAGAATTCTTCATATCAGTGAGATCATAAGAAAAAAGATAGTAGGAAGGGAAAAATGAAGGGGGGGAATCGGAGGGGGAGACGAACCATGAGAGACTGTGGACTCTGAGAAACAAACTTAGGGTTCTAGAGGGGAGGGGGTTGGGGGGATGGGTTGGCCTGGTGATGGGTATTAAGGAGGGCACGTTCTGCATGGAGCACTGGGTGTTATACGCAAACAATGAATCATGGAACACTACATCCAAAACTAATGATGTAATGTTTGGTGATTAACATAACATAATAAAAATATTTTTAAAAAATTAAAAAATAAAGATACATTGTTCTAACACCCAGAACCTATGAATGTGACCTTGTTTGTAAATAAGATCTTTTTAGATATAATGAAGTTAAGATGAGTCCATACTAGCTTAGGGATCCTAATCCAATGGCTGGTGCCCTTAAGAGAAGAGAGAGCAGACACAGGGAAGAGAATGCCACATGAAGACGTAGAAACACAACACAGAGGGAAGACAGCCATGTGAAGACAGAGATAGGGAGATTGGAATTGGCCGAAAGCCAAGGAACCCCTAAGGCTATCAGAGCTGCAGAAGGCAAGAAAAGATCCTCCCCCAGGAGATTTCAAAGGAAGCACAGCCTACTCAACCCTTTGTTTTGAACTTCCATCCTCCAGGACCTTGATATAATACACCTCCCTTGTTTTAAGCCACCTAGTTTGTGATTTTTTGTTATAACAGCCCTAGGAAATCCATAACAGCCATGTAATTCTCATATTAGTACTAATAATTTCATTTGATATTAGTATATTTAGACAACTCTTTTCTGTGAAACAAGTGAAATTTATTCCCTAACGTTTAATATATGTGTCTGAGTGTATTAAGTAATACTTCAACTGTAAATTTTTTTAAAGATTTTATTTATTTATTTGACAGAGAGAGAGACAGTGAGAGAGGGAACACAAACGGGGGGAGTGGGAGAGGGAGAAGCAGGTTTCCCGCCAAGCAGGGACCCTGATGCAGGGCTCTATACCAGGACCCTGGGACCATGACCTGAGCCGAAGGCAGTTGCTTAACCAACTGAGCCACCCAGGCGCCCCTCAACTGTAAATTTTGATCATACAATGATATTATACTTCCTTGGTCTTCACTATAAGAAGACTCACCTAGGGTTGCACAGGTTGCTCATTTGCTTTATTATTATTATTATTTATTTATTTTTACTTTTAGAACTTGTTAAGAGAGAAGAGTCATATTACTAGACCATCTAAATTCTGATAATAGGGGCACCTGGGTGGCTCAGTTGGTTAGCGGCTGCCTTCGGCTCAGGTCATGATCCCAGCATCCTGGGATCAAGCCCCACATCAGGCTCCCCGCTCTGCAGGAAGCCTGCTTCTCCCTCTCTCTCTCCCCCTGCTTGTGTTCCTTCTCTCACTGGCTCTCTCTCTGTGTCAAATAAATAAATAAAATATTTAATAAATAAATAAATAAATAAATAAATAAATTCTGATAATATTTTAAATTTGATATTTATTGCAATGATAATAAATTTTTCCTCTTTATATTAGATATGTTTATGTCTATAATATCAACATATTTTTATTGGCTGTTATGCATAATTTTTTTAAAGATTTTATTTATTTATTTGAGAGAGAGAATGAGATAAAGAGAGAGAGCATGAGAGGGGGTAGGGTCAGAGGGAGAAGCAGACTCCCCGCTGAGCAGGGAGACCGACGCGGGACTCGATCCCGGGACTCCAAGATCATGACCTGAGCCGAAGGCAGACGCTTAACTGACTGAGCCACCCAGGTGCCCTGTTACGCATAATTTTATTTACTAGATCTTATATATGTTTTCTACAACTCTATCCAATAATTGCCTTTTTTAAAAAAATAAACTTTACTGTTCAGAACTATTTTAGGGTTATAATAAATTGAGTAGATAGTAGACAGTTACCATATATACCCTAAACTCATTTGTCCTATTAACATATTAGTATAGTGCATTTGTTAAAATTAATGAACTGATATTGATAATTATTAAAGTCCATATTTGATTCAGATTTCCTTGGTTTTGACCTAACATCATTTTTTGTTCTAAAATTTCATCTAAGTTACCAGATTGCATTTCGTTGTGTCTTTTTAAGCTCATCTGGGCTGTGGCAATTTCTCAGCTTCCTTATTTTTGACAACTATGACAATTTTGAGGAGTCAGGGTACTTTGTGGAATGCCCCTTTTATGTGCTTTGTCCATTTTTCTCCTGATGAGACTGAGGGTATGAGTTTTTGGAAGATAGATCAAAGAGATAAGGTTCCATTCTCATTGCATTATATATCAAGGGTTCATGTTATCTACATGACTCGTCACTGTTAATGAGAACCTTGATCATCTGATATCTTGATCATCAAATGAAATTTGTCAGATTTTTACACGGTTAGTTTACTCTGTTTTCCTGCCCTTCCATCCCTTACATTTTGGAAGGAAGGCAAAATATGCAGAATGGTTCACTGTGATGTAAAGTTCCATGTGTTTTGAGAAATACCCAGTGTCATATACCCATCATTAAAGTGTCAAACAGAATAATTTCACCACACTAAATAATTATTTGTGCTTTACCAGTTGAACTCACCAGTCCTCCCCCTGAGCCATTGGCAATCACTGACCTTTGTATCAGTTTTATAATATAATTTTGCATATTGAAGAATGTCATGTAACTGAAATCATACAGTATGTAGGCTCTTTGAAGTAGCTTATTTTGCTTAGCAATATACATTTAGGATTTATCCATATCTTCTTATGGATTGATAACATTTCATTTTATCATTGAATAATGTTCCTTCACCTGTTACATTCTGATGTCCACTAGCAATAAATAAGAGTTCCTGTTGCTCCACATCCTTACCAGAAATTTATATTGTCAGATTTTTGGATTTTAGCCATTCTAACAGGTGTGTAGTGACATCTCGTTATTGTATTAATTTGCAATTCCCTAATCACAAATGATATTAAATGTTTTTTCCTATGTGTATTTGTCATCTGTATATCGTATTTGGCAAGGTGTCCATTCAGATCTTTTGCCTACTTTTTAATGGGGTTCTTTACTTATTTTTGAGTTTAAGATTTTTTGTACATTTTGAATGCAAGATCATGGTCAGATACATCTTCTCCCAGTCTGTGGCTTGTCTTTTCATGCTTTTAATAGTGTCTTTTGCAGAGCAGAAGTTTTCTTTTTCTTTTCCTTTTTTTATACATTTTATTTATTTTTCAGAGAGAGAGTACAAGTAGGGGAGAGTGGTAGGCAGAGGAAGAAGCGGGCTCCCCGCTGAGCAAGTAGCCTGATGTGGGACTTGATCCCAGGACCCTGGAATCATGACCTGAGCCAAAGGCAGATGCTTAACCATCTGAGCCACCCAGGAGTCCCTTGCAGAGCCGTTATCAATGTTTTCTTTCAAGAATCATGTTTTTGGTGTTAGATCTTAAAACCTTTTACCCAAACCAGGTCATATAAATTTTCTATTCTATTATCTTCTTGAAATGTTGTTCTCTGTTTTTCATTTGGGTGTATGGTCCAGTGTTAGTTAATTTTTGTGAAGAGTATAAGGTCTGTATCTAGATTTGTTTGTTTGTCTCATGTAGATGTCCAATTGTTCCAGCACCATTTGTTGAAAAGACTGTCCTTTGTCCCTTGATCTGCCTTTGTTTCTTTGTCAAAAAAAAAAAAAGTTGACTGTATTTTGTGGGTCTATCTTTGAGCTCTCTATTCTGTTTTATTGATTTATATGTTTATTCTTTCATCAATATCATGCTGTCTTGATTGCTGTAGCTTTGTAATATTAAATATTGAAATTGGGTAATGAGTTCCCCAACTTCGTTGTTCTTTGTCAGCAAGGTATTGGTTTTCTTGTCTTTTCATATAAAGTTTAAGAATTTATTGGTATCTAAAAAATAACTTCTTGAGATTTTGATTATAATTTAGATAAATATATAGATTAATTTTGAAAGAATTAACATCTTTACAATATTGAATTTTCCAGTCCATGAAAACTAAACATCTCTCAATTTATTTAAAATGCTTTTATTTTATTCTTCAGGATTTTACTATTTTCTGCATATAGATCTTGCACATATTTCACTACATTTATATTTAAGAATTTCATTTTTTGTGATATGTAAATTGCAGTTTTAAAATTCAGATTGAAATTGCTGATTCCTCACATATGGGAAAGCAATCAACTTTTGGATATTAAACTTGTATTCTGTGACCTTGATATATTTGTTAATTAGTTGCAGAAAAATTTTCTACGTTCTTTGGAATTTTCTATATAGATAATTTTATCATCTTTGAACAAAGACAGTTTTATCTCTACCTTTCCAATCTTATATCTTCTACTCCTTCTTAGTGCACTAGCTGGGACTTCCAATGTGATGTTGAATTGGAGTGGCGAGAGGGGTGATCCTTGCCTTGTTTCTAATCTTAAGTAGATCATGTGTTTTGATATGATCATGTGGTTTTTTTTCTTTAGCCTGTTGATGTGGTGGTTTACATTAATTGGATTTCAAATATACAAGTAACCTGCATACTTGAAATGATTCCTACTTGGTATGGCAAATAATTCTGTTTATATATTGTCAGATTGGATTTGCTAAAGTTTTGTTGAGCATTTTTGCTTCTATGTTTATGACATATTGGTTTTTTCCTTTTCCCTTTTTTGTAATGGTTTCATACAGTTTTGCTTAGGGTGATGCTGGCCTCATAGAAGTAATTACGAAGCATTTCTTCTGCTTCTGTTTCTTAGAAGTGATTGTAGAGAAGGGTACCATTTCTTTTTAAGTGGTAGAATTCTCCAGTAGAACCATCTGGGCCTGATGCTTTTTATATTTTTCTAGAGGGTTATTTTTCTAGAAGGTCTTCAATATATCCTGTCCAATTCAAATTGTTTACTTACTTATTGAATAATTTTTGGTAGTTTGTGCCTTTCCGTAACTTGGTCCATATTATGTCAGTTACCAAATTTGTGAGCATAGAATTGTCCATAGTATTCCTTTTTTTTTTTACCATTTTTATTGGTATACTTAAGTCATTTCTATTTAAAATGATTGTTGATATTGTTGGATTATATCTATCATTTATAATATTTTATTTATTGCGCTTGTTCTTATATTTTCTCTTTCTCTATTTTCCTGTCTTTTCTGATTAATTAAGGGTTTTATAGAATTCCATTTTTTTCAGCTCCTAGCATATTGATTATGCTTTTAAAAAATTAGTGCCTTACAGTTTGCAATAAACATTTATGATTAATTTAAAGTCACCCTCAAATAACACTGTAATGTTTCATATGTACCTATAAAAGTATCCCAGTTTTTTTCCTTATCATCTCTGATAATATTGCTGTCATCTATTTCACCTATTTAACAGTGTTACTATAATTACTTTTAAAATATTTAATTTTAGATCAATTAAGAACACAAAAAATATTTATCTTCATTTATTCTTTCCTTGACACTCTTCCTATAAATATGTAGATTCAGGTTTCTGAGCTATATAATTTTCTTTTTTACTAAAAAACTTCTTTTAACAATCCTTGCAAGGTAGACTTCCTAGCACTGCATTCCTTCAGTTTTTGTTTGTCTGAGAAATTCTTTATTTCTCCTTCATTTTTGAAGAATAATTGTGCTGGATATCAAATTTTAGGTTGATAACATTTTTCTCTTTCAGTGTATTTCACTCTCTTTTGCTTGCATAGTAACTGACAAGAAGTCCGATGTAATCGTTATACTTGTTATATAATAATGCAGTTATTATACATTACAGTTACATCTCTGCCCCCTGCCCTCCACATTCTTTCAAGATTTTGCTGTGTCTTTGTTTTCTGCATTAGGAATATGATATGCCTACATGTCAATTTTTTTGCTATTTATCATTCTGTTGTTTTCTTAGCTTCATGAATCAGTGGTTTGGAGCCTATCATTAATTGTGGAAAATTCTTAAGCATTATTACTTCAAATATTTCTTCTGCTCCATTCTCTTTTTTCTTCTGATATCCCCATCACTATGTATGTTACATCTCTTGTCATGTCCCACAGTTCTTAGGTATTTGGTTCTGGTTTCTTTCTTTCTTTTTTTCCCTTTGCATTTCAGTTTTTGAAGTTTTTATGGACATATCTCCCACATCACTTATTTTTATCTCAGTCATGTCCAGTTTACTGATAAGCCCATCGAAGTCATTCATTTTTCTAAGTGTTTTTTAATTTTTTAAATTTTTTTATTATTAACATATAATGTATTATTTGTTTCAGGCATAGGGGCCTGTGATTCATCAGTCTTACATAACACACAGCACTCACCACAACACATACCCTCCCTGATGTCCATCACCGAGCCACCCCATTCTAACTGGTTTTTATTTGTATCATTTCCATTTGATTTTTTTCTTAGAGTTTTTAACTCTGTTTTGTTTTTTTTACCTGTCTAGTGTCTTGTCTCCTTTGCCACTACAGCCCTAACATATTAGTTGTAATTATTTAAAATTCCCTTTGTGGGGGTGCCTGGCTGATTCAGTTGGTTGAACATCTGACTCATGGTTTCAGCCCAGGTCATGATGTCAGGGTTTTTAGATCAAGCCCCACGTCAGTCTCCACACTCAGCAGGGAGTCTGCTGGAGATTCTCTCTCTCCTTCTTCCTCGGCCCCTCTTCCTGTGTACAACCTCTCTCTCTCAAATAAATAAATAAATTTAAAAAATTCCCTGTGTGATAATTCCATACCATTATGATTCTAATGCTTGCTTTATCTCTTCAGACTTTAATTTTTCTTGCTTTATGATTTATCTTCTAATCTTTTCATTGAAAACCAGACATGATATGTCAGGTAATAGAAATTGAGGTAACTAAACCTTTAGTGGAAGAGTTTATGTTAATTTGCCTAGGAGCTGGATAATGTTTAATGTTTTTTGTAGCTGTAGGGATCAGAAACTTCAAATAGTGTCATTTTGTTTCCCCTGTTGTGTTTGGATTTCACTAAGAACCCCCCCGCAACTTAAATACTCTGTGTGACTTATGGCTTTTCAGCTGTGATTTTCTGTTATTTTACTGGAAACAAGTTGATGTGGTAATAAGGTATACAGGAGGATAAGCATATACTTGTAATGATAAAACTATAGTCTCTTGATGTGCCTGTTGCTGGCATGAGTTTGACAAGTGTTTCTTGGTTTCTTTTCCTCCTCTTAGGTAAGACAGGAAGGCCAGAGTGACTGAAGTTATAAAAATACTCTTCCTCTTAGGTGTAAGAAAGTTGTGTTCTTTTGCCCTGGAGAGTAAGTCTTTTCTATGGAAAATACCTTGGTTTTTTTTTTAAAGTGGTGATTTTTCCTTCCCCTTGCCAGAGCAATCAGGGGACTTTTCTCTGATCTTCAACATGAGAACATTATAGTATTCCTAGAAGTGAAACCTATGAAAGTATGGGGCCCTCCTAAGACTGGGCCCCCAGAAGTTTTTCACTCTCATACTAGTTCACATTCGGCCACCAGCAGTTTGTCAAAATTAGCATTTGAATGTTCCTACCAGTTTATGGCTCCAGTGGCTTCTGTTCCATGGAAGCTTATTTCATTTGTGATTCTCTGAAGCTTCTCTCTCTAGATTTGGGGATGGAAGTTTGCTGTGTGACTTCATTTATCTGATCTATACAAGAAAGGTGTTGGCAAGAGTAATGGACAGGAGTGATGCTTTCAAAGTTTTTACATATCAAAGCTAAAACTCACCTCCCTATAATTGCCTTTTAGGTATTTTGTTTTATACTCTTGACAGGTTTGTTTGTTTTTTTCAGAGAAATCTACATTTTTATTTCATGAAAAGTTTTTCTCTCTTGTATAATATTAAATTTATTTTAGTTTGGATTCTACCAGAGGCTGAGTCTGAGAAAGCATTTGTGTGCAAATAGTTTATTTGGAAGATGACTTCAGAAACCTTGGTAATGGAGAAGAAAATTGTGAGAGGAAAGAGAGAAAAAAACAATAAAACATGCAGCCATGACTAGGTTAATCACAGTGGATAATTGGGATTCAACCCCACCGTAAGAAACTGTACCATATACTTCTGAGTTTTCCTACCAAGAGGTAGACTATTTATCCACCAATTAAGATCCCTTATTGGCTTATGATTGCTCCTAGGGCTTTAAGACCTCTGCTCTTTGACCTGTTCCATCCATTAGTGAAAATATGAAAATATTTCAACAGCTATAGAACATATTCAGGCAGAAAGGCAACATTATTATAACGTTTGTTTGAAATCATAGGCAGGTATAAAATCAATGCTAGAATTCAGTTACAGACATTTTCACTATCATTTCAAAATTGTCCCTTTATAACTTAGAGTACACTCTTAATGTGGAATTAAGGGGATCTGAGTATTAAAAAGGTTTGACTGTAAATAACACATTTTTTGCCTCACCTAATCTCACCACACTGCTCTGTCATAGTAATACTCAATTTAAAAATAGTGTTTTGAGTATTTACTGAAGCATTCAGGTAAGTTCCAGGAATGCTCAATTTATAGATTTTTTTTCTTTTATTATTTGAAGTTTCCATTTTGCCACTCACCCTCCAACAGCATGTCTTTGGCAGAAAATTAATAATCAAAGTATGTCAGAAATCAAATATCAAAATATAATTAATATGTGAGATTGGCACTCATTTTCATTCCTTCATTTATTAAGCAGATGTTATTAATAAGCACTTATATATAAAACAGATACTATTCTTTAAAATGAGGAAAGAAAATTGAACAATAAAAATAATAGCCATTATGAAGCTTACGTTCTGGGTTTGCTACATTTGCCCTTTTAGTATTCTGAAACTTCATCATAATTATTTTAGATATCATTCTTTGTTCATCATTCTAGACTTTTTTTTTGTGGACTTGGCTCTTTCTTCAACAAAGAGAGATTTCTGTGTATTTTTCTTATGTAAATACATCTATTCTCATTTCAACTTTTTCATATATTTTCTCTTTTATATCCTGTGTTCTAGGAGAATGTTAAGCTACATCATCCTATTTACTATTTTAACTTTTCAGATCCAAGAAAACACCTATAACTCTTTTTCCTGCTTTCCTTAAAAATGTAGTGAAGTTTGCACAACATTATAACTGAATGGAGCACTGGGTGTTACACGCAAACAATGAATCATAGAACACTAAAAAAAAAAAAATAAAAAAAAAAAAATAAATGTATTTATAAGGCACCTGGGTGCCTTAGTCAGTTGAGCATCTGACTCTTGGTTTCAGCTCAGGTCATGATCTCAGGGTCATGAGATTGAGCGTGCCAGTGGGCTCTGTGCTCAGTGTGGAATCTGCTTGGGATTCTCTCTCTCCCTCTTCTTCTGCCTCTCCCCCTGCTTGTGCAAGCTTTCTCTCTCAAATAAATTAAAAAAAAAACTTTTAAAAAATCTATTTAATGCCACTGAATTGCACTTATTAGAGGTTAAAATAAT
Organism: Zalophus californianus; assembly: GCF_009762305.2. NCBI lineage: Eukaryota > Metazoa > Chordata > Mammalia > Carnivora > Otariidae > Zalophus > Zalophus californianus. The sequence continues at coordinate 64,569,666 of NC_045599.1, read as the reverse complement.
AAATTTTACCTTATGAATATTTTACTACAATAAAAAATGAAAAAAAGTTGTCCGCATGCACACATCATTCTACAACTTGCATAGCCTTCCAGAGCTATATCTTGTATTTGCTATGAATAGGTAGATAAAGGGATGAAAGTTGTATCTTTATTTTGTTATGCCATATTATGAGTGCAGTATAATTCAATCAGTCATTATCTGTTGATAGATATTCCGACCACTTCAGTATTTGCAAACACAAGAAGAAAATTTATAGCCTTTATTTCTGTGGTTTACATTCCTTAGAGTAGGTAAATGAGATATTGTCTCATTCAGCAATATAAGCCATTAAGTCACACTTGCATATTTTATACAGACTTAGAGCAGGTATATTAGGTCAAAATATTAGAGCTCTCAATTAAGTGTTATCTAAGTTAACAGTAAAATCAGTAAGGATGGGGTTAAGTCAGTAGAATAGGCTATTGGGGCGCCTGGGTGGCTCAGTCGTTAAGCGTCTGCCTTCGGCTCAGGTCATGATCCCGGGGTCCTGGGATCGAGCCCCACATCGGGCTCCCTGCTCAGCGGGAAGCCTGCTTCTCCCTCTCCCACTCCCCCTGCTTGTGTTCCCTCTCTCGCTGTGTCTGTCTCTGTCAAATAAATGAATAAAATCTTTAAAAAAAATAGAATAGGCTATTATGTTTGAATTTGCAGAAGTAATTTAACATACTTGTAATTATGGCTATAAAATCTAGAATGAACTGAGGCTTATGAAAACTAAGAACAGTAGCTAAGGTCTCTTTATTTTATTTTTATTTTTTTAAAGATTTTATTTCTTTATTTATTTGAGAGAGCGAGAGAGAGCAGGGTCAGAGGGAGAAGCAGACTCCTCGCTGAGCAGCAGGGAGCCCAATGAGGGATTCGATCCGAGAACCTTGGGATCATGACCTGAGCTGCAGGCAGACGCTTAACCAACTAAGCCACCCAGGTGCCCAGGCCTTTTTAAATGGAACAGGATGCCTTACTAAGTGGTGAGTTCCTTATCCTCGGAAGTATTCAATCAAAGTTTAACTGGACGTGTGTCAGAAGTATTTTAGAAGGATTGTTAACATTATTTTAGAGACTGAAATATCTGTCTCATTCATTCCTAAGATTTTTAAGTATAATAATATAAAATTGGGAACACCTGTTAGTCATTAATTATTGTATTAGATTTATACTCCTGTAGTTAGACAATGACACTTTTTTAAACATATGACTATTTTTTGAGAGAGAGAGAAAGAGAGAGAGAGCGTGAGTTGGGGGAGGGGCAGAGAGAGTGTGAGTTGGGGGAGGGACAGAGAGAGAATCTTAACCAGGCTCCACACCCTGTGTGTAGCCCACTAGCGGGCTCAATTTCATGACCTGAGATCATGACCTGAGCCAAAATCAAGAGTCGGATACATAACCAATTGAATCCCCCAGGTGCCCCTAACATATGACTACTGTATTGTAGTTATATAAATTTAGCAAGGCCTCATGTCCATAAAGTTTTCAAGAATTACATGCTGAACTGTAAACTTACTTCAGTGATCTTCATGACTTTTGCTAGGAAAAAGCAAATTGCACAGAACTAACTCATAAATATGCAACTCACATATGGGCAAGTGTGACATCAGACTGAAATTATGGAGTGCAACATGAAGCAATTTCCCATACCACATCTTTGGCAGCAAGAAACAATAATCAAAGTATATTAAAGAATCAAATATCACAGTAAAACTGTTATGTGAGTTTGGAACTCATTCTTTTATTCATTATTAAACAAACATTAATTAGAGCCTATATATAAAACAGGTAATCTAATTAAATTCCGTGATTATAGTCTACCACTAATACTTGTGGGATCTTGGACAAGAATTTAATGTATCTAAACTTCAGATCCTTTGTTGAGTGGAAGTAAAAATATCTATTTTATTGAGTTAAGGAAAAAAATTGGGTATTTTCTATAACTCACTTAACAGAGTGCAATGATTATTATACGTAAAAGCTGATAATTTTTTGTTACATAAATTTGATGTCAGGTGATGACTTCTGCACAATAAAAAAATCTCATATTTCAAATAATCAAAGAACAAATTGAAATATGTAAGATACACTCTGGCAAGAGAATAAAATATTAAGGAAAAAATCTATATAGATTATATAAATATATAGCCTACATTTTCAAGGTGATAAATTTTTTAAATATTTATTTATTTATTTTGAGAGAGAGATCACAAGCAGGACTGGTGGAAGGAGAGGGGAGAGAATCCCACACAGAGGGTTTGATCTCCTGACCCTAAGATCAGGACCTGAGCTGAAACCAAGAGTCGGGTGCTTAACCAACTGTGCTACCCAGGCACCCCAAGCTGATAAAATTTATTTAAGAATCTCCTTAGGACTTCCCAGTTGATTTAACTATTATTTTTTTAAAGTAAGTCTCTCTTCCTTGTAACATACTGTGTACAAGTGGCCAACAAAAATATAATTTGAAAGGACTAGTGACTTGGCTGGCCCAGTAACATCACAATAAGGGATATCGAGGGAAATATTCTTGATACAAGACAATATATCTAACTATTCTATAGTTTTGGGCAATCATCATTCCTTTTAGTAGTGCTGCTGCAATAGTTTGCCTCTTTCTTCACTTATATCTCTGAGATTTTCCAGTCATATGTCTTTTGTTTACTTCTGCTTGTACATGTTTCAGCACCCTCTCTAGTAAAAGCTGCCTTCAGAGGCAGAATTAAAATATTTGAGCTTTTTTTTTTTAAGTTTTCTGTTGTGAATAACATTTAATAGTAATCTGTTGAAAATGTCCAGTGGGTTACACTTTTTCCCTGACAGGAAAAGTATCAACTGTTCTTTAATATTTGGGCACTGATTCATTCTGATAAAGACATGGGAAAGTGTCTGATAATACTGACAAGAATCATAGAAATAATTTTAATAATAGTTACCTTTTCTTGACTTATATTAACTGCCAAAAACTATATTAATGACCTTATATGCGTAATTCCAATAAAAACCTCTAAGTTCTAGGTTCTGTGTCCATTATAAATGAGACAAACTAGTGTGTAGCAAATGTAAATTGCCTTTAATGTAAACTAGTAAGAGCAATAACTGTGGTACAGGTATAGGTTTGTCTGACTAGAAAAGTCATAATTTTAAGAAATTTTCAAGAGTAATTGAACTCTGATGAAGTGATCATCATAGGGGTTATATGAGGGGAAATAACAACACTCTTTAGATGACATATCCAAAACCTTGTGCTAAACATATTTTATTTTATTTTCTATCAAAATTGTATTCAGAGATTATTCTGTAGGATTTATTTAGAATTCTACATGAAAATTATTACTTGGCTTCCTACCTAGTCTGAGTTTGAATTCATTATATCAGTTGTTTTTATATGTATAATATTTACATATTGATGTTTTATTATCTTGAGGTATAAACTAAGGAACTTGATAAGCAATACATTATTTTGGTATTAGTACATTTTCTTTTTTTCACAAATTATAAATTATTTTATATACAGTTTTCATTTATTGTAGCCCTTTTTTATGAGTTTTACTCTAATTGCCTTTATGCTTACATAAGAATAAGGAATCTAGTTAGAACTAAAAAAGAACTTTCAAATAAATGTGCACATAACCATCAAACTAAGTAGAAATTGATAATGATTTGAATAAAGTAGGAAAATGTTTGTGACTATGTTTAAATTTTAAAAAATTTTTTCTTTGATTAAAAGTTATATAAGATTTCAAAAAAAGAGTTATATATTTCTTTTTTGTATTCCAAACCCCACCTAACCTATTATTAGAGTTCTATTGCTTTAATTCCACTAGCAACTGTGACGTTTAGTAATTTATTCAATGTCTTTCAAAATTTTAACCATGTTTACATAACAGGAATTCCTTCTCTTTCATTTTCATGTAAAAGTCATACTTGTGCTGTATTTTATGGTAGCTCAGTAAACCAGTGGCTTCCATTCCCACAAGTAACAAAGTAAATTTTCCACAAAACCATACAAATCATTCTAAAACCTCAGAGACATCATTTTGTTGAGTATTGATATCTGTGTGTAAATATGAAATATAGCATTGACTCTTTGCCAGTTTTATTTCCTAATGTATGCAAAGTGTTTAGAAGAGACTGTGATATAGAGTGTGTACTCAAGAAATATTTGTTGAAATTAATTTTCTTTTTTATTTCCTTCTTTTATTCATTAATATACATTTTGAGTATCCATTTGTTAACCAGACATTTTATTAATCACTATGAATACAAAAGATATTTAAAAATATAAAATTTTCCCATGGTACAAATCCTTGTTTAGATATTTTTACCCTACTCATTAGGTACACTATGATGGGATGCTTTATGGGCCTAAAGAGTGAAAAATGTTTAGTTTATAGTGACCTGCTTCACATTCCAATTATTGAAATCACATGATATGCTTTTGAAGGAATATAATTATTCCAAGTTACATGTTGCAAAAGAAGTTACACATTCAAAAACAGAGTGATCTTAAATAGCAAAGTTATAAAACTCAGGTAAAAATTATTCAGTTCCTAAGTATTTGGATAGGTAAGCTCATTAGATTTTTGATAGAATTTTATTCATCCACAAGTTGAAAGTAAAAGTAACCCATCTGCCTATAATGCTTCATGTACCAAAGGCTTGTAATTTATTGTGTTTCCAATCCCTCAAGGAAAGGAGAGGTGTTAATAGAAACGGTGTTAGGTTCAAGCCATTAATGTCATATATTATTTAGCTCCAACTATCATAATGGTATCTATGGACTTCCTTTGCTCATTATTTTTATGCTTGCTTTAACATAGTAAGCAGCTTGTGCCCTTATTCTGTCAGATCCACAGAGCTATGCACTATTGGTCTGAGTGAGTGCTTGACAAAGAACTGTCAAGAACTCCTGAGACCCTTTTGCTGATTCATTGGGTGGCAAGCTCTAATAGAAGTTCTTCTCAAGAACAGACAGACTATCTCTGATTTCTGAGCAAAAGGGAAGATCACTTATGTTGTAATACCTTCTGGGCTCAAAATACTCAAGTGTAAATGGTGTGCCATTTAGTTAGGACACTTCATTGTGCTGTGCTCGTTCCAGACAGCTATGTTAAAAATAAATATAGCGTGGGTGCCTGGGTGGCTCAGTTGGTTAAGCGACTGCCTTCGGCTCAGGTCATGATTCTGGAGTCCCGGGATTGAGTCCCACATCGGACTCCCTGCTCAGTGGGGAGTCTGCTTCTCCCTCTGACCCTCCCCCCTCATGCTCTCTCTCTCTCTCTCTCTCATTCTCTCTCTCAAGTAAATAAATAAAATCTTTAAAAAAAATAAATAAATATAGCATCAGGTCCATACTTCTTTTCTCCAGAAGGTGAACACAATCATGAAGGAGGTGAAATTAGTAATAAAAATCATCTTCTTCCAAAGGGATACAGTTACGTCTCACTCAGCAATTTGCTAGAGAGTAGAGGTGAAAACAGTCATGTAAGGAATGAGCATTTTGAATTTGCTGTTGAACTAGCTGTATGATCATGAGCTAATACCAAGCTCACTGAAACTTTGCTTCACTCGTAAGCATGGGTCTTAAAACGATAAATAACTTATATGAACATTGGAAAGATAAGGCAAACATAAACATAGATTGAGCATGGGAGAAGCACTATTAATTTATTATTATTGTTATTAAGGATACATTATGGAACATCTGAGAAACAATGGGGATCAAGCTCATCTGTAATATCAGTATCTTAATTATGAGTCAGTGAAACAAACTTATTAATAATATCCCTGAAATCAGAACAACCTGGGTTTGATTCCAAATCAACTACAAGCTGTGTGATTTAAGTATAATATTTAACGTACAGGTTTCCTATGGGAAATAAATAAGTAAATGTATATAATGTACATTTGTTCACCACCTGGAATGTACTAAACTCAATAAAATAAATTCAATTAAATATTAAATAAATAAATACTATTAAAATCATTTTTCCTAGCAATATATGCAAAATCATCCAATCCCTTTTCTGTATTCTATTTATTTACATTTTTATTTAAATTCCATTTAGTTAACATACAGTATAATATTAGTTTCAGCTATACACTATAGTAATTTAACACTTACATACAATACAGTGTGTCATGATGACAAGTGCACTCCTTGATCCCCATCACCTATTGAACCCATCCCTCTACCTATCTCCCCTCTGGTAACCATCAGTTTGTTCTCTATAGTTAAGAATCCGTTTCTTGGTTTGCCTTTCTCTCTCTCTTTTTCCCTTTGCTCATTTGTTTTGTTTCTTAAACTCCACATATGAGTGGAATCATATGGTCTTTTCTATATTTTTAAAATGTAAATCTACTAATTATGATTTTTCATTTAAAAATAATTTTTACTTTTCATTTTTATATGTAAATTGTGCATAATTTTTATATTATTTGCTTTCATTTATTCATTTTTTCATTCTATATATATGTGAAAAACAATTCCTGAGTAAGTATTATTTTCTGATATACTGCTGGAAGTTAGGAATAAAATAATGAACCCAATAGTGTCTCTTTGCTCATGGGACTGACAATCTGGTATGGAAGGCAGGCCCAAATATGAAATTCCTACAAACAAATATTGCATTTGTGCCAAGTGCCCTCAAGGAGAGTCACAAGGTGGTGTGAACTGTTCTAGTCGTAATACGGTGTTTCTCCTGCAAAGTCATGGTGAAGTAAGAGCTGACAGATGAATAGGTTAAAACTATCTAGGTTAAAAATGACAAAACAGAAAAGGAGCTAAGATGGTGACATAATAGGAGGACTGTAGGCTCATCTTGTCCCTCAAACACAACCAGTTAACTATCAAATCATTCTGAATACCCAAGAAATCAGCCTGAGGACGGACAGAATGAACTGCACAACTAGAGGAAGAAAAGAGGCCACATCAAGGAAGGTAGGAAGTGCAGGTACATGGTTTGGGGAAGAAACAGATCACAGGTCCTGCAGAGGAGAGGGAGCAGTGGTCCTGGAGAAAGGTGAGAGAAGAGCACAAAGGGGGATGCACAAGGAGAACACTTACCCAAAGCCATTGTTTGGGAAAATGAGAGGGGCTGACTTTTGTGAGTTCCTGCAACCAGCTGGCCTTAAAGATGGCTTTTAAAAGTCAGTGGACTTGGCTAGGATAGAGCCATGAGGGCCCTGCCCTAATCCTGAAGAAAAGGTAGGCAAACAACCGGGGTGGGTGGAAACAGAGGTCTGAAGAATGCCTGAGACACACAGGACAAAGATAATTTGCTCTTCTTAGTGCAGTCTCTGAGAGGTAGCATTCAGGAGGCACCTCTTCTGGGACGAGGGAGCCACTGGGTGTCATTTCCCTTCCCCCCACTTAGCATAAACACAGAGCCACCTGCCGTAAGCAGGGCAGCACCAAGACTAGCTGCCTAACCTATTTACACCATGTCCCACACCCCTGCACTGGTACTGCCCTTCTTGGTCAAGTTTGCCTCAGTGCCAGCGTGGCAAGCCCCTTCCTCAGAACATCAGCAGAAATCCCTGCCCATACCATGTCTCCTGACCAGAGAGTTCTGCAGGGCTTCAGGCCTAATGGAGATAGTATCAGGTTTCACATAAGAGGCAGACCAGAGCACATCTAGTAAAAGCTTGCCACATTGTGGCCAAGGACCAAACACTGCCCACTGCAGGCAAGCAGACCTCTGCAGATGACTGACCTGAGGAATAGGACAACCAAAACACAGCAGCAGAGTGCACACAGAATATACCAGAGACACTCCCTGAAGTGCCAGGCCCTGGACATTATAGTACCTCTTCTTCATAAAGCCATTACTCTCAGGAGCAGGAAGCATAACAGGCTTTCTAATGCACAGAAGAAGACAGAGACTTAGACAAAATACCAAGACAGAGGAATTCATCCCAAATGAAGCAACAGGATAAGGTCACAACCAGAGACCCAATTGAAACAGATTTAAGTAATATGCCTAGTGGAGAATTTAAAGCAACAATCATAAGATTACTTTCTGAGCTTGAGAAAAGAATGGGAGACTTCAGGGAAGCCATTACTGCAGAGGTAAAAGAATTAAAAAACAGTCAGAAATGAAAAATACAGTAAGTGAGATTCGAAACAGGATGCAGTGAACACAAGGATTGAAGAATCAGAAGAATGAATAAGTGATATGGAAGATAAACTAATGGAAAATAATAAAGCTGAACAAAACAGAAGAAGAAGAATTATGGAACATGAGAAAAAACTTAGGGAACTCGGTGGCTCCATCAAATGTAATGACATTTGTATTATAGGAGCCCCAGCAAAAGAAGAAGAAGAGAGAAAAGGTGGCAGCAAATTTATGTGAGGAAATAATAGCTGAAAACTTTGCTGATCTGGGGAAGGAAACACATCCAAATCCAGAAGGCACAGAAAACTTCCATCAAAATCAACAAAAGCAGGCCAACAGCAAGACATATTGTAATTAATTGGCAAAATATGGTGATAAATAAAAATCCTACAAGCAACAAGACAAAAGATATCCCTAATTTACAAGGGAAGACCCATAAGTCTAGCTGCATATCTCTCAACAGAAACTTAGCAGGGAGAAAGGCGTGGCGTGATATATTTAATGTGCTGATTGGGAAAAATCTGCAGCCAAGAATAGTCTATCCAGCAAGGCTATCATTCAGAATAGAAGGAGAGATAAGGAGTTTCCAGACAAACTAAAATTAAGAAGTTCGTTACCACTAAACCAGCCCTGCAAGAAATATTAAAGGGGACTCTTTGAGTGGGAAGGAAAGACCAAAAGTGACAAAGACAAGAAAGGATCAGAGAAAATCTGCAGAAACAATGACAAAACAAGTAAAATGTCAATAAATTCGTATCTATCAATAATGGATAAAAAACAAGTCCTATCTATATGCTGCCTATAGGAGGTTCATTTTAGACCTAGAGACCTGCAGACTGAAATTGAGGGGATGGAGGATCATTTATCATGAAATTGGATATCAAAAGAAAGCCAAAATAGCAACACATAGTTACACAAGGTAGGTTTTAAACCATAGACTGTAAAAAGAGATGAAGAAGGGCACTATATCATCCTAAAGGGGACAATCCAACAAGAAGATATAATAATTGTAAATACTTATGCACCCAACTTGGGGGAACCCAACTATATAAAACAATTAATAACAAATATAAAAGAACTCATTGATAATAATTCAATAATAGTAGGGAACTTTAAAACCCCACTTAGATCAAAGGGCAGATCATCTAAACAGAAAGTCAACAAAGAAACGATGGCTTTGAAGCACACACTGGACCAGATGAACTTAACTGATATATTCAGAACATTCTATCCTAAAGCAGCAGAATACACATTCTTTTCAAGTGCACATGGGACTTCTCCAGAATAGATGACATATTAGGTCGCAAATCAGCTATCAAAAAGTACAAACAGATTGAGATCATACCATGCATATTTTCTGACCACAACTCTATGATAGTTGAAATCAAGCACAAGAAAAACTTTGGAAAGACCACAAATACATGCAGCTTAAACAACATGCTGCTAAACAATGAATGGGTCAACCAGGAAATAAAAGAAGAAATTAAAAAAAAAAATGGAAACAAATGAAAATGAAACCATGATGATCAAAAAACTTTTAGATACAGCAAAAGTGGCCCTAAAAGGGAAGTATATAGCAATACAGGCCTACTTCAAGAAGCAAGAAACTTTTCAAATAAACAACCTAACCCTACACCTAAAGGAGCTAGAAAAAGAACAACAAACAAAGCCTAAAACCAAGAGAATGAAGAAAATAATAAAAATTAGAGCAGAAATAAATGATATAGGAACAACAACAACAACAAACCCAGTAGAAAAATCAATAAAACCAGGAGCTGTTTCTTTGAAAAAATTAATAAAATTGATAAACCCCTAGCCAGACTTATCAAAAAGAAAAGAGAAAGGATCCAAACAAATAAAATCACAAATGAGAGAGGATAAATAACAACTAACACCACAGAAATGCAAATAATTAAGATATTATGAAAAACTATATGCCAACAAATTGGACAACTTGGAATGGGAAATTCCTAGAAATATATAAACTACCAAAAGTGAAACAGGAAGAAATAGAAAACTTGAACAGACCAATAATCAGCAAAGAAATTGAATCAGTAATTAAAAAAAAAAAACCTCTCAAGAAACAAAAGTCCAGGGCCAGTTGGCCTTCCAGGTGAATTCTACCAAACATTTAAAGAAGAATTAATACCAGTTCTTCTAGAGCTATTCCAAAAACTAGAAATGAGAGGTAAACTTCCTCATTCTATGAGGCTAGCATTACCCCAAGACCAAAACCAGACAAAGACTCCACTAAAAAGAACTATAGGCCAATATCCCTGATGAACATGGATGCAAAAATTCTCAACAAAATACTAGCAAATCAAATTCAATAGTACATTAAAAGAATCATTCACCACAATCAGGTGGGATTTATTCCTGGGCTGCAAGCGTGGCTCAATATCTGCAAATCAATCAACATGATACACCACATTAATAAAAGAAAGGATAAGACCCATATGATCCTCTCAATAGATGCAGAAAAAGCATTTGACAAAGTAAAACATCCATTCATGATATAAACCCTCAACAAAAGGAATATACTTCATCATAATAAAAACTATATATGAAAAACACACAGCTAATATCATCTTCATTGGGGAAAAACTGAGAACTTTTTTCCTCTGTGGTCAGGAACAAGACAGGGATGTTCACTCTCATCACTTTTATTCAACACAGTACTGGAAGTCCTAGCCATGGCAATCAGATAACAGAAAGAAATAAAAGACATCCAAATCAGCAAGGAAGAAGTAAAACTTTTCCTCTTTGTAGATGACATAATATTCTGTATAGAAAACCCAAAAGATTCCACCAAAAAATTGCTGGAACTGATACACAAATTCAGTAAAGTCTCAGAATACAAAATCAATGTACAGAAATCTGTTGCAGTTTTATACACCAATAATGAAGCAGCAGAAAGAGAAATCAAGGAAGAAGTCCCATTTACAATTGCACCAAAATCCATAAGATACCTAGGAATAAACCTAACCAAAGAGGTAAAAAATCTGTACTCTGAAAACTATAACACACTGATGAAGGAAATTGAAGAGGAGACAAAAAAATGGAAAAACAATCCATGCTCATGGATTGGAAGAACAAATACTGTTAAAATGTCTATGTTATCCAAAGCAATCTACACATTTAATGCAATCCCTATCAAAATACCAACAGCATTTTTCACAGAGCTAGAACAAACAATCCAAAAATGTGTATGGAACCACAAGACTCTGAGTAGCCAAAGCAATCTTGAAAAGCAAAGCTGGAGACATCACAATTCTGGACTTCCAGGTATATTACAAAGCTGTAGTAATCAAGGCAGTATGGTACTGGCACAAAAACAGATACATAAATGAATGGAACAGAATAGAAAACCCAAGAATTAACCCACAACTATATAGTCAATTAATCTTTGACAAAACAGGAAAGAATATCCAATGGAAAAAAAAGACAATTTGTTCAACAAATGATGTTGGGGGAACTGGACAGCAACATGAAAAGAATGAAACTCGACCACTTTCTTACACCATATACAAAAATAAATTCAAAATGGATTAGAGACCTAAATGTGAGACAGAAAACCATCAAAATCATAGAGAAGAACTCAGAAAGTAATCTCTTTGACACTGGCCATACCAGTTTCTTACTGCATATGTCTTTGAAGGCAAGGGAAATAAAAGCAAAAATAAACTATTGGGATTTCATCAAAATAAGTAGCTTCTGAACAATGAAGGGAACAATCAACAAAACTAAAAGGCGGGGGCACCTGGGTGGCTCAGTCAGTTAAACGTCTGCCTTCAGCTCAGGTCATGATCCCAGGTCCTGGGATCAAGCCCTGTGTCCATCTCCCTGATCGGCGGGATGCTTGCTTCTCCCTCTCCTCCCTGCTCATGCTTGCTTGTGCTCTCTGTCACTATCTTTGTATCTCTCTCTCAAATAAACAAATAAAATCTTAAAAAAAACCCTAAAAGATGACCTTTCGAATGGGAGAAGATGTTTGCCAATGTCATATCTGATAAAGGGTTAGTATCCAATGTATATAAAGAAGTTATAAAACTCAATACCCAACAACAAATAATACAGTTCAGAAATGGGAGAAGACATGTATAGACATTTTTCTGAAGGATACACACAGTTGGACAACAGACACATGAAAAGATTCTCAACATCACTCATCATCAGGGAAATACAAATCAAAACTACAATGAGGTGTCACCGCCCACCACTAAGGATGGCTAAAATTAACAATACAGGAAACAACAGGTGTGGGAGAGGATGTGGAGGAAGGGGAACTCTCTTACACTGTTGGGAGTGTAAACTGGTTTAGCCACTCTGGAAAACAGTATGGAGGTTCCTCAAAAAGTTAAAAATAGAACTACCCTATGACCCAGCAATTGCACTACTAGGTATTTACCCAAAGGAAGCAAAAATATAAATGTGAAGGGATACTTGCATCCTGATGTTTATAACAGCATTATCAAGAATAACCAAATTATGGAAAGAACCCAAATATCCACCGACTGATGAATGGATAAAGGGATGTTGTATATATACAATGGAATATTGCTCAGCCATAAAAAAGGATGAAATCTTGCCATTTGCAGTAACATGGATGGAGCTAGAGAGTATTATGCAAAGTGAAATAAATCAGTCAGAGAAAGAAATACCATATGATTTCACTCATATGTGGGATTTTAGAAATAAAACAAAGGAACATAGGGGGAAACAAGAGAGAAAACCCAAGAAACAGACTCTTAACTATAGAGAACAAACTTATGTTTACCAGAGGTGAGGTAGGTGATGGGAATGGTAAATAGGTGCTGAGGATTAAGGAGGGCACTTATGATGAGCAGTAGGTGGTGTTTGTATATAAGTGTTGAATCACTAAATTCTACACTGGAAACTAAAAGAAAAAAAAAAAGAGAAACACACACACACACACACACAAACTCAGCAAAACCCCTTGTGGCAGAGATTTTGATGACTTTTTAAAATTTTATTATGTTATGTTAATCACCATACATTACATCATTAGTTTCTGATGTAGTGTTCCATGATTCATTGTTTGCGTATAACACCCAGTGCTCCATGCAGTACGTGTCCTCTTTAATACCCATCACCAGGCTAGCCCACCCTCCCACCCCCTCCCCTCTAGAACCCTCAGTTTGTTTATGATGATTATATTTGTCTCTTTGTTTAAATCCAAAGAATAAAGAGAATGGAGCAACAATTTTGTCAGGTTTTTGTTTGAAAAGGTATTTTGGCTACATGTGAAGAACAGAACTGTAGGAGCTAACGTGTTAGAAGACCAGTTTAAGAAGCTGTTGTAATAGTCCAAATAAGAAGTGATGTTTGTATGAGTATGTTAGCGGTAAACATGGGGTGGGGGAAATATACAGGTTTGAGAAATATTTAATAGATAACACTAACCAATGCAATGATGGATTGAAAATGGGAGAAGCTTAAGGGGGGAGATGAAAGAATGACAATAGATTTGTTTAATTTGTGGATGATGGTGCTGTTTTCTCAGGTAGGCAACACTCACAGTCAGTAGTCATATTTGTTTATTTTCATCAGGTTGAGTTAGAAGAGGTACTGAAACATATAAAAACCATCATGGTTATTGTGGTCCCGTACTGAAGAGTTCTGATTACTGAATTTTGTTCCATTGATTGTAATGCTTCATTTTGTTAAGAAGTTCTTCATTGCTGGACAGTTAAGCTCCATTCAAGTTTTCATTAAAATAGGTAATGCTATGATGGACATCTTTGTACCATTAGCTTGTTCCTTGTTTCAGATTATTTTTAGATCAAATATCCTAGAAATAGAAGTCCTAGGTCAGCTAGTACTAAAACTTTTTTTACACTTAGTGAATATTGTCAACTGATTTTCCAAAATGCTGTATTTATATTGCCACTAGTAAAACATAGATATGCAAGCTTAATTTCACCCTTGTACTCATGACAAGTTCAATAAACCACATCTACTCCATCATGAAGTCTCTGTTAAGGAAGAAAATAAACCTCTCCACATCCCATAGAAGGCTAGCCTCCTGAGATTTCCAAGTGCTTTATATTTTTTTTCTCAGATTGATGGAGAGTAATAATGTCTGCTGTCAGATGGCCTCATACTCTAGTCCCTACTAAGCAATGACACTAAAGCAAACAGACACAAAATAATATTTTATTCAAAGTCTTAACCACCGTTTTACTTATTTTTATTTAAAGCAATATTTCCCCTTTAAAAACGATGCTTGATGAAATTAAACATTTAAATCAGGATCATTTATAAAAAATAGTATATATATAATATATATATGTACAAAATTTTATGTATCATATGTGTGTGCATGTAAAATTCTATGTACTAGAAGAGAAATATGTGTCTGTATATGTATATATATTTTTTCTCCTGACATATCATATAGTCCCACTCTCTAAAAGCAATAGCATTAACTAACATTTTTTTTTTTTACCCTTTCAGATGTCTCTTATTTATTTTTGGTTATACAATTTTATTAACACAAGGAAATAATACTATGTCTACTCCTGGGTAACCTGTTTTTTTCATTTTAAATGATATTTAGTACATGATATTTACCTATCATCATACATGAAAATTCCTTATTCTTTTTAAATGATTGCAAAATTTTCCCTTTGTTTAGATGTCCATAGTATTTTGTGTCAGTTTCTATCACTGGACATTTAGAGTGTTTCCATTTGTTTTGTTTTTTTAAAAATGATAGCGTGATCAACCTTTTTTTATAGACATTTACACACCTGTCTAAATATATTTTAAGGATAAACTTATAAAAGTGAAATGGCTGAGTCACTATGTACACATTAGACTTTTGGTTATAAATTTATATGTAGCACTCTTGTGAAGAAGTTCTATCAATTAAAGTCTCATTTTATTTCTTTACAACTGATAATCAATTTATTAAAATGGTTGATTTAAGCATCTGCAATGGTGACTTCAATCTCAAATCCTGGCTCAATACTGATGGAAATAATCTGTTTAATAATCTCAGAAGGACTGTGCAAATCAGTGAGTCGCTTGTGGATCCTCTTCTGAGAATGATCCTAAGTCTTAGAACCTTCACTGCGAGTTTTTCTTGTAGCGATTCTGAGTCCTGGTAGGCATCCAAACTGTCCTTTCACTTTGAGATTCTTTTCCTTTGTGCCTCTGATCAAGTAAGCACATGCCTTCTCCACAGATTTTATGTTGCGTTTGGTTAGAGTAATTCTAATTCGGTGAATCACAACCTCTGGTTCCAGAGCTGTCTTCCCAGAGTCTTTAAAAGGCACGGCTTCCTGACCGATCTCTTCCCCACCGAGAGTGGACAGCCGTGAGTCAGGAGCAGGAGCGGGCCGTCCAGAGCTCTGCTGTGGCTGAGACCGTGTCTTCCGCAAAGAGTTAAATTCTCATTTTAAAGTCTGAGTATACATAGTGGTATGCTGATAAATGCTTAACAACTGGTCCTCTGACTTAAAAACAGAAACAACAACCAAAAAAACCTCTTTCTTGATAGTGATTGACAAACTTCATGGTAAAATCCTCCAGCCAACATCAATGTCAAACACCCTACATGATGTTACCGCAGTCAGAGTTGTGCAAAAAATGAACAGAATCAGCTCTCACGAGTTGGGAAAGCTGTCCCCGGTATGCCACTGATTGTGTTTCCTCACAATCCCTTAATATGGGTGCTATTGAACGTTTAAACATATTCCATATTCCATCATATTTTATAGATTAGCAGAGGTATTTCTTTTTATTTTTATTTGCATTTACGTAATAATAAATGAATAGCTTTTTGTAGTGGTTGTTTTCCTGAGAGCTGTGTGTTCATGTTCTATGCTTCATTTCCATAGGATTGTTCGTCTCTCTATAATTGATCTGAACCTCTTCTTTCTGTAGAAAGAAAAGCATTCTTTTTTTATAAGTTGTCAATATTTGTCTCATTTGTCATTTATCTTTTAACTTTCATGATGATTTTGTATTTGTGTGCTGCAGAGTTTTTAATCTTTATGAAGTCAAATGTATTATGTTTTCTTTTAGGCTTCAGATTTGTAATAATTAGAAACGAATTAGAAAACACGGATAAATTAATGAATGTCTTTGGATGTCAATTTTCTTACCTGTTAAGTAGGAGTTGATGGCTATATTTCCTCATGGCTCAAGTAGTATATAATCCTTTAAAACATTTTTACTTTGGTTTCTTTAACCTGGGTTATTTCTCTGAGAATCAAGTCTTAGAGAGAAAAACTTCAGTCAGCAAAATAATCCGCCATTCACCAGCAATTTACTTGAGAACAAACCTTCAGTTGTATCCTGTTCCTATTTCTTGCCAAATGTGTGGAAAATTTCCCAACCAAATGACTAGGTTCTTTCTTAAAGTCAGAGCAGTGCCCATGTTGTGGTTCTAATGGGTGGGGAGGTGTCTTTTAGTGGGAGATGAGTTCTTCCTCATGGGTATATTTTCTCATGTCCAGCAAGAATTTCTACTTATGAGGGCGCCGGCGTGGCTCAGTCGTTAAGCAGCTGCCTTCAGCTCAGGTCATGATCCCGGGGTCCTGGGATGGAGCCCCACATCGGGCTCCCTGCTCCGGGAAGCCTGCTTCTCCCTCTCCCACTCTCCCTGCTTGTGTTTCCTCTCTCGCTGTGTCTCTCTCTGTCAAATAAATAAATAAAATCTTTAAAAAAATAATTTCTACTTATGAAGTCTCACCACATAATCCTTCTGTAGTGTATTCTGTAACTTTCCCCCTATAACTTTCCTACACTTTTCTCATGGAACAAAAGACAAGAAGATATAAACATAAGCAACTTTCAAATTGTGATTTCTTATCAGTTGTAGATGAGTCTTTTAAGTAATATAGATTTAAGACCAGCAATCTTTTCTTTATCTTCAAATTCATGTTCCATTTTTCTACCAGGATATTAGGATCAGAGGACCTTAGATGCAAGATAATGCACTAGATTATACCAGATAAATAAGATACAGCTGGACCAGAAAATGTGTGTGTGTGTGTAATTTAGCTGCATTCTGTTTTCAGCTCAGAAACTAGTTGTATTTAAAAATACTCATAATTTGGGGATTAAAATATATTTAATATTTAAAAATATGGTCCTTAGGATCCCAGACAAGTTCGTAAGTTTCTATTTAACAGATTAAGTATCTAAAAGAAAAAAAATATCAAAAGGAATGGTAGGGAACAAAATGTGGATCCTGGGAAATGAAGGAGTGGTGGTTGGAAGAGATTTTCCCTCTTCTCTCTTCTGTTGCTTTTCTGATTGTTGCTGCTCAAGGTTATCAAGGGCTGCAATTAGAGAAAATGTATAAAGAGATTTATTAACAGTAAGAAGAAATGGGGAAATACAAGCCAAGTCCTTTACATATTCATTTTACCTCGAAGCTCTGAGTTGGTAACAGGCAGGTGTAGTATTCCAAAATAGTTATGTATTTCTTTTTTTCCCCCTTCTTTCTTCCTCATGTCTCTTCTCTATTTCTCTGCTCATGCCTTAGCACATCAGATCCACATTCTAATTAACTGGCATTATAGCAGGGTAGGAAGGAAGAACCAGACTAGTGTATATGTGATGGGTGTAGGATGAGAAACTGCATCTGACAGGGAGAGGAACTGTAGTAATTAGGAGAAAGCTGAGGGATAAATGGAGGTTCTGCAAAACAGAGGGGAGACAAGAGAAATAGCTCTTCCTCTGTAGTACATGAAAGCAAGTATTTCCAAAGCCTTTTTTTTTTAACTTTATTTTGTTTACAACAGTTTCAGATCTACAGTAAAACTGAAAGGAAGGTACAGAGATTTTCCAAATGCCTCCTGCCCCTACACATGCATATCTTCCCTCATTATCAACAACCCCCATAGAGTGATAACATTTGTTACAAATGATGAACCGACATTGACCCATCGTATCACCTCAAGTCCAAAGTTTACCTTAGGGTTCTCTCCCGGTACTGCACATTCTATAGGTCTGGACAAATGTATAATGACATGTATCTATCATAATAGTATCATACAGAGTATTTTCACTGCCCTGAAAATCCTGTGTGCTCTATCTATTCATCCTTCCCACTCCAATCCCTGGAAACCACTGATCTTGTTCTGGTTCCATAGTTTGGCCTTTTTGAGAATGCCATATAGTTGGAATCATACAGTAGGTAGCCTTCTTAGGTTGGCTCTTCACTTAGTTATGTACATTTAAGTTTCCTCCATGTCTTTGCATGGTTTTATAGTTCATTTCTTTTTAGTGCTAAATGAAATTTCACTTTCTAATGTACCACAGTTTATTTATCCATTCACCTATTGAAAGACATCTTGGTTACTTCCAAGTTTTGGCAGTTATGAATAAAGATGCTGTAACCATTGGCATGTGGGTTTCTGTGTGGACATGTTTCTAACTCCTCTGGGTAAATTCCAAGGAGTATAAATGCTGGATATTTTGGTAAGAGCATGTTTAGTTTTGTAAGAAACCATAAATAGCAAATATGGAGATGAAAAATAGCTCTAATGCTGACTGTACCAAGTATCTGTGGGTGTCTTCATTGTGATATGAAGAACACAGAGAGAGTGAGGCATTTGTAAGTGCCTTTCATCTCTTCTAGTAGGAACAACAGCTTCTCTTTGTCACTGACATAATTCATGACTACATTTGGCAAGAACATAATCATGTATCTTCCAAATATCATTATGACCATTTCCTCATTGGCCACATCTTTTTTTTTTTTTTTTGAAGATTTTATTTATTTATTTGACAGAGAGAGATACAGCCGGAAAGGAAACACAAGCAGGGGGAGTGGGAGAGGGAGAAGCGGGCTTCCCGCTGAGAAGGGAGCCCAACGCAGGGCTCAATCCCAGGACCCTGGGATCATGACCTGAGCCGAAGGCAGATGCTTAACGACTGAGCCACCCAGGCGCCCCTCATTGGCCACATATTACTAACTGTATCTCTTAGCTTTCCTTGGAAATTCTACAGGTAAACAAACAGAGGAAATGTATAGAAAAATCCTTTAAGTGTACTCATTTGTCATTAGCTTACTAAATTTTACTTTAAAGTTATAAATTAGGACCAAAAATTGCAGCTTTAAGTTTTTAAAAATGAGTAGATTCCAAACTCTAGTGAAACTTAAGACCGCTAAGAGTGAACAACTGGTGTTTTTAGGTGATAGTCTGTAAGAATCTGACATCATATATAATAGAAAGACTTGACATGATTTTTAAGGAATTATCAGAGCCACACATTTATTGGACTTTTGTACTATATGTATTGTATTCTGTACTATATATTGTATTTTATACTACATAGACTATGTTCTTATCCCTCTTTCATTGTAACAGAATTTACGGGCTCAACTTCATGCCATTACTTTTTTAAAGGAGACACCTTTCACTCTATCCTTTGAATTTCTTCTTCTAGAAGTTGCTGTGCTTTGTGATGATGATTGCCCAAGCCTTTCTTTGGTTGCCTTCAAAGATAGCCATAAAGAATCCATTCATTTTAAGCACTTTACTGTTTTTCCCCCCTGTGGAAAAACTAATGGGATGTTCTAATAAACAGCAGTAAAACATCACAAATAGCAATGTCCAAATAATGAGACAATGCTTTCACATAACCTGCTCACTTAAGAGCAAGTTTATGTATAATTTCCTATTTTCTTCTTTAATTGAGGGTTTTGAATTTGAGTTCTGTGGCTGCCATAAAAATGTTCCTTCAGACCTTTGACATCAAAGAGCATAATTGACCGAAGCCCCGGGTGCTGGGCTTCATCCATCTACATCTTTGAGCTAAGACACTCTCCTCATGCTGGTGACTAAACATGCCGTGGACACACTACAGCAGCTCATTTCTGGGAGGTACAGGACTCCTCTGATGGACAGTGTTGCCTTGAAGATTCCCCAACAGCCTTGCTGAACATGCTGTAAGTGTACTATAGTCTGAGACTCCCCCACACACATTTCTTTCCTTCCCTTTCTTTCACCAGGCTCAGTGCTACTTGCAGTGGGATAGCTTTCCTAGCACCACCTCCCCTCTTGCCCTTTTAATTCGCCCTTGCAGGTATTTTCCCTGATAAATCTTTTGAGTGTTTTCTTTTTTTTTTTCCACATAGAAATCTGCTTCTCAGAGACCTGAACTTACATAAGCCCTCATGAGAATTTATCTCATTCCATCACACACACAATGCTCATTTAGATAAAACAAATGTGTGGAAAGAATAAAAATGAACTAAAAAAGCTAATAGGATATTTCAGTGCAAACGAATATTACTTAACCTGAAATATTCTAAGAAATAGAGATACTGGTTATAAATTCATGTTAAATATTCTAGCGAATGTCTGTATTTGTTGGAGATCATGCATATATTGGCAAGTTGTATTTTGAAAAGTTTTATCGGGGCACCTGGGTGGGGCTCAGTCGTTAAGCGTCTGCCTTCGGTTCAGGTCATGATCCCAGGGTTCTGGGATCCAGCCCCGCATCGGGCTCCATGCTCAACGGGGAACCTGCTTCTCCTTCTCACCGCTGCTCCTGCTCTCTCTCTCTCTCTTTCTCTCAAATAAATAAATAAAATCTTAAAAAAAAGAAAGAAAAATTTTATTAACATGTAGTTGATAATTTCATAGCAATCTTTATAAAACCTGAAGGCACATAAAACAACTTGTCCTTGTCTTTGGGAAACATGCACAAAATTCATAAAGTTAAAAGGAGAAGATTAAAAGTGCCCCTAAAAATTGCACATTCCACTATCACAGGTTCTATCTTTGTTCTGTCACTTCTGCTACCTTGACTAATCCACACTATTTTTCCCAGTAAATTTTGGTTTCTTATCTGAGCCATGAACTGTTTGGAAACAGGAAAAAGAAGCAAAAATTGACAAACCACAGTAAAGTGATATCCTATCAGGAAGGTTTAAAACCACTCTACCTTCTGTTTCAATTACCAGTGACAAGCTAGGCATAAAACATGTCATAGGAAATGTCACTTGCTGGATTAATTTGTCTCACCTCTGTTGAAAAACAACAGTCCATATCAGGATTCTGGTATTTGTTGCTTAGACAAAATGCAAATCACGTTGTTCTAGTCCAAGCATATTCATAATCTCCAAATAAAAACGGTAGTTAATGGGCAAGAAGTTATGGCAATTTCCATGAAGTTAAAAAAAAGGAACAATTTGTATAATGATCCAATCACTTATGATTGTGATAAATAAAGCACAGTATTATTCTATGATACAGTAAAATTTGGGCTTCTAAAAAAGTATAGGAATTCCCCTCAGATAATGGAAAATATGGCAATGATGGCTTAGAAAGTAGTTTCAAGCAGAAGAACTAAAATGAAGAAATGAAAAAGTCTAGAATTTGAGACATTTTTCTGGAGGATCAAATAAACTTAGTTGGACTGGAGTGAAACTTCATAAAGAGTAGTTTTTGGAAATAATATTGAAAACTATAGATAAGTACAGCTCAAGGGAGATAGGGAATGTCACAATAAAGAGTGTATTTCCTATTGTTTAGACCAGAGTTTCCCAGTCAGAAGGAGGTATAGACTGACAATGCCCCAAAATGGGGCAGTCTCACGTTTCTGAGAGGTCAAGAGGAAAAAAGACAGAGCTTGGATTCACTGGATAACAGTGCCATTTATTATTTACCCATACCAACAATTATAGTAAGTAATTTGCCTTCTTTCACCTCATTTATTATCATAATAACTGTATGAGTTAAATACACTCATATATATTTTGCTTGTGAAGAACAGCAGCTTAGTGGGATTAAGTAACATTTTTAGTCCTTTGTTAAGTAGCAGGGTTTGGATTCAAAGACAGATCTGTAGGACCACAAAGACCATTTCTTAACCACTGCAGTGTTCCACAAAATTTGTGACTTTTCACATAATCTGCATAAGTTAATTAAGGAGTTAAGTAGTGGGTAAGTAATCAAAAAATAAAGCAACTAGAAAAGAACTTCTTTTGAGGGGCTTTGGGGTTAATAAGGAAAAGAATGAAAGCTTGAGAAAGTTTAATTTAGTTGTTGTTTGCAGAATGGTGTATGTCTCTTAAGTTTCCAGCCTTGATATTTTTGCACACTTTGCCCATTTAGATATAATCCCTAACCCCTTGCCAATGTGCCTTTACTCTTCTCTGTTTTTCTTTCTTTTTCTGTCAGTACTAAGACTCTGCTCATTTCAAATAGCACTGAAATTTAATACGAGTCATTACCTTTCCTTTGACGCTTTTACATTATTTTAGTTAACACTTAATAACATCTTTGTACCTTAAGCAGGGCATGCTTACCTTTTTCCAGAAATAGAAGAATGGGGTTTTATATTTTCATTATTCTATAATTTCAGGTAATGCAATTTGGGGCAAGGTGCATTGTTTTTCTTCCTTTAAAAGGGTATCACAGTGAAATAGGGATGGGGTTTTTTTTGGTACATGTTGCTTTTGAATAAAAGCCCAAGATCTAATGTAAAATGCAGGTTTTCAAAACTAAGAAGCAGTAAAACTGAAAGAAACATCTTCTGAAGCACTCATGAAAAGGAGGGAGAACTTGAGGAACAAACTGATGCCAAAAAATATGGGAGCTAAAATCCGTAATCTGTTATGGTTTCATGTTAGCAGTAAGTACTTATCTCAAGCCAGGTATTATAGGCACAAAGTAGGTAAATCAACAGTATTGATGCAGTTGGGGGTTGCCTAGCTCATCCAGCTCTCCTAAAGGCCAGCAAAGAGAACCTCCAACAACCAGAAAAGGGAGATTCCTCTTCAGGAAGGACTAAGGCCGTGATTGCTTTCATCTTTGCCCCTGCTTCTCTGCCAAAGAATCTGGAACATAAAACAGTGAAACATGTTTTGAAAAATGACCTGATTTTTTCAATAGAAAAGAGATGCAATAGTTAAGGCAATATGATGTTTAAAAAAAAACAGAAACATTGTATTGTTTAACGCATGAAAACTGTTTTTACTGAACAGTGTCCTTGCTTTTGATAGGAGATTCTCTTCCAAGTGATGATTGAGAGACCTCACTGTTGTCTGTGTCTTTCCACCTTCAGCATGTGATAGGAAAGACCTCACTGTTGTCTGTGGCTTTGCCACCTTTAATATGTGGCTTTCAAGGTTGTCATGTTCCTCAACGTGAAGCTGCCAAAAGGAAAACCATGGAAAACGATGCACGAAAGATTTCTGTGTGTCTAGAAGTGGTGTTTTTTTTTTTTTTAATTCTTCCAGCCTTTTGGCTAAATCCCACACCTAAGTGCAAAGGAAGCTGGCTAAATGTGGCCAAAACAAAGGGAATGGATTTGGTGATCAGGTGCCAGTCTTTACCACAAAGGAGGGAAGAAAACACAACATAATATTTTAAGGTTGTCAGCAATAGTTTCTCATTTTTTTTTAAACAAAAACTGTTTTTGGAATTAATGAAAAGCATTAATAGGCATTTTCCTTCTGGAAAAGAAAAACCAAATCACAAACTTTTATGGAGTAATTCAAGCGAAACTATTCTGCACAATTTTGAAAATTTATATTTATTGTGGACTATTTGCATTTGTAGAGTTTATTAAGATTTTGATTGGAGGTGGGCAAGAGCGGGAGAGTAGAAAATAACATTTTCCTCCATCGTTGCAGCAGTCTAGAGAAGTCTAGAGAAGTTGTCTAGAGAAGATGAAGGTAGAAGTCACGTTCAAAACATCGCCACTGAAGGACAGAAACTGGTCCTTGCCTTCTGACAGAAGGAGAATGGACAGTAAGGCAAGAGAGAGCCAGAAAGACTCACCCTGTAAAGTCTCATCCTTTGTGTATCCAGGAGAATTTATGGCCCCTGTCTGGTGCTAACATTTTTTTTCTGAGCTGTAATTTCTTCCTGCTATCTCCAAGCTTTCACTAAAGTTTGGTTTAGAGTTACAGCTTGGACTAAGTGGAGTTTTGTAGACTTAAGGGAGAAATCTGCTCCTGTGTTTAGAGTGAAGAATTATAGGCAAACTGATGAAGGATCGCAGGGCCTGGAGAACAAAGCAGAGCCCTCTTGCTAGTGGCTGTACACTAGAACCCAATAAAAATCCCAGCTTTCTTTAGTCACACAGCATAGACGTTCTTCAAAATATCTTCCTTGTTTATGAAAAAAGGCTTATTCTTTGGTGGTGGAATATCTAGGGTATATTAGAGTTAATATGTCATGGAATGTAAAACGTGATTTACAGCGCTATAATCAGAGTTAACTTTTCCTGCAGGAATAGGCTACACACTTCATGGCTCTGATTCTGTTAATTCAAAATAATGCCTAATTATACTTTTTTTCTCATAATATAAGATATATGAATATTCTCTGGGAATTCTAAACTATTATACAAGTATAAGGGATAAGCATTCATGCTGAAAATCACAAATGTTCCTATATATTAATATTTTACGTCTAATAAAAAGGTCAGTTTTATTTTTGGTATTCTTCTCTGCATTCACTTGCACAGTTTCTCTAACCCTGCATCATGGAAATCAATAATAATGTTTCCATATTGAATAAAAGGGTGCATGACCTGGAAATATTTTCTTTTTCTCTCAATTGGTTTAGATAAGAAAGAGTTTGCTTACCACTGCTCTAGGGGAAAGAGTTCATCTCCACTAAATCACCAGGCTAAATAGTGGAGATGTTAATCAGAATTGTACCCAGGCCGTTTAAAGGTTAAAGTTTGCTCAAAGCCATGAAAATAATTTAAATTAAAAAATTGAACTTGCTCTTGCCATGTTGCTCTGTATACTTTCAAGTTGAAAGCACAAAATGTTCATTTAAAAACGTTATAGAGTTATCAAAATGCAATACAAAAATAATATTTAGGTAGAAAGGTCAGATTAAAAAACACAGGAGTCTCAAAAACTTGAAATGTCAAGATTCTGGGGAAAACCAGAAAATAATTTTTAAGCTTACTATTTGATTGAGTGAAACTATTTCTTGTGAAGTATAAGGGAAATGCAATGTAGCACAGTGATACAACTCTTCATAAAAGGTGTGAGTGATAATTTCTTTCTAGGGAGTAATATTTGCAGGTCTGGGAGTTGGAGGAGCATGCTTAAAGGTATTATTTTAAATAATAAATGCTACTGCTTTGGTAATGTTAGATTTTTTTTCCAGTAATCTGGCATCTGTGGAATTTTAAATACAAGGATAACTCTATGAACGTGTATGAAAATACACCTGTAACTTCTTAATATCTTTCTTTCTTCTTTTAAATCTTAAGTGAATTGTAGAAGAGATTAGTTCAACAACATAAAGATGTGTTTTTAAGGTGGAACAGAATAAGCAAAGTCCAAAAAACTAATTTTACAAAAATCAAACATTCATCTCAGTTCTGGATAACTTTATTAGCAAATTAAGTCGTTGATTCTTGATGGTAGTAATGGATAGACTTGATTTCTAAAACTTTATAGCCTTCAGAAATTGTGAGGTACTCTGTTCCACTCTTGAATGATGCTTTGGCCCTTTTGCAATTTATAGTCTACTTCTATGCAGATTATAGGGTACTCAGGATTCAATATTTTGATTTATTTAGGGATTCTGGATAGCGTCAAAATTCAATGAAAAAGGAGACAGCAAATGAGAACAAAATTGTGACAAGAGGTTGTTTTTTTTTTTTTTTTTGGCTCTTTTATTGGAAGGGGGTCCTTTCCCCTCTAAGAATTTTGGGAAGGTGTAAAATTATTGGTGGGAAAGGAACATAGTTTGCCCCAGGAGAGGACTTTATCCCTTCCCACTTCCCTGGTATGATATATAGAACACCAGACCAACCAAAAACACTGTTGGAAATTTTACAAAACTCCTTTCTTTGTGTTAAGACAAGGAGAGTCTTTAATATACAATTTGTCAATAATTGATATCTCAGGTTTAGTGCATAATCTGTATCATTTCCCAAACAGTGACTCAGATACTGTAGAGGAACAGAAGAAACAATTGATGGCCTAAGGGAAAATTGAGGAGAGAAAAATTAAATAGGAAGAAAATTCTACATAAAGGAAGTAAAGTTGTTTTTGTTTTTGTTTTGTTTTGTTTCTGCTTCACAATTTCCTCTAGAGCCATCAGTAAACAAAGTTGCCTTAAACTAACAACTGATATTTCTGGGCTTAGGAAATTTACTCTCTTTCCCTTTTACTTTAATGGATACTAAGCAAACAAAAATCCAAAAATATTTGTTGAAGTGGAAGAATATCTTCCTGATTGAGAGTACTGCAGACAGAGTTCAAATATGAAGTACAGTCATTCTCTCCCTTCTTGAGAATATCACCATGTTTAAAATAGTATGACTTTAGTGTTGCAGATACAGAAGTCTCATACTAGGCAATCTTTAGTTTAGAAGTAGGGATTCAGTTTGCTGGAGTAGGGGAATTTAAGAGGGACATTATTTCCTTCCTCCTTCCCTCCCTCCCTCCCTCCCGTCCGTCAGTCCTTCCTTCCTTCCTTCCTTCCTTCCTGGAAAGTAAAAAGATGTTTTCCTTTGCAGGAGTATTTTCTTACCACTTGAAACAGTGTCCCTTCCCACCCTTGTTCACCAGTGCCAGCATTCTCATTCTCCTGATAAACACTCTCCTTGATTTTTCAAAATCATTATATTTTAATCCCCTCCTTTAGGAAGCTTTCCTTAGCTTTTCCTTCTGCAGTCTGGACAGCAGGTCCTTCATGAGTCTTCTGAGGTTTCCCAGTGGACTGTGAAGTCCATAAGGGTAACCACTGTATTTTTAAATTATACATACTCAGTACCAGAAATTGTGGCCAGCATGCTAAATGTATGAGCAAGACTGGATATATAAATAAAAGAATTGATGAAGATGCTTTTGACTTTTTTCCCTCACAAATTCCTTTTATTCTTCAAGACCTAGTTTTAATTTCCTGCATAGGCAATTTCCCTCCTGTGGCATTTTACACCTCTCTTTCTTTACTTTTCTATCCCATAATGGTGTGAATTGACTGAATTCCCACTGAATTAGACATCCTCCTGCCCCCTCCCAGGTGCCTAGTAATAGCACATAGTAGGCATTCCACATGTGCTTAAAACAATGAGGATAAGTAGCACAAATGAAAATTGTGCACCCAAGAGTTGTTTTTCAATTGATGCCTTATATACAATTTGCTTAGAAGTAGAAATTCACAGCCAATAAGCTTAGGAGAATGTTGTATATGAGAAGAAAGTTTGCTTGGGATGTCTTAAAATCTGGTGTGATGGTGGTTACCTAATTCTATTTGTAATTCTCTCAATTTTGTGTTGTATCTTTGGAAATTATGGTATTAGGTATATACCAGATTGGAATCATTACACATTTCTGGTGAAAAAAAATCCATCATCATATGGTGATGTCTAGAAGTCAGAGTTCAGTCAGGAAAACAGAAACCACAAGAAATGGTTCAAACAGAGGGAATCTAAAACCCAGAAGTAACCTCCACAGGAGGATCTGTCCAGTCAGAGCTTCACTTCAACTACAGGGAAAAGAGGTCCACGGGGGGTGGGGGGGACAGACAGTCTGAGGCACAAAGAGAGGGATTTCAACACTGACTTCCCTTACTTCCCACCTTTTCCCTTCCTGCTAATGCCACCCTTTGATTAGGAGCCTGTAAGGGCCAGAACCCTGTACCAGTGGGCACAGCCAGGGAGAGTGAGGAGTGGATCTGAGTGAAAACAGGCCAGATTCAAGTGCATCCTCCTTATTTCTAGTGAAAAATGTAAAGCATATCTTATCAATATTAAATCTTTCTTTTGGTAAAGTTTTGTTTGGCATAACTTTTTCTACCATTTTACTTTTATTTTTTTATTCTTGTTTTAATATAGATTTTGGTAAACTATATATCACTGGATTTGTATATTTTATTCTTTCTCTCAATGTTTTTGGTAACTAGAACATTTTTATTTTTTGCAATATTTGGATTTATCTCATCACTTTCATGTGCTTCCTGTATACTCTGCCTTTCTGTGCATTTATTTTCTCTATTTCTGCCTTCTTTTACACGGAATAATTTTAACATTCTAGAGTTTTCCTCAACTACATTAGGAGTTATATATTCTATTCATTTATCGATTACCATAGAAAATTTAATTTTATTATTTTTTTAAGAATTCTTTTTTTAAATTTACATTTTAGTTAGTGAACGTACAGTGTAATATTGGTTTCTGTAGAGAGTAGAATTCAGTGATTTATCAAGTACTTGCAACACACAGTGCTCATCACAAGTGTGCTCTTTAATACCCATTCCCCATCCAGCCATCCCTGACCCACCTCCCTCCATCTACCCTCAGTTTCTTCTCTATCATTTAGAGTCTCTTTATGGTTTGTTTCCCTCGCTCCTTTTTCTCTTTTCCCCCTTCCCTTATGTTCGTCTGTTTTAAATGTTCAAAATTTAAATGTTAATTTACCATTTAAGCTTTGCCCCTCTTATAATGTTCAAAATCTAAAGTCATTTGTTCTTTAATCGCCACCCTGAAATACAAGGAACTTAATTTCAGTTGCAATCCCTTTTGATTTATATACTGGTTATTACATATGTGAGTTTTGCATTATATTTAATCCTGCATGCTATTATTATTTTTGTTTTGTTTGTCAATATTTGTTTAGATATTCCCACATACTCACCAATGCCTTTCTGCTTTTCATTGCTTTATAAATCTCAGACCGAGTTTCATTCTTTCTGAACAATCTAGGTGTTTTGTTTTTTTATTTTTAAACAAAAAAGGTCTACATTTAATTCATATTTCTACACTTACTTATACATGTTCTTTTCCTCAGTCACCTCCCCCCCCCGCTCATTTCCCACTATCACTTATAGTTGAGCAGAAACTAAAGTAATGATTACTGTCATATCTTGCAAGATGCAGCTCATAAATCATCTTTTTTTTTCTAACTTACATGCTTTCTATTGATGACTGGCTTTATTTATCCCCCATACAGGAGGTAAATAGGACCATTAAGAAAAAGGAATTTAGTAGCCCTTACAATTTCAAATCACCAGGGAGGAAAAAAGTGGTCCATCTCTGTCATTATAGTGAAAGTATCCTTTTGAGCCTTAGCTGGTGTGAAATCACAGAGCAGAACATTTCACTTAAACACAGGATCTGCTGGGATTTTTACATGACAGCCCCCAGGACAGCATTGGAAGTCCACTTGAAGGAGTAGTTAAAGACGGTTAATCTTTCTAGGTAAGTGCAGTTGTGGCTATGGCTGTGTCTCAAAATAGGTAAAAGGGATAATTTGGGGATTCTGTGTATTGTCATTTTATATACTTATAATATAGATAGTCTACCACTAACTGAATTATGCTTCACAGTTGTGCCTTTTATCTATCCAGGGAACACACAACAAAGTCTGGAGAGGCAAGGCTACAAGATAATTTAACGTATTAGAGCGCCTCTAACCTGGTGTATTTTACTTGGGAGAGGGTATCCATCTAATAAAACCAGTAAATGAAAATGTACCCATTACCCTTTATTCTCCATCACCCCTTTAGTGTTTACAAAATGGAAAGGATATTTTGGTGAAAAGTGTACTTTTCATCTTCAGGTAGTTTGGCCTGAGGTGTACAAAATCCCTTCAAAAAGATTTTTGAAAAATCAGACAACACTTTGACATTGGGAGTTTAAAAACAAAGTGTTTACAAGGCAATATATTTAGTTCTTAAAAGAGTGGTGAAGATATTTTAAGGATAAATTAGTATTTATTCGCATACATTTTTAATGATATTGAATTAGTATAGATATAGTTACTATAAATATTATATAATAACTTATTTAATTTACTTGTCAATATGTACTAAGATAAAAAATGTATAATAGTTATGTATTTTAAATTTTATACTTTTTTATATGACATATATTTTAATAGATATTTTTTGTTTTTAATCTATATTTTGTGGTTTATCCAGTCTTCAATAAATTGTATGATCAAAAAGATACATCTGGAAGAAAAGAATAAATTATGGACTCCATGGGCGGCAGCTATAATCATCCCTTTTCATGCTCTGACATGTGGCAGAAAGGGTTAGACATCTGATATATTAAATAAAGAAATGCATGTATTTTCATACCAATAATATGACCCGTCTGTCATCCTTCGACCTTCATTTTCCATCAATGTCAAAGTTAGCTTTAAGAGTATCTGGTAATAGAATGGTTTATAACTTACTGCCCCCTCAATTGTTTATCTATACTTTTTTCTTACTAGAGTCAGTCTATCAGGGTCCATATCCATGCAGTGACCTGAAATGCTCTTTGAAGTTTAAAGATACGGCTGGTGATATCACATTAGATAGCAGTAAGAGTCTCACCATCTGTTTGGTCATATTTTTAGTTAGATTGAAAATGGAGATCTGTCATGAGGAAATACCCTAAATCAGCCCTGTCAGGACCCATTTTGTGATGGTTTTAACTTCAGTTTAGAGGCCACTTACCACTTAATACCTTTGAATCATAGCTTCAAGTTCATTGGTGTTATAACTTCAAAAAAAATTAAGTGGTAACTTGCTATCTGATCTGTGGTATATCCCAACATTTTCTGCAAATCCCTAAATAGCTTTATGTTTTTCAAAATTATGTTTTCATATAGATTTTTTCTTTTTTTTAATTTTATTATGTTATGTTAGTCACCATACATTACATCATTAGTTTTTGATGTAGTGTTCCATGATTCATTGTTTGCGTATAACACCCAGTGCTCCATTCAGTACGTGCCCTCCTTAATACCCATCACCAGGCTAACCCATGCCCCTCCCCCCTCCCCTCTAGAACCCTCAGTTTGTTTCTCAGAATCCATTGTCTCTCATGGTTCGTCTCCCCCTCCGATTTCCCCCCCTTCATTCTTCCCCTCCTGTTATCTTCTTTTTTTTTTTTTCTTAACATATAATGTATTATTTGTTTCAGAGGTACAGGTCTGTGATTCAACAGTCTTACACAATTCACAGCGTTCACCAAAGCACATACCCTCCCCAATATCTATCACCCAGCCCCCCCATCCCTCCCACCCCCCCACCACTCCAGCAACCCTCAGTTTGTTTCCTGAGATTAAGAATTTCTCATATCAGTGAGATCATATGATATATGTCTTTCTCTGACTTATTTTGCTCAGCATAGTACACTTCAGTTCCAGGGCACCTGGGTGGCTCAGTCGTTAAGTGTCTGCCTTCGGCTCAGGTCATGATCCCAGGGTCCTGGGATCGAGCCCCGCATCGGGCTCCCTGCTCTGTGGGAAGCCCGTTTCTCCCTCTCCCACTCCCCCTGCTTGTGTTCCCTCTCTCGCTGTGTCTCTCTCTGTCAAATACATAAATAAAATCTTTAAAAAAAAATACACTCCAGTTCCATCCATGTCGTTGCAAATGGCAAGACTTCATTCCCTTTGACGGCTGCATAATATTCCATTGTGTGTGTGTGTGTGTGTGTGTGTGTATATATATATATATATACCACCTCTTCTTTATCCAAATATTGAGGTTAGGAAAACATAAAAATATAAAAAAATATATAATTTAGCTTTCTTTCTCTATTTATGTAACAATAAGAATAATATGTTTTTCCTGTCCTTATTAGTTTCAAAGTTGACCGATCAGAAAACAGCAATTATAAACCTTGTATATACACTATATCAAGTAAAGCTAAGTGCATCACTCATAATTTATACAGGATGGATATTTTTTTAATCCAGCAGGTATGCACTTTTGATGAAATGTGGAGAAGGCCTTGTATGAATTTTTAAAATGCTACTTTTCACTTAAAAATATTCCTTTTTACTTTTCTAGATTAATTTTTTAGTAATTCTATTTCATTTATATATGAATAAGTATCTTTTCTTTAATACTTGTCATTTTATATTTGTGATAACTGTTCATAATAGCCCCCAGTATACTGTTCTGTCAAAAGTTATCTGAGTTTAGTGGAGCAAGATTTTTCAGAATATTGGGCTTCTGCAAAATTTATACCCTCTATGTAGTACTTCTATCATCGTTTGTAAATTGCTGTAGATTCCAAACTAAACTCCCACCTTTCTGAGAATTTTACTGCTTTTGGCACATTCAAAAAAAAAAATTCCAGTTCATTTAAATGTTGTCCTTTAGGATACAATGTGATCTATTTGTCTCTCAGGCAAAATCTCAATCACTATTTTTTCTACATAATGAATGTTCAGACACATGATGGTCCTGTTAAGTGACAACTATGTTAAATTTCAGCTTTTTATTTGTCCTTTAGATATATATTTGTTGGGTTTTTGCAACCATATTTGTAAGTTTGTCAGAAAAATGAATACAAAAGTTTACATAAGATTCTAGGAGCAAGGGATGCATAAGAATTTACCTAAATTTTTGTTGCAGTAAGCTGTCATCAACACGTGAGAAGCAGTGTTTGATTTATTTTCTTATTGGCTCTTTTTTACATTTTCCTATTCCACTTTGTTTTCCCCCTTTAATGATCTTTACCTCTCTCCAAATTTCCTTGTCAAGATGAAAAGAACATCTTGTAATATTGAAATGGGTGGCTAATTTGTACTGTTTGAGATGACCAACAATCTTGAAGCAATTTCATGGAGAATAAGTATTGTGGAATTCCTTTTTCAATCAGCCAGAAGTGACATTAAGATCAGAATCACAAAAAGTGTCTCAGAGAATAGTTGTCCATCACTTCATAATATTAACCAATTTTCTAGAATATTCTTATGCTCTAAAAAGAAGTTAAACTTTTTAACATATGGGGAATGAATATGTTAATTTTGTCTAAGTAATGAGGTAGCACAAATAAACTTCTCCCACATCTCAGTAGTTTACAACAACCAAAGTTTATTTCTCCCTCAAGTCATATGCCCATCATGTGTCATCTGTGGCCCTGCTCCCTGACTTCATGTCTCCACCCTGACACTTAGATGGGAGAAGAAGTCTTGCCACCAGTCTTGTGTCAGAGGGAAAATATCATCTGAAGCACGTGTCAGTTCTTTGAACTTCCACCCAGAAGTGGCACCCATTGTTCCCTCTTGGATTTTCTCACCAAAGCAAACCACAATTATACCAGTGCCACAGAGAATATTCTTTTCTATATGGTTTTTACAATTGTGAAATAATTTTATTTTGGTTCTTTATATGAAGTGATCAGAAACTTTTCAATAAAGCTTTACCAGTTTCAGCAGAAAAACAGTAATGTGAGTTCAAACCCAAACGGTCTAAGCAGAGAAATTTTAGATCATTTGATAATCAATCAATAAATATCTGATGAATGAATGAGTGCATAAATATCAAGCCAATTGTGTTTCTTCAGAATATCATGTGTAAAAAGGAAGAAATTCAGGTTGTTGTGCTCTCTGCTCCCTGCTTCCCTCCCTCTTCTTCTCAATCACACTCATGTCCTATTATGGATACATTCTAAATAGGCTTAGATTCATAATAAATATAGGAATGTTAATGAATATTCAAAAATCAGTATTCCCATTAAACCAAGAGCATAAATTATATACCTATTCTAACAAAGCCACCTTTGAGATTTATAATCCATTGCTAAGTTATATTGGTTTCCAGGTATTTAATATTTTGGTGGCTTCTACAAGTTAAATGAAATCTCTGATTACTCTAAGTTTTTACTATCCTCTCATGCTTAGCAAATGTTATTCCTGAGTTTACTTCTGCAGTCATAAATAACCAATGCTGTCTTTTTTTCTTTATTTGACTATTGAAGGTATTCCATGACAATCTTGTTTTATAAAGATAAGTGTTATATTATAAAATGAATGCGTACACTAATGACAATTCACTGAACCTAAGTATTTAGAAACATTTACAGCATATTTTTCCTTGTTTATCCCAAGCTCCTTTTCAGTTGTTTGCTCCTCAGGTTTTAAGCCCCTCAACCTGTCCCCTTGCCTCCCTAGACTTCCTTCTGTAATACCTCGCCAAGACTAGGTGGCTCTCGCCAACTAATAATTTAGTGTGCCCCCACAGTGTCTTCTAATATTGTTTTGTTTTCTTCTTTCAAATTGCTGTCATTAGAATACTTATGAAATAATTCATAGTCCTATATTAAAGACTGAGAGATTAATGATCTATAATAAGGCATGGTATGTAGATTATGGGGTAGAAAACTTGTGCCAGTATGTGGACTTTCGGATTTTATTATGGACAAAAGCCTATGGGGTTAAGGCTCGGAACAATGCCAGTGATTTGTTACAGAATATTTTATAGTTAAATGGCACAAGTGGAAATGATGAGTCATTCATAGGTTTTAATCATAGGTAATCATTAATGAGTATTAAACATGTGATATTCTGAAATATATGTGTAATCCCAAATCATTGTTACATAGGAAATTTTTTCTTTTCAGAAACTGAAAATACATCAGAATAATGACAGAAACTCACTTGCCATGTTAAATATCTAAATTTTATTATAAAAATAGTATTTTATGAAATAGGTCCTTTTTATTTAATATTATTTTGTTAGATCAAGATGAGGAATTTAGGAATAACTAATCATTGAGCTGTTAGCCTACTGCATTAAGGAAAATTGGCCATAAACTTCATCTATTTATATTCACATGATTAGTAATATACAGAGAGCCAGAGGACCTTAGAAGTTAGCTTTCATTGCCTTTATTGGACACAATAAAATCTACTCACGTTTCAAAGTTTGGCCTGTAAGGCTGGGACACCAGTGCCTCACTCACTTATTCCAAGTCTTGGGCATGAGAACACCAAAACAAAACACAACAAACAAACAAAAACCCGACATAATCAAGATAAATGTGTTAACGCATTTTGAAAAATCGAATTTAATGCAAAGACACCCATGATTGATAGAATATCAAAATTTTAAATAAAGACAGGATCAGTAGAGTAGGCCATTGGGAAGAGTCTTTAAACTGGGCTCTACAAAGTGAGCTTCAGGCAGCCTGTAGACTAAATTTTATGAAAATGTGTAAATGTACATATTTGTGTATATATTCACATATTTGTCTTGCTAAATAGTGTGTGGGTTCCCTCACATTTACAGGGTACCCCCTCTTCCTGAAAAGTTTAAATATGACCTGTCTTCATGCTGTTATTTATAGGAGCATCAAATATGAAAGTGAGTCAGCGCAAAAAGTATAAAAACAGTGTAATTCTTGCCCAAGATCTAAAATTTACCAGCATTGTTACTAAATGTTTGGGGAAGAAAATGTAGGTATGAAACATGAGCTCTAAAGCAAGGCAGTATGGATTTTCATCTTGAACTCACTACTAACTAGCTCTGTGACCTTGGGAAGGTTATTTAATCTTTCTTTGCCTCCATTTCTTTAATTGTAAAGTAAGTGTAATTATAGTGCCTATCTCATAAGATTTCTGTGAAGATTAAATAAGGGAATATATGTAAAGCTTGTGAAGTGCCTGACATACTATATGCATTATTTGAGCGTTTTATTTGTGATTCCTGTCATTCCTATTTAAGGAAGGAAGTACACCATGCAATTAATTGTTTCCACAAAACTCTATGAAAAATTACTATGCCCACTTCCTGAAGCACAAAGCATCTTAAGCCCTCATAATGGCTTAGCAACATTACATATAGTTCAAAAGCATTTTCATTTACTCTGGTGTTGGTAGATCCAGTGACTAACATTGTTTGAAGTACAGAACAGTAATGAAACTACATCCCTTTTTAAATATTTTAAGCCTGGACTTCACCCTAATTATTTCAAATTATAAGTCTGTGTTATTTAAGAAATTCATGATATATGGATACAATGCACATCTATATTGTTTTTTAACTAAGGAGGACAAAATATATAATTGAAAAAGTTCAAGTTCTTTCAGTAGTTCAGACACAAATATATAATTGTCTCCATTGTGAAATCACTGATCTAGCAATTGAAGTAAAGTATATATTGAGAACATTTTCTTTTCACATGGTTGAGAGTGGAAAAGTTACCTAACAAGGGATGACTACTTGCTATTACTGACTAATTTTAGTGTATTAACTGAAATGCATTAATGCTAACCTTTGAACTGTGAAATCACTGTCTCTTCTCTGTGACCTGAAGTTATCCTGTTTTAAATCCATTAAATAAAATTATGTGACACTAAGGTTAATTAATCAGGCCTACCCAGCAGCAGAAACCAGACATATAAACGGAATATTGATCTTCAAGAGGGCTGTTGCCTTACAAGTATAATGGAATTAGCCACAGGTATATTTTGCAAGCAATGGTAGGATAATTATCAGTAATAAACCCAGGGCTTGTAGTTAATTAAATTCGTTACAGAAGAGTGTGTCACTAAAATGTTACCATGCACTTAAAACCTATTTTAAA
Organism: Zalophus californianus; assembly: GCF_009762305.2. Lineage (NCBI taxonomy): Eukaryota > Metazoa > Chordata > Mammalia > Carnivora > Otariidae > Zalophus > Zalophus californianus. The sequence goes on along the minus strand of NC_045599.1, from coordinate 64,533,241 downwards.
AGAACAAATCATAATCTCCTTTATTTGCCTATGTGTGACAAAATAAGTGGATAAAGACATTGGCAACTAATCAGAGCTTTATTTTAATGACTGCTATCTTAGATTTCTTTTCCATCTCACTATAGCCGTGCTGACTGACATCAGTAACTGATTATAAAGCATTAGTGATCTTTGCTGAAGAAATTTTTGTTATTTACATAATTTGTTTTCTAAGCCAAACCTAAAGGGCATATTACTTTTTCTTGTTCCTGATCCTTCATTTTCCAACATAAACATTTCCACTAACTAAATATCATTTGTCTTATTCATAATTTATTTGTCTTGGAATTAATATCTACTTGAAACTGACAAGGATCTTAGAAAAACACATTTAATTGCTTAATTTATTTACTCTGTAGAAAGTGCACATATGTTGCTTACCTTTTAGTTTCTAAGGCTAAGCCACAGTTGCTGCAGTTCATTAATATCTTCTCTGCTGGTACTGATCACTTTTTACTAACTTTAAAAAAATTAAACACTGAAAAGCCTCTTTAGTAATAGAATAGCTCACTTTTAAAAGCTATTCTCCCAATAGCACTGGACCACATGAATTGACGAAGATTTCCTTTGAATGTTTCTTCAGTTTAGTTTGCGTTTCCTGACCACTTTCCAAAACAATACATCTGTGAATTTTTTAATAATGTGCAATTGTTGCTTCACCTTTGTCACTCACCAGCTCCCATAGTAGGGATGTCTGTCTCTAATGCTTTCAATTTAGCAATTACAAATATGGTCAAACTATGTGCCATGTACTCCTAGAATATGCAATGCCCATGGTTGCTGTGTAGAACTTATTATCTATTGGACAGCTCCAGAAGAGGCCACTGGTTAGTTTGTGTTTTGAATGGTAGTGAGATGTTCATGCACAGCAACCTCCAGTCACTTGTTCTTTAATTTTTAAGTTTTTAGCTCTGTAATTTGAAATAGTCATTCTACATTCTTTGTGGATTCTGTATTTGCAAACTCATCCACTCAATATTTTTATTGTGTATTATTTAAGTGTACAACCTGATGATTTGATATCTGTATACACTGTGAAGTAATCACCACACTCAAGGTAATTAACATTTCCATTACTTCTTGTGTATAACTGTGTGGTGAGATCACTTAGGATTTACCCTCTAAAGATATTTCAAGTATACTTTACAATATTGTTATCTATATTGTTTTTTAAAGATTTTATTTATTTATTTATTTATTTGAGAGACAGAATGAGGGAGAGAGAGAGCATGAGAGGGGGGAGGGTCAGAGGGAGAAGCCGACTCCCCACTGAGCAATATTGTTACCTATAGTCACTATGCTATACCTTAGATCTACAGAACTTATTCTTGCATAACTAAAACTTTGTATCTCTTAACCAACATCTCCCCATAGGCCCAGGTAATGATCATTTTTCTCTTTTAACATTATTTGCAACCTCATATCAATACTCACAGTTCTTTTTTTTGGGGGGGGACATTTGCTAATTTTATTTTTTTCTTTAAATTTTTTATTGTTATGTTAATCACCATACATTACATCATTAGTTTTGGATGTAGTGTTCCATGATTCATTGTTTGTGCATAACACCCAGTGTTCCACGCAGAACATGCCCTCTTTAATACCCATCACCAGGCTAACCCATCCCCCCACCCCCCTCCCCTCTAGAACCCTCAGTTTGTTTTTCAGAGTCCATCATCTCTCATGGTTCATCTCCCCCTCCGATTCCCCCCCTTCATTCTTCCCCTCCTGCTATCTTCTTTTTTTTTCCTTAACATATATTGCATTATTTGTTTCAGAGGTACAGATCTGTGATTCAACAGTCTTGCACAATTCACAGGGCTTACCATAGCACATACCCTCCCCAATGTCTATCACCCAGCCACCCCAACCCTCCCACCCCACCCCCACTCCAGCAACCCTCGGTTTGTTTCCTGAGATTAAGAATTCCTCAAATCAGTGAGGTCATATGATACATATCTTTCTCTGATTGACTTATTTCACTCAGCATAACACCCTCCAGTTCCATCCATGTCGTTGCAAATGGCAAGATCTCATTCCTTTTGATGGCTGCATAATATTCCTTTGTGTATATATACCACATCTTCTTTATCCATTCATCTGTCGATGGACATCTTGGCTCTTTCCCCAGTTTGGCTATTGTGGACATTGTTGCTATAAACATTGGGGTGCACGTACCACTTCGGATCCCTACATTTGTATCTTTGGGGTAAATACCCATTAGTGCAATTGCTGGATCATATGGTAGCTCTATTTTCAACTTTTTGAGGAACCTCCATACTGTTTTCCAGAGTGGTTGCACCAGCTTGCATTCCCACCAACAGTGTAGGAGGGTTCCCCTTTCTCCACATCCCTGCCAACATCTGTCGTTTCCTAACTTGTTAATTTTAGCCATTCTGGCTGGTGTGAGGTAGTATCTCACTGAGGTTTTGATTTGGATTTCCCTGATGCCGAGCGATGTTGAGCACTTTTTCATGTTTCTGTTGGCCATTTGGATGTCTTCTTTGCAGAAAGGTCTGTTCATGTCTTCTGCCCATTTCTTGATTGGATTATTTGTTTTTTGGGTGTTGAGTTTGATAAGTTCTTTATAGATTTTGGATACTAGCCCTTTATCTGATATGTCATTTGCAAATATTTTCTCCCATTCTGTCGGTTGTCTTTTGGTAATACTCACAGTTCTTGATCATTTGCGGACACGCACAGAGTGAAAAAGGCTTTGAGTCCTCAAATGCACGTTCCCAGCTGAAGCTGAAAAAGGCGACACTCTACCTTCTGTTTGAGCTCTCATACTCGAGTGTCCTTTTCATGGTCTATTTAGTACCATGTTTTGGGGGGGTTTTTTGCATTTTTGTACTTTTTGCTAGTGATTTTGTTGTTTAAACTGCCCCCCAAGTGTAGTGTGCTGAAATACTATCTAGTGTTCCTAAGCACAAGAATGTCATGATGTGACTTAGAGAGAAAATATGTTGTGTTAGATTAGCTTGGTTCAGGCATGAGTTATAGTGCTAGTGGCCCTGAGTTCAGTGGTAATCAACAATGTGGTACATTAAAAAAAAAAAGTGAGAGAGAGAGAGAATTTTGCTAATCTGTATGTGAAGATGTGGAGCTGCTCTGGGAAGTAACGTCTTTAGTTACATGTAACATCTATTGTGTGTGATGAAGGTATGAAAAAGATGGAAAAGTGGCTACATTTGTAGATTCATGAAATGATGAATGATTAAAAAATGTAATAGACAGCATTGTTCTAAAGCTAAAAGACAAAGAAATTCATGGCTGTGTTACCCTGCATCAGGAAATCATTAAAACCTTCTAAGCTAGTATTTTATGATAAATACTTTATATAATTATTTTAAAGAAATACATATTAAATAAGGTATATTTAAACAGGACAATACATAAAACAAGGTTATGTATTATTCACTTGTGAAATGTGACCAGAAGCTAACAGGAGCCTAACCTTGGTTTTCCTCCAGACATTGGTTCAGTATTTGCTTATTTAAAGCTCAGGGTGACTTTGTAGAACATAACTATCAGGAATAATGACAGTTGAATGTAATTATAGATTCACAGGAAGTTGCAAAGATAGTACGGAGAGGGCCTTCACCCAGTCTCCCCCCAGTGGTTACATCTTATATCTTACGTAACTAGAATTCAATATCAAAACCAAGAGGTTGACATTGGTACAATGTGTGTGTATATAGTTCTATGTCATTTTTTATCACATGTATGGAGAAGGATGTTGAAGTCTCCTACTTTAATTGTGGATTTGTCTAATTCTCAGTTAAATTTTATCATTTTTCACTGGGCGTTGTATGTAAGTGATGAATCACTAAATTCTACACCTGAAACTAATATTACATTGTATGTTAACTAACTGGAATTTCTTCTTCTTCTTTTTATTTTTTTTTTGTATATACACATTTAAGATTGTCATATCTTCTTGGTGGATTAACCCTTCATAACTACGTAATAGCCCTCTTTCCTTCTTATATGAAGTCTATTTTACCTGATATTAATGTAGCCACTCTTGCTCCTTTTGATTGTTGTTTGCATATCATATCTTTTCATCATTTTCTTTCAACCTACAAATTTCATTATATTTCAACTTAGTTTCTAAAGACAGCATTTAGTTTAGCCATGATTTTTTTATCCACTCTGCCAACCACTGTCTTTTAATTTATATTTTTAGATTCTTTTTTTTTAAGATTTTATTTATTTATTTGACAGAGAGAGACACAGCGAGACAGGGAACACAAGCAGGGGGAGTGGGAGAGGGAGAAGCAGGTTTCCCGCTAAGCAGGGAGCCTGACGTGGGGCTCGATCCCAGGACCCTGGGATCATGACCTGAGTTGAAGGCAGACGCTTAATGACTGAGCCACCCAGGTGCCCCTATATTTTTAGATTCTTTATACATAATGTAAGTGTTGATGTAAGGCTTACATTTACCTTATTATTGTTACTATCTTTCTTTTTAAAAATTTCACTGCTTTCTTTTCTCTGCATTAATATAGGTTACTTAAACATTTTGTTAGAACTCCATTTTCATTTATCTGTAATGTTTTTGAATATCTCTTTGTATAGCTTTTCAATTGGCCAGCCCAGGAATAACAGTATATATATATATATATATATATATATATATATATATATATATATATATATATAAAACTTATCAAGCCTACTGATGTCAACACTGTACCAGATTATTTGCAATGTTGAGACATTACCTATCTTTATATCTATTTACGCTCCCCCACTTTTAATATAATTGTCGGAAATATTGTGTTTACATACATTGAGAAATAAATAAGATAGGATTATAATTTTTGCTTCAATTTCAAACATAATTTTAAACACTGTAGAAAGGAAAGAATTTTATATTTACTAATATTTTTTCTCTGTTCATGGTAGTTCTTTGCTTCTGATGTTCATATTTTCTTTCTGTTATCATTCTATTTCTGTTTAGAGAACTTCGTTTAGCCATTAGATCAGGGTACATGTACTTCTGAGAAATTCTCTTAGTTTTCCCACATCTTAGAAGGTCTTGATTTCTTCTTTATTTGTGTAGGATATAGAATTCCAGGTTCAGAGTTCTTTTCTTTCATCACTTGAAAAAATATTTTGTCACTTCTTAGGAGATGTTCCTTCTGCTGAGAAATCCACCATCATTTCAAGTTTTTTTCTCCTTTAAGGAATGTGTCATTTCTCTCTGGCTGTTTTCAAGATGATTTTTTTCATTGTCTTTACTTTTCATAAGTTTGACTGTTTGTGTCTTGGTATGAACTTTCTTGGGTGTAATTTTTCTATTTGAGATTTACTTATCTTCCTAAGTTTCTAATTTAAGTTTATCCTCCAAATTGCATACTTTTTCTATCATTATTTCAAAAATGCTTTTTCAACCATTTTTCTCTTTTTCCTTGTAAAAGGAGGAACTCCAATGTCATGATTGCCAGACTTTTTGTTTTAGTCTCACATGTCCTGGAGACTCTCTTCATTTTTTTTTTTTTCCATTTCATTTTCTTGTCATTGTTCACACTGGGTAATATCCATTGTTCAATTTTTAAGTTCACTGATTCTTTCTACGTTCTCTCCATTCTGCTATTGAATTCATTCATTGGTTTTCCTATTGTATTATACACTTCTGAGTTTCTGTTTGGCTCTTTGTAATTTTTTTTCTTTGCTGAGAATTTCTATTTTTTAATTTTTTCCAGTGTATTTCATAAATGTTTGTTGTAGCATTTTTATGATTCACACTTTAAAATAATTGTCAGGTAATACCAACATCTCTGCCATCTTGATGCTGGTATCTATTGATTATCTTTTCTCATCCAGTTTGAGATCTCCTTTGTTCTAAGTATGATGAGGTTTTGTTTGTTTTTTTAATTGAAATTTGGACATAAGACTCAGGATCTTATTTAAATTTTGTTTTAGCAGGCACATACCAAGAGTACAGGAGAACATATCTATCAATCTGTCTACCTGTCTAGCTAGCTAGCTATGGTAGAACACTTCTTCATGTAGTGATGAAGTATGAACATTTTAGTATGTAATCAACTGTTGTTCTGTTACTTTTTTTTTAAAGGCTTCATGTTATTCCATCAAATAAATGTACCAAAAATCAGTTGTCTAAATACTAGTGTTTAAGAGTTTGAGTATTTACATTTCTGGTTATAAAAGCAGTGTTTTGGTATACATCTTTGATTCTGATTCTAAGATGGTATAATTCCTCTCCACTCAATCTCTCTCATAGATTCTGTACACAAAATATACAGCATCTAGTTAAGTTTTAATTTCAGATAAACAACATTTTTTTTTTTTAGTAAAAGTGTGCTCCTTACAGTATTTTGGACAAACTTATCATAACAAAATAGTTGTTGTTTCTTTGAAATTAAAATTTAACTTGACACCTTGTAGTCTGTGTTTTTTTAATTATAGCAATGCTGACTATCAAAACCAAAATAGAATGTATAGAGCAACTGTCTGAGTGTTCTGAAAAGTAAATGGCAGAAGATAAATTAGGAAAGGAAACCAGAACACAAAGTACAAACAAAAGAGCGGTGCATTTTCTATCTGTCTTTTTCTCCCTTGTATCTTCCATTCCAGACTCAAAAGAAGCACCTGAAGAATTCCTCACAAAAACAAACTCCCTGGTATGGTTCTTCCAAATTATTATGAGCATCTTAAATTTAAATGACTTCTAAATATGTTATTCTCTGCCTGATGACTCAAGACCACTATTTAATCAACATTCCCTTTAATATTTCTAAGAATTCTGTTAGAAGCAACAGGGGGAAGCCTCATTTTCTGCACCTCCTGCTTGAAATGCCTTTCAGCACTTCCAGATGTCCTCCTCATCCCCATTCTCATAGCTGTCACTCTGTTATTACTTGGGGTGAGCAAATGCCACATCTTCTGGGATAGATAAATAAGATAGATTGGACTGACTGCTTTCAGGCAGTCCCTCAAAAAGTTTTTTAAAAATTAAAAAGAAAAACCTAGCCTAAACAATTTGAACTTAATTAAAACCCATGACCAGGACTAGCACTAGCACCTGCATGAACCTGAAAATATAAATAACTCTTTACATTTTGCACCCCAGTCACCCCACTTGTCTCACCATAGTCCCAACCCTGTTGGAATGCTATGGCATATGAACTAGTCAGAAGGCCCATTAAGAGTAACTTTAAACCTATGATCCCTAATGACATAGGTACCAATACTTATAAAACAAACAAACAAAATATCACAATTTCTTCCTTGGGTGTGATGTCATCATGTGTTCCTTCAAGATTGCACTCTGGGAGCCAGGCATTAATTTGTCTCCCTCTCTAAAACAAGATGACATACACCTTAGGGCTTTTCATAAAAGACCTCCTGATTCTTAAGGAAACAATAATAGAGGACTCTGGATATCTCTCCAAAATGATACTTAAGAAAGTTCCCAGAGGGATAACTGAATCATACACATCCACCCTGTGAGCAATTTTCCCTACAAGAGCAGTGTTGAAGTTGATAAGGCGGTATGAAATATGTCCTTGACTTCAGCTGTGGTTATCAGTGGCATTACCTCAGCACTGAAAGTCATTCACATCAGCCTCAACTCACTGGTCAGTGTTGTTATGAATGATAGAATTTACCTTGTTTCCTCTTTATGGGCCAAAACAGTCTGTGCAATAGTTAATACATTCTACTGTACCTAGATTGATGCATCAGGTCAAGTAGAAAGGTCAATACAGAAATTTAAGACAACTGTGATGGTTTATGGGCTTTGTTTACCTGGTTGGCTCTAAGACTTCTGAGAAGCATGATTGAGGTCAGTACTGAAGACTGGTATTAACCTTCTTCTTGGAGTCCTCTTGATAGTAGACTTAATTAAACACTGTATGAGGCCAATTAAATTAACCTCTATACTTCGCATTAATCAGAGTGACCAACAGAGGGAGGTATCATGGGAAAATTTGACAGAAGCTGAGATATAATTGAAATGAGGGATGGATATTGTTGGAAACAGTTTTCTGTGGGTCTTTTGTGTTTTTATATTTTGTGAGCAGAGATATTGTTTCAGAATATCTCTTCAAGAATGCTTGTATTCTGAACAGCCTTTGAAGACAAATACAGTGTATCTATCCAGAGTAGAAGATAGGTTTACTTATTCCAATGTGATAAAATAATATCTCCATCCTGGGAAGTATGCTTGTGGCTATTATAAAAATGTGAATTCCCCATCTCTCAGTTTTTCAGCAACAGTGCAAACCCAGTGTGTGTGCAGCATCCATGTGGGCTCTTCATGTAGCCTCTATGGGATTTGAGAGGAAAGGGGAACAGATGCGAATATAAAGTTCATGCTGCTTGCTGTGTCATGAGACAGAATCTTGGACACTTCATCATCCTTGACATCGTGAAGAGTTTAGAATGTATATTGTAATTTCTAAAGCAACCAATAGCAAAAAACCCCCACAAAAACCATTCATAGATATGGTTACAAACTCAATAGATAGAATACTAAAAATATTTAAATAGGGACACCTGGGTGGCTCAGTTGGTTAAGCATCTGCCTTCAGCTCAGGTCATGATCCCAGAGTCCTGAGATCAAGCCCCACATTGGGCTCCCTGCTCACCTGGGAGTCTCCTTCTCCCTCTGCCCCTCATCCGCTCATCCTCTCTCTCTCTCTCTCTCTCGTGCACTCTCTCTATTAAAAAAAATTAAATAATCAAAATGAAAGCTGGAAAGAGGGAACAGAGCAACAAAAAAAAAAAGAGGATAAACGGAAAACAAGTAATGAATGAGTGGGTAGATCTAAATCTAAACATATTAATAATTAAATTAAATGTAAATGGTCTGTACAAACCAATTAAAAGATGGGGATTGTTTAGAGAAATAAAAGAGAGCCAACTCTAAGCTAGATATAAAAACCCCACTTTAAATATAATGATATAAATAGGTTAAATGGAAAACGATAGAAAAATATATACCATGCAAACATTAAGCAAAAGAAAGCAATAGGGGCCATATTTATATCAAGCAATGTAGACTTCATAATAATAGACTTTCCTGGGCATTGCACAGTAATAAAAAGGTTATTTCACTAAGAAGATACAATAAATTTATTATATATAAACATAACAGTAGAGCTACAAAATACATGAAGTAAAAAACTAGTAAAACTGGGGCACCTGGGTGGCTCAGTTGTTAAGCATCTGCCTTCAGGTCCAGTCATGATCCCAGGGTCTTGGGATCAAGCCCCGCATTGGGCTACCTGCTCTGCAGGAAGCCTGCTTCTCCCTCTCCCACCCCCCCCCCCGCTTGTGTTTCCTCTCTCACTGTGTCTCTCTCCGTCAAATAAATAAATAAAATCTTTAAAAAAACTAATAAAACTCAAGGAGAAAAGAGCAAATGCACAATTGTAGCAAGAAACTTCAATACTGTATTAAAAGCAATAGATTAGAAAAGTAGATTGACTATCAGTAAGGATGGAGATTTGAGAAATATTATCAACTGATTTGAACTCTTTGACATTTATATAACTCTATAGTATCAGATAGAATATATAGTATTTTGAAGTGCATAATATTTGACCATACTGAAATTAAGCTAGAAATGAATACCAAGAAAATATATGGAAAGTCTCACAATTAGTCTGAAAGATCAACAAGACATAGAAATAATACATTGATAAAGGGAAAATCTTAAGGAAAATTAGAAATAGTTCAAAGAGAACAAAATAAGGATACACATACCAAAATGAGTGAGATGCAGCTGAAAGGATCTTGAGGGGACATTTATAATATTACATGCTTATATTAGAAAATAAGAAAGGTCTCTCAATCAGAGAAAGACAATTATCATATGATCTCATTGATATAAGGAATTTGAGAAACAAGGCAGAGGATCATAGGGGAAGGGAGGGAAAAATGAAACAAGAAGAAACCAGAGAGGGAGACAAACCATAAGAGACTCTTAATCTCAGGAAACAAACTGAGGGTTGCTGGAGTGGAGGGGGGTGGGAGGGATGGGGTGGCTGGGTGATGGACATTGGGAGGGTGTGTGCTATGGTGAGTGCTGTGAATTATGTAAGGCTGATGAATCACAGACGTGTACCCGTGAAACAAATAATACATTATATGTTAATAAAAAAATAGAAAAGAAAAGAAGAAAGGCCGCATATCATTAAAATAAGCTCTACCTTCAGACACTAGAATGAGAAGAGAAAAACCCAAAGCAAAGAGGAAAAAGAGAAATATTAAATAGCAGATATCAGTGAAATAGAAAATCACAATGGAGAAAATCAATAAACCTCTAAATTGGTTCATTGAAAAGATTGTTGAAATTGATAAACTCTAGTCAAGTTGAAAAACAACAAGAGACAAAAGACATAAACTAATAATTACAGGAATAAAAGAAAGGTATCTCTACAGATCCCACAGATATGAAAAGGGATATTACATAGAGGAATAGAAAGTAGTAGAATACTGTGAACAACTCCATGTGCATAAGTTCAGCAGTTTCAATGTAATGGGCCATAAATTTCTTGAAAGCCAATAACTATCAAAAACTCACTCAAGAAGAGCCAGAGATAACCTGAATAGTGCCATATCAAAAAAGAAATTTATTTATAATTAAATACCTTCTGAAAAAGAAAACCTGATGTCCAGATGGCAAATTCTATCAAATATTTTTTAAGTTAATAGCAATTGCGTATAATCACTTTCAGAAAATAATGGGAAAGAAATTCTTCCCAAATCCTTTAATGAGGCCAGCATTACCCTGATACCAAAGTCATCCAAAGTCATTAAAGGAAAGAAAACTACTGACTAATATCCTTTACAAACATAGGAACTAAATCCTTAACAACATATTACAAATTGAATCCAGAAATACATGAAATCAATTGTCACCAAATAGGGATTATCTAGAATATTAAGCCAGTTTCCAATTTCAAAAATCAGTCGATGTGATTCACAGTTTTAACAGACTAATAACAATTTTTAAAAATATGATCCTATCAACTGATGCAGAAATACTTAACAAAATTCAATATCTAAGATAAAACATTTGGCAACCTAGGAAGAGAAAGAAATTTCTGAACCTGATGAAGGGCATTAGCAAAAACTTACAGATAGTATCCTAGGGTGAAATACTATATGCTTTTACTGTAGGATCATGAACAAGGCAGGGATTTATACTCATTATTATTCACTATAGTTCTTAAAATCCTGGTCAGTGTAATAAGGGAAAAAAAATTACAGTTTGTAAAGGAAGAAATAAAACTGTTTCTATTTGCAAATACAAATTTCTAAATTGAAATTTTAAGAAATCTACCAAAGAGCTCCTAAAACTAATAAGTTTTGAGTCCCTAAAATTAATGAGTGAGTTTAGTAAGGACAAGCTACCAAGTACAATCATATTTCTTTTTTTTAATATTTTATTTATTTGTTTGAAAGAGAGAGAGAGTGTGCAAGAGAACATGCACGAGGTGGAGAGGAGGGGAGAGGGAAAGGAAAAGGGGGAGACTCCCCGCTGAGCAGAGAGCCCGATGATGTGGGGCTCCATCCCAGGACCCTGAGATCATGACCTGGGCCAAAGGCAGATGCTTACCGACTGAGCCACCCAGGCACCTCCAATCATATTTCTGTATACTACTAATCAGTGATTAGAAATACTTTTTAGAAATATTTTCAATTGCTCTAACAAAATGAAGTTTGTAGATATAAATCTTACAAATATATGCATGATTTATATGCTGATAAGTAAAAATCCTGAAAAAGAAATAAAAGAAGACCTAAATAATTGGAAAGGCATATATCATGAATTAGAAGTCTCAACATCCTTAATATGTTAATTTTCCCTAAATTGATATTTACATTAAATGCAATTCCTGAAAAAAAAATCCCAGCAAGCTTTTATAGACATTTTAAAATTGTTTATGAAAAGAGAAAAGATTCCTGATTCTAAGATTCCTGATTCTAAGATTTACAATAAAGCTATTGTAGTAAAGAAAATGTGGTGTTGGCAGAAGGACAGACATATAGATGTAGAACACATTCCAGAAACAGACCTAACCAAATATGGTCAAAAGTGTAAAGGCAATCAATGAAAAAAGGATAGTTTTTTTTTTTAAGCAAATGAACACACTTAGAGATTTGTATGTTTCTTTTTAAGTGAATCTTGACCTATAACTTACATCCTACTCAAAATGATCACATATTGAATTATAAAACGTAAAACTTTAGTGAGAAAAACATGAGAATTTTTGTGTAATCTTGCGTTAGGCAAAGAGTTTTTAGATGTGATACCAAATGCATGATCTATAAATGCATAAAATGGTAACTGGGACTTCATCAAAATTAAAAAATGTTTGCTATGCCAAGGGCATTCTTAAGGAAATCTCAAGACAAACAACAGACTAGGAGGAAATACTTGCAAGTCAGATATCAAACAAGGTAATTCTATCAAGAATATGTAAAGAATTCTCAAAACTCATCAATAGGAAACAAGTCAATTTCAAAATGAGCAAAATATGTGTAAAGGTGAAGCAACAAAGCAGATATATAGGATGGCAAATAAGCACACAACAAGATGCTCAACATAAGTAGTCAGTGGGGAAATAAAAATGGTAACATCAATGAGATACCATAGCACACCTCTTAGAATGGTGACAGGCACACACAAACGCACACACACAGAATTAGCATTACTGACGAGATGAAGAGTGTCAGCAACATATATCACTGTTTTAATAGAAATGAAACAAAGTTAACATTTTGGCAATTTCTTATAAAACTGGGCATATAATTGCCATACTATTTAGCAATTCTAGTTTTTAAGCAATTTCTAGTTTTTTATCTTAAGGAAGTAAATATTTATGCACAGATAAGAACTTGTCTACAAATGATACAGCTTTGTTCATAATAACCAAAGATTGGAATCAGCCAATATGTCCTTCAGTGGGATATGTACTCTTACATATCCACACGGTGAAATGCTACACATTAATAACAGAGAACAAACTGTAGGCAAATGCTACATGGATGAATCTCATAAGTGTCCTGAGTGAAAGAGTGGTTTGAGATTATGTTAAACAAGGCATAAATCTATAAATATATAGTGTATTGGCCTATTCGTATTACATCCCAGAAAAGGCAAAACTATAAGGCAGGAGAACAGATCAGTGGTTTCCAGGGGCTAGTGGTAGTGAGAGGGTTTGACTACAGAGGAACATGGGGTTTTCTAGGGGCGACAGAACCATTTCAAACACTGTAAGTATCTGTGGTGCTTACACAAATTTATAGATGAGCTAAAGCTCAGACTGCATAAAAAAGAAAAAAAGTTAATTTTACTGTATATTAATTTATTTTTTTAAAAGAATAGAGAAAAAACTTACATAGCAGAAAGTTAAAAAAATAATTACCTCTTAAATAAGTGGGTTATATTTCACATGTTTCTTTGGAATAAACCTTTGTAATGGGTCCATTATATCAAAAGTTATTCCTCAACACTTGCCTTGTTCCTTCAATATTTCCTCCCTTCTTCTTTCCTTCCTTTCTTCAATCCTTTCTTTATTCTTTGTTTTCTTTCAGTTTCAACAAACACTAGTAACACTGTCTTTATACTGGTGGCCCTAGTGGTCCTGGGAAAGATTTAAAAAGGAGAAGACAAATACTCACGTGGGTTAAAGCATTGTTGGAGAGGCAAGACAAACATTAACATTAACATCAATGTTAATAAAGTTAGTAAAATAATATGAATAAATATAAATCTTAAGGTTAATAAAAATAAGTTTTTATTAAGTAAAAGTAAGAATGATAAAGAAAATGTAGTTGGAAACTGTATATGAAATAATAAAATGTTGCCTCCACTGTTCTTTCCCTTTATAAAAAAAACACATGCTGCAATTAAACAAGTAGTTATTAAGTGCCTACTATATCTCAGAAAATATTCAAAGCCCTAGGTGGTAGTATATCCATTAGTTCTTGCTATTTGGGCCAATAGAGTCTCATGAGAGAGAAGACAGAATAAATAACAAATACAAATAACAAAACTAATTTTAAATTGTGATTTGTTTTAAAGAAAACAATCTAAAATAATATAATAAGGAGTTGTGGGGAGGGTATAAATAATGTGTAATATAAATGAGGTGGTCAGGAAGGCCTATCTGTCGAGAGAGACAGCATGTAAGGATAGGGAAAGAACATTTCTGTCAGCGAGGACAGAAGAGCAGGGGGTTGGTATGAAGAGTTAAAAATATTAGCTAATAAAAAATATAATAAAAATATTTATGGAGCTGTTGCTTCAAGGAATTTGCTTTAGGAAAAATAAACCAACAGTTTATTAGAAAGAGAAAATAATATATTAAATATATTTAGTGACATGAGCAAGATTTGGCAGTTTTTGTATTTCAAATTATAAAATCCTGCAAGAAAGAGAAGGATTTGTTAGGATGTTGATGGTATGTTTTGATAACTAGGCAGCATTCACTGCATTCTCTTTTTTCTATAAAATTTATCCCTGGCTAAGGAAGAGTTGGCAAGTTTTCTAGGGCTTCTCTCTCTTCTTTCTTTCTTTCCCTTTCTAAGAAAACTTTGATCACTTTTGATGTAATAGTAGTTGTAATCATTTATTTTCTTATCTGCAGGAAGTCTTTATTGTTCATCTTTCCCACTATTTAAAATTGTATATTTAAGATCTTAAGAAAAACAAATATCCATGGCTCAGCTTGCACAGACCTATAAAATTATTTTTTAATGACTTGGCACTGCTGAAATTGAGTGACTGAGCATTTAAAAAGCTACACTGTGTGATATTTTCTTTAATAGAATTTCATTTAGGACTAATGATCTGCATTTTGTCATTTATATTGATCCTAACAGGTGTCGGTAAGAAAATTAAGGCAAGACTACACACTACACTGAGCCCAACCTGGTTCATTTTTCTGGCTTTCGTTTTTTAAGCCTTTTCCATTTTTATGTTTCATCTGTCGTTTTTTTCACTTAGACTTGGAGACATCTGGAAAACTGCTTTGCAGACAGAGCAACTGGATTTTAATTTGCAGGAAAACAGGAGGAGAGGAGGGAAAGAGAATAGTAGGGCTCTTAGCTGAGTCCTAGAACTTTTACCACGGTGTTATCAAGACTGATATTCCTGATACATTGGAAAGCATAAAGAATCTTTTAACTTTTTTCAGATACTCTTTTAGTGAAACTGAACCAGCTAGAAATAAATTCTATAAAGAAGGGACTAAATTATATACAGGAAATTACAACGAATTGCATAGTCACAATCATATAATCATGGGTGTATTGTTCATTCTCCAAACCATATTTTGAAGTTATTACAAAAAATTCAGATTTCATGCGATTTTAAATGTACTTAAGAAGAAAAGAAAAATATAAAGGTTAAGTTGATGAGAAAATGTTGTTCTGAATATCTTATTTTCTCATCTACCAAGTTTTGCATACTAAATGTATAACTCTGGATTTGCATAAAAGTATTCCACTTCAGTTACTTAACAGCAAAATAAATAAACAACGAATAAGCAAGCCATTCCCTAAAACAAGATAATATATACCCTCCTAAATATCACTAGTTGTTTTTTTTTTAAGTTAAAAGCTTTATTAGCTGGTAATCACAAATCAATGATAATTATTATTTAGTATGGTAAAAATCCCAACATATTTTAGAATATGTTTAAATAATATAGTTTTAAGTAAAATTGTATTTTATAATTTTAGGAAAAAATAAAATTACTGAAAATAATATTTCAGTCGATAGTCTCAATATTTCTTGCTTATTCCTTTTATTGTCATTTACTTAAAAATGTTTTATTTAAATAACCTATTGAATAGTTTATCTAATAATTGCCTAAGATTAACCTAACCTACTACAGTGCTAACTTTCAAAAGTTCAATAATTTCTGTGCCCTTAAAATTTTTTAAGTATCCAACTCTGAATTCCAGTGGCTTCCAAGCAAACTAATAAACTATACCACAAAAGAAATGACATATTGTTAGTGAACAACCATTTGTTCAAAGGCATGCCAGTAGAAAATATATACAGATTAGCATGCAATATGTTGAAAAGCATAAAAAGTGAGAAAATGCAATGGCTGCAGATCTTCTTATTGATTTTTTAATAATTCCGCTGCCATGTGAAATCTTTAAAAAAATGACTAAAATTTCAAAAACTACAATAATCACGTGTATTATAATGCCAAATTGCTGTGCTTTGTAACAATTTATTCATGTTTTGAAGCTTCTTTAATTTTTACTTTTCTTTATTACCTGAAAAGGTAGTTAATTTTGAAATATAATTTAGCTCATATTGCTTATTAGAAATTATTCTTTAAAATAAGATTTTCTCCACATTGCAAACAAAACAAGCAAAGTATTCTTATTGCACTTACCTTGGAAGTCCAAATCGTCAGCAACTTTAGGACCCATGGATATAGTAGTTAGCAAAATAGACAAGATTCATACTGTCATGGAGCATATGGTTTAGTGTTTGAGATTATGTTAAACAAGGCATAATTACAAAAAGTGTCATGACAAACTATGACAAAGGTTATGTAGGAAAAAGATGGGGGAGTACTTTAGGGAAATGTAATATAAAAACATAATTTAGACTAGGAAGATGTTGCATAAGACCTAATCGAGAAAGTGACATTTATAGTTCAGTATGGACATTGAATAGAAATTAACCTTTATCAAAGTAGAAGCAAGAAGGCAGAGGGTAGAACACCCCAAGCAGAGAATACAGCCTCTGGAAGGGCTGTGAGTCATGAAAGTACATGAAGCATTGGAGGTCAGAACGCAGACCAGATGGCTGGAAAGATTTGAGTGAGGGAGAGAGTTGGACAAGATGAAGCCATAGAGGTGGGCAGGGGCCAGGAGCACATTTATAGATCACATTAAGGTAGTGAATTGACATTAACCTTAGTGTCAACTGAATCGTGGTTTGATGATGGTTTCTTTATATTTGAGTAGTAGAAAGGAAAGTCGTAAGATTTAAACTAATACATCAGACTTGAATAGAAACTTAGAAGGATGGAAGTATCATTAATGAGAGAAAAAATCACCCCAGTGTGGGGAAAAGCAAGAATCTATTTTTGAACAGATTATTATATTATATTATATTATATTATATTATATTATATTATATTATATTATTATTATAGATGTTTCTAAGAAGTGGGTGTTTAGACACAGGATAAACTGATTTGGAACTCAGATGACCCTGAATGAGATATATTGCATTTACTGCTTATAAATATTTGAAGTCTTGGAAATGAGTGAAAAGGCCTAGGGCAAGAGTGTTGGGTAACTAGAACTGAGAACTGGAATCTTAATATTTAGAGGTAGAGTGTAGATGGAAAAGCCTTCAAAGGAAATTGGAAAAGAACAGTTAGGGGGATAGGAGAAATTTGTGATACAATGAAGCTCAAAGGAAATGAGTATTTCTTGAACTTTTCTTTTTTTTATTCAACAGCCATAGCAATCATTTAATTTTACTTAGAAAATGGCCATTCTGAATGCATCTCAGCCCAGATGCCTCTTTTCTATCTATTAGGAGTTGTACTCATTAGAGGACTCTAGAGGCCTGGCAGGAGGATCTGGGCCTCAGAGGCAGACAGCAGGAGTGTTGACAAAAAGAGGGCCCTCTGCCAAATAGGGCAAGCCCCCCACCTCCTCGCCTGCTTCTCGGACTACTGCACCTACTCTCAATAGCTACCAGGCAAATGCAGTCACTTAAACTAAGTGGTGAACAGAATACTAAGCCAGCATATGTTATGGGGAGCTGAGGCAGGCACAATTACCTTGATCTTCTTTAGAGTGCAATTTTTTTCATCATTAGATCAAAAGCTGCACCCCAAAGGTAGGCAAATTCTTGTTCATAGGCATCCACTTCATAATTCCCTTACCTCCACCATTGTCCAAATGTCATTTTATGAAACAAACTATCAAAATAGACTCTGAACAGGTCCCCATCCCCTCTCCACTACTACCCCATTCCTCTCCCTTCCATTCTCACATAGGACCCACAGTTATCTATATAAAATATAAATCAGAATATATAACTGCCCTACTAACAACCTATCAATGGCTTCTGTTCACACTACTTATTTTGGCCTGTAAATCTTAGCATGACAGGCTCCTGTCTTTCTCCCCAGCACATCTCATACTTAGTTCTATCTTTCTTCTTCGACAGCATCACACTGGTCTTCTGTCAGTCCTGGAACACACCAAGCTCTTCCCACATTGGAGCCTTTGAGCATAATATTTCCTGAAGTAGATTTCCCACCACGCCTTGTCTGGTAGATTCTTTCTTATCTTTACTTCCCTTCAAAATGTCAGTTTCTCTGAAAAGTCTTTACAGATAACCCATTGATTTCTAAAGCAGTATCATATTTATTTCTTTCATGTAATGCTTTACCTGTTTATTGCTTGTCTCACTTACTAAAATTTAAGTACTGTAAGTATAAGGAGCCAGTCTTTTTCATAATATATCCTCAGCAGATAGAATAATCATAGGAAGGAGTAGATGCTTCAAGTTATTTGTCCAATGAATGGATGAATAAATGAATGGATGAAATAAACTAAGGATTATTTTATTTGATTCACTGGTCCATATAACCCACGATTATGAATTTAGCACACATAATGATTAAAATAATGTCAGGAAATATGTTGTGATTTGTCATTAAACCTACGGAAAAATCATAGGCAGCTTTTTAAAAATCATAGTGATATATATCCTCCAATGCTAGGTAATGGTTTCTACAAGCATATAACATGTTTTGACTAATGAATACTTGTTCATCAAAAATGATCGACATATTTAGAATAGTTTGTCTTTTTATGATCTATTTTTTTCTTCCTGGCTAATGGAGTCTACCAAAATGTTCAAGCAAGTTTCTATTAATAAAAACAAAGGCAGTTTGAGTTTTGGGTTACTTTAATAAACATTTTAAATGTGCTACAAAAAATAAAAAATAAAAAAATAAATGTGCTACAGACAATTTGGATTTAATTCAAGTTTCAGTGTTAACTATAGATGTAACATTTCCCCAGCTATGTAGAATCTGTATAAAATGAGTGACTTTGCACATTGTAGGTAGTCAGTGATTTGTCTGAATTTATTTATATATGCTTATATAAAGGTAGATTCAGTATTTTTAAGAAAATAATTGATATAACCCAAAAGTGAAGTTGAAGTTTCCTTGCTTCATTTGTTAGGTATGAAACATTGGAAAGTTATTTAACATAATTATAGCTTAGTTTCCATTTGTGTAAGATGGATCTAATAATAGTATTCACCTAACAAGGTGGTTATGATGATTAAATAAAATATCACATATAAATACCTAAACTGGGGGCAGAGGGCTTTGTACATGTTAGTGGATATTGTTATTGTTATCATCATTCAAAAGCAAATCAAGTGAAATTGCAATGGAAATCTTCCAGAACCAATATCTGATGGCAAATAAATGCTTTTTTTTTGTGCATACAGTGTTGCTTCAACATTAATAAATGAGTTGAGAACAAAAATACGAAGAGAAATTAAAGCTGAGACTCTTACAATTTTTAACATTGATGTATTAAAAACCCTAGAGAATAGGAAAACTGTGTAAAAGAAAAACATTTTTACATGTTAAAAATTATGTAGATTGATGTGATAATAGCATTACCTCTAATAATTTCATTAAGGTTATTACATCTGGGAAGTTTATTTTTATTCTCTCATAACCACTGATTTAATAAAATACTTTCTTGATTAATGTATTCATGCCATTAGATTTAAAATCTCTACATTTTCCTTAACTACTGCTTCATGAATGCATAGATTTATCCGGAGCAAAAATGTGTTTGTGGGCCCCTGCTTGGCTCAGCTGGTAGAGCATGTGACTCTTGATCTCAGGGTTGTAGGTTCAAGCCCCACGTTGGGTATAGAGATTACTTAAAAATAAAATATTAAAAAAATGTGTTTGGCTGCTGTCTTTCAAAAGTGAAGTTTTAACCCAAAATACTTACAAAATAATCTATTTTTGTTTTTCTGACATATGTCATTTATGACTTTTAAGAAATGTTTCTTATATTTCCAGGAACACTATATAAAAAAAACAGAGCTATTGTCCAAAAATTGTATGCAGTCTTGAATTATATTAATAATTATACAGACATACCTATGCATATGAATATATATATACACGTATGTATATATAATTATTATATCAGTGATTTAATTAACTCTTCCTTATTCTAAAAATGGGTATTTAGCAACACTTCTTGAGCTTTGAAATACTCTCAGCACTTACACAGAACAAAATATCTTAGAAGAGAAATCAACTAACTGTAATTTTAAAATGTTTGAATAATATATGGAACATAGCTATATGATGTGAATGCCAAACACTACAAAAGAAATATCTTCATGTAGTCATTAAGGCATATAAAATATGCATTTACAACTTTTTAAATATTTATTTTGAATGTAATCTATGTCTTGCTGCTATTTTATAAAGCATAGAATTGAAAGAATAAAAAGTTTTTATGGAGAATTCACTTAAATTCTTGGATAAAAAAGTAATCTTGGGCCAATTTTCAAAGTAAAATTTAAATCTTATTTTAATTATTGTAATTGTGCACAGGTATGTATAGTATGCAACTTAATACTGTAAAAGATAAATTGTGATTCTAGTTATTGGCATTGTTTTCTCAGGAGTTTTGAATATATCTTTATGATGCAACAGTAATCAAAGTAGGAACACTTGTTGGCCACTACAGGAAAGAAACAAAATCAATTGCTGTGCAATTCTAAGCACTTTCCATTAAAGAAATTGCCAGTTACATCAAATGGAGGTCATATCACATACAGCTACACTCAGCAATCTCTTTTTATAAAGCCACCCTATGATATTAGGTACTGTGAGAAATAGAGTGGCAAAGGAAGTTATTTGCTAACAAATGTTTTGTCCTTGTTGTTTACAAATGTTTTAAACAGATTAATAGTATTAGTGTAAGTGTGTTTGAATATATTTTTTTTATGCATATGAATATCCAGTGATCTGACTTCTCCTAGGGGTGCTGCTGCAGAGGTTGTTAGGTGTATTTTCACTCAATATATAAAACAAAATTGATAAAGGTAACTTTCCATCTACTGATAAATAGGTGAAATTACATTCTACCTTATATGTTTTTATTCCCTAAAATCATTGTTTGGAATTCTGTTTTTTGTTGGAAATATTTGAAGCTACTTGAGAGTTGTATCAAATATGAAGTGACTAACATTTAACTCATTCAAATAAATTATAAAATGGCAAATTGTTAGTTGAATTGAATCCAAGTCAAAACTACAAATCCATACTTTATGATTCATTCACATAACTTCTTTGCATTTCAGCTAAGGCATAGGTCACTCTTTAAAAAGTGTACTTAGAAACTAGGGCCATTCTGTGGTTATTTTTGAAGGGTTCACTTTATACTAGAAATATGTATTTATAAAATTGGATTTTATTGAAATCTGTTCCAATCAGTTTTAGTCATAGATTCATTACATGTATCGCATATCACATAGTGGACACTCAACAAATAATAATCGTAAACATAAATGGTCAGCTTGTATGTTCTGTTGGTAATATCTTTATATTTCTTTATAAAATGAGTAATGCAACCTTCTTACCATAAACTATTCTTTTTTTGCCATGATATTCATTACATTATGAGGTACTATATAATTGACTTAGTCATTATTTTTATTGCTTATTATCCATCCATTCTCCACCAGAAGGAAAATTTCATGAAGGCAGAGATTTGTATATGCCTTGGTCACTGGCATATCCTAAGTATCTAGAACAGAGCATAGACTGTAATAGATACACAATAAATACTGGTTAAATGAATACGTGAATGAACTAACATAAGTGGCTTCATTTTGACAAAGTTTTCAGATCTTCATAAAATAAATGGATTTTTAGAAATGCTGTATTTTAATATTTGATATAAATAGAAAAACAGAACAGACCAATATTATTGTAGAAAAATTAAAATGTCTCTATTACTTCCTTTAGAAATAGTACCAGAGGAATATGGTAACATATTTATTTCAAATTCTCCCAAAACATTTACTCAGCTGACAGAAAATGAATAATAATCACAATGGCAATAATAATAATCACAGCAGCAACAATAGTAACAAAACATGAACCCACATAGATAAAGAAAACAGGAGAAAAATAGCAGGAAGGGATGGCTACATTTTGGAGATAACATTTGTGGATGAAAAAGTGAGGAAGCTGAGTACTAAGTGCCTTTAACACAGACATCTCATGCAGTTCCCCTAGCAGAAAGTTGTGATTGAGGAAGTGCCTTGGGAAGGGGATGAAAATAGAAAGATGGCTGAAGAAACTAGAATCTTCCATACATATTCTTGATTTTATACTGCCAGGTAACTAACCCTCTAATGTCTGATGACTGGAAGCTTTTATCCTGGGAAACTACTCCTGTCCTAGCAGAGGTGGTCTCCAAGACACTAAGCCAGGCTGAGTAACATACAGAAATCAGAAAAATTAAGAGGAGAAATTCTGTGTACTAGTTGGAGAGACCCTAGCACTTATCTCTTACCACTTGGTTCCTATAAGGATGGCAACAGTCTTATACCCCTCAGAAAGAAATTGGAAGATTGTTCTGTGAGTAGATTAAAACATTCAAGAGAAAAGATTTGTAGATAGTATTTGTGAGTTATCCCTCAAAGTGAAGGGATCAACCTACAGTTATACTTACAATTCCTTCAGGAGTTAAAAAGTATGAAGCCGGTATACATGCTGGATGGATAAGATGGATAAAATTTTATAAGTATTATGTTGAAATAAAAAAAAGTTTCAGACGAATACATATAATTTACATATATTTTCATTACATAAAACAGTAATACATATTTGAAGAGGCTACATACTATATGATTCTCACTGTGTGACATTCTGGAAAAGGCAAGACTATGGAAACAGTATAAAGATCTAGATAATCATGTGCCAGTGTAGGTTTATTGACTGTAACAAATGTTCCATTGTGGTGTGGATGTCCATAGTGGGAGAGGTTGTGCATATGTGGATGAGAGTTTATGGAAACATTGTGCTTTCTGAACAAGTTTACTAGGAACCTAAAATTCATCAAAAAATAGTCAATTAAAAAACATACCTTGGAGGTAGTTTTTTGTTATTTTCATAATAAAAAAATAAAATAACATATAAAATAAATAAAATAAAATATAGAAAATTACCTGTGCAATAAAAATAAATCAGTCCCCCCAAGTTACAACTTTACATCCTTAATTCCTTTTATGGACTCTCCCAAACCCCCAAGGTCTCAGCCTTCCTGCTTACTCCCCCACTCTCTCCCTCCATCCATCCTTTCCCCTCTTTTTTTATTTTCTTCTTCTGTCTCAACCTCTCACCTCTTACTTTTCCTGCCTTTAGCTTCTTCATGTTGAAAATAGAGGCATATTCAGAATACACAAAGTACTGAAGGCATATGACACTGACTTCTGGGGGAATTAGGTCAGTAGAACATACTGTCTCAGTAGTCACAAAGCGAGGCCTCAAGCAGGATTGGATTTTAGTTCAGGAAACCATAGCAGAAAAAAACGGCTATCTGGCTTGGTCATCACCAATCTTGTGATTCACCTTTCTCTCTCCACCTACTCCTACAACTGCTACAGCCTGCTCTTTCTCCCTTTTTGCTTTGTACTTAAACTAGCTGCAATAAGTCCTTTTGTGTTTATTAATCACTGACAGTAAAGCATGCCATTGGGCAGACAACCAGTCATGAGCTCCTGCACTAGCATACTTAAGGTGTAAAAGCTCCACCAAATGGCATGTTTTCTGGGCCTACTACCTAATTATGCAGATACTCTTCCTCTAATAACCCTGATTCTACCTAGATCTAGAATCCATGAAATTCATGTAGACTAGTTTACTACTTCTTTTCAACTGTCTGCTAAATGACTTTGATATGTCCACCTGAGACATTTTCTAGCTTTCAGGTATGAGAGGAGACCGTATAATATACAAGGTACTTTGAGAATATGTGGTAATGGTGCCAACAGCCATGTATATAATGTGCCATGAAATTATTTAATTATTTGGAATTCTATCTGAAAAATAGAAATAGAAAAAAATTACTATGATTTAAAATTGTGAGCTGTCATATATATTTCCTTTTAAATTGTCCTTATCAGGCAGCTCCTAATCATTTTGTATTAGGACATGGGTTCATTTATTGACATTTATATCTGTATGTGTAGAGTGTGTATATTTGTATATATGTGTGTGTATAAAATAACACTAATGCCTAAATATTGAACTCAATTACTTACATTGCAAAACCCTAAAAAGGAGTGATGACTTCTTTGTGTCATGTACTGCACCATAGTGCACATTTAGTACTCACAAATTTAAAAAATTTATGTAATAAAAATGGTCACAGAGGGGAGACTGGTAGCAGGATAATAGAACCCAGTAATAATAATTGATGTAATCTAGTCTCTGGATGAACATGTAATTTTCCATCTCTTTTGCCCCCAAGAGCCTCTTAAAATTATTCAGGTGAAGTCTGACTCACAGAACTCCAAAGATATATAAATGCAAAGATTTATAGTCTAAATTTGATGTGAGTAATGGGTCAGTGCACATCTGGGAGAAAAGCATAAAAGAAGTGAGGCCAAGGTGCTTTATTTTTCATTTAATGTCATTTATTTGCACATTTATCAAATCTGCGTTGGGTGGCTATATCACACTGAGGATAAGAATCTCCAGGCTCTTGGGAGCATCTGTCCCAGAGAGAGGATGTCCTGAGTGTTTACCTTGGGGAGAGTGACAAGGAGATGAAAAAGCTCAAAAACTTACAAGGTTTTCCAGACCTTGCTGTGTACATTTGTATAACATCCCTGGATGGGGACTTCTGCCTGCTACTCAATGCTCTTTTCTTCCAAGCTGAGTGTAATTTTAGATATCTATGCACACACACTATATATGTACATATTCGGGATACCCTCTGAGTTCAAATCAGGGAGCTCAATGCAAGATAGTTAAATACAGCCTAAATACTTTATGGCCAAACTGGAAAAGACAAAGAAAGAAAGAAAAAGAAGAAAGAAAGAAAGAAAGAAAGAAAGAAAGAAAGAAAGAAAGAAAGAAAGAAAGAAAGAAAGACCATTGTTATAATAGAGATTTTAAAACAGATGTGGAAGAAATAGCAAGACACGGATTGATTTTACTTAAGCAGGTTTGGGAGCTGGTAAGGGAAACTGAGGAGAATTCACAGTTTTCCTGGGTAATTATAGGAACCTAAGAAGCAGAAGAGAGGAAGGGCATACCTAATTGCAGCCTTGAATAAGGACATGTAAGTAAGTGTGTGTGCTGTGTAAACTGTAAATGAATCAGGGGATTAGAATACTGGATATATCCAGAGGAACAATCGCAAAGAAGTCTGAAAAAATAGTTTCAAGTAAAATTATGAAAAGCCCTAAATGCCAGGCTCAGGAGTTTATAATAAATGGAGTGTCCTTGATAAAATTTAAGTAGAAGATCATTACAGTCATATATGAATTTTGAAAATTTATTTCTGACAATATGTAAAAGACAAATGGGAAGCAGAAGAGACAGAGATTAAAGTTGCATGAGCTGAGGAGACCTGAGTATGCTCTGAAGTGAAGACAGAGGTGAAAGGGTAGAAACGACAGGACTTAAAAGGATTGGGTTGGAAGATAAGGGAAGATAAAGAGCAGAGATGAGTTCAGTTTTCTAGCACCTGCGTGTGAAACTGTATGTGAAATCTATGTTATCCAATGGATAACATAGATTTTAGAGATGGAGGGAGGAAAATAAGGAGTTTATTTATTAGACTTTGTCAGATTGCAATGCTGTAATACTCAGAAAACCTCAAATAATAGGGAACCTTGAAAAAATAAAGCAGAGAAATCATATCATCAGGACCCATGGAGAAAAGGCAACTGATGATCAGGTCATAAAGAAGGTAAACTGTGTACTTGATTCACTATACTTTGATGGAGATTTACCTTGTCTGGTTTACTCCTTTCATACCTCCTGTGGCTCCTATTCTCATTATATCTTCTTACGTAGTATTTGTGGTCATTGTACCTTAAGAATAAAGAACAAAGAAAATACAATTTGGAAATTGTGGCCACCAACTAAAAAAATGCAATCAAAGGAAAGTCCAAAGTGGCAGAGCAAGATGGCGACCTAAATTTCATCTGGCCCAAGGAATTCAGCTAGATAGCTATCAAACCATTCTGAACACCTACAAACTCAACAGGAGATCAAAGAAAAGAATAGCAGCAACTCTCTGAACAGAAAAGCGACCACTTTCTGGAAGGTAGGACGTGAGAAGTGACTCCAAGGTGATATTTGGGAAGATAGACGGTGGGGGAGGGGGCCTCTGTCCGCCACTACTGGCAAGTGATAGAACAGCAGAGCACAAAATCGGAACTTTTAGAAGTCGGCTTCGCTGAGGGACATCGTTCCAGCGGCTAAGCAGGTGGTGGAACCCTCACTGGGACAGTGTGGTCTCAGGACCCTCGGGGTCACAGAAAGACCAGGGGTGCCTAGAGTGGCAGAGCTTCCAGAGATCGGAGCAGGGAAGCCAGCTACAAAGACAGAGCCGAGGAGCGGGCTCTCAGCTCGGGGTTGCCATAAACCATGATCTGCAGCACACTCCGGCCACTACTCTTCCAGCAGGGACCCAACAAGTGGCAGATCCAGAGAGACGCCCCTTCCTCCCCTGGGAGGAGCGGCGCGGGAGCACACCGCAGGGATCTGCTGGGTTTGGAGACTCCACACGGGGTCAGGTGCCAGAGATAGAAACACTTGGTCACAGGCCGGGTGAGCACGGAGTGCGGCCGGAGACTGGAGAGACGGGAGTGATTGACTGCTTTTCTCTGGTGCTCACTGAGGAGTGGGGCCCCGAGTTCTTGGCTCCTCTGGGGTGGAGAGTGGGAGGCCACCATTTTCACTCGTGTCCTCCAAAGCTGTACAGAAAGCGTGAAGGGAACAAAAGCTCCCGAGAGCAAACCCAAGCAGATTACGTAGCCTGGCCCCGGCAAAGACAGGGCAATTCCACCTCCAGCAAAAACATTTGAAAATCACTGCAACAGGCCTCTCGCCCAGAAGATCAGCAAGAACAGCCAGCCAAGACCAAGTTTACAGATCAATGAGAATGGCAGAACTCCAGCACTAGGGAAATACAGCTTGTAGAATTCATGGCTTTTTTCCCCGATTCTTTAGTCTTTCACAGTTAATTTTTCTAATTGTCCTTTTTTTCTTTTTCTATTTTTTTTAATTTTTCTTTTTCCCTTTTTCAACCAACATCTTATCAATCCTTTTTTAAAACTCTTTTTTATTTTTCATTTTTAGAGCCAATTCTATCTCTTCATTGTAGTTAACCTTATTTTTGGTGTGTATATATATATATATATATATACATATACATATATATATATATATGAGTTGTTCTCTCTTTAAAATTGTGGGATATAGTTTCTTCTAACAGACCAAAATGATACCCTAAATCTCTAGTGTATGGCTTTGTTCTAGTCTCCAGGCTAATCACATTCTCTCCCTTTTTTTTAATTTCTCTTCTTTCTTTTTTCAACCAACTTCTTATCTTATCAATTCTTTTTATAAAATCTTTTATAATATTCATCTTTACAGTCATATTCTATCCCTTCATCGTATTTACCCTTATTTTTGTACATATATAAGTTTTTCTTTCTTTAAAATTTTGGGAGGCAGTTCCTTCTACAACAGACCAAAATCTAGTGTGTGGCACTGATCTATTCACCAGCCTGATCATATTTGATCATATTCTTTTTTTCCCCCCTTTTTTTCTTTCCCTTTCTTTTCCCCCAGTTTCAGGTCTCTTCTGATTTGTTTAGTGTATATTTTTCTGGGGTCGTTGTTACCCTGTTAGCATTTTGTTCTCTCATTCATCTGTTTCCTCTGGACAAAATGACAAGACGGAAAAACTCACCTCAAAACAAAAGAACAAGAGGCAGTACCGACTGCCAGGGACCTAATCAATATGGACAATAGTGAGATGTTGGAACTAGAGTTCAGAATGACGATTATAAAGATACTAGCTGGGCTTTAAAAAAGCATGGAAGATACTAGAGAGACCCTTTCAAGAGAAGTAAAAGAACTAAAATCTAACCAAGTCAAAATCAAAGAGGCTATTAATGAGGTGAAATAAAAAATGGAGGCTCTAACTGCTAGGATAAATGAGGCAGAAGAGAGAATTAGTGATATAGAAGACCAAATGTTGGAGAATAAAGAAGTTGAGAAAAAGAAAGATAAACAACTGGATCACGAGGGCAGAATTCGAGAGACAAGTGATACCATAAGATGAAACAATATTAGAATAATTGGGATCCCAGAATAAGAAGAAAGAGAGGGGGGCAGAAGGTATATTGGAGCAAATTATAGCAGAGAACTTCTCTAATTTGGGGAAGGAAATAGGCATCAAAATCCAGGAGGCACAGAGAACACCCCTCAAAATCAATAAAAATAGGTCAACACCCTGACATCTAATAGTAAAACTTACAAGTCTCAGAGACAAAGAGAAAATCCTAAAAGCAGCTCAGGACAAGAGGTCTGTAACCTACAATGGTAGAAACATTGGATTGGCAAGAGACCTGTCCACAGAGACCTGGCAGGCCAGAAAGGACTGGCATGATATATTTATAGCACTAAACGAGAAAAATATGCAGTCAAGAATACTAGGCTGTCATTGAAAATAGAAGGAGATATAATAAGCTTCCAGGACAAATAAAAACTGAAAGAATTTGCAAAGATGAAACCAGCCCTACAAGAAATATTGAAAGAGGTCCTCTAAGCAAAGAGAGAGCCTAAAATTAACATAGACCAGAAAGGAACACAGACAATATACAGTAACAGTCACCTAACAGGCAATACAATGGCACTAATTCATATGTTTCAATAGTTACCCTGAATGTAATGGGCTAAATGCCCCAATCAAAAGACACAGGGTATCAGACTGGATAAAAAAACAAGACCCATCAATATGCTGTCTTAAAGAGACTCATTTTAGACCCAAAGACACCTCCAGATTGAAGTGAGGGGGTGGAAAAATATTTACCATGCTAATGGACACCAAAAGAAAGCTGGGGTGGCAATCCTTATATCAGACAACTTAGGTTTTAAACCAAAGACTATAATGAGAGATGAGGAAGGGCATTATATCCTACTTAAAGGGTCTATCCAACAAGAAGACCTAACAATTGTAAATATCTATGCCCCGAACATGGGAGCAGCCAATTATATAAGCCAATTAATAACAAAATCAAAGAAACACATTGACAACAATACAATAATAGTAGGGGACTTTAACACGCCCCCTGACTGAAATGGACAGATCATCTAAGCAAAAGATCAACAAGGAAATAAAGGCTTTAAATGACACACTGGACCAAATGGACTTCACAGACATATTCAGAACATTCCATCCCAAAGCAACAGAATACACATTCTTCTCCAGTGCCATGGAACATTCTCCAGAATAGATCACATCCTAGGTCACAAATCAGGTCTCAACCAGTACCAAAAGATTGGGATTATTCCCTGCATATTTTCAGACCACAATGCTTTGAAACTAGAACTCAATCACAAGAGGAAAGTCAGAAAGAACTCAAATACATGGAGGCTAAAGAGCATCCTACTAAAGAATGAATGGGTCCACCAGGAAATTAAAGAAGAATTAAAAAAATTCATGGAAACCAATGAAAATGAAAACACAACGGTTCAAAATCTTTGGGATACAGCAAAGGCAGTCCTAAGAGGAAAGTATATAGCAATACAAGCCTTTCTCAAGAAACAAGAAAGGTCTCAAATACACAACCTAACCCTACACCTAAAGGAGCTGGAGAAAGAACAGCAAATAAAGCCTAAACCCTGCAGGAGAAGAGAAATAATAAAGATCAGAGCAGAAATCAATGAAATAGAAACCAAAGAACAGTAGAACAGATCAATGAAACTAGGAGCTGGTTCTTTGAAAGAATTAACAAGATTGATAAACCCCTGGCCAGACTTATCAAAAGAAAAGAGAAAGGACCCAAATAAATAAAATTATGAATGAAAGAGGAGGAGAGATCACAACCAACACCAAAGAAATACAAACAATTATAAGAACATATTATGAGCAACTATATGCCAGCAAACTAGATAATCTGGAAGAAATGGATGCATTTCTAGAGATGTATCAACTACCAAAACTGAACCAGGAAGAAATAGAAAACCTGAACAGACCTATAATCACTAAGGAAATTGAAGCAGTTATCAAAAATCTCCCAAGAGCCCGGAGCCAGATGATTTCCCAGGGGAATTCTACCAAGCATTTCAAGAAGAATTAATACCTATTCTTCTGAAACTGTTCCAAAAATTAGAAATGGAAGGAAAGCTTCCAAACTCATTGTATGAGGCCAGCATTACCTTGATCCCAAAATCAAAGACCCCATCAAAAAGGAGAATTACAGACCAATATCCCTGATGAACATGGATGCTAAAATTCTCACCAAAATACTAGCCAATAGGATCCAACAGTACATTAAAAGGATTATTCACCACGACCAAGTGGGTTTTATTCCTGGGCTGCAAGGTTGGTTCAACATCTGCAAATCTATCAATGTGATGCAATACATTAATAAAAGAAAGTACAAGAACCATATGATCCTCTCAATGGATGCAGAAAAAGCATTTGACAAAGTACAGCATCCTTTCTTGATCAAAACTCTTCAGAGTGTATGGATAGAAAGTACATACCTCAATATCATAAAAGCCTTCTATGAAAAACCCACAGCGAATATCATTCTCAATGGGGAAAAAAATGAAAGCTTTCTCCTTAAGGTCAGGAACATGGCAGGGATGTCCACTATCACACTGCTATTCAACATAGTACTAGAAGTCTTAGCCACAGCAATCAGACAACAAAAAGAAATAAAAAGCATCTGAATTGGCAAAGAAGAAGTCAAACTCTCACTCTTTGCAGATGATATGATACTTTATGCGGAAAACCCAAAAGACTCCACCCCAAAACTGCTAGAACTCAGACAGTAATTCAGTCAAGTGGCAGGATATAAAATCAATGCACAGAAATCAGTGGCATTCCTATACACCAACAACAAGACAGAAGAGAGAGAAATTAAGGAGTCGATCCGATTTACCATTGCACCCAAAACCATAAGATACCTAGGAATAAATCTAACCAAAGAGGCAAAAAATCTGTACTCAGAAAACTATGAAATACTCATGAAAGAAATTGAGGAAGACACAAAGAAATGGAAAAATGTTCCATGTTCATGGATTGGAAGAACAAATATTGTGAAGATGTCAATGCTACCTAGAGCAATCTACACATTTAATGCAATCCCTATCAAAATACCATCTACTTTTTTTCAAAGAAATGGAACAAATAATCCTAAAATTTGTATGGAACCAGAAGAGACCCCAAATTGCCAGAGGAATGTTGAAAAAGGAAATCAAAGCTGGAAGCATCACAATTTCAGACTTCAAGCTCTATTACAAAGCTGTCATCATCAAGACAGTATGGTACTGGAACAAAAACAGACACATAGATCAATGGAACAGAATAGAGAACCCAGAAATGGACCCTCCACTCTATCGTCAACTAATCTTCGACAAAGCAGGAAAGAATGTCCAGTGGAAAAAAGACAGTCTCTTCAACAATGGTACTGGGAAAATTGGACAGCCACATGCAGAAGAATGAAACTGGACCATTCCCTTATACCACACACAAAAATAAACTCAAAATGGATGAAAGACCTAAATGTGAGACAGGAATCCATCAAAATCCTAGAGGAGAACACAGGCAGCAACCTCTTCGACCTCAGCTGCAGCAGCTTCTTCCTAGAAACATCACGAAAGGCAAGGGGAGTAAGGGCAAAAATGAAGTATTGGGACTTCCTCAAGATAAAAAGCTTTTGCACAGCAAAGGAAACAGTCAGCAAAACCAAAAGACAACCGACCGAATGGGAGAAGATATTTGCAAATGACATATCAGATAAAGGGCTAGTATCCAAAATCTCTGAAGAACTTATCAAACTCAACACCCAAAGAACAAATAATCCAGTTAAGAAATGGGCAGAAGACATGAACAGACATTTCTGCAAAGAAGACATCCAAATGGGCAACAGACACATGAAAAAATGCTCAACATTGCTTGGCATCAGGGAAATCCAAATGAAAACCTCAGTGAGATACCACCCCACAACAGTCAGAATGGCTAAAATTAACAAGTCAGGAAATGACAGATGTTGGCAAGGATGCGGAGAAAGGGGAACCCTCCTACACTGTTGGTGGGAATGCAAGCTGATGCAACCACTCTGGAAAACATTGTGGAGGTTCTTCAAAAAGTTGAAAATAGAGCTACCGTATGACCCAGCAATTGCACTACGGGGTATTTACCCCAACGATGCAAATGTAGTGATCTGGGGCCCCTGGGTGGCTCAGTCATTAAGTGTCTGCCTTCAGCTCAGTTCGTGATCCTGGGGTCCTGGGATCAAGCCCTACATCGGGCTCCCTGCTAAGCAGGGGGCCTGCTTCTTCCTCTCCTTCTGCATGCCGCTCCCCCTGCTTGTGCTCTCTCTCTCTGTTAAATAAATAAATAAAAAATCTTTAAAAAAGAAAAAAGATGTAGTGATCCGAAGGGGTATGTGCACCCCAGTGTTAATAGCAGCAATGTTCACAATAGCCAAACTATGGAAAGAGCCAAGATGTCCATCAACAGATGAATGGATAAAGAATATGTGGTGTATATATACAATGGAATATTGTGCAGCCATCAAAAGGAACGGAATCTTGCCATTTGCAATGACATGGATGGAACTAGAGGGTATTATGCTAAGCGAAATAAGTCAATCAGAGAAAGACATATATCATATGATCTCACTGATATGAGGAATTCTTAATCTTAGGAAACTGAGGGTTGCTGGAGTGGTAGGGGGTGGGAGGGATGGGGTGACTGGGTGAGGAGGGTATGTGCTATGGTGAGCAGTGTGAATTGTGTAAGAATTATGAATCACAGATGCGTATCTCTGAAACAAATAATACATCATATGTTAAAAAAAAGAAGAAGAAGAAAGTAGGAAGGGAAAAATGAAGGGGGGAAAATCGGACGGGGAGATGAACCATGAGAGACTATGGACTCTGAGAAACAAACTGAGGGTTCTAGAGGGGAGGGGGATGAGGGGATGGGTTAGCCTGGTGTTGGGTATTAAGGAGGGCACGTACTGAATGGAGCAGTAGGTGTTATACGTAAATAATGAATCATGAAACACTACATCAAAAACAAAACAAAACAAAACAAAACAAAGGAGAGTCCAAGTCAAAAGGATTCTGAATAGAAATTATAGTTGTCTGTGTCTCACTACTCATACTCAGCCTAGGAGATTCAGCAACTTTGTGTAGAGCAAAGTCAAAACAACTGGAGCTGATATGTATTGATTTATTCATTTAACAAGTCAATAAATATAGATAAGCTCTGAAGTCTCTAAAAGAATTGCACAGTGTACTATGTATATTGAAAATATGTAAATATAGTCCAAGCTTACTTCAATTAAATCTTACATTTCAAAATGTGATAAGTAGAATTATGGCCCCCAGAGTTGTTTATTTCCTGAGTCCCAGAACCAATGAATGTGTTATGGAGGGGATTAAAGTTGCAGATGGAATTAAGTTTGCTAATCAGCAGATCTTGAAATGAGGTGATTATCCTAGGTTATCTGGGTAGGCCTAATAAAATCTTAGGGTCCTTATAAGTGAAAGTGAGAGGTAGGAGAGTCAGTGTCACTTTGACAGAGTGTGAGACACAACTAGTCATTGCCGGCTTTGAGGATGGAAGGGACCCACAAGTCAAGGAATGCAGGCAACTTCTAGGAGCTAAAATGGGGGGGATGGAAACAGAACAAGAGCAGATTCTAGTCTACTGTCTCACATACCCTCATCTTCATTGATATGGAGGAATCATTTAATCACTAAATTCTAGACAGAATTTTAAGGCAGATACTATACTACTTTGTATCCCCTAGACCTAAAGCAGTTTGTAGTGCTCCAAAAATTGGTCAATAGTGTATAAAATATATGTCTGCTGTTACAAGGCTATTGACTGATAAATGATTAACCCTATTAGAAATCATCTGAAATGGCTTCCAGTCAGCTTCATCTGCTAGATTTTATAAGCTGGGTGATCAATCCTCTGCCCTTGTGTGAAAG
Organism: Zalophus californianus; assembly: GCF_009762305.2. Classification (NCBI taxonomy): domain Eukaryota; kingdom Metazoa; phylum Chordata; class Mammalia; order Carnivora; family Otariidae; genus Zalophus; species Zalophus californianus. The sequence continues at coordinate 64,498,895 of NC_045599.1, read as the reverse complement.
ATAGACCTAGGAAATCACGTCTAATGCATAGAATATGGGAAAAAGTGATAGGATGCCAGTTTTCTTGCAATATGCCTTTTTTGTGTTGTCAGCCACCTGTAAAGAGGTTCATGGGGCAAGGGAACCTGGCCAATTGCCAGTGAGGACCTGAGTCCTGACAAAAAACAAGTAAGTGAGCTTGGGAGTAGATCCTCTCTCACTCAAGCGTTGAGATGATGGCAGTTCCAGCCAGCCCTTTGACTGCAGCCTCATGAGAGATCCTGCACCAGAGAACCCGGTTCAGCTACATCTGAGTCCCTGATCCACAGAAACTGTGAGGTCATATTCATTGTTTTAAAAAGTAATATTTCCAGGTAATTTGTGATGCAGTAATTAATAATGCATTAACTAAAATATGTATAGAGTAAATGCTGTAGAAATTCAGAACCAGAGTTTGGGTTCTGTAAATAGAACTGTAACCCAACTATCATTGTCTAATATTTTATATTAAAAGCCTAGATATATTATTTGCTTTATTTCCAAGTTCTGTTTTCCAGTCTTTAAGGATTCTGAGTGCGATTTGAGTCCAGTAGGAAATGGCAGACAAGGGAATAGATGAAGGATGTGGATGTACCAATTATCTGACTAAATTGTGTGGGGAATGTCCCAAGAATTTTCTTCTGTCATACCCTGATAAACTGAAAGCCAAACTGAATATATTTGGGTGTAGCTTTCTGAATAAGCAATTTAGAGATGATTTTGTACTGGTCAGCGTGACCCAGACACTGAAATGTTTTGATCCCCAGTATTACTAAACTTCATCTTCTTAAAAGGAAAAGTAATAGGTCTGTAATAAAAATGATACTCTGCTTTCTCTGAGTTCTTTGAAGCAAAAGTGCCAATAAATGACAGTCTCTCTTCAAATATAGGAACTTTGGGAGAGAGGTCACACTGTAAGGAGTAAGGAGTAAGCGGTGCAGGGTGGGAGATCTGGTCAGAAAGGGGTCTGCAGAATAGTGGAAGTAGGTCAAAGATGGATATACTTTTCTGATGGAACATATGTGGACCCAGGAGAAAGTCCAACTGGGTCATTTTGAAAAGAACCATAATAGAAGATGATTCTCTTCCCAGGTTAATCAACTTCAGCATAAGGAGTTAAGATTCAGATAGTACAAAACAAAAGTGAACAAATTTAAGAGAAGCATTACCTGTCAAAGAAGAGGATTCTTCAACAACTGAAATGAAACTTTGGGGATTTTTATTAGCTGAAACTGACCAAAGCAACCCATTGAAATATCAATATAACAACAACAACAACAAAAAGTGTCACTCTTTTTTTTTTTTTAAGATTTATTTATTTATTTGACAGAGAGAGAGAGAGACACAGCGAGAGGGAACACGAGCAGGGGGAGTGGGAGAGGGAGAAGCAGGCTTCCCGCCGAGCAGGGAGCCCAACGCGGGGGCTCGATCCCAGGATCCTGGGATCACGACCCGAGCCGAAGGCAGACGCTTAGTGACGCTTAACACCCCAAAAGTGTCACTCTTTTAATTTGGTACAAACATCTTTCTATAGAATTTGTTGGTATTATTGAACAGTAATTTTATGTTAAATCTTGACTTTTTAGTCAGTCCCAACTTTATTTTGTCAATTTTTGATATCTTAACTCTTTTAACCAATATGGATATGGTTAAGGTCAAGCAGTTATGGTTAAGGTCAAGCAGTTGATTTTTAATACATAATCTAAAGCTTACTGAACCTCAGGTTTATTTATGTAAGAGTTCATAACTGAACTGGAAAATTCAAAAAATGGATTATTTCCTACCAATAAATGCTTACAGGAATAGGCCATCTGCAGACCAAAAAATATAAAGCTTCAGACTACAGAGGGTCAATATCTGACCTTTTCTACACTAACATGGCTTTGAGGAATCAATATTTTTCATTTTCTTTACCTAAAAGGAAAGCACTATGTTAGTATCCAGAGACATGCTGTCTGGATCTATTACTGTGGTTGTATTCCTAATTTTTTTTAGAAATACTTCTCTTTTAAGCAAGAAAAATAAAATCATGAAAATGATTATATTTTTGGATAAAATAAGAACTCTGCTAAAGATGTAGAATATGAAACATTTGTTTAACAATTGTAGCAAGGAAACCTATAGGAATATTGTACTCTGTTGCTGCTGAATGATTGATGGACATTGCATGAAAATATACTCTTAGATATTCGGGAACAATTCGACTTAACTCACAAAATGAGAGGTCTTTGGAAAGAATCTTCTCCCAATGTTAGAGAAATTTATCTATCCTTCTCTCTGTCTCTCTCCCTCTCTCTCTAATCAAATGCCATTCTTCTTTTAGAATCTTTACAAATTAAACAGGAATGGAATACTATGTGAATGTTATTCCTACTATTTGTCAATTCATTGGAGAATCACATGACACAATGTGATGATAAATGCAGAGTACAAAATGGTATAGACCCTGTGATCCCATTTGTTAAGTATGTGTATATAAGTTCATATGGGTGTACTTTGGATAGGTGTGTACCAAACATTTACTCTTTGTATCTGGTTTGCAGTATAGAATTTTATTTTACATTTTATAAATTTTGAGATTTTATTTATTTATTTGAGAGAGAGAGAGAGAGAGAGAGAGCACATGAGAAGGGAGGGGTCGCGGGACTCAATCGAGGGACTCCAGGATCATGACCTGAGCCGAAGGCAGTCGCTTAACCAACTGAGCCACCCAGGCGCTCTACATTTTATAAATTTTGTTGCATTATAAATTTTCTACAATGAGTTTATGCACACACACACACACACACACACATAATTTTATTATAAAGGCCAAAACATTTTCAAGAATAGAACTAGATAGCTTTCAAAAAGAGACAAGAGTTAAGCCAGTTATAATGATCATAATCAAATGAATAATATTATAACTTGTATTCTTACCATATTTTCCAAATATAAAATATAGTACTGTGTTTTAGCAATGTGAACATTTTCTGGATTTGGCAGAAGTCACAGATATGTTTTTATGTATCATCTATGTTTTGCCTGCAGTCCAGGTACTAATCAAATGATTAGCACTTCAATAGTATAGCAAAGGCAAATTGATTAGATTTATCTCAGATATATGAAACTAAGAAAACTAGGAAGATACTGTTTAATAACAAATACTGCTTAGAAATATGTAATTTTGTAGTTAACACAGATTCATTGTCTTCATTTACCACACCTAAGCCATGAAATGTCCCATAAAGAATAAGATTAATTCTTTGTAAGTAACATTTTTGAGTATTTTTTACACATCCTGAATTATACTTTCTTTACGAGTACTTTGCTGATTTTTTGGCATCTGGGAAGTACTGATCATTTTACTTACTACCCATTATCCTGTTTTGACTTAGGTAGCGTTATTAAGCCACATATTTAAATGCTGTAATTTATCAATTTTTAATACGTCCCCAGATGGTTTCAAAACAGTGAATCATCCTGGCACAAACCAAGTGACTTGTTTATATCTCACTTTTCGTCGGACTCTGAACTTCAGCAGCTCCTATCCGTTCCCTTTCCCATTCTTGCAGTAGCGGTGATGATGGAGAAGGAGAGGAAAAAGGAGAAATGGCAGAGGAAAAGGAGGAGGAAAAATAAGGAAAGGAGGTGGGGGAGAAGTGGGGTAGGAAAGGGGAAGAAGACAGAGGAGAAGGAGAGTGAAGAGGAAAAGAGAAAAACCATTTAATGCAGTGTGCCTGGCATGATAGTGGGCTATTTATAGAAATTATACTGTTCAATCCACATAATAACCATGTGCAGATTGTGTTAATTTTTGCATTTTACATGTGATAAAATCAACATTCACAGAGAAGCTAAATAACTTGGTAAAGTTCACATACATGTTAGTTACAACTGCAGTCAGAGCCTAGGTTTTCTGACTCCCAAATGATTCCCAACTTATTGCCTTGAATTTTCCCTTTTCTTCCCTCCAACCCTCCTAGTCTTACCTCTATTCCCCACTTTCACTAATGTGAGCTACCCAGTCACAGGGTCACAGCTCTATAAATGACTGACTCTTTTCCATCTATTCTGGATTTCCATCTCATGCAGACGCTAGAATTGTTCTGTTGCTTCGACCATAAAATATTTGCGCATTTTTGTGCATACTTTACCCAAAATAAAAGATAAAAAAATATTCACTTTCAAAATTCATACTACTTTTTAAAAATTTTTCATATTTACATTCAAAATTCATACTACTTTTTAAAAATTTTTCATATTTACAAATAAACCTGCCAATATTAAACAAAGAATTTAACCTTCACTTGACTATGTGAGATAAAATGGCCAATTTGAGGTAATTGAATGTGAAAATTATTTTACTTTTCTGGGGGTCAAGTTTAAGGGATACTTGATTAAATTCATCACCTATTCACTTAATTCTCTGAATTTCCTATTTCAATATGTAGATTTTTTTAATTTTAGACAATTACAGAAAAGAGAAATGTTTAAGATAAAATCAATATGGTATGAAGTCATACAGGTAATGTAGCTGAAATATTTTCAGTTTCAATTATCTTATTAATATTCATTTGAAGAACTATATTAAGCATTTGAAGTATCTGATAAAATTTTTAATTATGTATTTTATATTTTAAATGTTTAAGAAAGTGTATACACGTTTTAATTAATTTAACTAAATGTTTAAATTTATTGCCTATAAAAGATACTGATTTTTCACTGTATATATTAAAATATGTCATTTTCACACACCAGTCACACCCATTTATGGCATTTTACCAAACTAATCCAAGAAGCTGTGACTAAAATGACTAAGTGGCATGCCTTTATCTTGATTCTATTTCAAGCCATCAAGGTCTTTTGAAGGAAATAAACATCTAGACATTATAATAACACTATCTTACTTAAATATAGAATTCTACATTGAATTCTGGCCTGTGGTTATACTGAAATGGTAACTATTGTAGTTGTTGGCATATCCTCCTATGCATTAGATTCATTTATCAAACTTCGGTATATCATATGTTATCTGACCTGCGTTTTATAAAATTTAAGTTTTTCCCCATAATTATTTATTAAATAAAACTAAAATTTATGTTAAAGTTCAATCAAGGCATTTTACTTGTCCATTAATAATAAAGAATATTTGAAACATAACTTATTTTAGCATGGTAGAGCTTTTTGTTTAGTTTACAAAAAGAGTATAGAAAATAATTGTTTGCTTTCCAAAGATGCCAGACCTGTTACTTAGACCTGGTACTAATATCGAATAAAATAAATGGAAACCTTGAACCAAATCTATAGTAATTAGCTGACTTCATGAATTACTACATAATTATTTAATCATCATGAAACTATGCTTTGATTACTTTTTTATTAAGTCAGCTGGCAGAATTGTGAAAATCAATATGTTTAGAGTACGTATCAATAATAAAAATGGAAGATAATAAATCAGGGAAGAAAAAATTCAGTGTGTATTCGACCGAAGACACAAACAGGTTTCTTTCTTTAAAAAAAAAAAGAGAGAGAGAGAGAGAGAGATTTATTTATTTATTTGAGAGAGAGAGGGAGCACTTGCGAGTTGGGGGAGGGGCAGAGGGAGAGAGAATCTCAAGCAGACTCCCTGCAGAGTACAAAGCTTGACTCGGAGCTCAATCTCAGGACGCTGAGATTATGACCTGAGCCAAAATCATGAGTTGGACGCTTAACTGACTGAGCCACCGAGGCGCCCCCAGGTTTCTTTTTTATAAAGCATTAGTTGCAAAAATTACAAACTAAAGCATTTCTTTAATTATATAAATGTTCTTCAGCTGTGTTCTCTGATGCTTTCTATTGTTTTTTGTTTTTGTTTGGTTTTGGTTTGGGTTTTAGCTACAAAATAATCACCTTCACAAAGTTAACACAAATGACATGAAATATATACATATATGTTCATGTCTGTCTCTATATAAACACTCAAACATGCTTATTATTATTTGTTCAGATTTAGGAAGCACAGTTTCATCTGGTAACAAATGCCATTTAGTTTAGTTTTGTTTTGAAATATTATTTATTTGAAAGACAGAGAGAGAGAGAGCATCAGCAGGGGAAGGGACAGAGGAAGAAGGACAAGCAGACTCCCCGCTGAGCAGGGAGCCTGACTCTGTGCTCGATCCCAGGACCCTGGGATCATGACCTGAGTCGAAGGCAGATGCTTAACCGACTGAGCCACCCAGGTGTCCCTGCCATTTAGTTTTGGATGACATCATATTATTAATAAATTATTAAGAAAAGTCAAGGACTTCACAATTTATATGCCCAGAAATAGAAAAATCTCCAGTACATCAATGAATATAAGTCTGAGACAAGGCAATAACCAAGTTATTTTGGTTGTTTGAATTGGCAGCTAAAAACAGAGAGCCTTCTTTAGACACTACCAGACAAAGAAAAGCTTCTGTAAAAGCATTAAAGCTTCACTAGGGAAGAGCTGAGCAGTGGGAGTGTTAGAATCACAGCAGGAGATTTGAGTCAGTCCAATTTAGCCCAGTGCTTTAAAAATGGCATTGATCTTATGTAGCAGCTGTGTTTCTTGGTTATTCCGGGCTTCCCCACTATCAAAAGCTTCCCAAACTTAAATGAAAACTTTACCCTTTCACATTGGAAGCCCTACTGTGATTGACTCTACCTTCCTTTCCAGTGCCCTTCCTGGCACCAGAGTTTCTGGCCTTCCCTACTTTGGCAGCTTCTACTCCGACTATGTGTTTTTAATTTCTTGCCCAAGGCATTCCGAGTCTTCAGTGTTTGTTGTCTTTTCGTTGTGCACTGAAGCTATCATGCCTATATTTCCCTGGTACTTCTAGTTCGAGATTCCTTAAGCCTAGACTTTTATATCCAGCATCTGGAAGTAAAGAATAAAGCAGAACCAATAACGAGATGTAAGACTCACTGGTACACGATTTCACATTGGTAAGGTGCATCTCAAAGAAAACTGAGAAGGAGATATGTGTGTTTGTTTGGGTTTGATTCCTTCTTCTACTATGAAGAAATGTTCTCTAACCTCTGCTCTCCACTCCTTTTCCTGCCTCTCTCTCTAGAGCAAGCTGGTGGATTCACCCTCTTCTCTAACTTTCTGACTCAAATGTCACAAACCCACAGGCACATCATGAGTGCTTTTTTAGCCTTTTGGAGGTACTTGTATTAGCATGTCTCACTCTGTAACAATTACTTGTATATATTTCTGTCTCTACCACATGATTTTGAGCTCTTAAAGCATAGGACATCTTTCTCACTGGCACAAGTGGTTATTAAAACACTGTTAAATGAATGAATGCTCAAGTGAATTAATAAGGGTAGAAATTTGGTTTGAAAATGAAAATCTATAAAAGCGATGGTGTCATTACCTTCTGTATGCCCCCATGTATTTGTTATATGAACAGCACATTTTATCCCTATAGAAGATTGATTTTAGTCAACAGTTATACTCACATGCTTTCATTATTGAGTCTCAAACAGATATTTTGAGTCTATATATTTATTTAGCAGCAATCACATAGTCCTGTTATACTTCTCATTCTGTAATCATTTACTTACCACCTAACACAACTTTACAGTAGGACTAGATTTCATTTTTTTCAAAATAAGAAATCAAAGAATCAATATTTATTATAACATTTGTGAAATACAACACATGTCCAGTGAAAAGAAATATAACCTCATATTAAGCCACTTCCAATTTACTAAGGTCCCAAAGCAGTTGATGTTTCTACACCTCTTTTATTCCACATGGATACATGTGGCATGGTAGAAAGAAGTAGCTAGACATCTATAAAGATCAAAACAACCAAGTATCTAACAAGATTGCTTTATTATTTGTATCAAATTATTAGGTTGATCAAGTTATTTAACCTTTTAATGTCAATGTCATCACCTATAAAATGGACATTAGGAAATGTCCATTTTATGATGGATGTATCAAATGTGATTACATATGTTAAGTCTAGGGTAAAGTAAAATGCAAAATATAAATTATCTATTTTTATTTGACATCCATATTCTCACAGCAGTTATTTAGCTATTATTCGTATATTATCTACTAATATTGTATTTTTTTCAAGTTTTACTTTTGGATGTGAACTCTGACAGATTTTTTTTTTAATTTTTATTTTAATTCAGTTAATTAACATATAATGTGTTATTGGTTTCAGAGGTACAGATCTGTGATTCATCAGTCTTATATAATACCCAGTGCTTATTACATCACCTCCCCTCCTTCATGTCCACCACCCAGTTACCCCATCCCCCATCCCCCCTCCCCTCCAGCAACCCTCAGTTTGTTCCCTATAATTAAGAGTCTCTTATGGTGTGTCTCCCTCTCTGGTTTCCACTTGTTTTACCTTTTCCTCCCTTCCCCTATGATCCTCTGTTCTGTTTCTTAAATTATTGATGTGTACTGCGACAGATTTATTGTTGCTCCCCACTCTTTTACCTTCCTTGTAGGGAGATTATACATTGCCATTTATTACCCTATAACAAGCAGTACCTTCTTTGTCACCCCACCCCTGACAGCTGGTTTGGACATGTGACTTGCCTTAGCCAATAAATGTGAGCAAAAGTGACAGTGCGCCCTTCTCCAGTGCAAGCTTTAAGAGCCATGATGTTCATTTGTTACCCTCTTGCTCTTTCCCCTTTGTCATAGGAAAAGTATATCCTCGTGGGAGCTGTTCCTTCAGCCTAGATATTAGAATAAAGAAAAAAACAAGGAGCAGTAGTACAACTGTCAGTAACCCTTACAATTAACATGAGCAAGAAATAAGCCTTTTTGTTCTAAATCATGATGACACTATAATTTATCATTCAGACTAGGAATCGTTTGAGAATGAATGGTGTGCTATTAATGATTATACCAAGACTACACACATATGCATGGGCAGTCCCAGGCAAACAGGAAGAATGTGCATTTTAGCTACATGAACAGAATTTAAGGAGTTAAACGTTCTACAAGGCATATTACGAAAAAGGCTAAGTAAGTATCACTCCCAATCTTACCTACCATCCCACCCATTCCCAGTAAAGCCTTATCATCATTTTGGTTCTACCAATAGTATCTGTTACTATTATGTTAATTCCATAAATACTTTCATGCCTTGCATATATCTATACAAATAATATATACATATATATTAGTTGATTTTCATTTCTTGCATAATTTTTTCTCGAGTTCTTTCTCATTTTTAACTTTTTGCAGATTTTTCTATGAAAATAGCACTAATTCAATTCCCAACTTTATTTCAGTTGTTTAAATCCCCTCTCAAAATTCCAGTACATCAAGAATTTGTTGATTTAATTTTCTTGAAGAACTTGAAAATTCTTGAAGAACTCAAAAATTCTTAAAAAACTCCCAGAAGCTTCTGACTTTCTCTAGACCAAACTATGCCTCCTCTAAGTCTAGTATGCATTTGTGATTAATCATTTTTCCCTTCACCAACATCTCATGTACACCTCAGTTTCTTTCTTTCCTGAAATGAAGTCATGTCTTATGTACGGTTTTTTTCTGTCTAGGTTTACTCCCTTGTTTTGGTTGATGCATATCAAATAGCTTTGAAGAAAAGATAATGGGAGATAATTTTTGACATTTTACATTTCTGAAAATATCTTCATTTTGTATTTAATCATAATTGATGTTAAGCTAGGTGAAGAATTTAGTTAGATATTTTATGTAAAAATGTTTTCAAAGTATTTTTGTATCGTGTTTGCTTGCAGTGTGGTATTGAGAACTTTAAAGCCATCATCATTCCTTGCATTTTGTACGTGGACCATCTTTTTCCTCTTCTCAGAAGTTTGAAGAATCTTTGTCCCCAGAAGTGTAAAATTGCACAGTGCCATGTGTCTGTGGATGTATTTTCACTCATTGTACTGGTCTGCTGTTGTCCCTTTTATATATTTATTTGATTTTTTTTTCTCTCATCCACTTTCTCTATTTTCTTTGGTTCAGTAAGCCTAAGTATAAGGCTCGCTCTGAATGCTGGCTTGGAGAATGAGGCTTGGATCTATAACCAAAATCTGTGATGATTAATTGTCAACCATGCCTAAAACCAAAGACCTCATCTAAGCTGCTATCCCCTAGCAGTCAGGGGAGCCAGAACAGAGAGAGAATGTGTCTATTCACCTATTTGTTGGAAAGAGACAATATGTGCCATGGACTGTAGTTAAGTTTAAGCCACTTATGGAGAGAACATCAAACTCCAAATACTAACAAAATGTAGGTGAGAGGATGTTTGACTGTCCATCAAGATAAGCGATTACTCCACCTTTCTGTATGATTTACTAACGAAGGAGAGATCAATATTATTTAATACAATACTTTTCTGTTATGGGTAGAAATCTGATGGTCTGCATTCTTAAAAAGAGGGTTATGATAAAAGCCCATACCATGCAACAGATTTGAAGTCTGAAAAACAAACACCAAAACGAAGAAATGTTAAAATAGGGATAGAAGAGAAAAAATCATGTTGATGTATAGGAAATAATAATTAAACCAGAAATCTAGAGCAGAAACTTGGTTCCTGAATTTAATAACTAAGTTAACTCCAAGGGAATATTTTTATAATATCATTCTCTGATTTAAATAAATTATATAATTTTTGTTAGGGGAGATATAAGGAGAAATGTTATTTCTTGGTAGTCTAGGAGAATTTTTCATTTGGCTTTTACATAATGGGCATTTACCATCCTAATATAGTTCTGTGTCAGGTTGCAAAGGATATTAGATGCATTGTGTGGTTTATCCCTATAGAGGACCTTTATACAAATTTCTTTCATGATGATTCTAACTGATCTCTTGCCATTGTGAAATGGTTCATTGACTAACTTAGTGAATTTTTATGGAGACCAGTTAAACCTTCACAGGCTCACATGCACAGCTTAAGAAGAAAAGAGATGTGTTTATGAGGTGGACAGTTAAATCAAAGGTAAAACTTGCGATCCCATTCTTCTATGCTTTCAGTCCTAGTCCCTATGTAAAAATCTATAATGCCCTAGATGTTGTTCCTAATCTATTTAACAGGTATTTGGTTTGCCGTCGAATTGTGCCAAACATTTTCCTAGGTAATGAATATATAGCAGTGGAACAAAAAAATAGATCTAGATACCATGGGGCTTATATGCTGTGGTTAGTAAAGATAAACAGAAGGGAAATAAATTGTGTTTGTATATCTAGATAGCAGAAAATTAAAGCAGAGCAAAGGGACTAATTCTTTAGAAGAAATGTTTTGATATAGGGTTGCTATTTACACTATTTGGTCAAAGTTTCTTTTCACAAATTCAGTTATAAAAGCAGTATAAGATTGAGATATGTGGATAAAATGGAGAAGAATATTTGAGTCAGATTAAAAAGTAAGGGTAAAAACCCCCAAATGGGGCATTGCTTGTCATGTGCAAAGAACAAGAAGGGGGATGCCAGTGAAGCTCAGGAGAGGACCAGAGTGGTGGGGATGAGGTAAGGAGTAAAAGGGCTCAAGCACTTGCGATCCGCTAAGCCTCTGTTTGGACTTTGACTTTTACGGCTCTTGATATGAGAAGTAGAGTGAAGATATTTGAGAAGAGTCATAAAGTGATCTCCTTTAACAATTTTACGGAATCCCCTGGAATAATGTGTTGAGAATTGAGTGTAGAAGGAGCAGGCATCGAGGCAGGGAGAACAATAACAATCAGGTAGATAGTGCAGGAACCCAAATGAAAAATGATGGTAGCTGAGATCGGGGTGGCAGCTACGAAAGAGTGAGAAATGGACAGATTTTGTATATATATATATATATATATATATATATTAGAAAATTGATGTGGCAGGATATATTGATTGTTTGGATGTGAGGTATGTGAGCAAGAGAGTCAAGTTTATCTCTGAGTTTGTGACCCAGGCAATTGCAAGGATAGAATTGCCATTCACTGCTTTGGGAAATATAATGGAAAGGTTGTGGTCGGGGGAGAAAATCAAGATTCTAAATTAACATCTAAGATGCCTTTTAAGTATCCAAGTGGAAATGTAAGGGAAGCAGTGTGATATATGTGTCTTGAATTCAGAGAAGTGAATGGGGTATCAGAAATCAACTTGAGAAAGAATTCCAAAAGAAAGCAGCAAAAAGAATACAGATGCCCTGGAGTCTCAAGACTGTTGGTGTCACCACTGTAGTTGCGCAGGTGGGTTATTAGTAGTCATTTCAAAGCACATCAGATAACAAGGCAAAGAAAAGGGGGAAAATAAATGACAAAGCAGGACTACTAGGTTCAGTAGGGACACAGAAAGGACAAAGGCAAAGATCGTGCCAGTTGGCAGGTGGGAAGGGACAAATTGGTAAAGTGATCTTTCCAAAGACTTCCATTGTAGATAATTGGGATTTGGTCTAACAGTCATTTGACCCAGTTTATAATATCAAAAATGTAAAATAACCCCAAACATTCCAAAGTATGTGATAGGCAAGATAAATTATAGTATAACCCAGGAACACAAATATTTTTTGATACGTAAAAAGGTTTGTGAGCCTTGATACCATCACAGAATAACCAGGCCTGATTAAGAACAGCTGTAAGAACCTCTAGGCAATTACTGGAAGTGTTACGGGAGAGCGATATTAAATACAGTTGGGTAGCTGATCTCCTCAGAGGAGTAGAGATTTGCCTAGTCAATATTACTATATGAAAAATCATGACCTGATAGGAATTTGGGTTACCATTTAAATAGGAAATCATTGTTCTGTCATGATGGCATAAGCCTGTATATCATATATTGTCTGGGCCACGGAGTTAGCAGGAATATCTCCCCTAAAGATCAGTTTAAAAGTAAAATTTCTTCTTTGGTCCATATAAGATTTTGGAATTGAAGAGATCATTGCTCTAACTTAAGTTCTTATACCTTGATCTTGAAATTATTAGTTTGTGCATAATCAGAAGTACAGAGAAAAAAATAAGCAGAACAAATTTAAAGAAAAAAATTTGCTTTTGACATGTGCATTGATTGACTTATGAATAAAGTTTTGCCAAATATTGTCTTCTTTTTTCTGTGCACATAATATGCATTGCTCAAAAGGCTGGAATTTGTAAGAGTTATTTGACATTCATGCATGTAACTTATAGTCTTTCTTACCAGATTGCTGGCTTGTTTTGTCCTGGATTTCCCAGTAATGATTCATTATATTATAACTAGAAATAGTATGGCTGGCCTACCCAAAGAGAAAATGACTTATCATGACTAAAGGGAATGAAATCAAATGCAAGATGAAAGGCATAGTATTATCTGAAAACTATGCAGTTTCCAAAGATAAGGCTAAATTTCAATAGAGTATGTAGTCTAATTATGATTAAGCAGAAGGAAAACTCAGTTGGGAAATTCCATTATGTGGAAAGTCTTGTTTTAAATTCCTTGGAAATGGCCAGTACCCGGCAGGAACACTAGCATACCAATATTGGCCTGCAGTTCTCCTAACAGTGGTGTGCAGAGGACTGCACAGAACCTTCTACAAGTTTTTTCCTATTACAAAGGAATTTTCTCTGGAAGGCTTCATGGCCAGAGCAGGAGTCAACGTTTTAGCTCTTGGAAATCTCTGAAACATAGTAAATATACAAATACTAATTGTATCTAATACTACCATTATTGTGGTTGCTGTTCTATAAGAATGAAAAAGACAAAAAGAAAAGACTTTTATTTGTTCAAAGGACTTATGAGAAAATTCAGATAGTTAATTTAATTTATGATGCATACGGTATACCAAGACATGATATAAGAGATCTGGTTTTACCATTCTAAGAACTCTGGAGAGCTTAATGGGAGAGTAAAATTTTCTTTCCTTTTTCAGGATAAACTTGCTCTACATTCAGTCATATATTTAATCATTCACAGACATTCTAAAGATATTTATTATACACACCAACTAAGTGTCAAGCACTATGTGAAACAAAAGGATTTTTTTAGAGACTGAGGTTAAAACATGTTAGGATGTAATCCCCCCCAGGGGGCTTTGGACAGTGAAACAAGGAAAGTTAGAAATCTTTTGCAAAAATATGTATGACTTAATTCCTATCAGAGAAGGATTCTTTATTTCCTTCACAAGACTCATGGGCTTTGTACAACATAGCAACCGTCAAGCTTCAACCCCCACTACCCCTCTACCCTTGATAATTAACAATGGCAAAAAGATGATATTCAGACACATGCAAATGTTTGTATTTTTCATGAGGGACCTAAATAAAATAGAAAATATGATAAATTTTATTTTGTTACTCTCCCAGGTCCTTTCCTTTGGAAGAACTTTTACATCCCAACTTTCATTTTCCCCTATTCTGTAAGTTCCCTTTACCTTCATACTAAACTCAGTATTTCCAAGTGCCCACCTTTGTGGTACCTCCCTTTGGTCCTCCCTTTCAGAATTTTACTCTTGTACTGCTATTTGCTCCTGCTTGAAAAATATGTTTTTTTCCTCAGAATGATTTAAATATTAGATCATGTAACCAAATTAAATCATTTTAAATGCAGTAATTTACTAATCTGGATGATTGCTAAGTCAGCTGGAAATTTTAAAATGAATAAAATTATTATATATTCACAGCACCAACCCCAGAAGCTGTTAGTATGAACTCCTGGAGGTGGGGCTTAGGAAATTATAGTGAAAAAAGGTGTTCCCTAATGCAGCTTGGCCCATGAACTGATTTTAGTGAGATCTGCTTTGTACCATTGATGCAGAAGCAAGGGTGTTGGAGTGAAGCCAAAGGGCTTATGCTAAAGTGTCTGACTGGTTAAAACTAATTATAGAGAGCTAATTTCCCCAAATAAGTGAGGCAGAATTCTCCCTCATGCTTGTTGCTTCTTCTGACTTCCTGCCTAGAATTTCTCCTGTCTCTTCTCATTTTTCTCTGTACTTAAAATTATAGTTCAAGCCTAACCCTTCCATGAAGCCTTTGAGAACTATACAGGCCATGGCATGCATATATGACTGGCTTCCTTTCTATTTGAATATTTTTTACCTGCTGGAGCCCTTAGAAGAATAAATATATGAGTTGGGGAAACAGAGAAGAGATCATTAAGCTTCTGTAGATAAGAAAGAAGTAGGAATTACGGTGCAAAAGAGAGCAGAGGAGGAAGAAGAAAAGAATTTGTGAATAGCAGAATGAAAGAGGGTCAGGCAGCTTAGATGTCCACAGAAATGTTTCTGAGGATAAGAATGAAGAAAATTCAATTTAAGTTTATTGTTACATTTTCATGTTTTCCCTCCATCTTCTCAAATATCAGCAGAGTTGCCTACACACATACACAGGTGCTTCCCAAGCCTCCTTTGAAGAAAGGTAGAGACCGTGTTTTACTTCTGGGGCTATTGTGGACATGCTTACAGACTCTATTCTTCTGTCATAGGATACTTGTCTATTATTAAACCTTAGTCTGCTACCAGTATAGGCACTTGGCTCACCAGTAAAATATAAACCCCTATAACATGCTGATAGATCTTTCCATTCAACATGGAAAATGCTGGAATAATTGTGAATGCATGTGTATACAGAGGCATGGAGGAGTTCCAAGAATGCATAGGACTATAGTGGGCTGTGGCACCACACATTCCATGATACAGTGAATTATACCACAGATTTCTGGAGATTTCCCAAGCCCTGGGTGAGGAAGGCTTGTTGGAGCAAAAGAAGAACTTGGGGCACCTGGGTGGCCCAGTCGTTGGGTGTCTGCCTTCGGCTCAGGTTATGATCCCGGGGTCCTGGGATCGGGCCCTGCATTGGGCTCCCTGCTCCGCGGGAAGCCTGCTTCTCCCTCTCCCACTCCCCCCGCTTGTGTTCCCTCTCTCGCTGTGTCTCTCTCTGTCAAATAAATAAAATCTTAAAAAAAAAAGAAGAAGAACTTAAAAATGCTCATAATTTTGCTGTGGTTATAAGGAAGCAAGATTTTCTAGACAAGATGCACCCCTGTGCTACCAAGAACTCAGTGACCCATGGGCTTTTTTATTGACTACTGGAAATGTGCCAGTGCAGGGTCAGGAATGCTTATGGGGATGAACCCTGGATGTTTAGAAGCAGAAATGCCCATCCTTTAATTAAGGTGATTGAGAATCTGAAATTTCCAGATAAAATGCAGCTGCATTATTTTATGGATTTTTTTTCAGATTTTAACATACCTAAATTTGGACAACTTATAATTATTGTCATCTAGGAGCAGGTATGCTGTAGTTGTTATTGCCTGCCACCATGTACCACACATTATAGAATGGTATCAGCTGCTTGGATAATAATCCCAGAGAATGTAGAACACGTTCTTTTAGGAAATGATGGATGAGTAATGCTGATGATCAGAGGGTAATTATGTGAGGAAAAAATAAGCACACTGATGATCCCATGTCAAAAAGTTGGACTCTGAATGTAAAGAAGTTTTAGTTTTAGAATCATTTAATCAATTATATCTCTTACATTTTCTTTCTTCTGCTTTCATGAGAGTGATATGTAAGAAAAGGGGTATTTCGATGAGAATAAAATAACAGCTGTGATATAAAAATATTGGGTCCATGTTAAATTGGCAGAGATTCATACCCCTTTCTTTTAGTGATACATATAATAGTGGTACACATATTATAGATGGTATCTTAGATCCAACAGACTTCACAGTTCTGAAAATTTGGTCCTGCAGAGTTTAAAAGTTAAAGGACTTGAAGCCTAAACAGAAGTTAAAGCTTATCTAGAGGTACTGAGGACAGCTTGGGAAAGATTAACAACACCAACTTCAAAGAAAGCAGGAACTCCCCCTTCAGAGCCTAAAGCTATCAGGGTAATAATCCAATTTCCTAACATCTGTGTATAGAGCCAGGCCCACATACGTTGACTGGGAATTCAGCCTGATTTTCCATCAAGTACAGTCCCTTATGCTGGGGTATTATGGCACTAACAGCAATTTATCCCCCAATTACCCTAGGCCTACTGGAGACTGATGCATAGAAATTTTGCTTGGCACAGTGAACCCAGTTGCAGAGAAGACTGCACTAGGGTTCAGATTTAATGTGAAGAATTAATATCCTGTGGGAAGGATGAGAGACATTCTCCAGTCTCTGTACCTAAATATAATTCACCATTAAGGTAGAGAGAATATAGGACTATGAGTCAGAGGTCATAGATGCAGAAATGAACATCCTAGTGTAAACCACTTCCTTTTTCATTTACCTTAGCATCTATTACAAATTCAGGATAGCTTAAGCGAGGCAGTCACCTAGAGAGGCCTTCATATTGGAAAGCAGACACCTAGGAGAAAGAGATAACATTGTATAGCATAATGTAATGCATAGCATAACACCATATATAAAACATATAACACATAACATGTAACATAACATGCATCCCCTCTGAAGTTTAGAAAGCATTTAGCTCTTATTTATTTACACTGTCCCTGGGCCACATGGAAAAAAAATATCTTGTTCATTGTTCACCACTATTTGATATACTGCATCAGCTATACTTAGAAAACTGAGGAGAGGGGTTCCTGGATGGCTCAGTTGGTTAAGTGTCTGTCTTGGGCTTAGGTCATGATCCCAGAGTCCTGGATTGAGTCCCACGCATTGGGCTCCCTGCTTAGTGGGGAGTCTGCTTCTCTCTCTGCCCCTCCCCCCACTTGTGCTCTCTTTCGCTCGCTCTCTCTCTCTCTCTCCCTTTCAAATAAATAAATAAAATCTTGAAAAGGAAAAAAAGAAAACTGAGGAGAGTATCTTTCAACAGCACAATGTTCCAACTACATAATGAATGTATTCTGTCATGACTCCATCATATCTGGGGAGCAAAAAGATGGCTTTTGCAGAGTCCACAAAATTTTACTGGAAGAAAAGGGAAGTTGATTGAAAAAATATTAAATTTTAATAACGGTTGTATTATTCTTAATTATAAAATGTAATTATAATAATTATAAAAACTATTATTTAATTCACTAGAATTATAGTTCTATATCAGAAGGATTTTTTTTCAAGAAAACATTGGGAAAATTCTCTAAAGTATATGTGAGACTCTGAGAAGACAAGTTGGAAGCAGATAGAAAGATAATCAATAGCTTTAAATTAAAACAAAAACAAAACAAAACCTGGTGATGGAGAAAAGCAGAGAAGGAAAAGGAAATGAGGAACATTGTAGATAAAAGGAACAAATATGGTGGTATCCAAAAACTTGTGAATAGTAGCCAATGAACTTTAAAAAAAAAATTCAATGTTTAAAATGTATGGTTTGATGTTCTTGTGGAAACACCCATAATTGATTTTTTTAAGCCTATAATGAAATCAATTACATAAGCTGGTTTTACTTTTTGTTTGCTTGCTTGTTATTTTGATGATGGTATGTGAATCAAATAAAGTAGGTCATATTTCACACCTAGGGCAGTGTGACCCAAAACAGGAGCAGACTATTGGGAATGGTAAGGTCATCCATTATAGAAGCCAAAAGTCAATAAGAAGAAAGTAACTCCAACCTCTTAACTAGACCCAAAACCATGGAGATGATGGGAAGAAAGTATGCGGATCTCAAATGTGCTATGTAGAGGGCACTTCAGTTGATATTTAATCCTGAAAAAGTAATAATATTACCAAATATGACTTTTAGAAAACAGTAGATTATACATTGAGCATAAAATTTCAGAGAAGTTAAGCTTTTTTTTTTAATCTTTTTTAAGGCAGTTGCATTTTTTTTAATCCTGCATTTCTTGGTTTTATTTGAAACACTGTATATTTTTAGCATTTTATGGTAGGATTTTACACTCATCATTTACACAAATTACAAGGTTCTGCTTCAAGTCTTTAAATTTTTTTAAAAAAATTCAGCCCATGTACAGCATAAGAATATGCAAAATACTTTGCATTATTTACATTTTTTATCAAAGGAGATACAAAATCCTGGCTATTAGTTTTAGACAAATACAGGAAGCTTGAAACTAGACACAAATGGTTAACATTAATTCTGAAATCTAAATCTGCACTTTATGTTGTATTTCTCTGAGATGTGAATATTAAATTCCTAAGGGATTTAATTTTTTTCTGCAATTGCATTTTTAATAAAAGGAATTCTGAGAAATTCTCTGAACACAATCCAGCACAATTGACATGCAACTATGAATCTAAACAATACAGTAAATATAAATAAATGCCCAGTTTATTTAATAGTCCTCCTTAACATTCAGGAACTAGTTTTAAATTTTGAAACAATTCTTTTTTAAAATTTTCCCTATTTCAAATTTGATTCCATTTATTATGGGGTTTAACATAATTTAGAAAATTTATTCTCATAAAATTTACCCAGAACATTAACTGTTATCTGTTTAAAATCTTTGACCTTCTGATAAATTCACCATCTTACTGTCTAATAGAAGTATCACAAACTTCAAGTCTTATTTTAAGATTTTTAAAACCTTAAAAATAGAGACTAGAGTTCTGTCTCCAGAAGCCTAGCTACTTTTTGATAGCAAAAATTGTTCTGTTTTACACATTCTTTTCATCGGTCATCTCAAGTTTGACAGACAAAACAAATGAAAATAAAATTTTATCAAATTATAATAAATTATTCTAATACCTCATCGCAAAAAGGAACCATTGAAAGTCATTCAAAAGCAATTCAATTATATCTACTGTTTTTCTAATGGAGGATATGCTTTAGTGTTGATAACAATAAAAAGTTTAAGTGATTCAAGCAATTTTCAAACATGTTTTTCTCTTCTGTTGAGGTTCATACAATTCCCTTTCCCCTTATTGATACAGTTAAATTACATCTCTTTATTCACTTTCTCTCTTTTGGCAGTACAGAATAAACCCATCTTTTCCAAGTGAAAGAGATCTCAAGACTGCCAGTCCATTTCATACTAATTAGTATCATGATTCTAAAATTGATCTGGTTGAAAGGTATTCTTTTAAGGCCAATGTTTAGAAACAGTTTATGAATACATGTGAGTGTGAGGAGGGGAAGCTTCCAGTAAAGTTCCTGGAACTGGTCACAGAGATTCTTCCTCAGTTGTTCAGTTTAGGTCCATAATGAAGCCAAACCATTTAATTTTCTTCATTTATCTAGCAGAAGTAGGGCAAAATCATATCTAAGACATTTGCCATAATTAAATAGATAAAATTTTGCAGTTTATGAAGAGATAATTATTTTAAGATAATAAAAGACTCCACTCACCAAAATGTACCTTTTGAAATATCTGTAGAATTATGCAAAGAGAGAGCTGAATCCTTGGCCTCAGAGAACTGGGCTTCAAGTTCTCATTCCACCATTTACAAGTTTGTGCTATTTCTGATATTCAGCATTGACTTATTTTGACTCTGAAAGATGACCACCCGGGCACATGCAGGATCCAAGGATATTGAGAAAGCTGCAGATTTGTTGTGTACTTGGAGCATACTTGGGCCTGAAAGCTAGTACAGGAGGAGCTTTCTTAGTGTTCTGGCCTGAGTGGTCCCGGAAAAAGGACGGAAACTAATGAAGCCCATTACCTCTTCAAGGAGTCTGGCTCAGACCTCAATCCTCTGTGATTTTTAACCTCTTTCTTCTTGGAAATGTCAACCTTTTAGGCTAACTGGACACAGTAGACTGTCTTGATGACTCCTCTTACGCTTCTATCCCTCCGGAATTCCAAAATCAAAATATATTGCTTTAGGTGTATCATATCACAGGGTCAGTGACTATCATGCATTTTGCTGCACAAAGTTGAGAATCCTGAGATTAACCTATAGGACACATTCACCTAAATGAAAGTATTTTAGATGTTTCACTCTTCTGAGAACAAGCCAGACAGGAAAAAAAATAATTTTCTAACCAGGCTTGCTCATATCTGGAATATTATGAGACTGTTTATGTAATGGGGGGAAAAAAAAGAAAAGAAAATGGAAAGCATTTTATTCAACAAAAGATTAACAAACACTTGGGACCAGACTGTATAATGTTAACAGAAACATGTAATCATGAAGATAAGAGAGATGATGCCAACAACTTCAATAAAATAATTGAAAATGTAGGAAAATAACTCCAGGTAAGAAATTTAATAATTATGAGATGATAGAAATGTAAATGAATGTAAATACATCTGATCAAATCCTGCCTGGGTTCAGCTGTCCCTAGCATAGTAAGGAATATTTCCTTTCACCTCAATATTCTTTATATTCTCAGAACTGCTTAATGAAATTTCTCATGTTTTAATAATTGAGAGCTTGGAAAAGGCCAAATAACACCATGATCGATCATCAAACATTGTTAAGCACTCTCAGCTATAGTCAAATGGCTGGAACCCAGGAACATTTACATAGTTCAGAGCACAAGGCAGACGAAACCCATGAATAGGGACATTTGTGTTGTGATACATATCCAAGATCCCTTATCTGCAATTCCGTATCCAAAGATTTCTTCAAAGAATTTCTGACACCGAGAGGTTTTTTCAGATAGTGACTAAACTAGACCTATCTCAATATATGAATATTCATTGTTTTTTCATTTAAATTAAATATTCATATATTATATAAATATACTTTTGAAATATTAGCATGTCTGATTAGGAGGTTCCATCCCAAACCCCACTGGGTGTTACATAATACAAGATACATGCAAGATGTTACCTTTAAAAAATTCAAAAAAATCCCTTCTGGAATACATCTGGCCTCTGGGATTTGGATAAGGAATTGTAGACCTGATCATATCTCATAAGCAATTTATTTCTATCTCTCTAACTCTTCTTTTTTAAGTCATTGGATTCATATTGGGGAATTTATTCCTTAATATGTGCTTATTTTAATTTCAAGTAATTGAATCAAATTAAATCATAACTGAAATATCTGAATGAATATTTATGTATATAGTAAATTTTTAATGACATCTTTTGGTTTCTTCCCTCCAATTAAAGAAAAGCTCCTCTAGGTTAGTTGCTAATAATTTGATTTTTTTTCTTTATCTCCAAAATCATGTACCCAAATGAAAAAAAATACACTGAAACCATTATCTAATTCTAAATATTTTTAAGCACAAGAAATATTTTTTTTTCTTTTAAGTGCAAGAAATATTTTAAAAACCGTTTCTATAAATCATTTTAACTAAAATGAGAAAATACTATATCTATTTGTATATGCTTATTTAAATATCTTAGGAATGTGCTTTGTACACAACATAGAAGTATATAAACATAAAGTTATGGTAACTATTATTATGGTAATGAGTTTATATAAAAGCCACAACCTTGCATTCCTTTGTTTTGAATTCAACAAAACAACATTTTATGAGAAATTTTAAAAGGAATCAGGTACACTTACATGACAAGTAAGAATACTCACATTTCAAGGGAAATTTTCAAATCATAGATTATATCCAGAAAACTAAAATGTAGTTTTGTGAACAATACAAGCTTAGAGACCCTCTTTTAGGAAGAACATTACTTTATTGCTTTCCAGAAGTATGTAGCTTGATTGATACTATCTTTAGTAACAAGAAAACTAGCATCTTCCCACTATTTTGGCCTATTTCGTGTGTTTGGCTAATCAATGAAGATATAAAACCTGAGTTATCACTTCTATTTCAGACTGGCACCTCAGTTTCATGTTTATGAATTACAAATTTGAATTCGGTGTCACAATTACAGTGAACATAACTAAAACAAGTGGAAAATAAAAATTGACTTAACTTTCTCAGAAATACCAGGTCAGAAAAATTGACACAGATGTGGCTTGTGCTGCCGCATATTTTTAGTGTTCTCTTTATTGTCTCCTGTTCACTGAAACATCTGCTTCATTTTCCAAACTAGTAAAAAGTCTTCAAGCCCTAATAGACTCCACACTGAGTTTTATGGATCGTATTAGTTGAATTCTACTTTCCCTTTATTCATCTGAGGAACATCTTTCTCATAAATCAGTGTTTAACTTGACAGTTTGGTGGGATGATTGTTGAAATACTTGTTTATAAATCTCTCAAACTTTTATTTGAAGTGATTCTTTACTTTCTAAATTTATAACTACTTGTACAAGAAGATATCCATTTGTCAAAATAATAAAAATTTTAAAACCTCAAACTCTTTTAATATTAAAGAATAATTTATAATTGTCAAAGTTCAATTGTCACGCATATGAGTACTTATGTGTGTGTTTCATATCTTAAGTGCATGTGAAAACATGGGCATCTACATGAAAATATAAACTGTATATCAATTTATGCATGCTAATTTTTTACAACGACTGTAGGTAGGTGATTGTGGAATTGTAGAGTTTGAATTATCATATTACACTAAACTAATAAACTGAGTAACTTATGGGTTGATATTATTTTGGAAAGTACGTAATCACCCCCAAAGCTTTAAAAGGTCAGATGAAATGAAAAAGGATGAAGAGTGAACATCTATTAGAAGATTATCTCTCTATATATATCTGTACGTGCATATACAGATAAGTGTGTGAATACACATACATTTTATCTCTCTAATAAGAAATAAAACAATTAGAACAAGAAAAATTATCCAAATTTATATTCAAACTTTCCTGAAATGTACAAAGACCTAATTCTGTCATTAAAATGTCTTGCCCTTGAATGTCAGATTTTTTAAAATAGAGATTTAGTGCTATCCCTTGAATATAAGGAAATTTTTGTGGATAAACAAAATGACCTATACAAGTGTCTCCACAGGCCTCCTACAAAGGAAAAAGAAAATTAAACTCACTTCCTCTCCCCTTTCAGTGTGAGAAATAAATAGATTTATTTACTTAATTCCCATGAAATGTTCTCCATTTTGAAGTCAGAAAGTTTTGATGGGGTTGACCTCTCCCCCAGGTACCGGTGGCATTGATACCAATCCCTTGCCATTATGATTGGGTCAGTGGTGCACACATCACTGCATTGGCTGATTAAGCAGTCCTATGGCTGATATCCTACTGGGCACAGTGATTGTTTCTGAGGTGACCTCGCGAACTATGTTGATGAATCAGAGAGATGTTAAAGACTTTCGTATAGTGGCTGAGAATAATAAACAATGAACACGATGGCTTTGGACAGTGTAATGTACAGATATAAAGTATGAAAGTTATAGAATAAGGTCATCACAAAATTAAAACTAGAGCATAACCAAGAAAACCACAGTCTGTAAAAAAATATGCAAAAACAATAAAAACTTTAAAAAATCATGTTAAATATAAGGCAGAGTAAGTTTTTTTCCACATTTTTAAAATAATTAGATCTCATGTATATTTATACTATTTGTACCATTAGAGTCAGAGGATGGACAGAGGGTCTTCTGTTTTTATGGATTATTGGATTAATTTTTATACCGAGCTTGTATTACTTAATAATAACTTTAATACAAATTTGTTAGTGCACATTTCTACTTAAAAGGCAGCAGTCTTCCTTGAATCTACATCTTTATGCCTCAACATCATGAGGAACGTTTTACAGATCTCTTTTAAGAAGCCAGACTCTGTAGCAAACCCGCCGGTGTTTAAACAACACATAGGAGCTGGGTAGTGCTGGGCCTCTTGTTTAATCTTGCTGTGCCCTAACTTACTCGCTCGAAAATGGATAAAAATAATACTTGCTATGGTCTGACTGTGTGTGTCCCCTCAAAATTCATATGTTAAAATCCTAAGCACCGAAGCTGATAGTATGAATAGTAGAGCCTTTGGGAGGTGCTTAAAGCCTGAGGGTGGAGCTCTCATGAGTGGGGGAGGTACTCATATAAAAGAGGCTCCAGAGAGATCCCTAGCCCCTTCCACCTCGTGAGGACTTAGCTAAAAGTCTGTGACCTAGAAAAGGGTCCTTTCCTGACTATGCTGGCACCCTGAGTTCAGACTTTCAGCTGGCAGAACTGTGAGCAATGAACGTCTGCTCTTTGGAAGCCATCCAGTCCGTGGTATGTTATAGCCGACTGAACAGACAAGGACAATATCCATCCCAGTATGACCATGTGATGGTTAAATAAATAACGTGATATATCTATCACCCTTAAAATATCCTTGACCCATAGGAATTATTCAATACACACTGTTAATATAATTATTAATGTTATTACAATTAATTTTATTATTTATTATTAGTTTATTAGTGGTAGTATCTCCATAATGCTATCTAAAGGGTGCCATTATAATAATCACTCTTTGTATCAACATATTCATTAGGAGTTGAAAATCTTTGTCTCTAAAATTACTAGACACTTAAAATATTTGTTAAAATATATATTGACATTTTTTCTAATAACCAAATAATCTTAATTTATTTCTGTCAGCACAGCTTTGTCCAGCTTTGACCTGACCTATTCAATATTAAGTATTGGAATTACCTATTCTTGCAAAAAGAATACATGGCATTCACATTTGTGCTATTAATAGTGTAGAATTACTTCACAAATGTATTAGTATGGAAAACTGGGATTTGAAAATGCTACTGGATGGATGAATTTGTTCAATTGTTTACCTTAAATTTTGGGAGATGGTAATTAATTTAGAAACACCTTTGTTTTTCTGTCCAAACACTGCTGAATTTATTACCCAAGTGTTTTGAAAAAATGTTATAGTTCACATATCAGAGAAAAGCTGTAAGATGTTCTCTGCTTTCAAGCCTGTTTCACTAAGATTGGAATGTGGTAGTTTGGGACTCAGATAACCACAGTTAAATGTGTTTCAAACTGACTTGACATGTAAGTTGCCACAGTTCTGGTTTTAGAAAACCGACACTGGCATATAAACTTAACAAGAAAAAAAAGATAAAAAAAAACCTTCAGAATAAGCATATATGCTTGGTAAAAATCTTAATAGATATTTCCTACATCTATATATTCTTATAACAAATATGTAAAATATGTAATATCTATTCCTTTTTATATGTATATGAAAGAGAAAAATGTAGAGAGAAAAATAGTAAGAGAAATAAGGTTTGAAGAAATCAAATGGTTTTATAAAGTCATAATTTATGCTATAGAAAGCTTGAAATAAACCTTATTATATTATTTTACTATATTTTAAAATACCATTTTAACATTAATGCCAGAGTTGGCTTATGAAAATTGAATAATCTGAACTTTTTGGATATGGGTAGTCAGAGTTTCCAATCTCACAGCATTTTCTAGGTGACTTCTAGGTTTAATATTTGTAAAATACAGGTATATAAATGTATGTATAAAAAACAATGAGCAGTTAACATGTGGATTCAGGAGTCAATATCCCAGAGTCTAAATCCAAGTTTTGGTATGTGACTTATTAGGTGCATCACTTTAATCATGTTGCTTAACCTCTGTAGCCTCATTTTTCCAAATCTGTGAAATGAGGCTCATAGTGCTACTTAGATCATATTTTTGGTTCTTCTGAGAATTAATTTGAATACATAAGGAACATGCTTAAAAGTGCCTTGTTTATAGTAAGCACTCAGTTGGTTATCATTATTGTTGTTGTTATAAAAGCATATAGAGGTTAAAAAAAACTCTCAAAAGATTTATTTACCCTTGATATTTTAAGATAGGTTGTCTTGTATAGGGCAGGGAAGTGATGAAAAAAGGGGCAGGGCAAGGAAGCTAGAGGTAGGCAAAAAGAAAAAAAAAAGAAAGAAAATAAAACCCTCTGCCTACATGGGTTGCACATAAAATATGAGTCAGTTAAATTGAAATTTCAGATAAACAAGGAATAATAATTTTAGTATAAGTATGCCCCATGCAATATTTGGGACACACATATACTAAAAACGTATTTGTGTTCTTCTGAAACAAATTAAGTTAAATTTAACTGGGCATCCTGTATTTATTTTTTAAATTGTACTAAATCTGACAACCTTGTGCCAACTAAGGAAAAATCATACAGCATGTATAAGATAATCCAACTTATATCAAATATATTTATATGTGTACATTTTGTGTACAGATATGTTATATTCTTAAAAAATATGTATGTAATAATCTGTAGGGATTTGCATTATATATGATTAAGAAACCATTTAGTATGATTATAGTATTACTCTATTATAGTAAAATCAAATAAACATAAAACTATTAATGTGTATATATACTTATATATATTTCTTACAACAAAGTAAGTTTCAAGAAAGGGAAACATTCTCTGAGGTGCAAAATCCAGTCATAAAATCTCAGAATTGAAGTTGCATTTGTTTACAGAGTGGGATTGGGAAGAATTATGTTAAATTTGACATTCCCTAAAGCTCATCATTCAGATCCAGTAATAAGGTGTTTAACAAGTACTGAGTCTGAAACATACTCCTAGATACAAGAATTTGATTATGTAAGCATAGTTGATTTAATATGATGCCCACATTGATCTGAACCTCCTCTTTACATTTAAAAAAGCATAGACTGGGGCGCCTGGTGGCTCAGTTGGTTAAGCATCTGACTCTTGATAATCAGCTCAGGTGATGATCTCAGGGTCCTGTGATCAAACCCCATGTCAGGCTCCTCCCTCAGTGGGGAGTCTGCTTGAAATTCTTTCTCTCCCTCTCCTTCTGCTCACCATCTCCCCTCCACCATGTGCTTGTTCTGTCCCTCTAAAGTAAATCTTTTAAAAAATTATAAAAGCATGGACTAATACAGTGATAGAATTTGGGGTCATTTTTAAAGTCAAAAAGTCAGAAAGGAAAACTAATTCACTTAATTATCATCTGTAAACACTCAAGAATTGTGCCTATTTACCATGTATTCAAATTGACCCAAAGTTATAATCTGAAATCCCCTGAGACCAGCTTTAGGTAAAGCCCTGGTGAACCACCTCCAGCTATTATATGAGAAATTCAGAAATTATCCTGAGATAAGTAGTTTACTAAATTTTTATTTTTGAAGAATACAGGGATTCCAGTTTTCTCCATGTAACCAGCAATTTTAGTTTACTAAATTCTTACTCTATAATTCATTGTAATTTCTGCTCTTTTCTGTTACTTTCCTTCACTTTAATATACAAAGTTAACACAAATCAGTGGAAGTAAAAAAATCTAATTTTAGTTATATAATATTTGACTGCTGCCATTAATAATTTCTGTTGGATCTAAGTTTATAACATTAAGATAATTATTTTAATTGCATGAGCAGCTTTAATTATTAGTCGGTGTCTCTTAGTGCAATTATATGGAAAAGCTATATCAGACAATCAAAACAATTAAAATGGTTATGTAATTGTTGAGGAATAGAAATTAGTCTTCCCAATTTTAGGCAAAAATTAATTTACGTTTCAAGATTTTTTAAAAAGAGTCTTCTGTATGAATATGCACAGGGACAAGAAAAAACGAAAGTGAAGAAAGGGCTGTTTTTTTGTTTTTTGCCTCATCGTGAAAGATATAAACTATCCCAGTTTTCATACACAAAGATGAAACTAGTGACCCATAATAAATAAAGCACAAGGTTTGAATTATTTTTCTAAAGTAGTCATCATTTTACAGATGCAATCTCACACTTTAATTTAGTCCCTATTTCATTTAATGATACACAGCAGCGGTGACTTATTGAGGTGAGAAGTCAATCTCTGGTCACTTAAATGGAACTGAGCTAACTGTAAGATCTATAACTATAACCTCATTAGTATCCTGCCCTAATAAATTAACCAAATCCGAAAATATGTAATTATCAGCATCATCAACATGTTAACGAAAAGTTTATGTTTACTGAATGTTTCCAATGTTCTTTGAGATGGTACACATCTATAAATAAATAAATAACCATTTGCAAATCACTCCTACAATCACTTGGCCTATAAGATAGCCTCTAACTGCTTTAACTTAATGTTTCTTATTTAGCATTATTTGGACCTATGTATTGGGAAATTAGACTCCACATACCTAATAAAAAAGATTTTGTTTTCAAGGAGTCCATGGACTTTACCACAGGTTTTCTATCTTTCCTGACTTTAATCTCTCAGCCTATGCACTACTATCTTGGTTTTAATAAACAGACTCATTCAAGTTTCAGAATAAATGAAAAATAGAGTAAAAATAGAGAAAAAATTATTTTAAGGGCAGCAAGATCTCATTGAATCCAAGAAACAAAAGATAGTAGAGCTTGCTGTTCTGGAAGAGCAAAGTCAGGAGCACAAGCTGGATCCCCTTGCCACTCGGACACAGGCATCCATCTCTACTACTCTTTCCTGGCACTTCTGCTTCCTTCAGTAGGACTGTCTTCTCTCTTTCCTCAGCTCAGCTCACACATTTAGGTCATGGTGGTTTTGTTTTGTTTTGTTTTTGTTTTGTTTTTTTTGTTGTCGTTGTGGTTTTTAATCAGAGTGTGCGGTAACTCCGTTCTGTTCAAATTAAAGTTTTAGCTGAGCTCATGGAAGTCCTGGGGCTTTGCTTTCCCTAGTCCAGTAAGTACAATCATGTTGTCTTTGTTCTGTGGGTAGAAGTTCTCCCAGCACAGAGCTGCGGACTGAGGTAAGTATCTTCTGATACAGCACTTGAAAATGTTTTGTTCAAGCTAGGATATTCTGTGTCACCAAAGGATGTCTGTAGTTGTTCTGCCTTATGTAGTGAAACAATAATTGGTGTCTGCTCTTCAGATAGAATTTAGTCCCCCCCAAATAGTAGATATGTATCTTGAGTTTACAGGCCTAACTGCAGTAATAGCATCAAGTTGAAATTCAGGTGGTCTATTTCTAGGTAAAATGAAGTGAAGAATATTTTTGAATGTTTTTCTTTTTTTTTAAGATTTTATTTATTTATTTGAGAGAGAGAATGAGAGATAGAAAGCACGAGAAGGAAGAGGGTCAGAGGGAGAAGCAGACTCCCTGCTGAGCAGGGAGCCCGATGCGGGACTCGATCCCGGGACTCCAGGATCATGACCTGAGCCGAAGGCAGTCACTTAACCCACTGAGCCACCCAGGCGCCCTTGAATGTTTTTCTAATGAATGCAAGTTTTACTGAGATCTACTTGCATAATTTAAACTCAGGTTTGGCAACTTTTTGAATAATTAGCTGCACATTTCTATTAGCATTACCAGCATAGACCCAGCTCCAACACGCCAAACATGGAAGTGTTGCTCGTCGAACTATGATTCTAAACTATTGTTTTGGTTCTCTTTTAAGTAGAATAGGAGTATTAGAAACATATTTTCGATTAGTTTTAGACTCTTCACATAGCAGAAGTCAAAATATGAATATAAAGTATTGCAAAATGGTATCTAGAATCCCATAGATAACCTAGTTGGTGAGTACCCAGTGAATCAGTAAGACTTAACTAATTAATTTTCAGTTGTCAGTCAACAATAGAAGAAAATGTGAGGTGTTTTTCATTTCATTTCATTTGCAGAAGATGAGTGAAGATAAGCAAATCACTAGTCTGCATGTTCACAGAGACACTTTTTAAAGGGAATTTTGTCAGCATGAATTCTGTATAAAAAGTAACTAATCATAGAGAACAATTTTAAAAGACATATTGTTTGACAGGGTAGGTTCCAAGAGATGTTTATAAGCTGATAAATGATCTAAAACTAGTGGAAGTATTGATGATAATGAAGTCAAGTATAAAATTTGAGCAGGGGTTTCTTGGGTATTCAGTCATTTTTCCTAAGTTAATAATTAAGTAAAAAGCATTTTTCTTTTTATGACATTAGTGAATGCATTTTACACTTACTATACCCCAAAGATGTTGGATGTTAGAAGTAGCTGTGAAGGTATGAACAAACTGAGACAACAGTTACCCAGATACATGAAACTGTAATATATCATGAAATTGTTTCTGCCAATTCTGAGGTGGAGTAATGCTCTCTATTATCAAATATCCAGTCATTTGAAGGTTTGGCTACTCAGTTCCTAAGTGACAATCTCTTCTTTCAAAAATATTTAGTAGAGAATTTGAGATAAAGCAATTGAGGATTGTATACACATAATATTCATATCCAAATTTGGGTAATTTCCTAATTTCTTCATCTTTTTTAAGTTGTATTATCATAGCTTTTTTTTATTAATTTAACAATTGGTTCATTGATTTTTCATTTAATTTATTAATTTATCCATTTATTTCCATAAATAAACCTCAAATGATATGTCTAAAATGGGTGCAGAGAAAGACAGCAGTTGAAGAAATTAAAAAAAAATTTATGTAAGTAAATTTCAGCATTTTGGGAATCTCAAAGAAGGATATTTGGGAATTCTGTGTACTATCCTTGTAACTTTTCTGTGTTTCTGAACTTATGTCAGAATAAAAAGTTAAAGATAAAAAGTTCCTTTATTTAAAGAGATTAGCAGCCTCCCCCAACATTCCCATACATGGCTGCTTCCGCCACCACCACCGTCAAAGCTTCAGCATGTGCTTAATCACTAGGATTTTCAGTTTTCCCCCTTTTGCAGAAAGCCTTTGAATTTTCCTTACTGACAGCTCAGGTATACTAGATCAGCATGTTTTTGGTATTTTAGGGAAAATTTCTCGTGCTTTTATGGCTAAAAGCATTTTCAGCTTACCTGATTTCCTTTAATGCAAAAGTGGAGGGTGTCTCACATTTTGTAATGTATGTGTTAGCCCCCAAAATAACTCCATAGATATTTATTATATTTATTTTAGTGACTTCCTTTTCCTCTCTTGACTGTGTTACCTGTGGATAAGTTCTTCTGTTTCAAATGTTTGGTTCCTGTATCTTGTGCTTTTTTTATATTTATTTTTTTTCACTTTAAATGGTGATTCTAACTTTTCTCTTTATATTTTCAATTAGGGTCTACGTTGAATAGTGCCGGCAACTGGAGAGTTATGTGGGTCATAGACATTAAACAATATTGTTCTCTGTTATATCTCTGGCAAGTCAATGTCTAGTACATAGGAGGTACTACGTAAAGAATAAATAAAAGAGAAAATTAATAGAATTAATTAATGGAATTAATAAACGAAATATTAATACAGACTCAAATCAGCAATAATCATCCTTATGCAAAAAGAAATACAAAGAATAAATATTTTTGTATCTTGTTTAGTATATAAAAGTTGGGAATGTAAGATCATTAAGATATGAAATTCACAGTGAGGAGTCAGTCATGATGAATTTGGAATATCAGAAAATGAAGAAAATCAATGGACAAGTGTTTTCCAATAAAAAGATTTAGAAGTAAGAACAAGAAGGCAGACATCAAAAGGAATGAGATCTTGCCATTTACAACGATGTGGATGGAACTGGAAGGGTGTTATGCTGAGTGAAATAAGTCAATCAGAGAAAGACACGTATCATATGACCTCACTGATATGAGGAATTCTTAATCTCAGGAAACAAACCGAGGGTTGCTGGAGTCGGGGTGGGGTGGGAGGGTTGGGGTGGCTGGGTGATAGACATTGGGGGGAGGGTATGTGCTATGGTGAGCGCTGTGAATTGTGCAAGACTGTTGAATCACAGATCTGTACCTCTGAAACAAATAATGCAATATATGTTAAGAAAAAAAAAAGAAGATAGCAGGAGTGGAAGAATGAAGGGGGGGAAATCGGAGGGGGAGAGAACCATGAGAGACGATGGGACTCTGAAAAACAAACTGAGGGTTCTAGAGGGGAGGGGGGTGGGGGGATCGGTTAGCCTTGTGATGGGTATTAAAGAGGGCACGTTCTGCGTGGAGCACTGGGTGTTATGCACAATGAATCATGGAACACTACATCACAAACTAATGATGTAATGTATGGTGATTAACATAACAATAAAAATAAATATCCTTTACACTATAAAAAAAACTAGAAGGCAGAGTAGTTCATGAAAATAAATAGGATAAATTGTAGTTGAGAATATTCTTTCTTGAGAATATTTTTGGTTGCCACCTTTATCAAAACTGGGTTAATCTGAGATATTTGTGTGGCACTTACCTCAATGTGTGAATAAAGCAAGGGTTCA
This sequence comes from Zalophus californianus, assembly GCF_009762305.2. Taxonomy (NCBI): domain Eukaryota; kingdom Metazoa; phylum Chordata; class Mammalia; order Carnivora; family Otariidae; genus Zalophus; species Zalophus californianus. The sequence continues at coordinate 64,466,121 of NC_045599.1, read as the reverse complement.
AATTTTTTTTTTCATTATATTTATTAGCTACCTCCAGTTACTGTTCTGGATTCCATGGTACTCCTTTGTATCTCCATAGTGAACTTGTAGAGAATTTCTCTTTTACTCAGTTTGAGTTTGTTTGTCTTCCTTACAATCAGTAATGTCTCCATCAAGATATAAATCTCTTTTTCTTAGAGAAAGGAAACTGCTTTCATCAATCAGTAATGGCTTAATTTAAGTTCACAGGAGTTTTGTGTGTGCCCTTGTCCTCACCAGTTTGGTAGATATCAAGATCTTCAGTGACAAGCAATGGAAAAAAATACCAAAATATTATTCTTCCTGAAAATCCCCTCTTTAAAAAAGTTATATGCATATATTCATTTTTTCCTTATGAACTTTGTACTCAAATGTTGCTTGTTACATTTATTACTCTAGTTTTTAATTGCCCCACCACTACATTATCAGCAACTCAAAGACCAAAGTATTTTTCAGATTTGAATCTATAATATGTAGTATAATCCTTGGTATATTGTAAAACATCAAATATAAATTGATAAATGAATGAAATTATTTGGTGATGTGGAATTAAAATGAGCTATATTTATTCAACAGATATAAATGACTGTTCTTTGTAATACAAACTGCCAGGTGCTAGAGGTAGTGTTCTGATCAACAGTCTTATAGGTAATATTTTAGTAAGGACACAGACATTCTATATCTAATTGCAAAAGTTATTATTTAGTTACAATTACAAAAAAAGTGCTGTGAGTGAGAAATAAGAGTGCTATGTGAATGTAAGAGATTTGATACATGAGTAGGAATTAACTAGCCAAAGCATGGAGAAGGAAACTTTTGGACATAAGGAATAGCTTTTGCTGGAGTCCTGGGGCAGCAAGCATTCGATATGTCAAGGAAATGAAGAATAACTTGTGTGGTAGAGAGACCAGGTAGGAGAATAGCACCAAAGGAAACATGTGGGTCAGTTAGATTAGAATTTTATGGAGCAGGCTTAAAGAAATGAGCTAATTCTAAAAAGATTTAGAAGATAAAACCAAATGGCTTCAGTGAATACACTGGAAGCAAGCAAAGGTAGATAGATGTAGGGACATCCGTTCAGAAGTCAATGTGATAGTCCAGGCAAGAAAAATGATAATTTGATCTCAAGTTATGCCAAAGAGATGGAGGCAAGTGGATGCATTTGAGAAATATCTCGAGGTAAAATGAGCCTTACAGAAAATTGGTTTTTAGGGTCATAAAACAAGAAAAGAAGGGAAAGGGAAAGAAACTAGATCTGTCCTAAGGAAAAACAGACTTCAAAAAACATACTAGAGCTATTGCATTTACATGGTCAAACTAACAATAATTTCCTATTGATTTAAAAGGTACATAATTGCTAGTCTTATTACCCATCTTTGTAAGACTGACTCCTACATCTTTTATTGGAATAAAAAAGAAAGTAGAAGGCAAAGATTCATTTGAGATTCTTTGTAAATTTTGAGTATAGATAAAATCTTAATATGACTTTATCTTTTATTTTCCGGTTCATCAGATGCAAATAAACCCTGTTTCCTTGTCCTGTGTATATGGACTTGCAATTCCCAGACTTCTTCCACTTGGTCAGAGCCATGCTATTGAGATCTAATGTAGGTGGAAATTGTATACCTCTCATAAAACACCCTAAGGAAGCCTCCACACTCTCTTTTCACATATCTTTCAACCAGCTGAATGCAGAGGATACCCAGGAGGCATAACCAGATGGCAGAACCACAGGGCTGAAGTAGCCTGGGTCCCTATTTGACTCCTTTGAGTAGGACTTTTCAGTAGAGTCTTCAAACTCGCATGGGATTATAATAAACAAAATTCTATTAATTTGAACCACTGAGATTTTGTGACTGTTTGTTATAGAAGTTAACACTTTATGCAATGCTGCCTTTTTAATTTTATTTATTTAACAAAAATATATATACATGTATGTGCTAAAGAATTCTCTTAAGCACTTTGTAAATATTAAATCATTTAGTCCTTACAATGACCCCATAAAATAACTAATGTTATTATTCATGTTATACAAAAGAGGAAACAAAACATGTTTATACAGCTGGTAAATAGCAGAGCCAGTATTCACCCCCAGCTACTCTGGCTTCAGTTACTACTGTTAGATTCTAACCATACTACCTGAATTAAATTGAGTATTCTTTTAAAGAATGTTCATTTGTAGGAGCTACACTTTGGTTTTCCCACACCCTGAATGTTTTAGGAATTTTGTATCAAGGCTAATTTTATGGGGAAAGCAGAAAGTACATTTGGACTAAATTTCATATTCAAGAATCTCAAATGTAATGTGGTTACATGTAAGTCATTGTATTTTGTGTGTTTTATAGTTGAGCTAATCAAATGTAAAGTACTAACATTTTTGTAACTCTGTTTTTACACTTCATTTTCTTTCAAATTACCAGGGGGCATTAATAATTGAAAGTGGCCCAGGCAGACCCTTAGTATCTAAGGGCCTAGTTTTGCACACTCACCAGTAATTATCTTTAAAAAAAAAAAGTTGTATATCCTGTGGAGCTCTAAACGAACTCAACATGTTTCATTGAGTATCTAAAAGCTTACAGAACTTTAAGAATTATGGGCACGATCCATGGTACCACTAGGTAAGTCTCCAGTGAAGCTGTAGTAGGCAAAGATAAGTGGGAAAGGGGCTGAATAAGCTAATCCCTTGTCCTTGAAATGAATTTCACGAACCTTTTATGTTTATCTAATTTGGGGAGAAAATACGTGGTTTAATCGTTTCTATATCTTGTAAGATATTGTTAGACCACATTTAATTAGAAGTTGTGTTATTGACAAAGGATATTTGACTACGGCATCTGTGCCGTGTGATCTGTAACTTTATCTTGGCTCTACTGAAAAGAAAGGAAAGATCTATCGCTAATACAATGTCAAAAATGTAACATTTCTAAGGGTTTGGCTTATCCTGCCAGAGTTCACCAGAGAGTCAGCACCATGCTTAAACTTAAGTCCTTACATAAGCTGAGAACTTTCACTTGTGAAGAATATTTGGGTTTCTTTATCTTCCTGTTGGTCTTTTTTTTTTTTTTTCATCCTTTCCCAAACTAAAATCATTTCTTCCTTTAAGGAATAATTGTATCCATGGGACTTCAGAGTAGAGTGACACAATTCTTGTGTTGTGCTGTCATTTTATCCATCTACATAAGTAACATGCATCTGTGGTTTTTGTCAGATAGCTAATGTGGTCCTCAGTGACACTAATTTAATTGCATGTGCTTGTGTTTATTTTTGCCTCTCATAATTTATTAACTTTAATTATCCAAATTTTTCTTCCATATACAGAACTACTTCTAGTTCAATTAAATTCCATTTGTGGTTTTATTGGCTTTCTAAAGAGATCTAATCAGGATAAATAATATTCTCTTAAAAATATGTCTTGAGTGGTATAGGGGAGGGAAAATTTTTCCTCTACCCATCTTAGGTCTCAGCTGGGTCTCTGTAACAAAAAGACAGGTTAATAAAAGAAAATCATACAAATTCATTTAATGTAAATTTTACATGACGTGGGAGTCTTCATTAGAAAGTGAAAGCTCAAAGAAGTGGCAAAACCTAAGTGCTTATATATTAAGCTGAACAAAGAGAAGCAATTGTGGAAAAGTAACTAACATATATGGGGACGCTAAAAAAAGAGGAAAGTCATTTTAACAGTATCTTTTTGTATAGAATTGTCTGTCCAGATTCACCAACTCGTGTAATAAGAATGTTCCTTTTCTCTGGTAAAGAGAGGACATCTTTCCCGTGGGAGTATCTGCTCCTGCTTTCAGGAAGAAAAGAGGAGTTCCAATGTTCTTCTTGCACCTACTCGTTTCCAAGTGCCTTTAAATCAAAATAATCCTCATACCAAAGTGGCATACTTGGGAGTGACATAATACTGCCACCCTTCAGTGACATGATAAAAGAGACCAGATATGAGAGGGCGCCTGGGTGGCTCAGATGGATAAGCATCTGCCTTCAGCTCAGGTCATGATCCCAGGGTCCTGGGATCAAGTCCCGCATCAGGCTCCCTGCTCAGTGCAGAGCTTGCTTCTCCCTCTCCCTCTGCCATTCCCTCTGCTTGTGCTCTTCTGTCTCTCTGTCAAATAAATAAATAAAATCTTATTTATAAAAAAAAAAGAGAGACCAAGATATGAGATTGCATGGTCAGGATTTGAGTTCCAGATTTGTTTCACTAATATTGGGATGAAATTGAAAAATCTCTTAAAATATTTTAAGCCTCAGTTTCCCCGTCTGTTAAACCATGGTAAGAATTGCTAGTGAAAGTATCAATATAATGTAAATGAAGTAATAATTTAGGCGAAAGCACTTAAAAACACTAAAGTTCAAGACAAATGTTATTTTTTTGAGTTTATTTATAAGTGATAAACAATGAGAAGGGTAATTCAGGCTGTCATGGTGAAATGAAAATCATTATTATAAAACATGTCCCAGTTTGGCATTTTTATAATACTGCATATTAATATTCTTAAGTGCTCACACTAAATAACTGTTGAATATATATAATAATACAGTAGAGATATTCATTGTCTTTTCTAAAATTTCACTCATTTGTTTATGCTAATCTAAGGAAAACATTACAAGGATAAATGAAGGTCTAAGAAAACCTGTATGGCATTGTTCAACTTTAAATATTAGAAATTTCAAATCAGAAGAAAAATCTATTTCTTTGAACATTAGGTTCATTACATGCAGCATCCTCTTAAAAATGTAAATTCATCACTGAACAAGACAACTTTATATTAGGTGTTAATATCTGGTTCAAAAAACACCTATTTTATAAGAAATTGATTTGTTATGATTTATTTCTTTATCACAGAAAAAATATTTGCTGAATTTCCTTGGTATTCATTGTATTTGTATTTTCTTTTTGTTTTAAAGAGATAGAGAGCACAAGCAGGGGGAGTGGCAGGCAGAGGGAGAATCAGGTTCCCTGCTGAGCAGGGAGCCCAAAGCGGGACTCGATCCCAGGACCCTGGGATCATGACCTGAGTTGAAGGCAGACGCTTCGCCGTCTGAGCCACCCAGTCGCACCTGTTTTTATATTTTCTGAAACAGTTTTATCACAACCTTCCACTCTAATTATCTACAGTAATTCTGATGGAACATACCTCAATTTAGCAGAAAACTCCATATGAAAATCTTTTCAACAGATACACACTCTGATACCATGTATGACCAAGGTTTTTTTTGTTGTTTTGTTGTCTTTGTTTGTTTTTAAAGACTGTTTATCTGACAGAGAGAGACACAGCGAGAGAGGAAACACAAGCAGGGGGAGTGGGAGAGGGAGAAGCAGGCTTTCCGCGTAGCAGGAAGCCCGATGCGGGGCTCGATCCCAGGACTCTGGGATCATGACCTGAGCCGAAGTCCGACGCTTAACGACTGAGTCACCCAGGCACCCCTGACCAAGGTTTTTTGAAGGAGAAAGTAACCTCATAAAATGAAAAGGGGAAAAGAAACCATGATAGTATAAATTAAGTTATTAAGATAGCTTAAAATTTTGAAATTAGCCAAAACGTGAATAAAAGGGCCTAAGGGCCTAAGACCTCTATGTCTCCCCATCCCAATGAGCAATCCAATAGCTGTTTTAAGATTTCTATAATTCTATGATTTTCTTTTGACACATTTCAAATATTATTAGTGCAATATTTTTAAAATCATCCTTCATCATTTGTATTTATTCTGGCTTTCACACTTCTGAATGTGATTTACAGTGGTCTTTCCAAAACAATGCTTTTGAATTTCCCAATGAAAAATGAATACATCATTACAAACCTTATTTTCCCAAAAGTTATAACTTTGATATAAAATTGTTGAAGTATATAATATTTTCATGTAGACAAAATTGATCCTGAAAATACACAGTAGCATTTTCAGGCTTTATTAAAAACAACCATAGAATATGAATCTGAAAAGATTAAATTTTTAATGATCAAATATGTTTATTTGCTGTTTCTTATACAAATACACTTGGAATTTAGATTCACTCACTTAAGTAATGTGGTTTGGGGGTTGTTTTATTTTTCATAGAATCATGGGTCCGATTTACCTTTTGTGTCAGTTACATATAACAATAACTGTGGAGTCAAGTAATAATTGGGGAAATTTCTCTAACAGCTCATAAAAATTGTATCTGTGTCTTACTTGCAAGCATTGAGGGGTGACAGGTTAAAAAGGTTAAGATCTTTCTAGAGTGGCACCAGAGGTGGTTTTGCCAAATGTTCAATTTGTAGGCATCTCGCTTGGGCCCTTTTCCAAATATACATCTTTGAATGAATAATCTCATCTTCAGCTTTCACACATAAAATTGAATATCTATGTAGGTGACCTGTAATATCAGCAAAGTTAACTCTTCTTCATATTGGTGATGCTTTCAGATGTGTAACTTTCATTTAAATAAGATAAAATAATTACTAACTCTCCTAAAAAAAAAAGAGGGCATCTTGAAGAATTTCTTTTTTAATGTTTAGTTACCTTATAAATTTCTTTTTTAATGTAAAGTTACCTTATAAATATTATGAATTTAATTTCTGAAATCTATGTGTAAGATTGGAGAAAAATATTGAAATGTCAAATTCAGTGCACTCATCTGGCCCATGCAAATATCAAGTGACAAATGAAGAGAATACATTAATGTGCCTTTAATAATTTTTACTTAACCACATCTATATTAATTATATTTTCAACCTCTAAGAAATAAACATTACATACTTAATTTTCTCATTGAACCAGATAGTTAGAATTAGCCAAAAAGGAGAATACTATTTGAAAATTGATTTAGCTGTGGCTTGTTTTGCTATTGAGATGGGCTAGTTTTAAATTATAGCTAGCAAATTGGACAAGGGTAAACACTGAGGGTTAATGTAATTGGCCACTCCTCTGTTATAGATCAGGAGAAGGTGATGAGAGAGAAATATCATTTCTCTTGATAGACCTCTAACAAGTCTCATAGGTAAAATGGCCTTGTCTGTGTCATGGTAAGTGTTCATGATAACCTGGGCCTTATTTTCTCACTGGGTACACTGCCAGAATATTTGAATACTAAAACCTTAAGTATAAAATCTAAAAGTAAATAGAACTACTCCCAGACTATAAATCCAAACTTCTGTACATGATGTATAAATGAGCAAGTGTCTTTTGTAGTGGTAAAAATGAAGTCTTAGAGGGCCCCAGTTTGAATTTAGTTTCCCTTACATAGGAGTTATGAGACTTTAGAAAAATTACTTAACATTTCTAAGCTTAAGTTTCTTCACTGAAAATTGGAAATAATAACTGCACCTGCCTGTCAAAGTTTTGGGTAGAATAAAAGCGAATAGTGAAGAACAAACTCTCAGCACAGAGACTAGCAATTTGTCAGCACTCTATAAATGATAGTTTTAGTTATAGTTAAATAAAATTAATATAACAGCCAACATTCTTGCAAAGCACAATACACACACACACGTGCGTGCGTTTGACTCCCAAAAGAAGTGTATGTGTCCAGTACCCATACAAGTAGTCTAAATAACCCAATGTATATTTAGGTTATTATAATTTTATTACCTGCAATGACAACTGTCTGAATAAAGTTGTAGAAGTTGCTGTCCTTGGAAAAGAGTGAGAAACACATGTGGGAGAGAAGTAAATGTGGAGTGAAAGGAAATAAAGCATCATGATACAAATCTTACTACGCGTTGGGCACTATCCTTGAATTTTGTATGTGTTATCTTAGTTAATGGTCAAACCCAGAGTTAGATCACCATTAGGATTCCCTTTTACAAATGAAAAAAAGAGGCAAGCCAATTACACTACCTCTGGTGAATATTTAGCGAATGTGGGAGATAGGATTCAACCCTAGGTCTATCTGTCCTGACCTGACTCATACTTTTTACAGGCATGTTAAATAGCCTCTTGTAAACAGAATTTCAGACATGTCTTTGGATATACTGTGCAGAATGTAAGAACATGCATAATTAGACTGAGAAGGGAGTCTCATCTAAGCAACTGAAAAGAAGGTGGGAAAAATCATTTTGTTGGATCACTATCTGAGGCCAAGAAGCCTGAGTGGTTGCAAGCCTGCTTGGGTTTTGCATAGCATGAATTTAATTTGCATCCCAGCTCTAACATTTCTTCTTGTGTAACATTGTTCTGGGACTTTCACCTCCCTAAAACTTGGTTATCTTTTCTTTAAAACAGAAGTAGTACCAAATAAAATAATTTCATTAAAACATTTAGCACAGATTCTAAAATAGTGATGTGGGTATGTCATTGTTATCATTGTTACATTGCAAGTATATTGTTATCCTTGCAATAACAATGATACTCCATGACCTGAAAGATTAGGCACACATAGGTGAAAGACGAAGAACAAAAGTTATACCTTTGTGATCATAGATGTAATCTACAGAGACAAATGAAACCTTGGATGCAGAATTAGCAACCAAAAGGTCCTGCATCCTCAAGTCCGATCAGAATTTCAATTCTAGCCTGCCACTTATAAGCTCCGTGATCTTGTCCAAGTTAATTAGTCTCTTTAAGCTTCAATTTTTACCTCTATAAATGATGCTAGTAATAGCGATTGGAATTATCTGTTTCAGGATTGATTTAGATTATAATATTATAATTGATAACAAACTAGTCTAAATGTCCTTCACATGTCCAAATTTAATTCCTTTAGTTTATAAAAACTGATTTCACTTTTTACTAGGTAGTATTAATTATAATAGTATTAATTATAATAATATTAATTGCTAATTAAAAGTATATTTCTTTGAAAGCACTCAATATATGTTAGCTGTTTCAAAAGCTGTAAGATGAAAAAGTTGTACTTCTACTAATTTTTACATGGAAGCTTAAAAATATAATTTAGTTATGAAAGTTGTTTTTCATGGCAAATAGCTAATAATTTTATCCTTTTTTGGTCTATGTTTATAAATCAAAAAAGATGAAATCTTGCTTATTTGACTTTTAAAAATCTCAGACTGCAATATCTTTTACAGAAGGAAAAATACAGAGTGCAACATCAAGTACTAGTAAGATTTTAGGACTATATATGGAAGAAAAATACCAAAATTATTATACACTGAATGCACTCTGGTAATAATCCTTTGAGTTTTAGTCAAGACATTGTTTGGCACTGGAGTACTGAAGGTGATTTATTATAGATATCAATTTTATTTTCTGATACAGCCTTTATTGAAATTTTCCCTAGTATTTCTCCCCTTATGGAAATGTTCCTTCCTCTCAGGAAGGCTATGAAGAAATTGCTGACTGTCATGTAAAATACTACATTATTTCATTCTATTGTCTATGAAAAAGTTCTGTATACAACCTAAAATTTAACCCTGAAATTTTACAGCAGGGAGAAGCCTTGGAAATGAAATAGAAATGAAAATATAGTATTTTCAATTATACTGGAAAAAAAATAGTAAAGATCCAAGCCAAAGACACAAAGGTCTTTATAGCCACGTACAACAGACGGGAAAAGAGAAAGAATGTATTCAATCCCCAAACTGAAGACAAGGATAAGGAAGTATTATGACTTTCAACTCTCATTTGCAGTGCTTCTACCTCAAAGCATCATCACATATCATAAGTTCATGTTCTGCAACAGTAATGATGCAGTTTCAAATATAATGATAGAGGAAAGTGAGCCATATGAAAAAGCAGCAGGAAATTGTTGTGCCGAAATCTGACTTCTTTTAGGAAAGGGATTTAATGGGAATCTCACTGTGCATAAAAACAAGTTATCTAGACATAGGTAATTTGACATTTCAGTCATTTCGACTCTTTGTAGCTTGATCAGGGATATTATCACACATGTGAATTGAGTTCTTATAGCTTCTTGCCTAATTATATGTTGGGATATATGATTAAACTGAGTCCATGTACTGAATCATACAAACAGCAACCCAAAAGTATTTAAAATAGTTTCCACCTATTTTGGCAGCTTCAAATAAGTGAAAAAGAACAAAATTAAAAGGAACAACTGTCATCAAATATGTTAACCTCAAATAAGAGAAAGTGAATATTCATAATGAACAAAGAACAAATGTAATTGTATAGGTATCACCTGAGAAAACATACCATGAACATATAATTACACACACAGTAATAGAGAAATTAAAACAAAGCAATCTTGGAATATAAATTTTATTTTTTTAAATGTATTAAAAATTGTGCTCACTTCGGCAGCACATATACTAAATGTATTAAAAATTATGTAGCATGTGATGTTGTTGAGAATGTGATGAAGCCAGCACATTTAAACACAGGAGGTGGGCACCTGGGTGGCTCAGTGGGTTAAGCGACTGCCTTCAGCTCAGGTCATGATCCCGGAGTCCTGGGATCGAGTCCCACATTGGGCTCCCAGCTTAGTGGGGAGGCTGCTTCTCCCTCTGACCCTCTCCCCTCTCATGTTGTTTCTCTCTTGCTCGCTCTCTAATAAATAAATAAATAAATAAAATCTTTAAATAAAATAAACACAGGAGGAAATATAAAAATTTGCATCTGTTTTGGAAAATATTCTGGCAATATGTATGAAGGAAAATCATAATTATATTTGTGATATTGGAATTGACTTAGGATAATTTATCTGAGAAAAAAACTAACACTTTTATAGATCCACATCTATACTACTGAAGCAATCTCTAAAAATAAACTTCTGAAAACCTGATCCCCCCCCCAAAAAAAGGAACAATTGCTCCAGTAATGTTATGGCCATTTAAACTTGGAAAAAGCAGTTTAATAAAAGTATTATGTAAGCCTTTCAAGTAATAGCCATTAATACTATGTAGAAAGTGGATAACAATAACTAACATTATAAAAACGTTACTATTTATAAAGTGATTTCACTTACTGCATCTGATCCTCAAAAACTGTACAAATGGTCAAAGGGAACATAATATAGTAGATGAGAGCTTGGATCCTAAAAATAGGCAGTATTTCAACCCCAGCTTATAAACTGGGTAACTTTTAGCATATTAGTCATCCTCTCTCTGATTTTTGGCTTTTTATCTGTAGGAATGAGAGTAATAATTAGACCTACTCCTATGGAGTTCTTTAGGAGATTTAGATCAGGCATTAAGTCATAGAAAACTTATTCCATTGTTCAGATAATAAACTAGCCATCAGAAAAGCATATACTTATCGTCTAATAGAATTTATTTAGTAAGTTTCTGCATCAGAATTTGACTACAGGCATCCAGATATCACATCTGTCAAAAATATGATATGCAATTTTCATCAGCACATAGTTTATATTTTGCTACCTCAGCAGAATGTAATCTCCTGAAAAAAAAAAAAAAGCAACAACCTTGAATCATGTTTTATTTCTTCCATCCCCTATCAGTGTGCAATGGACATAATCTGAGTAAATAACCTTAAATGAATATGCTCTTTAAATGAGGAATTCCTTTGGCAACAGCTCTAACAAGATGACCAAGATAGTTTAAAGTACCCCAGTGTGAACTTCCTCAACTTACTTCACTTCTGCATATACATTTTTGTATTCATTCACCCTCCTTCATTATTTCTTGTAAAGATACGCCTGCCACCATTTTCCTGGTGATTTATTTCAGTGCCTCAGAACTAAAAGTGTTCTCATTCCTCCAGTCATATGATCCAATTACATACCTTGTGATATAATAAAAACAGGAGATACAGAGTTTCAACTACAGAAAATATAGATGCATGCAGAAGAAAAATATCTCAAATACAATAAATCAAGTGGTTGCTATTTTAGGGTTATGGACTAATATACCAACTTCTAATGTTATCATTATCTTTTTTTTAGTGCCATAAAATTTGAAGAGAAAAACTAAAGAAGCATGGGAGAAGAAAAAATGCTGGTAAGGAACTCACAATAAATTATCCCTCCTAACTTTATATAACTATGTAGTTTATGGTACTATAAAACATATTTTTGGCATAATAAAAATCACAGGGCTTGATATACAATTTATTTTAATCCTATGCTTGTCTATGCCCTATAAGTTTTGTCTACTTTACTTTTTTCTACATAATTTTCAAAACTTATGGACATTTTATGCATAAAAGTTTAGGAAACATCTTAAATTTATTGTTTGTTTTTGTCACTATTGTGGAATTGCTACAATATAATATAGAAGTAATCATTGTAGGATAACTTCCAGTGATTCACTTTTCCTTTTTGTCTGTGTGGAAAAAAGGTTATGTCTATTTCAGGTAGAACCCAATAATTTAATTCACAACCATAAAAAATGATATTGAGGTGATATTGTAATGATCCATTTAAATTGTTAAGGATAACAAAATTTGTGAATTGCCTCATCTGCATTTGATTCATTGTATATGGGAACATATCATCACTGATGGAAGAGTTTGCTTTGGACATAATGTCTTTTTCTAGAAAAAAAGGCCATAAAGAAAAAGAAATGCTATTTTTTATATGGAACTTATGTAAGTAGTAGAAAATAATAATTTTCAAACTTAAAAGTTTATTTTAGTCACACTATGGCTTAACTGATGCTCAATTTTAAACATGCATTGCAATTTTATTCCAGGATCTATGTGATATTAATTACACAATGCGTAGGCTTGTCCTTTACACACTCCATCACAAAATAAAGGGGGAAACAAAGAAATGTTCAACTCTACTTCAATTCCATAACACTTGGAATATATACAGTCTTAGGATCTTGTCTAAGGTCAAAAGCAATAACTGCATTTATCAGTTGAATACTGTAGTCTATCTAGAATATACTGTTAAATGGATTTTTTTTAGTCTTTCTTTGTCCTATAACTCTCACAAGTGTTTAATGTCTTTTTCAGGGCATTAATTATTCATGAATATATTAATTTATAAACATGATTTCTCTTTGATAAATTTAGTTTCTCTTTGATATATTCTATTCTAGAGCTTGGTGGCAGTAAATATCTTATTTACATTTTGTATATAATTGTGTCTTGCCTGTCATTCCAGTGCCTCTTTTCAAAGAATCTCTTTTCACTGTCACTATTGCCTGGACAATGAGCCACAACACAACCTCACAGGTTGGCCACACTAAACTGTATTAAGATGTACAAGAGGTGGGGCGATCTGATAATCTCAGCTAAAACTTTGAAAATAAGACTCAGGACCGGTCACTAGGAGATAGATAGATAGATAGATGCATGAATACATATAGGTAGATGTGAATGGTACATACATACATATATACATACATGCATGCATATATACATACACTATTGGTAGATATGAATGATCCCATGATCTGCCATCTGCAAGCTGGAGACCAGAAGAACCAGTGGTATAATTCAGTGCAAACCCAAGATCTAAGATCTAAGAACCAGGGTAGCTAATGGTATAAATCTCTGTCCAAAGGCAGAAGACCAATATCCCATCTCAATAGGCAAGAAAGGCACCAGTCCTCCTTTTTTGTCTGCTTTTTATTCTATCCAGGTCCTCAACAGTTTGGATGATGCTCACTTGCATTGGAGAGAGCCATCTGTTTACTGAGTCCTCTGACTCAAATGCTAATCTTATCTGGAAATGTCCAGGCACACCCAGAAATAATGTTTAATCTAGACACACTGTGGCCCAGTCATGCTGACACATAAAATGAACCGTGATACAGAGAGAAACTATGGGCACAGAGAAGCGGAAAACAGCGCAAATATTTTCTGTGCCCCTATATTATTCTCTTACTACATTTCATATAATTTGTTTAATAAAATTACATATCTGCCTAAAAAAAATGCACTTTAGGTCTTTATCTTCATGGATCCAAACAAACAAATCATCATAGAATAGAGTTTTCTGATGGCATTTTAATGATGATCTAAGTTAGTATACAACTTGGCTGAGCACATCTAGAGATATCTTATTGTTGGGGCTCAACAAACCATTCTAATAGGAAGTGCTTTGTCATGGTTCATTTGATTGTGGTGTAATGATCACACAGAGGATATGAAATCACTAGTAGAGATCCTTTGAAAGAGATCTTACGAAGACTTTGCAAAGAGAAAGAATAGCCTAAACATTTAGACTCCTGACTCTTCAATAGGCTTACCTAATTATTTTTAGGCCTAAGAAAAAGAACAATTCCTAGGAGGTTTTTTGTGTGTGTGACTGATATGGAGGAAAGTCAAAATAAAAGAGAATCCAGTTTCCAATAAATTATACACAAGGCCAGAAAGAACACTGAACTTAAGACCAGCATAATAGTCTATACTTCTACAATTACTGATTCAGTGAACTGGGAAAATGCACTTAACTTCTCCATGAAGTCAGATAACAACATCTACTTCATGGGGCTGTTCTTGAATATTAAATGTAGTGATGTAAATAAAATGATTTTCAAATTATAGAGAATTAAGTTTGAGGAAGTATCATTTCTTCCATTCTTGTATATTTTCATGAGCAATTTCTTTTTCATGACCAGATATACATACTTGTATTTGTGTAATTGCTAGTATAAACTCAATTACCCACTTTACCTTGGTTTATGCCATAACACTGTGTAATACTGCATATGCCTAATTCAGTTTATCCCTCCAGGAATGAAAAAGTGCAAACATTCTGGTTGCTTCCTATCCAAAACGGCAAAGTTTATTCTTGCTATGAGAATTTACTGGTAGTGGGTAACTAAAGGGATTCTGACCCTCACAAATACAGACGACTTGAATTTTATCATCTCTAAATTACTGAATAAGTAGCTGAAAAATATTGTTAGTACTATCTAACTTAATCTCTATAAGTGAAATTATTAACTAGAGAATATTATTTAGAAATTATTGCAATATATATTTTAATAGATTTCAATTCATTACTGAAAATAGCATATTATAAATGTGTGAATTTGTTTATATAAAGATATGACCTTTAGACTTAGAAATTTTAAGATTTTATTTATTTATTTGAGAGAGAGAGCGAGAGCACAAGAGGGGATGGGGGGTAGAGGGAGAAGTAGACTCCCCACTGAAGAGGGAGCCCAATGCGGGACTCGATCCCAGGACCCTTGGATAAGTTACACGAGCATATGATTGGGTGTTGCAGAGCTATGAGTATGTAATATTTTCAGACTGGAGATCAGTCTAAGCTAACAATGTGAAGTCTACTATGAAAATGCCTTTCCCTCTATCCCTGTACTTACTCAAGCAAGACCTGAGCTGAAGGTAGACACTTAGCCAACTGAGCCACCCAGGCGCACTAGACTTAGAAATTTTGGAGCACAAATTGGTAACAGCACACACGTGTATAAACATGTATATGTATACACACACATATACTCACACACTTATATATACATAAAAATTTATATAATCAATATATATCAATGAAATAAATACAGTTTCTTGATCAAGTACCATCATAATATAGAAATATTGACCAAATGAAATTAAATTTCACCTCATTAATGAAATAGCAAGTGAAATTAAACACCAAATGTAACAGCAGGGGAAAAAAGTACTTGGAGAAATATACAGGAAATATGAATAGTTTTTAACCATTTGAACAACTGAGACATTGTTTTCAGGATGCTAAAAGATTACTCTTTGATAAATTTGATTCTTTATGGTCACTGTAGCAGGGAAGCACACATGTTAAGAACAGTAGCAAATAATTCCAAGGGTCTAAAGGATTAACTGAATTGACACTCTCTCTATATAACTTTTTTAAAATTTTTATTTATTTATTTTTTATTATGTTATGTTAATCACCACACATTACATTATTAGTTTTTGATGTAGTGTTCCATGATTCATTGTTTGCGTATAACACCCAGTGCTCCACGCAGAACATGCCCTCTTTAATACCCATCACCAGGCTAACCCATCCCCCCACCCTCCTCCCCTCTAGAACCCTCAGTTTGTTTCTCAGAGTCCATCGTCTCTCATGGTTTGTCTATATATATCTTAAAACAATTTGTTGAATAGAACTCCTGCTGAAGTCTGTAAATAATAAACAAAAGCTGTTGTACAGAAATAATAAAAATTATGGATGGAAGTAGCAGATACTGAAATAATTTTATAGAATAAGTTTTGAAGTAATATAATTTTGCTACTTCTATGATCTGTCAATAAACAATACAGTGTAGTACGTTAAATTATAGTGGTATAGTTCCTCTGTTACATTTTCAATTTATTTAAAAACAGACAAATGGCAGAAGTAAAATCATAAAGCACCCCTCCCCACCCCACAGGTCCACATATATTGTTCCTTTGCTTTCGATTTATTCCTATCACAGTGCTGTTCTACAACATAGAAATTCCTCATCATAGCCTAGGTGAAACCTAGCCTTGATGAGACATTTCATAGTTCGCCAGAGCTTTTTGTCCAGGCAGTGTTTCTTTAAGACTTTTGAAATACTGCCAATTGTTAGATCATTTTCATAGCAAATGCAGACTGAACATATACTACAAGTTTCTGAAAGTCCCATAAAAAATTAAAGTCAATTAGTAACCCCAGTAATTGTGCACTGACCTCTAGAATACAATAAACCTGTATTTGGCTTACTCATAAAAAATGAAATAATACTTCTAAAAGAGACCTGTGCCCAGTAGCAGTAAGGATGAAGTACCTGTGGTAATCATGAGAAAAATAGGAATTAGGAAAAGATTCAGTTTTTCCTGAAAGGAAATGCTAATGATGTGCCTGCCACACCTTGACAATAAGGTCATGTGTTGAAGGAGGGAAATACGTTAGCGTAGAAAGAAAACCCTTCCTTTAAATGTTGCACAATTCAGGTGCACCTAGAGTTGGAAGGAAAACGAATGAATCTTGAAATCTTAGATATACCACACACAGAAATTAATGGTAGTCTCAGATTATTATGTGCGTTAATGTCCGATTGCCGCTATAACAAATTGCCACAAAGCTAATGGCTTAAAACCACCCAGATTTATTGTCTTACATTTGGGAGGCCAGAAGTCTTACAAGGTGTTGGCAGGATTGCATTCTTCCTGGAGACTGTTTGCTTTTCCAGCTTCTGGAGACCACCCACATTCCTGGGCTTGTGGCCCCTTCTTCAAGACCAGCAGGGTAACATCTCTTCTCTCCAACCTCCGCTTCCAGATTCACATCTTCTTGTCTGTGTTTTCCAACCTCCCTCTTATAAGAACCCATAATTATGTCGGCCCCACCTGGATAATCCAGCATAAGCTTATATCACAGGATCCTCAATTTGGTCACATTGATAAAATCACACATATTCACACGTTCCAGGGATTAGGACATGAGCGTTTGGAGAGGCCATTATTCAGCTCACCACACTATACAGGAAAAATAATTTGAACTTAACTAAGAGAATGACTTTTCCTTATTTTCCAGCATACATTTCCTATCAATGATTCTGACTTTTCAGATTTGATATTAATGCCTGCACAAGTCTGGGGTCTTTAAACAGGCTATAGTCAGCCTATTGAATTTGTTTCATTTAATGAAGGAACTCTGAGCAAAAACCCTTTGCTTCTATTTAAAGTCGTGTTATCCTGGGGCGCCTGGGTGGCTCAGTCGTTAAGCATCTGCCTTCGGCTCAGGTCATGGTCCCAGGGTCCCGGGATCGAGCCCCCCATCGGGCTCCCTGCTCGGCAGGAAGCCTGCTTCTCCCTCTCCCACTCCCCCTGCTTGTGTTCCCTCTCTCGCTGTGTCTCTCTCTGTCAAATAAATAAATAAAATCTTTTTTTTCCACTATAAATAAAATCTTTAAAAAAAATAAAATTGTGTTATCTTCAGATCAAGAACATGCAATTTATTTACTACTAAAGAAACACAATTTCAACTTTCAAAGTCAATTTTCTTCAGATCTATATTATGCAAATACAAGCTCAGGCTTTCCTGCACATCTGGCTTCTGCTGCCATTAGTAGTTTTCCCTTCCTGTCCCCTTGACTGTTGTGTACAAAAGTCAACTCCCTCATCCAATTTTCATATGAACCCCACTCAAATATTTTAAAACTTGACTCGTAATTTCGAAGACCCATCACCCACCTCAAGGCCTAAGATATCCAAGGTCTCTTGAATTCTTTCATTTTTATTCTCTTCTCATGGGCCTCCCCATGCCCTCTCAGGAGCAACACAAACCTCTCCCCTGGCCTTTTGCACAGCAGTTCAGGGGCCATTTTTTTCCATCGAATCTAGCAAAGATTATCAAAGTTGTGTCTTTTTTTTATTCCAAACAATTAGCCATGTTCAATAAACTTTTCTCCATGACATATCACATAATATGTTCGATTTATTTAGTAATGAAAAAAAACAGATGAGAAAAACTATGAAATACTACCTGTTTCTTCAGTCTGTAGACTTTGAATGTAATGCCAGCAGTAGTAAATGCTAGCAGGGGTGTTAATGTTTGTTACCCAGGGCATCTCAGAGAGAATTCAGGGCCTTGGTAATTATTCTGAGTGATTGGGAGAGGGATTTTGAAATTACTTGTTATTGGAGAGCTCCACAAGTAGGAACTTTCAGCTATGAACTATATCGGAAGAAATGGATCATCATTTAATATTTTCATTGTTAAATATTTCAGTTTCAATCATAACAAAGAAATTGGAGAATCCTTTAAAGTTTTTCAGTAATGAGTTGAGGATCTTCTTTAGCCTAAATTCTGGTAATTTAGCCAGAATTAATGAAATAATCAGTGAAAATAAATAACTATTTTTCTAACTTTCAAAAAGTATATTACAGTCATTATATATAATAAATATTAAGTGCTTGTTACAAACGCCTTTGAGAATGAGAGTCTCTCTCCAGATACAAGAACTGTCTTTATTTTCTTCCTTTCTTTTAATTTTATTATCTAATATCTGAATTATAGGGTATCAGCAAAACTAATATGGAAGAGTTTGTTCCACTTCTCCAGAAATAAGTAATGAGGGGCGCCTGGGTGACTCAGTTGGTTAAGCGGCTGCCTTTAGCTCGGGTCATGATCCTGGGGTCCTGGGATCAAGCCCCACGTCTGGCTCCTTGCTCAGCGGGGAGCCTGCTTCTCCCTCTCCCTCTGCCTGCCACTCTGCCTACTTGTGCTCTCTCTCTCTGTCTGTCAAATAAATAAATAAATAAAATCTTTAAAAAAAAAAGAAGTATGAAACACTTCTATAATTTTGAAGTATCTGAGTTACAGATTTACGGTGGCAGGTATGATGATTGGCTATACAAAGACTGGGTCTCCCTTGACTTCCTTTATTATAACATTGTAAAACGCTAAAACATTAACCGCCCCCTATTCTTTGTGGCTGGGGTAGCCAAATACCCAGTTTTAAAGGGGAAAAGCATAAGCAAAGTTTGTTTGGTGGGGTTCCCAGAAATCACTTTAAAGGTGGATGGAGTCCACAATAGCCAAACTGTGGAAAGAGCCAAGATGTCCCTCGACAGATGAATGAATAAAGAAGATGTGGTAGATATACACAATGGAATATTATGCAGCCATCAAAAGAAATGAGATCTTGCCATTTGCAACGACGTGGATGGAACTGGAGGTTGTTATTTTTTTTTTTTAAAGATTTTATTTATTTATTCATGAGAGACGGGGGGAGAGAGAGAGAGAGAGAGAGAAGCAGAGGGAGAAGCAGGCTCCCAAGGATCAGGGAGCCCGATGCGGGACTCGATCCCAGGACCCTGGGATCATGACCTGAGTCGAAGGCAGGCGTTTAACCATCTGAGCCACCCAGGTGCCCGAACTGGAGGTTGTTATGCTGAGTGAAATAAGTCAGAGAAAGACATGTATCATATGACCTCACTGATATGAGGAATTCTTAATCTCAGGAAACAAACTGAGGGTTGCTGGAGTGGTGGGGGGGTGGGAGGGATGGGGTGGCTTGTGTGATAGACATTGGGGAGGGTATGTGCTATGGTGAGTGCTGTGAATTGTGCAAGACTGTTGAATCACAGATCTGTACCTCTGAAACAAATAATGCAATATATGTTAAGAAAAAAAAAATAGAAGAAGATAGCAGGAAGGGAAGAATGAAGGGGAGTAAATCGGAGGGGGAGACGAACCATGAGAGACAATGGACTCTGAAAAACAAACTGAGGGTTCTAGAGGGGAGGGGGGTGGGGGGATGGGTTAGCCTGGTGATGGGTATTAAAGAGGGCACGTTCTGTGTGGCACACTGGGTGTTATGCACAAACAATGAATCATGGAACACTACATCAAAAACTAATGATGTAATGTATGGTGATTAACATAACAATAAAAAAATTTAAAAACAAGTCAAAAGAGAAAAAAAATAAAGGTGGATGGAATCATCAGGACACCCCCCCACACACACACACACCCGTTATTTACCTTTCCCACTTCTTTTTGCCTGGATTAGAGATCTCATCCCTGGAAAGTGGAGTGGCCAGGGTTAGACCATAAAAATTAAAGTCACCTGCCAAAGATAGCAAAATAAGAAAAAGAAAAGACCTGGATTCTAGGAACTTAATCTGTTGTACTAAAACTGAATTTTCTACATCTGTCTTCTTTTTGTGTGAGATAAATGAATCCTTTGCTGATTTAAGTTGATGTTTTAAATTTTATTTTGTTTTCATTAGGATGAAATCTTACTGGTTTTAATTTATTCTTTTGTGGCATTCTTCCCAAATTCTATAGGTGTGTGTATGTGTGTTCATATACGTGCATGTTTACATCAATATATGTTATTACTAGAAAAAATTATAAAAATAAAAAAGGTTTTATAATATTTTTGTGATAACTTTCTAAAAAAGAAAGTCAGAAGCAAAATTACATATAAAGTCTTAAAAAGAAATATGTCCATTCAAATTAGTTACCTGTAAAGCCAACATCCCTGAACGTTTTCCTCATGCTCACCTCTGTGGGCTTTGAGCTACTTCATCTGAAATCCTAGTGCTAAAATGAAATCTGAAACACCGCCCTGAACAAAGGTAATTGTTTTATGAGCATGGCCTGCATTTCCAACATTGAGTTCAGTCCCTACAGGACATGCAGAGGTATGAATTTAGTTCAACGAAATTTAGTACATGATTTTATTTTCATTTCATCTGCACTTGTATATAGAACTAAACTTAGACTCTCATAGTCACTTACATTTATTCAGACCATTTGGTAAGAAATGTCTAGAAAGTACACTTTATGATTCAGCTGTAGCAATCACTAAGGCAATTGGCTTTTGAATCTTTAGGTAGCGTTCTGCATTTGAACCCAAACAGCATTCTGAAATAAAGTGCCTTATATTACAAGGTATTTTTAAGATCCTCAAGTATTACTATTTCTTGAAGAACTTCTTTATTTCTTATAAACTCAAAAAGAACACTTTACTGCATTAAAATTTACTAGTTCCAGTGTCACTGTTTCATTATGGGGCTCCTTTTCTACTGGAGAACTGGGATCTGGCTCCAGAAGGAACTTTCTTAAACTTTACACTCTGATGGTCCTGTCTTGCGAAAATTGCTTTCCACCTTCCACAGAAATTCACACATTTTACCATGGCTGTATTTCACAGGGTCTGTGCTCTACTTTTTCAGTGATTCAATAAAAACGGTTTCAGTACTTTAGAGAAATATCGAACTCTTCTTCCCTCAAATTTTTCCATCTAATTTGAAGTTTTACAAAAGAGGGTGCCTTCAATAATTTTCTCTTTGACGTGACCTATTCTTCAAAGCTGTTCTGATGCTAAGACAGGCTTGTCAAGCTCTGTCTACCAGCTCATATCATTTGTGGCCACAGAGAAGTGCACATTAAAATAAATTAAAGTATAATAGCCATAGTAATTTGAAAACTTGCTCCTAACATGCTTTTTAAGGTTTAGACTTTGGCATTTTATAATATAGTGTTCTTTCAGATATGTTGTCAATTTTTGCTGCTCTCCTGGTTTCATCTTATCTGCAAATTAAATTATTGACAGGTTTTGTGTAAAGTTCCTTGAAATATTTCATATTTTGAAATTGTTGGCAGTGATTATGCTGAGGCTACAGAAAGCAAATGCAAAGATGTTGGAATTCAGAGACCCTTATTTATCATTCAGGAAGTCAAGATCCATATTTGCTTCTGATTTTTCATGGTTTGGAGGAAAATAACTGTGCATGTTGGTAGTTTTTAAAGTCATCTAATGGTTCCAAATGTGCCTTTTTATTTTTTCAGAAATAATGCCTACCGGGTTATCCTCTTATGATGTTTGGATGATCACATTTTTGAGACATACAATAATAGTGTCAACAGTGCTAAATTAAAATTACATAAACTAAATGTACCCTAAACTAAAAATAGTCATTTAGGCATATATATTTTTGAAATGTTTACATTTATCACTGCTACATAGATACACACATACACACATGTACCTACACATATACAAATGTGTGCACATTTGTATATGTGTGTACAAATACACAACTACAATCACACATATTAAATTTATTTTACTTGAAATTATATGCAAGTGGTGAAGTGTAAGGTACTTTACAAGACAAAGAGCCCTGGGTATCTTGCAGCAGTTTCTGATCCATAGAACAAATCATCCATCTGTCCATCCCCCCCACCCATCTTGACTTTCAGTGAAATTACATTGACTGCTTAAAGTATATACTGGAAATGTAAATCCTTGACTAATTTTAAACCACCATCTCACACATATTGGTGCAAAAAACATCACACTATAAGGCACTATAACATAGTGGCTTCAAGCAGATTCTAGAAAGAAGCCACCTGAGTTTGAAATGCCTGTTTGTTGTTTACTGACAAGCTATTCCAATTCACCTATCTCAGTTTCCTCATACATAGAAGAGAACCAGAATATACTTCTCCTTTAAGTAATCTGGATGCTGTGCCCATTACTTCCATCCACAACCTATTAGCCAGAGTTCAATCATATGGGCACAGCTTACCACAAGCATTGTCTAGGAAACGTGTTTTTCATCTTGAGTCATGTGTGCCTATCTAAAAATCAGAAGTCACTGAGATTAGGTGATTACCATCAATCTATTCTCAATACTTTATCAGAAAATGATTATTTTAAACTATGAGATCTTGCCGTTCCTCTATTCAGAACTTTGTCCCCATTTCACCCAAGATAAAAGCCAAAACTCATCAGAAGTCACTTTATCTGATACCAAGACTTAGCATTTGAGCTGATAAAATTTTTAAAGTGGGTCTTTGGGGAAAAAAAGTACGAGTATACATATGTATATTAGGTTATTATAAAGTTTTCTACTCCAAGGGACATTTAAAACAATTTACAAATAATAAAATATGCAGATGTTCTTTATGAAGAATTCTATACACTTATAACTTAAAATCAAATTGGTGTTTCTTTCTAAGACTACCAATTAATAATTCTATTACTAAGAGTAGTGTCTCAAAATCATGAATAAATGTTTAATTACTAGCCACTTACATCACTGACAAACAAGTGTAATTCTGACATTAATGCCTGTTGATATTTTTATGGTCAGAGTAAGACAAAAGTGAAACAATGAAGACATGTCCCTGTTGGAACTTCTCTCATTAGTCACTGGCAAGAGTGACTTCTTTGGTAACTTGGTGATAGTTTTTAAATACTGGAAGAAAATGTTCTCAATTTTTCATGTTACTCATGTTATGCACAATGTAACAACTGTAGACACAGCATCATTTAAAATGCTTTCTTCATTACTATACTTTCCCTATCATTTTTTAAAAACAATGGACAATAATAAATCAATCACTGACTTATAGCATTTGACAATTTCTGTGTTGTAGACACTACCAACTATGGCCAATTTCATGACTCCAACATGACATCTCTGAATGTTTGAGAACAGATATGCAGTAACCCACCATTATACAGTATTTCACCACACTGATACAATAGAGGTATATAACTCCAGGAGCATATGTAATAGTAAAATGTAGCTAAATAATTAGGAAATGATGAGTTTTAAATATTTTATTTTTTAATATAATTTATTAAGTTTAAGAATATATAATTGAAATTTTAAACTAAGGGTGTAGAAGTGATCACAAATTTCTGTGTCATCACATTCTCATGTTGCTGTTGATGTTGGTCATTCTTTTTTTTTTTTTTTTTTTTTTAAAGATTTTATTTACTTATTTGCGAGAGAAAGAATGAGAGACAGCACGAGAGGGAAGAGGGGCAGAGGGAGAAGCAGACTCCCTGCTGAGCAGGGAGCCCGATGTGGGACTCGATCCTGGGACTCCAGGATCATGACCTGAGCCGAAGGCAGTCGCTTAACCAACTGAGCCACCCAGGCGCCCGATGTTGGTCATTCTTTATATAAAGTAAAGGGATGGAAATTCTCATTTTTAGAATCCCTTACTGGAAAATATGCAAAATAAATTTTATGTTTCTAAAAAGTGCCCCTCAGGAATCATATGGTATCCATGTATTAGTCTTCTCCGTAACATGTCCATGCCACGTGGAGTTGAGTTTCAATATCCAACATCCGTTAGATGTGATGAGTAGTTTGATGATCATTTTACACTTCCCAGCATCAAGTAAATATAGTATAGAGAATGTAAGCAAACATGAGTGGCTGAATGTTTCAAATCTATTTCTCAAAACAAGATCATTTTTAGAGCTCAAACTCACAGATGAACATGTATTCATTTTTAAAGGATGCTCTTTCTCACATTAGCTCTATTGGCCTATAAGTTTTTTAAGTCAGAATGTGGCACTCCTCTTTGTTTTTAGCCTTAAGCAGAATCTCACATTTTTCACTCTTCTGCTTCATAAACTCCAGCAGATTGGATTATAAATACTAACCTAGTGGGATCTGCTGGCAAATTCTTAAGTCTCTACCCACTTTTGGATTTCTGACTCTTTCTTTCCAAAGACTTCAAAACTACTCCTGTCCTTTCATACCACAGGCTGCGGGCGAAGTATTCCAGCAGCCACTAACACTCATACTTTCTTTTCCCGTATTTTTCCCAGTGGTGCAGATCAAGTACAGGAGTTACGCAAATGTCATGATTAATCATAAAACACAAGGACTCGATAGAAATATAGGTACTTCCATTGCAAGAAGATTCTGAACTTGGAAAAGACCCAGTCACTGTAATTTTGCAGGATATTCTTCTGCTGATAGAATTTGTTTTATTTTAACAGGAGTTAGAAAATGGAAGGGAACTAGACCTTAGCAAATCATTGAAATCAGAGCTAGTAGGCTAAAAGGAATGAAGAGTTTTGACATTTATTCTCTCTAATTGAGACTATTTATGAGATCATGAGAAAGTTATTAATATTCTCTACATCAATTGTTTCATTAAAAAAAGTTTGGAACTAGATGTTCTAGATAATTTCTTCTACTCTGTAATTTTACTAAAGTATATTTAGGTTAATATAAAAATAGGTACTGGTATGATTGGAAATAACAGGAAGTCTCTTACCTTCCAGAAGAGTGTAGTATCTCAGTCCAGTCTTATTGTTAAATAAGTGAACCTAATGCAAGGTTGTGCTACGGTGACATTTTTGTAACCAGAGAAATCCCTCAGAAAATTTTGACCAAGCAAAATTTGCTTTTGTAATGTTCTGCATGTTCTTTTCAATGGCTTCCTTCCCAGATGACACAATATTTTTGTTGCATTTTGAAAGTCTTGCACTCAGCTAATAATTAGTCACTCTAATGTTGTAGCTAGAAACTGACTTCTCTGAATAACTTACATATAATGTAGCATATAATTATTAATAGGGTAAGTGTTATTAACTTTCTTAATACAGAATGATCACCATTTGCAGATAAGAAATCCCAAGATCAGAAACATTAGGAAAATACACATCCTTATACAGCTTCTAAAGGTCAAAACTGGAAATGAACTCAAGATTTTACAGCTGCAGTTGGTATTTCTCTTTCTTCTATAGCATGCTGTCTCCAGATTCAAAATGTCTGATGGCTGTGATGCAGAGCAGGATGGATCCATGAACCATATTACAGATGCTAAATGGGAAATAACCTTCAGTGAGTTTTATGGTGAAGGTTTGGGAAAATACAAGTAGTAATTACAACGGCTCTAAGAATTACTAAAAGAGAAGATAAAACAGACTGAAAGTATAGGATCTAAGTTTAAGAATACAAGCATCCATCCCATTTTAATGGGGCTGATTAACTAGTATCAACCAAAAATAAAAAATAAAAAAACCCTGTCTATTTATATAACTTTTATAGTTCTGGGCAATTCCCCAGAAATTCTTGTCCCTTGAGTCATATAATAAGAGAAAGAAATATAAAAATGACTATTGAAAATCCTAAATGTAAAAAAAATGAATACATTTAGCTCTGATGTCAATGAATTCTGATAACTGGAGAGAAAACAATCATTATGTTGGACTTTGTGACTTTCAACTCTTTCCACATCTGATAATTTAGGGGAAAAAATACGTGTGTGTGTATGTGTGTGTGTGTGTGTGTGTAATGCAGGTATGTATCTTCCCATGCCACCATTTAAAATTAAATTAATCATTAATCTGGACAGAAAAAGAATTCCAGAATAAAACAAATTATATATTTTAAATTATTTTGCTATCAATGTGTTTGATTGATTTGTTTTTGTTCATCAAATATTCATCAACTCTTTACTGTACTCCAGGGATTAGGCTATTTGGACTAGAGTAGAGAAATAGATAAGGTCACTGCTGTCATGAGGCTATTAGTCTTGTGGGTATACAGATATTAGTGAAATAATCACACATTTAAATGTAAAATTATAAATGGGTGGTAAAATTATATGAAAAACAGAAAGGTGGTGTGCATTTAAAGAAAAATCAATTTATAAAGCTTATGCTGCTTGCTCATATATGTAACTGTAATGAATT
Organism: Zalophus californianus; assembly: GCF_009762305.2. Lineage (NCBI taxonomy): Eukaryota > Metazoa > Chordata > Mammalia > Carnivora > Otariidae > Zalophus > Zalophus californianus. The sequence continues at coordinate 64,439,347 of NC_045599.1, read as the reverse complement.
TTCAAATTTCTTAATCAAGTACTATATAATTACAATTCATAAAAAAAAATTTAGAAGAATAATGGAATTTTCTGCTTAATGCAGACTATAAGAGACAGAGGAACTATGCACCAGGCTATCTAATGATGCTAAGTAAACCATACCTTCTACCAGAACTATATTATGATGTATGAACCAAATTCTGAAAATTGGCTTGAAATTTTTTTAAGTGTTTTTGATGTGACTTAGATTTTCTTTTCACCTTGGCTTGAAAATAATGTAGCAAATGAAACCCAAAGACATGTATCAACCCATGACCCAAAACAAAGATGTTACAATTATCTAGGAAAATAAATTGAGACATAGTGGTTAGGCTTTTTAATAACTATTTTAGTCAGATCTTGAAATATCTTTAATAGCTTCACTTAGGCATGGCCAGAAATGGCCTTTGGATTAATGATGTTCCTGATGTTCCTTGATGATTCTTACTCCTTGAATTAATGAGATGGAACAAAGTGCTGGAGTCAGCAACAGAAGTAAATATTATACATCAATTCAAGAGGAAACTCAACAAGTTTTCCTATAAGAAAAGAATGCAGGAAAGTTATTGTGGCTATTTTGTGTTTTGTTGTGTTATTATTTTTTCCAGAGGCTTAGAAAATAGGGTAACTGTATTTTAGCTTATATTTCAACAATCAACCAATACAGTTTATTTTATTCATCTGTATTCATATATTCTAATAGTTTTTGTTTTATCATTATTTTATTCATTATCATAAAATAAAACTATTTTATCAAATAGTTTTCAGAGGGACATTTATCATCAAAGTTGTATTAAGTTAGATGGTAGAGATTCAGTGGTATCTCATTTAAATGAACTCTTGCTCTCTGTGGAATCACATTTGGTGGAGTCATACTTGATAAGGATATAGCTGTAATAATTTTAAGTCTATATTGAATATTTTAAATAGAATAATTATCATTGGTTATATTATTTCTGTAATAAATTTTAATTCATAGGGTAAAAACATGAGCACCATGAAACAAACTTATTTTTACAGCATTTTATTCATGATAGAAGTTTAAAAATACATTTTAATTTGGACCACATTTTATAAAAAATGCTTTTGTTCTCCTAACTTATCTACATTTTAAAATAAATAGATGACCATAATTTCTTCAACATCAATTATAAGGATATTTTAGAAATAACAGTAGTTGTGAAAGGCACATATTATAATTCAAAGATATAAAGTGTACTTAGATATAAAGTGGGATTAATCTAATTTAATCCCAACATGTTTTTTTTTGTTGTTTTTTTATTTGACAGAGAGAGACACAGAGAGAGAGGGAACACAAGCAGGGAGAGTGAGAGAGGGAGAAGCAGGCTTCCCACTGAGCACGGAGCCCGAGGCAGGGCTCGATCCCAAGACCCTGGGATCACGACCTAAGCCAAACGCAGACACTTAACAACTGAGCCACCCAGGCACCCCAATCCCAACATGTTTTTACTATAATGTATACTCTGAGAAGAATATGATATTGCAACTCTAGTTCATTAGCATTGTTTTAGGGATATGTACTAGAAAACTGTGCACATAGCAAAACCTGGCCATCTGGTCAGTAAATTGTTTCTGTTTTCATCTTAGGCATACATACTTCTTTTCCAGCCCCCTTTGTAGGTGGAACCATGTGATTAAGTGCTTGCCAATGAAATGTGATGTATACCACATTTAAAATTACCATAGGAGGGGTGCCTGGGGGGCTCAGTCTGTTAAATGCTCCACTCTTGGTTTCGGCTCAGGTCATGATTTCAGGGTCATGAGATGGAGCCCCATGTCAGGCTCTGTCTCTCTCCCTCTCTCTAAAAAAAGGGGGGGGGGAAGAAAAGAAAAACATAGGAAATGTTTATATAATCTTCCAAACCTTCTCTCTCTTTTTGTCGACCAGATAGATACAGAGGACTCAGCAGAGGACTCCTGGGTTCTAGGGGAAGAGTCACTTGATAGAAGCAGTGTAGGACCCTGAATGACTGCATGGAGCAGAACCACCATCCATCCCCACCCTTTGAATTTGCATTTGACTCTGAAGCAGAGATTTTGTGATTGTTACTGCAAGTGAAGTTAATTATGCTAAGAAATACAGTGGGAAATATAAGTACATCCCGCTCTGGTCAAATGTGATGGGAAAATTAAGTCTGTAGGGGTCAGGCTCACATTCCTCTTCCCACTGGTACTGTGTGTTAGTTGCTGCTAACTGAATTCCATATGAATTTTCCTTATTTTCACTTAGTAATATATATTTCATGTTAAATGTTGTCTAGTAAATGGTGCATAGTAAAATACTACATTCCCAGCATTCCTTTTAGTTGGCTATGGCGATGAGTGTTTGCCAGTTGATTTTGAACAGAAACTACATGTCTAACTTTTATCATTCTTAAAAACCTTTCCTAAAATATTTAATTAGAGCTATATATTTTTCTCTAAGGGTAGCTTCAGTTGTATCTCAGCAATTTGATTTTTAGTATTTTCATTATTATTCAGCTCGATACATTTTCTAATTGCCACTCTGATTTTATATTTGAGCCACATGTTATTTTAAATTATATTTATTTGTATATGTATGGGAAATTTGTTTCTAGGCAATGGCAATGAATTTAGAGGATATACTCTGTGTAAATTTAGTCTTTTAAATTTTGCTGAAATATACTAGCATATGGTCATTTCTGTATAAAGCCCATATGTGCTTTAAAAGAACATTCATCTTGCTGTTCAGCTCAGAATTTTATATATGTAAATTAATGTATATTGTAAAACACACATATTAATATATATGGATAAGTAATAATGTATGTAAATTAAGTAATTTATTAATTCTGCTCTTCAGAGTTTATACATTATTTTCAAATACTTATCTACATGTTCTATTGGTAGCTAAAATCTTCCATTACACTTCTGAGTCTATTTTTCCTTTAGATGTGCCAATTTTGCTTTCTATATGTGATACTATATTTTAAAATGTATATAAATTTTTAATTGTGTTGTATTTTTCTATTAAGAGAAAGGTTATGCTTTCATATGTGATGTATTTTTGTTCACTTTTGAATTCTATTTTGATAATCACATAACTTCATCAGCTTTCTTTTGGTATTTCTGAGTATACTATTTTCCACCCTCCCACGTTTTTTATAATCTTGTGTTTTTTTTTCTTACAAATAGCACACTGTTTGATAATTGTTTGATTTTGGTTTTTCATACAGTCTAACAAGCTTTATCTTTTCACTGGAGCCTTCACTCATTTATATTTAATTATTATCATGTATTTGAATTAAAACTACCATCTAATTGATTGCTTATGCATAGATTTTGGATATGTTATTTGATGTGTATGTGTACGTGTGTGTACATTTTAAACAAATTTGCAAAATTCTAGTTATATACTGTATTGTGTTCCACCAAAATTCTTAAGTAGAGTAAGACTAGAGTTTTTATAAGAGGCGACCCCAGGGATGCGTGAGCACAGTGAAAAAGCCAGGTGAGGATACAGCGTGAAAATGATAATCTGCAAGCCAAGGACACGTCTCCTCAGGAGAACCAAACCTACTAGAACCTTAATTTTAGACTTCTAGTCTCCAGGAATGTGAGAAGTTTTTTGTTGTTTAATCCCCCCAGTCTGTGGTGTCTTGTTATGGCAATCATAGCAGACACGGTTGCATCCGTTATCTCTTCAGTTAATAGGCTTGCCACATTATCTCTCCCTTTCTTTCTCCTTTTTTTCGGGTCTTCCAGGTATGGATGTAGTGGATTTTCCAACAGTATCCTTTGTGTCTATCTTATCGTGTGTTCTATATTTTCTTTTTTTTTATTCTCTTCAATCTTCATTCAGTATATTTTCTACTGACATATTCTAGTTCACTTCTTTTTTCAGCTGTGTCTCATCTTCTGTTATATGCATATGTTTAGTTCTAGTTTTTCTTTACCTCTATAATTTTCACATGATCATTTTTATCAACATTTTGAGGAGTTTGATTAAATTATTAATATATCTTTTATCTCTTAGAATATAGTAAGTAGTAACATTAACACCTATGTCTGACAATACTGAGATCTGTGTTCTCTTTGCACCATTTCAATTATTATTTCTATTGTTTTTATATATTTTACCTTTTAGAGAAGGCATGATTGTCTATATAGAAAATCCTCAAGAAGCAACAACAGCAACAAAAAACTCCTGGAAGTAATAAGTAAGTATAGCAAAGTCACAGGATAGATCATTATATGAAGGTCAACTGGTTTTCTATAGATTAGCAATGATCAATTGGAATATAAAATTTAAAATTAACGCCATTTATAATAGCACTAAGGATGAAATACTTAGTTATAAATCTAACAAAATATACAGAATCTATATGTGTAAGCTATAAAACTTAGATGGAAGTAATCCAAGAAGATCCAAATAAATGGAGAGATATTCCATGTTAATGGAGAGAGAACTTAATATTGTTAAGATGTCAATTCTTTCTGAATTGATCTATAAATTATTACAATTCCAATCAAAACCCCAGTACAATATTTTCTAGATATTGACAATACTCACAGTTTTTATGATGTAATATAAAACTATAATAATCCTGACAGCATGGTATGGGGAAGCTGATAAGACACATAGATCAATGCAAGAGAAAAGAGTTGAGAAAAAGAAAAACAACATATAGTAAACAAATTTTTCATAAAGGAGCAAAATGAATTAATTGGAAAAGGGTAATTTTTTCAACAAATGGCCCTGAAGAAAATCAGATGTCCATATGCAAACAAAACAAAGCAGAACTAGACACTTAAGTTTAGTGTAGGATTTTTAGATAGAACACCAAAACTATAATCCGGAAAGAAAAAAATCAGTAAGTTGGACTTGAATAAAAATTTCTGCTCTGTGAAAGACACTATTAAGAGAATTGATATATTAGCCAGAGACGGAAGAAAATAGTTACAAAACACATATATAGTAGAGGACTTATATCCAATATTTCAAGGAACTCTTCCAACTCAGCAATAAGAAAAACATCCCAATTTAAAAATGAGCAAAAGATCTGAACAAACATAAAAAAGATATGTAGATGGCAAGTGAGTGTATGAAAAGTGATGCTCAACATTATTTGTAATTAGAGACCTTCAAATTAAAACAAAAATGATATATTCCTGTATGCCTAGTAGCATGGTTGAAATTCAAAAACCTGACAATACCTGTTGCTGGTGAAGATGTAAAATGATGAGAACTCTCACTCATTCCTAGTGGGAATAAAAATGGTACAGACACTTAAGAAGATAAATTAGCAGTTTCTTACAAAGTTAAAGAGTTTACCATCTGCTCCAACAATCACCCTCTTAGGTATATATCCAACTGATTTGAAAACACGTTCACACATTTTAAGTGCGTATTCCTAAGTGAAAGAAGCCAGTCTTAAAATGCTATGGAAATGCATTCTGGAAAATACAAAGCTATAGTGACTATAAAAAAAAAAAAAAATCAGTTGTTGCCTTTTAGGGGAGGAGGGTTGAATAGATGAAGTAGACAAATCTTTAGGGTGGTAAAACTTCTGTATGATATTGTAATATTGGGTAGAAGACCTTATGCCTTTAGTAAAGACTGTATGTGGTAACTTTCTTCCCAAGAGCACAGTATGGAAACAGGGAAAAATAATCAACTTTTCAACGGAGAAATATAGCAAATCCTACCTCATCCCAGTGATCAAGATCAATGTAGCAGTAATGTCATGTTGATAATACGCATCCTTGATATGATATGATGAGAATAGCACTTCATATCTGTCATCTTTCTCCCAAAAACTCATAATCTCAGTCTAATCATGACAAAAACACCAGAAAAATCCTAACTGAAGGACATTCTACACAATAGCTGAGCAGCACTCCTCAAAACTGTCGATGCCACCAAAAATAAGAAAAGTCTGAGAAACTGTCACAACCAAGAGTAGCCTAAAGAGACAGGAAAACAAAACATAATGGGGTATCTTAGATGGGATTCTATACAGAAAAAGGACAATATGTAAAAACTAAGAAAATCTGAATATATTATAAACTTTAGTTAATAATAGTATATCAGTTATGAATAATTCACTGTAAGTAATATACCATACTAACATAAGCCATCAATAATAAGATAAACTGGGTAGAGGTTACTTAGGAACACTTATCCTATATTTCCAATTTTTCTGTAAATCTAAAGCTGTTCCAAAAAGTTCTTTTGAAAAGCTCACAATCTAGAAAGTCAAAATATTATTATATGAATTGAACTGTTGACAGTGAAGTGACTTGTACACAATCATACAATTAGGAAGTGGCAGAAATTATATTTGAACTGAATGAAGTCTGTCTGACTCTGAAATCTGATCTGTGTAACCACTATAGCATTAATTCTCTATCCTAACTGTGTGTCAGAACCGTTTTGGGAATATTTCTTAAGCATGCAATAATTTCCTGGGCATAAGCCAATTGAGTGAAAAATTCCAGGGAATATGCCTTGACTCAGGATAGTTGAAAACAAAACAAGCCACCCCCTACTCCAAAATAAAACAAAGCAAAACAGAAGATTCTGGTGTGCATCCATAACACAAATTTGAAGCCTAAGGTTAGAGGCGGGTAGCTGGAACATGTATGAGTAGATAGAGGTTCAGATAAAGCGGATAGCATGTCTAAAAATGACAGCATGTCATTAAAAGAGGAAACATAATATTTCAGGAATCCAAAGGCAGTTTAGGGTGCTTGAACATGGATTGCAGTTGAAACCATGATGAAGGGACACCTGGGTGGCTCAGTCAGTTAAGCATCTGCCTTTGGCTTAGGTCATGATCCCAAGGTCTTGGGATCGAGTCCTGCATCGGGCTCCTTGCTCAGCGGGAAGCCTGCTTCTCCCTCTGCCTGCCACTCCCCTGGCTTGTGCTCTCTCTCTCCCAATCTCTCTCTAATAAAATCTTTTAGAAAAAATGAAACCATGATGAAAAATGAAGATGTGGAAGTCAGCAAAAGTGAAATAGTATGCTCAGGTGGGTATGTTAAGTATGGGCAAAAAGAAATAATGTCTTTGAAAGATTTTTAACAAAGTAGTTGTATAACCTGATACACTTTTCAGAAAGAGCCTTGATGAAAGCTGTGAAGAAAATACAGGGGAATGACTCTTTGGCAGTCATTTTTGGGATAGGACACCAAAATCACAAGCAACTAAAGCAAAAAACCAACAATTGGAACTGTATTAAACTAAAAAGCTTCTGTATGGCAAATGAAACCATCAATGAAATGAAACAATGGGAATGATTCCCATTGGAATATTTGCAAACCATCTATCTGATAAGAGTTAATATCCAAAGTTTATAAAGAGCGGTTACAACTTAATAGCAAAAAGAAACAAATCTGATTTAAAACTAAGCAAATTGCCTGAGTAGATATTTTTCCAACAAGACTACAAATGGCCAATGGGTACATGAGAGGACACTCAACTTCACTGATCATCAGAGGAATGCAAATCAAAACTACAATGAGCTGTTACCTCACACCTGTTAGAGTGGCTTGTATCAAAAAGTCAAGAGAGTAAGTGCTGGAGAGGATGTGGAGAAAAGGGAATACTTGTGCACTGTTGGTGGAAATAAAATTGATGCAGTCACTATGGAAAACAGTATGGAGTGTTCTCGAGACATTAAAAATAGAACTACCATATTATTATCCAGCACTCCTACTTCTGGGTATATATCCAAAGGAAACAAAAATCACTATCAAAAAGATATCTGCACCCCCATATTCACTGCAACATTATTTATAATAGCCAAATCATGGGAAGAAACTAAGTGTCCATCAACAGATGAATGGATAAAGAAAATGTGGTGTGTGTATGTATATATGTGTTCATGTATATGTAAATATATATATGAATATTACTCAGCCATGTAAAAAATAATTTTTCATCTGTGACAATGTGGATGGATCTTGAGGGCATTATGCTAAGTGAAATAGGTCAGGCAGAGGAAGATAAACACCATATGATATCACTTATATGTGGAATCTAAAAAAACCTGAACTCATAAAAACAGTAAATTGGTAGTTTGGAGAGTGGGTAAAGGAGTGAGGGAAATCAGTAAAGTTGGTCAAAGAGTACAAACTTCCAATTATAAGATGAATAAGTTCTGGGGATATAATGTACAGCATGGTGACCATAGTTAGTACTGTATTATATAATTGGAAGTTGCTACGAGAATAGATGTTAAAAGTCCTTACCACACACTCACACACAAAAGTAACCATGTGAGGTGATGGATTGATGGATGTTAACTACCCTTATTGTGGTAATCATTCTGCAATATATATGTATATCAAATCATCATGCTGTACATCTTAAACTTACACAGTGTTATTTGTCAATTATATCTCAATCAAGCTAAAAAAAGGCTTTTAGTGATTGAGAGATTGGTTAACAGGTGTTCATAGTAATCTCGTTAACAGTTGAAGCGTGAACAATAAATAGGCAGGTGTGAATTTGAGGAATGTGGAGAAGATTTAATATTATTTTATTCTTAAATGAATATGAGGGATTAAAAAAAGGTAGTTTATTCTTGAATGGTTCCCAAGGTTTATACTGAGAACTCAGATCAGGCTTTACTGATATAGGGAACAAGAAAGAGGTCCAAATGTGAGGGTAAAATTATGGCTTTAGGTTTCATATGCTGCTTTTCAAAATCCTTAAAGATTTCCTAAAAGTAGATAGCCATCAGATAAGTGGGCATTCAACATTTGTCAGGAAGTTCTCTGCTTAGTAATATAGATGTAGGAGTTAAACAGTTCAGTTTCAGACAATATAATCCAGTCTTGCTGAATTTTGTAGAAAGGGATTTATTACACAGTATTTTAGATTGCATACCTAACTGCTCAGTTGCCTAACGGAGCCGACTTTGGGCTGAACTTCTAAGGACAAGTGGCTCAGCCATAATCAGGAAACTACTGAAATCAGGAAGCCACTTTTATCAAAGCTAGTAACAAAACAACACTTTTTATGCCAGGGTTCAAGAGCTGCCATCATGATTACTGACTACAAAACTGTGCTAGTATAATCACTACTTGTGGCAGCAAAACAAAATGCTCATTAACCCAGCTTGTCTCCGGACTCACTCTGTTTGGCAAAAAGCTCAAGTCCCTATAGGTCCACACCCTAATCCTTGGCACCTGTGAATAGGTTACCTCTCCTGACAAAAGGGTTTTGCAGATTGTGATTAAGATCGAGATGGGCAGATTCTCTTGGTTATCCAGGTGGGCTCAATTGTTGGAGAAGATCACCGAGCGGTCATGACCACTGGTTGACCCCAGGGGCTTGGCTTGGGCAACCAGAGGCTCCTCGCCCTCTCCCCCATCCTGGGAATTTACATTCTGTCCACCACGCCCACACTAGTAGCTGTTTCAAGAATTTAGCCTTGAAAGAGTAAAGTGTTCTTTTAACTATGTGGACATTATGTGTTCTGAGCCCAGTGAAAGCCTCTATATAAACTTCTAAGATTTTGGCAGATGGGTGTGAAGACTTATTTGTCTTTCGGCTGCCTAAGACAAACCTCAGACGTAAGTTCCTTTGCTTGTTAAAACTGCAACTACCAGTCTGGAGTGGCCTGCCGCTTTCTTCGGTCTCTCCTTGCTCTCTTGTTATGGGAACGAGTTCACCCTGGAACTCTCGATTTTGTGAACCAAAACCAATCTAACCACATAGGTCCTTAAAAGTGGAGACGCTTTTTCAGCTGCAGTCAACCAGCGATTCAACTTGAGAGGATTTCAATCACCTGTTGTTGGCTCTAAGGCTGGAGGAAGGTGGCCATGAACCATGGATTCCGGCAGTTTCAAGAAGTGATTTCTACGGGGAACAGTTCGGTTTCTCTGCTGGAAGCCTCAGAAGACACAGCCCTGCTGACACCTTGATTTTGCCCAATGAGACCCATGTTGGATTTCCAACCTACAGAATTTTAAGGTAAAAAAAAAAAATTGCGGGCATGTGTGTGTATTTGAAAAAGCTTTTGATTTTTTAAAAATTGTGATAAAATAATGTAAAACTTACCATCTGAACTATTTTTAAGTGTACTGTTCATTAGTGTTAAGTATATTCACAGTATAATGTTTTGCAATCAATCTCCAGAATTCTTTTCATCTTGCAAACTGAAACTTCATACCCATTAAACAACTACCCATTTTCTCTCTCCCATCAACCCCAAAAAGTTATGCTACTTCTGTCTATGAGTTTGATTCCTAAAATAACTCCTGTAAGTGGAATCCTATATTATTTCTTTTTTGTGACTGGCTTATTTCATTTAGCATATTGTTTTCAAGGTTTATCTCTGTTACAGCATATGTCAGAATTTTTCTTTTTTTTAAGGCTGATCATTGTATGTATATACTATATTTTGTTTATATATTCATCAGTGAATACTTGGGTTGCTTCTACTTGTGGATTTTGTGAATAATGTTGCTATGAAATATTTGTGTGCAAATTAGCATTGGTTTAAGCTACTAAGTTTGTTGAATTTGGTTTGCTAATACTTTATGGAAGATTTTTGCATCTGTGCTCATCAAGGATACTGGCCTGTAATTTTCTTACAGTGTCCTTGTCTGGTTTTTGGTATCAGGGTAATGCTGGATGTGTAAAATGAGTTTGGACATCTTTCCGTCCTATTTTTTATTTTTGTTCGTTTTGTAAAAGTTTGAGAAGGATGGTATTAATTTGTCTTTGACTTAGAGATTTAGCCAGTGAAGCCATCTGGGCCTAGACTTAACGTTTGTTGGGAGATTTTTGATTACTGATTCAAATTCGTTTTTTTCAGATTTTCTGTTTTTTTTTATGATTCAGTTGTAGTAGCTTGTGTGTTTCTAAAAATGTATCCATTCTTTCTAGGTTTCAGCCATATCACAAAGGAATCTGATAAATGTAGCTTTTAGTTTTTTAATATCTATAGGCAAGAAGGCTTATTAAAATAGCTGGGATGCTAATGTGCCACTCCACAGTAGGAATACAAGTTGTTGCTGTAAGTGTGATCAGTAACGCCATGGCTGTGGCTTCCAAATAAACAGGAATTTCATTTGTTGCTCTTCATGGATCCAAGAGCGAAAGCAATTTTGCAAGGTGAGTAGAGGATGAAGACTCAATTTATGTGATGAAAGACCGTTGTCAGAATAAAAAAAAAAATAGAGGAGAATATGATATGCAAGTCAAAAGCATGGTTTTTGAGGAAGGTTCAAATAGCTGAAAGTGTCACCTGGCTTAGAACTGCTCTGGTGAGAGCGATTTCTGGAACTGGTATAAACCAAAGAAATTACAGTGACGTGAGGAGTGAATGCGGGATAGAGATTTTTCTTTTTTTCATAAATAGTAACATAGATGGATAATTGGGTATTTTTTTCCTAGTCAACATTTCTCTTTATGTTGGAGAATTTCAAAACAAGATATACAGTCTGCACGTACCTAAATGGAAATCCTAGGTAATCACTAGTAAAAGAGCAATCAAACTCAACCCAGAGAGGAGAAATTTTAGTCTCACTGTTTTCAAAAGGGTAGTGTCTGGGAGGAGAAGATAAGAAATTAACCCTACACATTAGTGGGAGAATCTTCAGGTAATAATCAACTTGAAAAAGGTTGTTTTGTTTCCTTCTAAGTTAAGGAAAGTCTCAAAAGCCTCTCTGACCCCAGATGTAGAAGGGTTTTTTTTTATATGATTCTCTTCTAGGCAGTTTGCTGCAGGCATTTTGCAGAGCTCAGAAGGAACTTGAACTCATCACTGCAGTATTGCAGCAGAGAACAGAATAAAATATATAGAGTGAAATACATTTAAGTGGTGGCACTGTGTAGTCAAAGAAAGTCTATATATGTGAACAATGATCTTTAGTATCAGATAACAGGCTGACAAGTATTTTGGCACTTGGCATTTCAGACTGCAGTGTAATCCTGGGTAGTACAAACAGGACTTAAATTTGTTAATCTTCATGGTTCGAAGAAAGAAAGCACTACGGTAAGTTGAGCAGAGGACAAGGATCCAATTCATAGGACTAAAGAGAATTGTTAGAATTTAAAAACAATAAATCCTTTGTGTGTATACATCTGTTTGATAAACCCTATGCCCTCTTCATATACATATATAACTGCAAGGGAATACAATACATGACAAATACTCCCACAGCCCAAATGGAGGGGATAGATCATCTATTCAGGATATGAAGAGAAGAGGTCTAAAATCCTTTCTGTGCCACTTGATCCTGAATGCCTGGGGTTATAAAAGAGTTGTAGTAGAGAAGAGAATTTCAATCTCTTGCCCTCATGGAGGTGAGGTGGAAGTTTCTCATCTGTTACCTCTGGCCTAATGAGAATCACTCCCTAGCGATGGAGTGTTCTACTGGGGGGAAAAAAAAAAGAAGAAGAAAAAAAAATTAGCTTCTAAACTGATTTCAATCCCACTGAACAGCGTGGCTTCTCCAGTCAGTGCGAGTACAGTGGTGATCCTTCATTACCCTTACAAGACTGGAAACAGAAGAAGCTGAGCAGGTCTCCTCCCTCACTTTGGAATTTCCAGACGGTACCAGACTTAAGTGAGGAGAGAAATTATCTTTGAATGATTTCAAAGTTTTGATGACTATTTTAGCTAAAAACCAGTTTCAGTTCTGTAGTTAATATTCCCAGTCCTGTATAATCTGTGGATTTCTTGTGAGTGAGCAAATGAGCTTTGGGGCTAGGAAGGAATTTTATTCTGGAGGAAGACAAAACCTCACAGAGTAGATTTCAGTAACAGGTGGAGGGAAAATTAGATTGGTTTTGTGATGACCATGTATGAGTTCTGGTCTTTCAACGTATTTTATGTACACTAAGCTTTTTTTTTTTTTTTAATTTTCTTTACCCAAGAACGTGCGTAGGCAGAGAAAAAGCTCTTGACCTATCCTATTCCCTCAGACTTTTACTAACCTCTTGGTGTTATATTCTCTAGCTGCCTACTTTTTGATAGACTTCTGACTGTGAACACCTTCTTTTTCCATTGTTCTGATCTTTGCTAATTGAGGTAGGTTCCTGACTAACACAGCTCTTTGGCCACAAATGTGCATAATTGTAAGAGACATTCTTGCTGGCTCATGTCTGCACTAATCAGCCACCCTCTCTGCAAGTGGAGAACCCGTAGATTTTTACCCCCATACATCTAATCGCAAACTAACCTGCTTAGCGACAAAAACTACATATTGGGCCAATGAATGATGTATACTTCCTCATTTGACGTGGTTGTTTGCCTTTCTTTACTATAGAACTAAAAGGAAGGGCTGCCCTTGACACAGCTGTTCAGTTTTTTGTTTGTTTGTTTGTTTGTTCTGTTGGCTTTTATTTTATCTTCTGACTTAGAAGAAAAATAAAAGGACTGCTAATTGTGACATCGTAAGTCATGTGAAGAAGGTATTTTCTCCAAAAGAAGAAATTTGTTCTTTAAGCGTTTTGTAACATAGAGTATTAAACTGTCAAGATTCCCTCCCCAATAGTATATTTTGTTCAGTTCACCATTTACATCTGTATTGGGAATGCACCTGAATGATATTGCCAGGTAGGGCACACACACAAAAATGATGGTGTCACTTTGGAAACTGAAGTGTCTTAAATTTGCCGTGGAATTTTTTATATTATATTCAGGAAGCCGTAATTACTGTCTTAGTCTTACGTTTGAAATATTGAATTAGTATTTAAGCAGCTTCAATGTACATTAATACAGTTTTAAAGTGTTAGGGAAGGTACTGTCTACTGTAAAATGCAAATGTGGAAATTTGATTTCAGTCTGTGCTGGGCAGTATTCACACATTCTCAAATCTGTGCGATGGACCTGGAACCTTTACCCTTTGTTATATTGACAGGGGGTCTTAAATTCTCCAACCGCATGGCAAGCCATCTCTAGAGAAGTACTATGATAACTGCTACAGAATAAAGGTTTGGAATGAGTTAGACCATCTATTACCTCTTCTCAAGAGTTTCTTCTCTTGGATTGTTACCTGCTTTACTCTCTTCATTTTCATGAAAGAAAGGGAGTCCACATTAAAAAGGAAAAAATGAGGGGACCAGCTAGGGAGTAAATGGAAGGCCTGTTGACTTTCACTGCCATTTAAAGCCCAATACTGCTAGCAAAAGTGAATTGTATTGTTGTTGGCTGTTTTCTTAAATGTACATTTCATTCAGACACACCCCAAAGAATTTCCCTTCTAACATCCATGCTGTGAAATCTGTAATGATACCCTGCTTCCAAAGTAAACCTTGAACTTCTTCAGCCACCTCTAGAGATTGATCCCGCTGGTGGAATACCGCTTGCATTGTCTCACACAGTGGAGGCTATGTTCTAATGTTTGTTCATAACGTGAAAATTTGATTCTGGAGAAATCTCTAAAATCACCTCAAGTTTTGGAAGAAATACCATATCCAAAGACTTGAAGCACCTGCACCAAAACCAGTTGCTGACCCCAGGAGAGGCAAGGGCACTGGGAAGATGGTGGACGCAAGCCCCCTTCTCATTTCCCTGCAAAGGTCTCCTGAGCTTTACCACAGGCAAAAGTATTAGCTTTTATTTATTTAAATTGTTTATCTCACTCTGCCTCCTTTGTCCAAGTTTGTTCTTTCTCCCCATCCTTCCTTCATTGTGAGTTCTTAAATTCCTTCTACTGAAGTTTATGTACATTTCTTCACACTCTTACTAGACTTGAGTCTCCTCAAGGTCAAGGCCTGCATCTAAGCTTTTTCTCCCAAATGCTTCACAAACAATAGCTGTAGAATAAATGTTCATGCTTTCTGGATGTCAGTACATCCAGAGTTTTGGAGTTATGCACTTTAAAATTTTACTGGAAGTGATTTTAGCCTCAGAATCCTCATTAAAATTAAATCTTACCAGTAAATACATAAAATATTGGCGAGAGCACCATGGCAAAGGTTGACATAAGAGTGAGGGGAGTTAGGATTGGAGACCAGCATAATTATTTCTGCTCTTCATTTGAAAGCCCTTAAAGGGCCCCTGCAGAAGTCTAAATTGGCCAGGACTATAGTCTGAGAATTACTGTTTCAGTGTACTAACTTACCTGTATAGTAAGTGTGAATGCCTGGTGAGCATGCAGGGAAAGAAAAGGCTGTAGATGACATGTGAGGAATAAATAAGATGAAAGGGAAAAGAGTTTTTAAAAATGGGACATAAAAACTTCAAATGGAGCATTAGTGGGTTTTGGTCCAAATTCTAGAACAAATACTCATGCCATATCCTCTATACAGAATCCATTTAGAAATGGTGTGTAACTTGAGACATTGAAATAATTTGGAAATGCATTATCAATTTGAAAATGTTATTTTATGAACAAAATATATGAAAATTTTCTATTACATTGTGTGATAAAAACTAGAACAAATAATGAAACAGTTGTGGGCAAAAATTATACCTATTATAGGAAATATTACTATCTCTGAGCCTCAAGTTTCTTTGAGAAAATTGTACCTATTCTGCAATGTTCCTATCAGCATCATCAATAAAGTGTGAAGTAGCTGATCTGTTATATAGTACTGTTAAAAGATAAACTGAGGCATAGCTAAAATTTTATTTGAGAAAAAACTGATTTGAATTGGGCAGCATCCAACCTAGCAGATAGAAAGGAGCTCTGAGGAGTTGTACAAAATGACTTTTATAGACCAAAGAGAAGGGAAAACCAGAAAGTTACACTAGGCAAAAAAAGCATGTTGCTTATTGTAAAGTTACTTTGGTTTAGGAAATGGCAAGGGTCTCTCAAGTAGGTTACCTACCTAGTGCTGATCAGGCAGTTTCTGAATGACTGGTTTACAATTCCATACCTGGGAGAGCCAAAACTGTAATTCGGTAAATCTTGGTTTCGTGACATGGAACTTAGCATAATCAACTCTGTTTCAGGCCTATTGTCCTGCTTTTAACAGTATTTAATCTGTATGTGAATGCGTTTTGCTAATTTTGGAAGAAGGGGAGGTTTTAAAATACCTTAATGTTAGTAGCTAAAACTTAGAAAATCAAAATTAATTTTAAAAAAGTACAAATCAAGCTTCAGCTTCATGTATAACTTAGGTTCCCAGGAAATATATGAAATGTGCTAAGATATTTTTACCCAATCCTATAATTCTATATATGGATAATTATATGTATAAATATATAAGTATATCTCATATCCGATGATTTATGTAGGTGTGCAGGTGATTCATTTTAATAATCCAGGAAACGTGAAAATGCTGTGAAGCACACCCAAAAATAAAATCAGGACTGATATGTGCACCCAGATACAGCTTTCCGTATTTGTTTTCACAGCTACTTATATCCTTTGCCTTCATTAGACTTAATAAGAGCTGTGAATTATCCACAATGTTTCTCTTTCCCAGAGTAGCCATTCTGTGATCTCGGTGGTCAGCCGGTGGCCTTCTCCCATGGCTTTCTTCGCAGAATGATCTTCCTTTAGCGTGTTCCTAATTAACCTCTTCGTGCAGCTGGGAGGAAATAAAAGTGCTTTCTCATGGGCTTATCTTTGCTTTTCAATACAGAAACTTATTGGGCTACTCTGTAGGCTCCCTTGTTTCCAATTAGTCAATCCCTAACTGCCCTAAAGTGATGGCCTATGACCCAGCACTTCTTTAGTTGTGTATATTTGAACATTTCCATAATAAAATGAAAATGTTCGGTTATAAAAATAAAGTAAATAGTATAATAAATTGATAATATACTAAACGCCTAGTTTTAGCATATCGTTGTTTGCTAATTTTTTCCCACATTTTTTTTTTTTGCTTCAGTATTTTAAAGCAAATCTGGACATATAATTTCTCCCATAAATACCTCATAGTATCTCTTGAAAACATAAATATTTCTTAAATCACAATACACAGTCACATCCTTAGTCTTTGTCCAGCTATTCCAGGTTGTCTCAAATTTATTAGGGTTTGATGAAATCAAGATCCACATCAGGACTTTCAGGACAAGTCCCCGCAGACTTGTCCACATTATGGATTTGGCCTATTGCTTCTTTGAGCAATCTAAACATGTTTCTTTTGTCCCTGCATTACCTGTAAATGGGTGTATTGATCTGGCATAAGATTCAGGTTGGATTTTTCTTAGCAAAAATACGTCCTAAGTAGTGGTACCCCCGGTATGAGACGATAACAAGTATATACATGATACTTGATTGTCTTAGATTTAGAAATGTTAAAATGAGTTACTGGGTTCGGGCGTTGTCAGTGTTCTCTACCACTGTAATTCCTGTGAATTGCATTTGTATTTTGTCCTCTCATTTCCTCTACATTTATTAACTTAATTTTTTTGATGAATAACTTTCCCATATCAACTACATTTGGTAACTCTAAAATATAATGCATGCAAGAAAGACTAAGTGCATGTTTTTTGTTCTTACATATATCTTTGTTTTTGTCATTCATTTAATCTTGTACTTTACCTGTTTTAACCCCTAATAGCGATACCAAGACTAATGTCATCAATACCATTGGATGCAGTTTAATGATTCTTTGGTCATATTTTTTCCTTAGGAGTATTTCCCATTCAACAGTCAAAACTTTGTATTTTTTCAAAGCTATTGTAGTGATGATTTCCTTGGCAATTATGCTGTAAAACAACATTATAGAGTTTAGGTGTTTGCATTTGTTCTGAATTTTTAGAGAATTCTAAAAATTCTATTAGACCTTTGTAAAACATTTAAATAATTATCATGTCAAAATTATAAAAGAAGCCAAAATCAAGGAAGTCTTGTTTCTTGTCCCACACTTTTTTTTCTTTCTTCACCTATTCTTACTAGTTTTGGGTTTGTTCTTTCTTTCTTAGAAATAGAAACATGTATGTGTGTGCAGATTCATATTTCTCTGCCTCTTTTTACACAGTGGTACTAATAGAGGCCTCCATTCTATATTCTTTTAAAAGATGGATAATTCTCTATGGTGCGGCTATAATATGGGTCTCCAACTTTTGTTCCTATGAATAATACAAAAATGAATAGCCATGTGCATGAGACGTTTCATTTTTTTTTGCCATCTTCTGTTTGAGTAGATATCTAGAAGTTGGATTCCTACATAATTTAGCCAGATGTTGGAACCACAATAGTAATTGTACCATTTTGCTTTTCCACCAACAATGTGAGAGTTTCTATTTCTCTCTGTAACAGCTTTGTAAACAATAGTATGCTATCAAGCTTTCGAATGATCTGGCTTGATATATAAGAAATGGCATATCAGTGCAGTTTTAATTTGTATTTGCATTATAAATATGAGCTGGATTGAACATCTTTTCTACTCTGGGCGGTACTTCAATTTCTTCTTTGAACTGTTCATACATTATGCCCATTTTTTTTTTATTGGATTGTTGGTCTTTTCAATATTAGAGACATTTTGTGTGTAGGGACTATAAAATAGTTATAATGTAAGTTGCATATATATTTTTTTCTAAGTTTTCATTCTACTTTAATGAATTAATTTGTTTATGTAGCTAAATCTATCAAACCTTTTCTTTGTGGTTTCGGAACCTTAGTT
Source organism: Zalophus californianus (assembly GCF_009762305.2). NCBI lineage: Eukaryota > Metazoa > Chordata > Mammalia > Carnivora > Otariidae > Zalophus > Zalophus californianus. Next base: position 64,420,801 of record NC_045599.1, on the reverse strand, counting down.
CCTAGAAAAGTTTTCTGTATCCCTTGGCTAGAGACCAATATGTGGTGCTTGTATAGTTTCATATTTTAACTTAGATTTCAGTTTTTTTACATATATACTATTCACAGTATATTTCTATTTATCTGATAATTATACAACTTGTACTATTAGATGATAGGATTCAATATAGGTTTATATTTTTCCATCTAGGTATATAGTTGTTTCAGCATGGTTTATTAAAATGAACTTTTCCCCATCTTTATCACAAATTCCCTTATTCATTTCAATCTATTTTTTTAACCTTAACATAACATTTCTCTATGTACCAATTTTTAATTTATTAACACACTTTTTAATTTATAGCTTTATAGTATATTTTAGTATAACACCCTCCATCCCTCTTTCACTGATCATCTTCAGTGCTTCCAAAGCTATTCTTACACCTTTATTCTTCCAAATGAATTTTAAGATCAACTTGTCTAGCTTTCAGAAAAAAACAGTGTATCTTTTCATATAATAATGGAGCCATTGACATTCTGTGGAGTTTTAATCATTCTACCCAAGAACATTTTATTTCTTGGAAATACCTTCCTTTTTTTCAACTACACTCTCGTTTCTTTCAGGAGGCTTGCATTGATTTTGTTGTTGTTCTCTCTTCCTTCCCATATTCCCTGTTATGTTTACATTTAGTTGATCTTCTTTTCTGTATGCAGAGTCTTCTATTATATCTTCTAACAGCCAATTTTCTACATACATAAATATCCTGCATTTTAAAGAAGCCAAATTATCTGTAATCACAAACAATTCCTATTTGATCATAAATTTTTGCAGTTACAGGTAATCATAGCCCTTATATGTGATTGCATTTCTTATTCTTCGACATGCATAATCTTTTAAAAATACTCATATGATAATTGTTTGTTTCTTCTTTTAATACACTGGTGTACCTATTACTGGATATGTTAGGGTAGGGGGTTTTTAAAGTTTATGAAGAGAGGCTGAACAAATTCCTTATTGACAACTTTAATAAAGTTCTAACATTGATGTAATATAGTAAACTGGATTACTGGCTTGAATTTAATTTTTTTGAAAATCTTTCCCTTTCCTTTATAACAAAGAAGGTAAATATTCCATAGTTTGACAGTTTTCACCAACTAGATAACAGCAGTATCTTCTGATAATAGAGATACTGTCCAAACAACTTGGACCACAGGGGCGCCGGGGTGACTCAGTTGTTTGGTTAAGCGTTGACTTCAGCTAAGATCATGATCCCAGGGTCCTGGGATGGAGCCCCACGTTGGGCTCCCTGCTCAGTGGGAAGCCTGCTTGTCCCTCTCCTCCCCACTCCTGCTTTCTCTTGCTATCTCTGTCATTATCTCTCTCTCTTGCTATCTCTGTCATTCTCTCTCTCTCTCTCTCTCTCTCAAATAAATAAATAAATAAATAAATAAAATCTTTAAAAAAATTAAACAACTTGGACTACAAATCAGGAAACAAGAACTAAAGAATTTAACAATAGATGTTTTATTGTGTTAATTGGTTCTCCAGGCTTAACAATCATTATCAAAAAGAAAGTAAATTTCTGGGTAAGGGCAAACACTATTTTTGTTTTATCTCGTTATATTATTTTTCTTATCTCCCAATACATGGAGAAATTTCCTTTGATACAGATAAGACCTCTGTAGCACATTTTTAAAATTCGTCTTCACTTTTACCTGGTGCTCCTTTTTGCCCCCATTCATTTAAAATGCTGTCTAAATTTATATAGGTAGCTTCAAAGAGTCTTAGTTGTCCTCACAAGAATATTACCTATGGATTCTTCCTGATATCACATGGCCTCTGTAAACAGACGTCACTATGCACTTTTGCTTATAATGCCGGCAGCCACAAGCTCTGTATGCCTTGGTTAGTGTGCCTGTCCCTGGTCATGTTCACAACTAAATTCCATGGCTAAAATTGAACTTTGTGCTGTACTAGGGACCTAAAATAAGTGAAGCAAGTAGATACCCGTGTTGTAGTTACAAAGGAATTAAGTGCCTGAATTCTTCCAGAAAGTCATTATCTCTGCTTAACAAGGAAAAAAATGTATAAAGAAAACCTATTTTTGAAATATAAAATACACCCCAAAAATACAACTGTAAAAATATATTACTAAAATAAAAGGTATATATTACTATAAATGAGGCCATATTAACATGAAATAAATCTTTGCCTTTTGAGTATTCAGAGATTGTCATATAGATTTAACAGACTTCAGAGTATAATTCTGACTATGAAAAATGTCCAAATTTTGTACTTGATTTATAAATAAGATAGGCTTTAGTCATAAATGAAAACTGGACATGAACAGTTTTTTTGTTTTGTTTTTTTTTAAAGATTGTATTTTAGGGGTGCCTAGGTGGCTCTGTCAGTTAAACGTTGGACACGTGGTTTCAGCTCAGGTCATGATCTCAGGGTCCTGTGATTGAGCCCCTGTCAGGCTCTGTGCTCAGCTCAGAGTCTGCTTGTCCCTCTCCCTTCCCCTGCTCATGCTCTGGCTCACTCTCTCTCTCAAAAACAAAAACAAAAACAAAAACCCTTAAAAAATTGTATTTGAGAGCAAGAGAATGTGTGCGTATGAGCTGGGGGAGGGGCAGGGGGAAGGAGGGGAAGAGAACCTCAAACAGACTCAATGCTGAGCATGGAGCCCGATGTGGGGCTCCATCCCATGACACTGAGACTATGACCTGAGCCGAAACCTAGAGTCAGACTCCCAACCAACGGAGCCACCCAGACACCCCAGACATACATAGTTTAGAAGAGCAAGATGGGGATTTGTATGGAGATGCAGTAAGAAATAGTACTGTCTGTGAAGAGGCTCATAGTCTCCCCTGGTGGTCTCTACTTTGAGAGCTACACCTAACTATAAGGCATGCCGTTCAATGGACTAATAAATCATCCCATCCATATCCTGTAGGTAGCAGAGAGTCGACAATTTAGCTGAAGGGTGCTTCTGCTCATTTATTCCACAAGAGCCACTGCTTGATAAATTAAGCTAATCCTCTACAGAAATGTTCCAATCACCTCTGTAATTACTTACTATATGGAAACACAATTGATGTGGCCTTAATTACTCTGCTATAAGATATGGAGTCAGCAGCACACTGTTATCTACATAAAATGGAAAGGCACAGTGTATTCATGAAATCTAAGATTATATTTAGTGTGAAATGGTTTTGAAGGTCATAAGCAAACTTGCAAATTAAAAGTCATTGATAAGACATACTTTCATATTTGCCTTCCCATATAAAGGTTAGATAGAAAAGCCATATTTTCATGGTTAGAATTTGAAATCTGTTAAATTTGACTGTGCTGAAATTCCTAGGCACATGAAAATTTTAAAATTAGGTTATTATCGTTAGCATTTCTCCCTTAAACAGTCTGCGTGATTCAGTCTATCACAGAAAATGGAGAAGCTCTGAATTAAGGCCAGTAGATTAATAATTCTGACTTAGAACAGAGGCAATTTTAGCCTGGCTAATTTTTCATATCTGGTCAATTAACCTCATAGTGCTTTAGAACAAAGGCAGCATGATGACAGTCATTTAAATTAAACAAATGCTATTTATCTGCCAAGGTACTGACTTCTATTGGCCACTCCAAGCCAGGACCACAGTATCAAATGGGGTGGACAAGTAGTGGGCCTCTGGGATTTAATTCTCCAGCATTTCAGAAATCCTGCATAGCATAATATGTGAAGCTTGCCATTTAATGAGCTCTTGAAGATCTAGAAAAGTAGTAGATTATCTACCTAGTAGCATTTGTAAAAATACCTAGTTTATATGCCCTGTCACTGGGGAGAAGTACCTTCTTCTGGGAGTGATGTCAAAGACTTCCAATTAAGCATAATACCCCTCATTTTACATTCAAGTCATTTATTTTCAGAGATTGGAAAACCGATGTCATTATACTGGCCCCCCCTTTTTTTTTTTAAAGATTTTTTTTTTTTTTTTTTTGACAGAGAGACACAGCGAGAGAGGTAACACAAGCAGGGGGAGTCGGAGAGGGAGAGGGAGAAGCAGGTTTCCCGCTGAGCAGGGAGCCGGATGTGGGGCTCAATCCCAGGACCCTGGGATCATGACCTGAGCTGAAGGCAGACGCTTAATGACTGAGCCACCCAGGCGCCCCTATACTGGCCTTCTGAATAACTTTCTACTTAGCAGGTGTAGTCTCCAATGATGCTTTCCCAATAAAGCATTTCAGTTCCAAACAGATCAAAATTTTGAAAAGAAATGAACTGATTATCATTATAATTTTATAGAAAAGGGAATTACTACTGCTAAACATTTATACACCTTAAATGCATAAACAAGTGTTATACACTTTCAAATTGTTATCTATACTTCTTTATGATCTGTGTTTCCATAATTTAAAGTCTACCAAATCAAATTCAGGATAAACATTTGTTCAATAATCACTTTATAGAAACCCAAGTATATTTTGAATTTTAGCATGAAATATCAAAAGGTACTTTTGATACTGAGCCATTTTTGTCTCTGTTCAATAATAGGAAATTTTCTTCAAGCAACCTCTATTAAATCTATGAGACCATGTAGTCAACCTGTATGGTACCAGACAGAGTTGGATGTGCTTAGCGAACATTTCTAATGTGGGGACAGTAATGCCAGGGTCCACATAGAAGCAGGACCTAGCAACTTCCTGAATTTGGTTTAAGCTAATGAGGCAAGTGTCAGAAGAGGTTGATTATATGTGTCTCAGAATTGCTCCCAAATAGGTCCAGTAGAATCATGTCTTACCCAGTGACAGGATTCTATAAACTACAAGATCTCTCTCTAAAATTTCTGTGAATATCAAGCATGAAGACAAATTATAAGTATCAGTTATCCTGCTGCTAAGGAACATACTGTTAATCATGGAATTTCAGCTTGTTCTGACTTCAGTGTTTGGAGACCTGGTACTAGTAACACCAGGACCATCAGCCATGATCTCCTAAGGGAGGGGGGGCGGGCAGAATAGAAACTTCAGAAGACTCAGAACAGAACTGTCACTTACAACAGAAGATAAAGTATCAAAATAATGGGTCCTCATTTATCTAGTTGAGAGCATCATTTACAAATGACAATGATAAGAGAGATGAGAGATTTGTATAGGCAGCATATGTGACCTCCTTGGTATGCGTATTCTTCTACATAAAAATGTGAAACCTATCATGACTTCTATAATTCTGTTTATCAATATTATTAATACCTTGTATTATACAAGTCTAATCTTGATTTTTTTTTGCAAGATCTTGTATTTAGACACTCCTTGTGTTCCGAGAAACATAGAATTAATAAATTGTCTTGGAGGGAGTGGTGGCATAGCCAGGTTTATGAACTAGTCCTCTCCTATGTGAACCAGAAATAGAATGCAAATGCAAAGTGGTGAGTTGAGCAAAAACTGCAGACCTGTCAGCCTCTAGGTTGTTTGGAAGCAGGTAGAGAGACCAAGCATGAATTTCTTTCAGTGTATAAAAAATTATTCTATGCAAGGCAGGGGTTTTATGTCAAGCTGATACTTGAAACAAAGAGTAAGATAGGACTCTAAGATTCAGGAAAGAAGACTGAGGAAAACTACTGCAAACCTTTGCTCAGGGCTAGACTTCTATGAGGTGACTGGCCATGAAGGTAAGAAAAAAAGTAGTTTCCTGACAAACCGTGAGAGACGATGGACTCTGAAAAACAAAGTGAGGGTTCTAAGAGGGGAGGGGGTGGGGGGATGGGTTAGCCTCGTGATGGGTATTGAAGAGGGCACATTCTGCGTGGAGCACTGGGTATTATGCACAATGAATCATGGAACACTACATCAAAAACTAATGATGTATGGTGATTAACATAACAATAAAAAATTTAAAGAAAAAAAGTATTTTCCTGACAAGAAATAACTCACTTAGATGAGTGACGAAGTGAGGAAAATTTCTAGTATTCTCGTACTGGAGCAGCACTGATCTATCAATGGAAGATTGGGTTAGGAAATAGGGCCCAAAGAGAATGGCAAGAAATGAAGAAGGTGGTCAAAACATATAAACTTCCAGCTATAAAATAAGTCCTGGGGCTTTAATGTATTATGACTATAGTTAATAGGGTATTGCAACTAACATTAACTCAATCCATGTGACGATATAAAGAATTTTGTAAAAGGTATCTGCTAAGATAAATGTAAAGATCAGTTTCAACATATTTTTCGTTTGCTGCTCTTTTTTTCCCCTATGTGATTTAAAGGACAAATGCATCAAACAATAAGTATAAATTTGTGTTGATGGGCATTCCATGTATGAAGATGTAACTTGTGATGATAACAATATAAAGAAGTGGTGGAGGAATATAGGAACACAGTTTTTGTATCCTTTTGAAAGTAAATAAGTATTAATCTGAACTAGATTGTTAGGAATTAAAATGTTTATTGTGATGCCCAAGTCACCCACTAAGAAAAAACTAGTAAAACAAAGGAGAAAGGAATCAAAATAGATATACTAGAAAATTTGTAGCTAACACGAATGAAGGTAGTAAGGAGGAATTGAAAAGTAAGAACTAGAGCAAAGGGCAGAAGTGACTCCTTCCTTATCAGTAACTACTTAAAAACAAATGGATTAAACTCTCCAATTTAAAGGCACTTCTGTAGTTAGGGGCATATATATGGTGCAAAAACTGACAAAATTGAAGGGAGAAATAGGCAGTTCACTAACACTTGGGGATTTCAACACCCCACTTTCAATGATGGGTAAAACAACACAGACAAAAGCAAAACAAGAGAAGGCATATGGAATATTCTCCAGAATAGAACGCATTTTAGGACACATAAGTCTTAATAATTTTTTTCAGTGAAATCATACAAAAATTTCTTTATAGTTAAAAAGGAATAAAACTAAAAAGGAAGTCTGGAAAATCCACAAAAATGTGAAAATTAAACAACATATTCTTAACCAGTCGGATGTTGTAAAAGTAGTACTCAGAGGGAAATTTCTTGCTATAAATTCCTACATTAAAGAAATCTCAAATCAATAACCTAACATACCTTAAGGAGCTAGAAAAAAAGAAAAACTAAACCTAAAACTAACAGAAGAAAATCATAAATATTTAAGTGGAGATAAATCAACTAGCAAATAGAAAGAGAAAATCAATGTAACCAAAAGTCGGTTCTTTGAATATACCAATAAATTGACAAATCTTTACTGGAAGGGAGAGGGGAAAAATTACTAAAACCAAGAAAGAATGTGAGGACATTGTAACTGACATAGAAATAAAAAGATTATAAGAGAATACTATAAGCAATTGTGCAACAATAAATTGGATAACCTAGATAAAAGGGGCAAATTCCTAGGAACATTGAAACTATAAAACTTGACTCAAGAAATAGAAAATCTGAAGGCAGTGCACCTGCGTGGCTCAGTTGGCCAAGTGTCCGATTTTTCATCTCTGCTCAGGTCTTGATCACAGGGTTGTGAGTTCAAGTCCCATGGTGGGCTCCATGCCGTGTATGGAGCCTACTTAAAAAAAAAGAAGAAGAAGAAAGAAAAGAAAAATCTGAATGTACCCATGACAGGTAAAGAGATTAAATTAGTAATCAAAAACTTCCAGCAAAGGAAAACACTGGACCAGATTGCTTCTTTTGCAAATTCTACCAAATGTTTAAAAATAATTATCACAATCCTAAAATTCTTACAAAAAATAGGAAACCTTCCTAACTCATTCTGTGAAACCAATATTAACCTGATTCTAAAACCAAGACAAAGACCTCACAAGAAAATTGCAGTCCAGATTTCTTAGGACTACATGAAAAAATACTCAACAAAATAATAGAAACCTGAACCCAATAGCATATTAAAAGGATCATACACCAAGACTAAGTGGGATTTACCCCAAGAATGCAAGAGTGGTTCGACATATGAAAATATGGTTTCTAGAATAAAGGGGAAAAAATCCTTTCAACCGATAGAGAAAAGCATTTGGCTCTTTTAAAAATAAAATATTCAAAGTAACCAAGAATAGAATTCTGTTTGTCATGGATCTCCAGAGAAAGACAAACTTAGCAATCAGTGACAGATGAGCACTAATTCTCATTTACTATAAGACTAAGACTACAGCAAATGGGGCATTAGGAGTCCAAAGAACATGAGTGCTATAAAATCAGACTATCAACCTTGTAAGTAGAAAACTAAGAGACTGGGGAGGAAAGATACAAGTTAAAGTTTAACACCTAAAGTTTAAACAGCTGACACTGTTATATATTTTAACTCCTTTAGGTCCGATGTTACATGTTGATAACTGAAGTCATGAGTTACAAGTATATTTAAAATTATAAAGGTAAACTCTGAAAAATACAATCAACTAAAATAGAGGGAAAGGAAGTTTTGGAAGTGAAGTTGGGGAGAATGCACTATGTTCAGTATTTATAAAAGCAGTCAGATACACTCCAAATATATATATATATAATACTATGTCTATAAAAGTAGCTTCAAGATTCCCATGCCCCCTTTCAGGCTATTACAAACTTGTTAAAAAGTATTAGCACCTCTCTACGTATGGGTAGTGAAAGTCCTTCTAGCAATTGTACAAACTTTTCTTCCATAAAGGGCCAGATAATATTTTAGTCTTTTGGGATTATCAGGTCTCTGTAGTAAGAAAATCCAACTCCTCTGTTGAAGCTTGAAGGCAAAAATAAATAGTACAGCAATGAACAAGTGGCTCTCTTTCAACAAGAGATGGAATAGATTTCACTTCTGAGATGCAGTTTGCCAACCTCTGTTATAGATAAAATAAGATGAGAAAAAAATGCAGGTACAGAGAGGTGTATATAAATATTGATGCCATTGCATTAAAAAACATGTATATGCTGGCATGTGTATTGAATAACTGTGTAAAGATAAACATGAAGGTGACAGTGATTACTTCTAGAGAACCCAGTAGCTGGGGGACAGAGTGAAAAGAGGCCTACATTTCACTGATACCAATGTGTATCCTTTGAATTTTATTTAACTTGCATGTATTATCTATTCTAAATAGCAAATAAGATATTCTTAAATAAAATAGAAATAGGAGTAATACAGGGTATCAAAAAAACCAAGAATAGATTTTAGAGAAACTGATAAATTTCTATCAGAAAGATATGATCTGGAAGAGGTAATAAAAAAGGTTCGGTAGAATTTATAATGTTTTTATCCATTAAAATTTTCAAGATTTTATTTATTTGAGAGAGAGAGCGTGAATAGGAGGAGGAGCAGAGGAAGAAGGACAAGCGGGCTCCACACTGAGTGCGGAGCACCACGGGGGGCTCCATCCCATGACCCTGAGATCGTGACCTGAGCCGAAATCAAGAGTCGGACACTTAACCGACTGAGCCACCTAGGGGCCTCTCAAAATATTTTAAGTGCATACATATTTCCATATAATTTTTTTTTTTAAAGATTTTATTTATTTATTTGAGAGAGAGAATGAGAGATAGAGAGCACGAGAGGGAAGAGGGTCAGAGGGAGAAGCAGACTCCCTGCTGAGCAGGAAGCCCGATGTGGGACTCAATCCCAGGACTCCAGGATCATGACCTGAGCTGAAGGCAGTCGCTTAACCAACTGAGCCACCCAGGCGCCCTCCATATAATTAATAGGGCTGCATTGATGAAGTTTTTTTTTTTTTTTTTTAAAGATTTTGTCTATCTGAGAGGGAGCAAGCAAGCACGAGGGAGAAGGAGAAGCAGGCTCCCTGCTCAGGGGGCGGCCTGATGCGGGGCTCAATCCCAGGACCCGGGGCTCATTACCCAAGCTGAAGGCAGAGGCCCAACCGACTGAGCCACCCAGGTGCCCTGCATTGATGAAGATTAAAAGGTATACTAGCCATACAAGTTCACAAGATCCTCACTATGGAATCATTTTTCATATTCCATTATTTATCCATAGAATCTGTCTTACTATGTATTTTAGGCACCTATGCAAATGACATAATGAAGAATCTCAAATTCAGTGTTAGATTATCCTATCTTAAAGGTTTTTTTTTTATATATACATAATAGGGGATATCACTGAGAAGCACTAATATAATCCATCAGCAACCAATGTCAGAAATTGGAGAATATTTGCCATATTCTTTCCAACCCAAATGAATGTCAATGAACTATTCAGTGCTATTTTTAGCCATGAATGGCATTATCTCTGCTTATAAGGAGTGGTAACACACAGGCAGATTTAACATTTTTATTACTTAAGAATATACATTATATACACACTTTATTCTCAAAAATACTTGAAAATGGTCACACATGTTAAAGTTGCACATTTTCAAGAACAAACTGAGAGATGGTTACTCAGGTCATGCAGAGAGTTATTGCTATAATTTGTTGGAAACCTTTATTCCATTGAGGACAGCTGTAATTTCAAGCCTGTAGGCCTGGCACTTGGAGATAGACCGTGAATATAGCAATGATCAAGATAAATTCTTCTGCCTCATCACTGGGTCTCCTTCTCATTGTTTTAGGAGCTCTTGCTTAGGGAAAAAAAAAAAATGTGTACCCTGAAGTTGTAAAAGCCTGCAGTTCCTCAGTGAGGTCAAAGGCCAGGCAGCTCTTAATTCTTCATCCCATTTGCTCCTAGGCATGCTGAACCTTAACTGAGCCTAACCAACTATGACCATTCTTCAGTGCTTCCCACCCCCCTTTATGATATTATCCACATTTTAAGAATAAGAATCATAAAGGTAATTCCTAATCTATAGTGATAGCTTTGGAAGTCCTCCCAATTGGTCATTAATCCAAAATCTTGTATCCCAACCCACTTCTTTTTAAATCAGTAACTCCAGTTAGACATTAGATAATCTTACTACAATGTTAGGTGGACCATATGCTAATTTTAGCTTATCAATCTGCTTTATCTCCTTTCTGGGCACTAGTAGAGTATTTTGGACAAAATGGCCTCACATAAATAGTGATTGAATACTATGGCTTTTTGTTTTCAAATTGCAAAGCACACAAAACAAGAAGTTCATCATTTTGTAAAGTCAAAGTCACCTTCAACAGAAAGTTATTTTAAGTAAATAGCAGAGACCATCTATTAGCCTATTATTAATTAACATGAAACACTGTTGAAATGCTTTGTTGGAACACCACTTAGCAATAGTGTTTTATTTCCTTTGACACAGTATTTCATCAGACGGATAATATGTGCCTAAACTAAATAGAATACTATCTTTTTCAAGATCTATTATATGTCATTTTATTTTCCAGAATTGAAATTATATTGCAACATACTAATTTAACACTTTTTCTTGTAGAAATGATATTCTATATTAAGTACCATGTTCTAGGATTTTAAATTTATTTTTTTTACGGTTGTGTTTATTTGAGAGAGAGAGCGAGCATGCACAAGTAGGGAGAGTGGCAGGCAGAGGGAGAGGGAGAAGCAGGCTCCCCGCTGAGCAGGGAGCCGACTCGGGGCTCGATCCCAGGACCCCGGGATCAGGACCTGAGCTTAAGGCAAACGCTTAACGGACAGTCACCCAGGTGCCCCATGTTCTAGTATTTTTAGAAGTATGCCCTCAAGTTTTGCTCCAGAACTTCCAAGGAGTAGACTTCAAACTGTTAGGCAGTTAATTAACAATGCCTTAATGGCATTAGTTCAAACAAAAACATTCAGATTTGACACACAAGAATTTTCCATTGACAAGCTACCCATATAAAGACATCCAAAGACTTTGGATGACATCTATCGATGCATCTCTCTTCTTCCATAGACTGACAATTTGAGTGCAGGAACTAACATTTTCTTAATTGTGGTAGTGGCTAACACAAAGAATTTTTTTTTAACTGATAGTGTTGAATTTAGTTTTTATTTTAGCAAATTATGGTTGGCTCTACCTTTTTATCTTGATTTTATGGCAGTTGAAAAATAAGTGTTTACTCAGGAGACATTTGATATATTTTAAGGTTTATTTCTATGAATGAGGTAATCTACCCTTCATAGGTATGTGTGTAATCTCTCCCTAGTATATGTAAAAAAATAAAATAAAAAAAGGCCTATTTTCTTTTTTTTTTTAAGATTTATTTGAGAGAGTGAGAAAGAGAGAGAGAGAGAGTACATGAGAGGGGGGAGGGTTAGGGGGAGAAACAGGCTCCCCGCTGAGCAGAGAGCCCGACACGGGACTAGATCCCAGGACTCCAGGATCATGACCTGAGCCAAAGGCAGTCGCTTAACCAACTGAGCCACCCAGGCACCCCAAAAGGCCTATTTTCAAAGGTTACCATAATCCATGTACAATCTTCATAATTAAACATAGTGGCAAAAACCTCTTCACTCAAGTATGTACTTCATTTTGGTGTATGTGTGTATGGTATAGACACACAAAATTCAAGAAAATTCAAGAGCATTTATTCCCATGCCAACTACTACTTGCGATGCAAAAATCTGAACATTTTAAATGGATGTCTAGTTTTCCCAAATGATCTAGAAGTTCTTTTGTTTTGCAACTTACATAAACCAATGCATGATATTCTGGATACCACCATTTAAACAATTGTCTTAGCATTTTTCCTTTGAGTATGGTATACCGTATCCATGTTTTAACCACTTCATGAATTTAAAGCCTGCTTACTTACAAAAAAATTAGAGAGGGACCTCTGGTAGATTATTCACTCTCTTGATGAGCAGACTAAGAATGAAACTGCCAAAAAAAAAAAAAAAATTCCATACACAATTGACTCCCTATCTATGCTAATGGGAGATGTTATCTTTGTAATTTATCTGTGCTAATGGAACAGTCTCACAAATAACATAAAATATTAGCCATAGTAATGCCAACATCCTTTATGTTTGGAATTGCAAGGTATTTATGTTTACATCTGAATATGAGCTTATCTAATATTCAAACAAAAATAATGAGATTATTCAATCTCCAATTACTTCTGCTCATTAGCTGTATGCTCTAACCAACCTCCATTATTTGGTATTCTTCAAACATGCATTAAACTCTCACCTTCTAATTCTGACCTTTCATTTCCTATTTCTTAGAATACTGTGTTCTCTTCTATAGTACTGATCTTGGAAAAATTTTCAAGGATGAATTCCCTCCCAGAATCTTGTTCTAGCTAGATAGGATTCTAACCCCTCTCTGAACTTATACAGTACTTGAGGCAGGGCTGTCTATGAAAAATACAGTCACATATGTATTTGCTAAATAAGCTAAAGTTATATATGTGACATATGTAATTACATATGTGACATATGTAATTTTAAATTTTGTAGAAGCCACATTACAAAAGAGTAAACAAGTAAAAAAGCTTTCATATATTTTAATCTAACATATGCAGAATATTTCAACATGTAATAATACTATTGATGGAATTTTTTGTACTAAAATTTCAAAATCCCATGTATGTGTACCACAGAACACATGAGTAGCTTCTGTTGAAGTACCCAGTAGCCACCCATGGCTATATTGGACACCAGAGCCTTAGAACTGTTCACGCAAAACATATTTTCTATGCAGAATTTTTCAGTGTATTTGAAAATTCACTTAATTGAGGTATAATTTACATACAATTAAATACACAGGTTCTGATTACACACTTCAGCAAGTTTTGACAAATTCATACACCCACGTAACAATCACCTTGTATTAGTTTCTTCTTGCTGCTGCGATAGATTGCCACACTTGGTAGCTTAACAGAAGATAAATTTATTAACTCCAAGTTCTGGAGTTCAGAAACCTGCAATACGTCTTATTGGTATCAAATCAAGACGTGAGCAGGCCTGGTTCCTTCTGGAGGTTCCAGAGAAGAATCCCCTTTTCTGAACTTTTCCAGCTTCTAGAAGCCATCAGCTTTCCTTCATTCCTTGTGGTTGGGCCCTTTCTCTGTCTTCAGGGCACAGTATTCCAACCTCTCTTTCTATCACCACCTCTACTTTCCTGGTGTTGACCCTGTTGCCTCCTCCTTCTAAGCACCCTTGTGATTGCAGGAGGCTCACTTGGATAATCCAGCATAATCTCTCTATTAAAGATGAAGAATCTTTAAAGGTTCTTAATCTAATCACATCTGCAATGTCATTTCTGCCACGTAAGGCAACGTCATCACATTCTGGGCAATAGGATGCGGACATCTTTGGACAGCCACTATTGTACCATATACCACTTCACTGTCATCACAAAAACTTCCTTCTTGTGTCTTTGTGGTAAATCCTCACCAGCTCCTACCCCCGCCCCCACATCACTATTAAGATTTCTGTCAACTTAGTTTTCCCTATCCTATAACCTCATAAATAGAATCTTTATTAAATATATATATATAAAATATATTAGTATATAAATACACGCTTGTATCTAGCTTCACATTTTTGAAGTTTATCTGTAACTTTGTGTATATTAGCAATTTCTCAAACTTTATTATTTAGTAGGAATCAGTTGTATGAATATACCATTGGTTTGTCTATTTATGTGGTGGACATACAGATTGTTTCTAGTCTGTGGCTATTTCCCTTGGGTTAATATTTAAGATTAGGATTCTTGGGTAATAGATATATGTTTAACTTTATAAGAAACCATGAAATGTTTTCCAACGTGGGTTTTATCATTTTATACTCCTAATGGTAACATGTGAAGATTGTTTTGCCACATCCTTGTCATCAATTGGTACTTTCAATCTTTAGTTGAGCTATTCAGATGAGTTTGAATTGGAATATAATTATAGTCTTAATTGGCATTTCCTAATAATTAATGACTTCGAGCATCTTTTTTTTAAAGATTTTATTTATTTATTTGAGAGAGAGAGAGAATGAGAGACAGAAAGCAGGAGAGGGAAGAGGGTCAGAGGGGGAAGCAGACTCCCCACCAAACAGGAAGCCCGATGCAGGACTCGATCCCAGGACTCTAGGATCATGACCCGAGCCGAAGGCAGTCGCCCAACCAACTGAGCCACCCAGGTGCCTGATATCTTTTCAAGTACTCATTGGCCTAATGTAGATCTACTTTTGTTAAGTATCAAAGCTTTCATTCTTTTTTAGTTGTACTGTTTTCTTACTAGAATGTATTTGAAAGATTTCTCAGATATATGTGTTGGGAATATTTACTCCTAATGTGCTTTCATTTTTTCACAGTGTCTTTTGAAGACCGGATGTTTTTAAATTTGAAGGATAATTTATTATTTTTAAGATTTTGGTTCTTTATCTTACTCCAATGTTAGGAATATTTTCTTATGTTTTATTATAATTTTAGCCTTTATGATTAAGTCTGTGGTCATTTTTAAATCAACATTTTTGATGGGAGGAGGTAGGGATAAAGATTTATTTTTTTTCCCCATAGGTATATGCAATTAGGTCAGCACCATTTGATGAAAAGATTTTCATTTTCCCATTGAACGGCTGGGTAACTTGGCAACTTTGTCACTGAACTTGTATTTGTGGGCCTTTTTCTAAATTCACTGTTGTAGTCCATCCATACCTCTTCATTTCCTGTTGATTTTTTAACTGTAACTCTTTTTGATTTTTAGTGGTTGCTCTATGAATTACAGTATGCGTCTTTAACTTACTATAGTCTGCTTAGAATTAATATCATAGCACTTCATACTTCACTCTTCACCCTTCAGAGATATACGAACCTTACAACATACATGCTTCCATATATGATCCTCTGACTTTTGGAATGTTGGTACCTACATGTATTATAAACCTTACACAACAATACTTATTTTAAATCATATTCTGTCTTTTAAGAAATTAAGAAAAAAGTTAGTCTTTCGTATTTAACTACATGTTCCCCATTTCTCATACTCTTTATTTCTTGTTATATATAGATCTGTTTCCATTTGGTACTCTCTTTAGTTAACAACCTTCTTTTAGTATTTCTTGTAGTTCTGCTGGCAATATATTCATTCTTCTAAACTTTTGATTATATGAAAATATCATCCACTCATTTTTGAAAGATATTTACACTGACTACAGAATTCTAAATTGACATTTTTATTTTCCTTTCACTATTTCATATAGGTTATTAAATTGTTTTCTGGCTAATAGTGCATCTACTAAGAAAACCATCATTATATACAACATCCCCCAGTAATAAGAAAGATTGTAATGTTTTCTTACTGCTTCCAAGATTTTCTTTGTCTGTGCTATTCCTCATTTTGAGTGTAATGGCCTAGGTGTAGTTCTCTTTGTATTTATTCCCCTTTGGTTTCACTGAGCTTCTGAGATTTATAGCTTGAAGTTTTCATAAATTTGAGAAATTGATTACCATTTTTTTCAGTTATTTTCTGTACATCTTTACTTTCCTCTGTGACTCCAGTTACATGTGGTTTAGATTGAGGTTTTCCCATAGTCTTTAAAACTTGATCATTTTTCATTCCAGTCTTTTTTGTCTCTTACTCAAAATTGGACTTTTGAGAACATGTTTTCAAGTTTATAGACTGTTTTTTTTTATCATCTCCAATCTATTATTAGTCCAATACAGTGATTTATTTATTTTTTTTACTTTAGGTATGTTACTTTTTATTCTAGAATTGCTTTTTTTTTTTTTTTAAGTCTCCATTTCTCTGTTGAGAATTCCCATCTGTTCATTCCTTAATACTAGGTCTTCCTTTAAGTCAATGAACATATTAATCAAATTCTTCTGTTTCCAGTGAATTTTGGGGGTCTCTTCCTACTGATTGGCTTTTTTTTTTCTTTATAGAACACATTTTCTTTTTTGCATGTCTTATGTGCTGCTTTTTGTTGATGTTAAAGGAGTCATCTTTTAAAGAGGTTTAAATATTTTTCTGGAAATCTTTACTTCAGTGAAGTGATAAATTCACATTTATCACTTCACTGAAGACTACGTTTGCTCTAGTCAAAAAATGGCTATAAACTTTGCATAGTCACCGTAGGGCATAGTCACCATTTCTGTGCTGTGGCCTTTTTGGTGCCTTAGCTAAATAACAGAATATTAACAAGGCTTCTCTAGTTTGGTTGGAAGAGAACTATGAAGTTTCCCAGCACTGTTTAACCTCTAGTGTTTCTATTCCATTCTTAGTCTTGAAGCAGCTGCCTTTTCTTGGGCTCAAAGAGTCATCCTGAGCACATGTAGGCCAGCCTTCATCAGGAATCTAAGGGAAACCACCAACACAAATTCCTGGGCTCCTCCTCTGCTTGGCCCCCTTCTCTGCCATACTCTGCCCACAAGCTCCAACTGCTTTGACAGCCCCAAACCTTAGTCTCTGCCTCTACAGCTCAGCGAGGTTCTTTTTTGGTTCTGCCTCTCTGTGCCACAGTCAGGAAGCTGTCACCAGATAAAATGAACATAGAGGTCATCTCCCATGTTCCCCTTCACCCAGCAATTTCAGTTCTGTACTTCTTATCCAGTGCCTGGAAATGGTTACCTAATATATTTCATCCAGTTTTATAATTGTGGTAGAAGGGCAAACCCCCTTCTAATTAGTTTATCATGGTGAGAAGTGGAAGTCTCTCCATGAAGAAATGTGCAAATACATATAATCTTTCCTTCTAAGTTTCCTTCTAAGAGTAGCAATAGTATATGGAAGGACTGTGCAAAGTGTAAAGAAACTATACTATAAATTATACTTAGATGATACATTGAATATTTAATAAGTGAATAAATGAATGACTAATATGTAGGTGGGACACCTGGGTGGCTCAGTCAGTTAAGCATCTGCCTTCGGCTCAGGTCATGATCTCAGGGTCCTGGAATCAAGCCCCACGTCAGGCTCCATGCTCAGTGGGGAGCCTGCTTCTCCTTCTTCCTCTCTCTCTGCCCCTCCCCCACCCCCACTCATGTGCACTCTCTCTCTCTCCCAAATAAATAAATACAATCTTAAAAAAAAAAGATTAATATGTAGGCTATTTAATTTTCTTTTCTGCTTTTTGGCTAATTTCAGATCTTTGCTCTGTCCCATGATGACATTTATCACATCTCAAGCTAATAAAGAATAGCTGTCAGCATATTGACAATTAGTCTTGTTTCAAACTTTCCTTCAGTGGAAAGCATACAAGTTAATTTTTTAAAGATCTTATCTGATTCTGGTGTGTAAAGAAAAATATTTTGTGCTGATGAGTAGTTCCTAAAACTTTTTTGCTTTAAATAACCAAGGATTTGCCCCATACATTCTTTTTCTTTTTCTAAATAGTAAATCCAGTACTATTTAAATTTATTTTCTTAAAGTTGTGGCCGTATATCAAAATTTCATGTTATAAAACTGAGATTCACTTTGAGAGCTATATTTCTAAAATATCATTTACATATTCATAGTGTTTCTAGAAAGTAGATCTTCTATTTTCTACATTCTGTTCAAATGTACCATATAAAACTATGTTCAATTTATGCACCCTGTATTTGGAAATACAACCACATGGAGCACCTAGGCTCTCAAAAGCATTCATCCTGCTGCCTTTTTAGAAAGTGGCTGTACTCTAAATGATATATATCAAGATTTTACAGGTATTGTCCCTATTTGTTTTTTGTGATTTTCTTTCTAAAAATTTTCCATCAGTCCCATTTGTTTCATTTCTTAAAAGAGGTTTATTGTTGCAGCCTACAGTCTAATGTGAAATTGCAAAATTCTGGCTCATTGCCTCTCAGAATAAATCACCACATTGTATCTTTTATTCAGGACACAACAGGGCATCTGCACTGTTTTCCACAACCAAATAAACTGAGTAAGTCCCAGGGTTCTTTAGAAACTTATATCAAATCTGTCAATATTTTACAGAAAATTCCTAGGAATCATTTTAATTTAAGGACATCTCTTGAAAAAATATAAGGGAGAGACCCAAATTGAAGCTGAAAACTTAACTCTTTTGGGCAATTCAGTAGAAGAGCCATTTTATATTACACTGGTTACATTAGAAATAGCACTAAGCATGAACTCTGAAACTTGCTTTTACAAGTCAAGCTACATTTTTTTCAGAGCTCTTTAGTATTTGCAGGACATTTCTTAAAAGGAAAAAAATACAGCAGTCATTCAGGGGCTTTCACATAAGTGGTTGGCTGTGTTATCTCTGTCAAAAGGAGAAAAGGCTCTCTTCCTTAAAATTTTCTCTCTTGAAGTCTATAAAGGAGCCTGAAATGCCAACATTTGAGATGAATACCCTTGGATCTTAAAAGAATCTATCAATCTTTGTCTTTATCTTAGAATTTTTTTTAATCAATTAACCAAATGTTTATTAAGCATCAGCCTTGTCCCAGAGCATATGAAGTGATATGCCAAAAAATAAGTCAAGGCTGTGAGAGAGAGGCATAGAGGTATTATTTTATGTGAAATGGTGACAGAGGTCTCAGTTGAGGTGATCTATAACCAGAGGCCTGAATGATATTGTGGAATGAGCCACATGAATAACTCAGGAAAGTGAATTCTGAGCCACAGGAAATACAGACCTTGAGATGAAAGTGTGTTTCAGAAATAACTAGCCAGTGTAGCCAGAATGGAGTGAGTGAGGAGATTAAGAAATGAGACCAGAGAGCCTGACAAAAGCACACAAAGACTTAACATGTTTTGGAAGAATTCCCAACTCCTATCCCCATTTTCCTCATTATTTAAATCTAATCAATTACATCAAATCAAATGTCAATTCTGAGATTGCATCTCAGAACCAGCATTTGACAGGAGTCCGCTTTTGCATATCTACTTTCACTGTTTTAATTTGCTCACTCTCTCACCTAGCTATTAAAAATACCTCCTAACTTCATGTTTCTCAAAAGTGCGTGCCCATCAAAAAACTTAAAACTCTAGATCTTGTGGCCCCACTGAATCCTAGATGTAAAGGTACGGCCCTGAGCACCCATTTCTTAAACACTTGATTTAGCTGAATCTTATAATCAAAGATGTTTGGAAATTATTCTTAAAATATTCTACTTCTTGTTTTCTAGAACTTGCCTTTTTTCTCCATTACTGTCAGACTTACCATCCCCTCCCCACCAAAAAAATAAAAAACAAACAAAACCCCTCAAATCTTACAAATGTCTGGTATTAACTTCTTGAAAACAAGAACATATTTCCTTAATCTTTGATTTGCATTTATAGCAAAATTCGTGAACCAGCTATACTCTTGTGAAATAGTTGCTAAATGAATGAATGACTTCAATAATTTAAAGAGGCAAAAATGTGGGATGCCAAAATTCATACACAATTTTCAGAAGTTCATAAGCATTTAAAATTAATAATGATTTGGACACTTATATTTTAATTTTTAAAATTTAACTTTTTTGGAAAAATATATTGAATCTCTGTACAAGTAGAGTTATATCCGGATCAGTTTATTATACTGTTTTGAACTCTAATGTTATTCACTAACTTTAAAAAAAAAAAAAAGACCTTTGCTCTCTATTGATGGGTTCCACCTACTATTTTAAATCCAGGCATAGTTTTACAAATCCTTCACCATCTGTTTGGGAATAATTTTATATATTTGGTTTATTTCCAGAGTACTTGGTTTAATGACAAATTGAGTAATGGAGGAGGGGAAGCTGAGGAGAAATGGAAGGAGATATAAAGAAGCCTAGGAGAAGGAGCCTTCTACCCAAAGGAGAAGAAACTTACCTAGAAGAACATAGTCCAGTGTTTGAAAATAGGATGAGGGCAGGTGATTATGTAGACCATATGAATGAATATGAATTGATACTATAAAAAACATTGTGGAGAGGGAAGAGATAAGCAGTAAATTAAGGACATATTTATTAATGTTAAGAGAGGTTAGTATTTTGTTTTACTTTTTTTTTCTTTTTATGCATCCCTGATCTAAACATATTTCTGTACAAAGAACAGGAAAGATATGTTGACATGGGAGGTTGAAGGTGGACTTGTGAGAAGGGAAACCTAAATCTACCAGGCTTTGGAGGAATGAGTGTGTGTGTGTGTGTGCGTGCGCGTGTGTGTAGAAATAGGGGCTAGGGAGGGGTGCCTACAGGGCTCAGTCAATTGAGTGCCTGACTCTTAATTTTGGCTCAGGTCATGATCTCAGGGTTGTGGGTTTGAGCCCCGCGTGGGGCTCCACACTCAGCAGGGAGTCTGCTTGAGATTCTCTCCCTCTCCCGTTTTCCCTCACCCTGCTCACTCATGCTCTCTCTCTCTCTCTCTCTCAACCTTTCTTTGGCTCTCAAATAAATAAATAAATCTTAAGGAAAAAAAGAAAAGAAAAGAAGAAGAAGTAGTAGGGGCCGGGGAAGAGAACCATTTAAGGACATAGAATGAAGGAAACACCTTGGATAGGAGATTTGAGAGACAAGATTAAGAAACCTTTTTATTCATTTTACAACAACTACCTTTGCTATGACTAACTGATGAAATAGAATCTTCTTGGTTCTATTACATTATAATTACTCAAACATTTACCCATAATTCAACCATATATGAATCTAATCGATGTACTTACGTATGGACCATGCCATATCTTTCATTGGAACTATTTTATTCTCCTTAAATTTTGAAATCCTTTCATATAGTCAGGAACTATTTTATTTTCCTTAAATTTTAAAATCCTTTCATATAGTCAGGATTTCAAGAATAACCACCAAAAATGATCATCTGAAAGACATTGAGGTCTAAGATGTAGTGACAGTGGATTTAGAATCAATAAACTTGGGGCATGTACATTTATTAGCAGCAAGATACTGTATCTAATTTTAAGACTTGTTATAAAGCTACAAAAGTGAAGTGAAAGTGCTTTAAGAAGAGACAATAAGGTCAAGCTAACAAAACAAAGAGTGCAGAAATAGACTGACACATAATCAATAAATTGATTTTCAACAAAGGTGTCAACATAATTTAAAGATCAAGGAAAATTATTTTTCACTTTCATATCTGGAAATCCCTAAAGATGCAAATGAGCCTTAACTCTTACCTCACACTATATACTTTAATTTGAGATGAATCATAGAAATGTGGAGAATACAACTGTAAAGTTTCTAAAAGAAACAAAAAGCATATTTTTACAAACTTCAAGTTCAGAAAGATTTCTTAGAAGCAGCATAAAAGAAAAAGTGATTACTTTTTAAAAATTTCTCATCATAAGAAACACCATTGAGGAAAATGCAAATGAAAACTACAAATGGAAGAAAATAACCATTGTCCATATATCTGACATGGTAAGAGTTCTATCAGGATATATAAGGAACTCTTACAAATCTTTAATAAAAAGCTCAACAATCCCCCAGAAAGGACAATAAATGTAAAAAGACACTTCAAAAAAGACATACAAATGATCAATAAGCACAAGAAAAAGTTCTCAGCATTATTAGTCATCAGGAAAATGAAAGTTAAAACCACAGGGTACAACTTCCTGAAATGATTTTGTGATTTTTTTTAAATAAATGTAAACATACCTATGACTCAGCTGTTATATTCTTATTATTTATCTGAGAAATGGGGAAAAATTCACACACGAAAGTTCATAGCAGCTTTATTAGTAAAGTCCAAGTACAGGAAACAACCCAAATGTCTAGTAACAGGAGAATGATCAACTGGTTTGTAATTTTGTTATATAATTTCATACTTCTGAGCAATAAAAAGGAATAAACTGATACATACAACAACATGTAAGGATATTAAAAGCATTATGTTGACAAAAGAAGCTAGAAACAAAAGGTATATAATACATGGTTTTATATTTATGAAGCTCTGGAAGAATCAGAACTAATGTGTGCTGTAAGAAATGAAAAACCATGACGTTTTAGGGAGTGGAGGTTGTGTGTTGTGGGGATTGACTGAAAAAGAGCAGGAAAGCACTTTCTCGGGTTATGGAAATAGGCTATACCTTGAGTGGGAAATTAAGGCATAAACCTTTGAATTCCACATGGGTTTGCTGGAATGAAAATTAAGGGAGATTTGATCTCTCTTCTGTTAGTATGATGCATTACTATACCCTTTGAGATTAAAGCCATATCTAATCTTGCTGTGAAAACTGAATCACTTCATAAAGGTTTGTGACAGAATAACGCAAGTGAAAACAGTTACTTTTTTTAAAAAGTGGGTACTTTTTGAGAACAAAAATATGCATTTGAGAAAAATTATAATTATATGAACTTCTGTATAGTTCATATAGGAAACTATTCATATGCATTTACATGTACATATAGATACTTTCATATATATGTGTGTGTGTATATATATATATATATACAGAGAGAGAGAGAGAGAGAGAAATACACATGAAACTATGTTGAATCAAGGAACCTCTTCGAGTCTGAGGTGTGATAATGTGGACATATAACCAAAAATGCATCAAGGATGTCAATTAATACAATGAGCTAAGATAAATGACACTGAATTGAAAATATACATAAAATTTACTCATTGATGAAAACATGTGTAAACATACACTGAAGAGCTTTACAGAGTGGGCCAGCTATTGATTTGAATAAGAACTTAGTAGATAAATTCAAGATTTTGAGATGTGTTGGGAAGTGGGCTACTCCTTTTATCTGAATGGAAGTCTTCCTTCCTTTTTTATTTACCCATATTGCTTCTTAAAATGAATTTTGTCATCTATAAAATTCTTTAAGCCCATTCTTTAGGTCTTTTTTTTTTTCCTAAATCAAGAAATTTGTTGTCTATCATCCAAACCCATATCTATCTAGTTAAAGTAATCATTTGAAGTATTACCTAGTTGAAGTATTTTGCAGTAATGAATTATTGTGAAAAGATAGTTTAAAAAACAACCTCTCTTTAAGGTCATCCATTGAGGTTGATTTTCACACTCACCAAATTAAACCACTTCCTCCCAGCTTTCCATTAGCAAGCAATATATAATGCTTTGCTGCAATTACCTTTTCACATGAAAGAAAAAATATCCCTTTAGTGAAGAAAGTAAATATAATAATAGTTAATCTTTTGGATTATTTTTTGTCTTCATCCTAAATGGTATCTTAACAGCAGTACAAGGTTTATCAACAAAAAGAATAAAGTTTTGTTCCCAATATGCAGCAAATCATATACTTTATTGTTTAAACCACAAGAGGTAATAGCATTAAAGGTATAAAACTCCATATAAAGAAAGATGGAGTGGAATCTTTCCTAATGTTTTAAACCCAAAATTAAGCATGGTCAATCCTCTAGGAAAGTCTCCTTTCTAAACTAAAATTGGAACACAATCCAAAATTTGGCATGCCAGATGAGGTTTATCAACAAAATTTATTCAAGCGATATTTAGATGGTTTAATTCCCTAGGTGTAAATAATCTCAACTTCTTATAAAATTTCATATTACTACTTTTGGATGGTTGTCTACATTTTTTTAAGTTCTACATTGTCTTGTTGCTATTATATTACTGGTTTCAGACCCCCTTCTTGCTTACAGCCCATTAATGTGAGGGCCCATTTCTGTTTGAGTTATCTTTGTTTTTCAGTCCTCACATAGCAATCACTCAATAAGTGTTTAATAAACCTTGAAAACAAGATAGGCAACAAAAATCTAATGCACTACATTCCCAGGACCACAGACATATATACTATTGGGAGCTAATAGGAATGGCTGCCTTAAAAATTGTGAACAGAACTTAGAATTGAGAAAGGAATTACCTAATGGTTTATGTTCTGTGGAGATCAGCTAGTTTTAGTTTTATGGAGATTAGCTAGTGGACTTTTGGCATTTGATAGATATGCAGACACATGAACATACATAGTACTTGGTGGAGTCTGTGGAAATGAATATTTATAAGGAAGGCCTTGAAGATTTATTCCACTTCTTCATAGATCTGACTGGATTTTACTACTTTATGCATTGCTTGGGCTTGTCTGAATATTACTCAATTACTCAAATATTTTGTTTTTATCTGTCTCGGGTCCTCCAAACCTTAACTTAGATTAAAACCATAAAAAAGTCTATTTTCAAAGCTGTGAGAAGAAAACACTACATCAAAACTTAGTATATACCTCAAACAAAAAACATGCATATCTTCATTTGTCTTTCACCTCATTTATGTCAGCCTATATCTTACCGGCAAAAATTGCTTTCTAGCTCTAGACAATCTAATTTGACTGTGATGCTGTCTGGCACTTGAGTATTACGGTGTTGCTTTGGTTAAAGTAAAAGATTTGCAAAACCAGTCCAAAAATGTTATTATCAGGGCAGAGCATCAATGAATTTCTTGAACATTCATCACAAACAGAATGTGTAAGAGCAGGAGGAGAATGAATCATCCTAGATTACCTATCTAGTACTTGAGAGGTCTACCACAAAACAGCAACAGCAGAGATTAACTTGCTGGAGTTCCCAGGAAATTTACAGAGGCTGTTCTGTGGAGAAATAGAAACCCCATTTGCAAGATCCTTACCTGTGAAAGGTATCTTAAATCACAGGAAGCCCAGACATAAAAATTCTGTGAAGGTGCCCCATAGGTCAAGGCAATCTTGATAATCTTTCCAACCATCTCCCTTTTCACTGGATGTTTTTAATCTTGGAAAATGTATGTGCATTCAAATGCAGAATAGTTTGATGTAGGAAAAAAATTTAAAACTGATGTTACCCACGAGAGTTTTTCATTGTCCTGGAAGGGTACCCAGATAGGCGCCCTAAATCACATGTTTTTGCCCAGAGAAGTGAGCCATGATCAGAGATATATGTGCATCCACTTTTTAGTCACCAGTTTTCTGCAGTCACTACTGGCAAATTGGTCTTTCTAGACACTTTAATCAGTCGTGGCCTATAGGTTGATACAGTAGAAATCTCTTACTGGTTAAAGTATCAGCCTTTCTCTTTGCTGGCCAACTTTCCACTTTCTACTTAGGGACTTCCCTTGTGACCATACTGCATCGACCTTGGAAGAACCCAAAGCAGCTAGTTACTCTTCAGGAGAAGATTCTGGAGTATCTGTCTCCCTATAAGCAGAATAGGCACCAAAAACATAGCCTTTCTCCTCTACCTACCCAAAGATAGGCCTTTGCATCTAATATCCTCATTTGAGAGTTTAAATTATACTGAGGCACTGAGGACCCTGACAAAATAATAATGGATCTAATCTCAAAATCCCCATTTATTAAAATTGAAAGGCAATCCCCTTCCAGAGTGGTACATTTGTTATAATTGATTAGCCTGCATTGACACATCATAATCAACCAAAGTCTGAAGTTGGTCTTAGGGTTCACTCTTGGTGGTATTTATTCTGAGTTCAGACAAATATATAATGACATGTATCGACTTTCCATAAAGATTTTCTCTACTCTTCAATTTATTTCTCTCTCCAAACTCTACCCAAAACTGATCTTTTTATTGTTATCATAATTTTGCCTTTTGCAGGATATTATATAGCTGGAATCATACAGTATGGAGACTTTTCAGATTGGCTTCTTTTGCTTAATATGCATTTAAGGTTCCTACATGTTTTTTCATGGCTTGATGGCTCATTGCTTTTTAGCACTGAGTCACATTCCACTCTTTGGTATACCATCCACCTACTAAAGGCCATCTTTGTTTTCAACTTTTGGCAATTATGAATAAAGCTGCTATAAACGTCCATGTGCAAATTTTTGTGTGCCCATAACTTTAACTCCTTTGGGTGACTAGGAAGGAGCATGATTACTGACCAGCTGTAGGGTAAGAACATGTTTAGTTTTGTGAGAAATTGCCAAACTATCTTCCAAAGTGGCAATACCATGTGTCATTCCCACCAGCAATGAGGGTTACTGTTGCTCCATATCCTCACAAGTGTTAGGTGTTGTCAGTGTTCCAGATTATGGTCATTCTCCTAGGTTTGGAGTAGTATCTCGTTTTAATTCTCATTTCCCTAATGACATATTATTTGGAACATCTTTTCTTATGCTTATTTGCCATTTGTATATCTTTTTTGGTTAGGTGTCATTTAAAGTCTTTGGCCTATTTTTAAATCAGGTTGTTTCTTGAGTTTTAAGTTCTTGGTACGTTTTGGATAATGATTCTTTATCATACATGTCTGTTACAAATACTTTGTCCCAATCGGCAGTTTGTCTATTCTTTTTTTTTTTTTTTTTTGACAGTGTCTTTTGCAGAGTGGAAAATTTTAATTATAACAAAATTCATCATATCAGTTCTTTCTTTCATGGATTGTGCCTTTGGTGTCATATCTAAAAAGTCATTACCAAATCCAAAGTCACCTAGGTTCCCCCCATGTTATCTTCTAGAAGTTTTATAGATTTACATTTTACATCTTGGTCTGTGCTCTATTTTGAGTTAATGTTTGTTTTGGGTGTTAAATCATGTGGATGATCAGTTATTTCAGCACATTTGTTGAAATTATTATTAAAAACTAACGATGTACTGTATGGTGACATAACATAATAAAAAACTATAACAAAAAAAAGAGAAATGATTATTCCATTGTGTTGCCTTTTCTTCTTAGACATAGTCAACTGTTACTTGACTCTTACTGGGCTCTCTGTTCTGTTTTATTGATCTATTTGTCTATTCTTTAGCCAATTCTGCAATTCCAGATGACTATAGCATTATAGTAAGTCTTGAAGTCAGATAGGGGCACTCCTCCTGCATTGTTCTTTTCCTTCAGTATAGTGGTGGCTATTCTGGGTCTTTTGCTTCTCCATATAAACTTTAGAATCACTCTGTTGATATCCATAAAATAACTTTCTGGAATTTTGATTGGGATTGGATTGAATCTGTAGATAATGTTAGGAGAACTGATATATTGACAATATTGTGTCTTCCTAGTTGTGAATATGGAGTATCTCTACATTTCTTTAGTTCTTAATTTCCTTTATCAGAGATTTATAGCTTTTCTTATGTAGAATTTCTGTGTATTTGCTCTATTTATACATATTTCATTTTAGGAGGTGCTAATGTAAGTTGTGTCTTAAATTTCAAATCCCACTCGTTCATTGCTGGTTTATAGGGAAAAAAATTTACTTTTGCATACTGACCTGTATCTCAAAATCATGCTACAATCACTTATTCCAAGAGGGTTTTATTTTGTTTTGTTTTGTCTTATTTTGTCAGTTCTTTTAGACATACCCTGAATACAGTTAGTCATGTCAGCTGTGAACAAAGTCAGTTTTATTTTTTTTTCCAAGCTGTATATCTCCCCTTATCACAACCTTTTCTTGTCTTGTTGTATTGACTAGCATTTCCAGTACAATGTTGAGCAGGAATTATGAGACAGGATGTCCTTGCCTTGATCCTGACCATAGTGGGAAAGCTTCTAACTTTATCAAGTATGTTAGCTGTGGGTTTTTGTAAATAGTCTTGATCATATTGAAAAGTCCCCTCTATTTCTAATTTACAGAGGTGGTTTGTGAAGAATGGATGTTGAATTTTGTCAAATGATTTTTATGGTACTAGTGATATGATTGTGTGATTTATTCTTTAACCTGCTGATATAACTTCTAATGTTTTTTTTTTTTTTTTTTTTTTTTTTTTTTTGAATATTGAACCAGCCTTGCATGCATGGGCTAATCCCTTTTGATCAGGGTGTATAATTCTTTTTATATTGTGTTGTACTCAATTTGCTAAGATTTTGTTGATTTTTGCATCTATGATCATGAGAGATTGGTATGTTCTTTTCTTGCAGTGTCTTTGACTGGCTTTGATATTAGGATAATGCTGGCCTCATAGCATGAGTTAGGAAGTGTTCTCTCTGCTTCTGTCTTATGAAGGTGATTATAGAGTGTTGGTAGAATTTCTTCCTTTAATGTTAGAATTCACCAGTAAACCCCTTTGGGTCAGGTACTTTTTAATTTGGAAGGTTATTAATTTTTTATTCAATTTCTTTAGTAGATACAGGCTTATTCAGATTATTTCTTCCTGTGTGAGAGTGACATATTTTGTCTTTAAAGGCACTGGTCCGTTTCATCTAGGTAACAGATTTGTGGGCTGGAGTTGATCATGTTATTTCTTTTCTATCTTAATGTCCATGGGATCTATAAACATGTCCCGTCTCTCATTTCTGATAGTAGTTTGTGTGATTTCTTTTTCTTCTTAGTGTGGCTAAAGTCTCATTGATTTTTATTGATGTTTCCAAAGAATTTTAGGTTTTGTTGACTTTTCTCTCTTCATGACATGTTTTCAGTTTAATTGATTTCTACTCTAATTCTTTTTTTCTAGTTTTCTAAGGTGGAAGTTAGAATGATTAATTTTAGATATGTTTCCTAATATATGCCTTTAAAGCTATAAATCTCCCTCTTAGCACTGCTTTCACTGCATCCCTCAAATTTTGACTTGTCTTTCCATTTTTTTTCCAAAATATTTTCAAATTTTTCTTGATTTCTTCCTTAATCCATGTATTAGCAGAAGTGAATTATTCTCCAGGAATTCTGGGATCCCCCGCTATATTTCTGTACTGATGCCTAGTTTAATTCCATTGTGGGTTGACAGCAGATGTTATATGATTTCTTTTCTTTTAAACTTGTTACAAAGGTATGTTTTAGGGCCCAGAATGTAGTCTATTTAGGTTAGTCTATAGATGTCTGTTATATCCAACTGATAGATGGTGGTGTTGAGTTGAACTGTATTCTTAATGATTTTTTTTTTGGCCTGCCTGGTAGTTGTATCCGTTTTGAATAGAGGGGCATTGAAATCTCCAAGTATAATAATGGATTCATTTATTTCTCTTTGCAGTTCAGTTTTTGCCTCACATAGTTTGCTCTATTGTTAGACACATACATGTTAAAAATTACCCCTTAGATAATTGATCCCTTTATCATGTAATGCCCTTCTTTATTCCTGATAAGCTTCCTTACTTTGAAATCTGCTCTTTCTGAAATTAATATAGCTATTCCTGCTTTATTTTGATTAGTGTTAGCATGGTATAATCTCCACCCTTGTTTTTAAAAATATTGACTATATTCCCTATGTTGTACATGTCATGTCCTTGACTTACTTATTTTATAACAAAGTTTGTACCTCTTAACCACTTTATTTCACCTATCCCTCACTCCTCTCCCCTCTGACAACCACTAATTCTCTGTATTTGTCTGTTTTTTGTTTTTATTTTCCAGTATAATTAACATATAGTGGTATATTAGTTTCAGATGTACAATATAGTGATTTAGCAATTATATACATTACTCAGTGCTTATCATGAAAAGTGTACTCTGAATCCCCTTCACATATTTCACCCATCCCTCCACCCACCTCCCCTCAGGTAACCATAAGATTGTTCTCTATAGTTAAGAGTCTGTTTCTTGGTTTGTCTTCTTTTTTCTTTTTTCATTTGTTTTGTTTCTTAAATTCCACATATGAGTGGAATCATATGGTGTTTTCTCTGACTGACCTATTTCACTTAGCATTAGCTCTGTCCCTATTGTTGAAAATTGCAAAATTTCATGTTTTATGGCTGAATAATACTCCACTTTATATATGTATGTATCTGTGTGTACACACACACACACACACACACACACACACACCACCTTTTCTTTTCCATTCATCAATTGATGGACACTTGGGCTACTTCCATATCTTGGCTATTGTAAATAATGCTGCTTTAAACATGGCTGCATGTATTCATTTGAATTAGTGCTTTTGTATACTTTAGGTAAATACTCAGTAGTGTATTGCTGGATTGTAGGGTAGTTCTGTTTTTAACTTTGACGAACCTCCATACTTTTTTCCTGAGTAGCTGTACCAGTTTGCATTCCTACCAACAGTGCATGAGGGTTCCTTTTTCTCCATCTCCTCATCAAAACTTGGTGTTTCTTGTGATTTTGATTCTGACAGGTGTGAGGTGTTATCTCAGTGTAGTTTTGATTTGCAATTCTCTGATGATTATAGTATTGAGACTCTTTTCGTGTGTCTGTTGGTCATCTGTGGGTCATCTTTGTAGAAATTTCTGCTCATGTCCTCTGCCCATTTTTAAATTAATTGTTTTTTGTGTGTTGAGTTGTATAACATCTTGATATATTTTGGATGCTAACCCCTTATCAGATATGTCATTGCAAATATCTTCTCTTATTCACTATGTTGCCTCTTCATTTTGTGGATAGTTTCCTTTACTTTGCAAAAGGTTTATTTTTATGTAGCCCCAATAGCTTATTTTTGCTTTTCTTTCCCTTGCCTCTGGAGACATATCCATATATATGTTGCTAAGGATGATGTCCAAGAGATTACTGCTTATATCTTCTTTTAGGAGTTTTATGGTTTCAAGTCTCACATTTAGGTCCTTAATCCATTTTGAGTTTATTTTGGGGTTCAGTATAAGAAAGTCGTCCAGTTTCATGCTTTTGCCTGTAACTATTTAGTTTTCCCAATACCTTTAATTGAAAAATACTGTCTTTTCCCTATTGTGTATTCTTGCCTTCTTTGTTGTAGATTAATTGACCGGATAAGCATGGGTTTATTTCTGCCTTCTCTATCCTGTTCCGTTGATCTGTGTCTAGTTTTGTGCCAGGACCATAGTGTTTGGATACTATCCCTTTACTTTTAATCAATATGTGTCTTTATATTTAAAGTGAATTTCTTATAGACAACATATAGTTGGGTCTTTTCTGATCCACTCTGACAATCTGACTTTTGTGTCTGTAGATCATTACTCTACAGTAGTTATAGATATATTTGGCTTACCGCCTACCATATTTGTTACTGTTTTCTATTTGTTGCCCATGTTCTTTGTTCCTGTTTTTCTATTCCATTATTTTTTTCTGTCTTTTTTTGGATTTATTGGAACATTTTATGATTCCATTTTCTCTCCTTTCTTGGTGTATCAATTATACTTTGTTGTCATAGTTACTGCTGCTGCTATGGAATTTGCTATATACATTTACAACTAATTCAACTAATTCACACTGTACTTTGTGGGTAGTGTAGGTACCTTATAAAAAAACAGAACAATCCTAATTCTTTTTCCTGTCCCTTGTGTCATGGCTGCAATTCATTTAACTTATTTTTTTTAAAGATTTTATTTATTTATTTAACAGAGAGTCAGCGAGAGCAGGAACAGAAGCAGGGGGAGTGGGAGAGGGAGAAGCAGGCTTCCCGCTGAGCAGGGAGCCCAATGTGGGACTCAATTCCAGGATGCTGGGATCATGACCTGAACTGAAGGCAGCTGCTTAATGACTGAGCCACCCAGGCGCCCTCATTTAACTTATAATAAGGATATAAGAACATATATACGCACATAAGCGTATCATAATTGAATACATCATTGTTATTATTTTGAAACTTTAATTACTGGATCACTTAAGAATAAGAAAGTTTTTTATTTTACATTCATTTATTCCTTCTTCAGTGTTTTTCTTTAAACACTTTTAAGTTTTTAACCTATATTATTTTTGTTTCTCTAAAGAACTTCTTTTAACATTTCTTGCAAGGCAGGCCTATTGATAACAAATTCCTTCAGTATTTGTGTGTCTGAGAAAGTCTTCAAGTCCTCTTCATTTCTGACGAATAATTTCACAGGGTATAGAAATCCTAGGTTGGTCTTTTTTTTTTTTTTCTCTCAACACTAAATATTTCACTCTACTTGCTTTTTGCTTGCATATTTTCTTGGAAGTTGGTTGTAATTATCTTTGTTCCTCTGTAGGAAGTAATTTTTATCTTTGATTTTATGTAGTTTTAATATGCATAGGATATTTTTTGGGCATTTATGCTTGATGTTTTCTGAGCTTCCTGGGTCTGTGGTTTGGTGTCTGACATTAATGTGGGAAAATTCTCAGTCATTATTTCAAACATTTTCTTTTTCTTCTTTTTCTGGTATTCCTGTTAACACCTTTGTTGTATGTTTTGCAGTTGTGTCACAGTTTTTGGATATTCTGCTTTTTCTCTTTCCTTTTCAGTTTTCAAGGATTCTGTTGATAAATCCTCCCAAATTCTTTCCTCAGCTCTGTTCAGTGCACTTCAAGTCATTCATTTCTATTGTAGTGTTTTTGATCTCTAGAATTTTTTGATTTTCTTAGGATTTCTAGTTCTCTGCTTACATTGCCAATCTGTTCTTGCATGCTGTCAGCTTTATCCTTTAGAGCCCTTAGCATATTAATCATAGTTGTTTTAAATTCCCAGTCTGATAAATCAATCCCTGCCATATCTGATTCAAATGCTTGCTCTGTGTTTTTGTTTTTGTTTTTGTTTTCTTTTTGGTGTGCTTTGTAATTTTTTATTAGCCAGACAGGATGTACTGGGTAAAGGAACTGCTATAAACCAGGCTTTGGTAGTGAAGTGTGGGGCAAAGGCAGAAGCATTCTATAGTTCTAGGATTAGGTTTCAGTCTTTTAGTGAACCTGTACCTCTAGACTGTGAACTTCACAAGTGTTTCTCAATCAAGTCATCACTTAAACAGGACAGGATGTCTAGAGTGGGCTTCAGTTGGGCATTTCCCTTCTCCTGGTTTAGGCTCTGATAAAACCCTGGTAGTTTATGTAAGGGTAGACCTTATTAAGAAGAATAAAATGCTCTAGTGTTTTTCAAAATGGTTGCTTTTCTTCTTTGCTGCTGGAAGCATAAGTGAATTTCTCTCTCCCACTCCCTGTGAGAAATAGGTCATGTTCCTACACAAAAGTGGGGATGCTTTCCTATGACTAGATGCCCCTGGAATATTTACTCTTGAAGTTGGCTATACTGAGTCTCCAGGGACTGGTCAGTTACAATTTAGATTTTCTTACTCTCTAGTAGTTCCTAGGGAGGCTTCTGCTCATGTAATCTGTTTGAATAGTTTGTGATTGTCTATATTTGTCTGTCTTATCTCTCCGATTTTGGGTGTAATAGTGTTCCCTGTGACCTCACTTTTCTTAAAGATCTAAGAAGAGTTTTTTTTTGTTTTTATTTTTCAGTTTAATTTTTTGCTTTTTGTTAGAATGGAATGGCAAGTTTGAAGCTTCTTACATGCCAGAAAGAAAACCAAAAGTCTTTCTGATAATCTTCTTAATATGAAGACAATTGCAGTGATAAACTCTGCTTTAAAAGGAATTACTTGAAATTCTTCTATGTGTCTATAGTTATGGTAGTAGAAAGCCTAAGAAATATGATGAATTTGATTTTTAAACTTATTCCTCTGAATCTGAATACCAGGTTTTACAAAATAATGAATTTTTAGGTACATGAGAATATTTTGGTAAGTTAGAAAACATTACTGATAATGTGCTTTATTCTCAATCCAAAACTTAATATATAAAATCTTGATTGAAATATTTTGTTTACTACTTATTGCCTTTCAAACAGTACATAATAATTTTGATCCAAAGTTAGTTTAATATCAGTGAACAGTTAAATACTTGTAATTTGGGTCAGGAGAATATTAATTTTAATTTTAAGGAGTCTGGTTTAATAGGACTTTTGATAGTAATAAAAGAAATCTACAGAATAATATGAACTTCTTTTAGTCTTTGTATATTTCAAAAAGGAAAAATGTTCTACATAGTACCTGTACTAACATTTTTCTGTTAAACTAAATTATGCATCTCTTTTATATAGTTCATTCTAACGTTTTTTGTTTTTTTTTTAAAGATTTTATTTATTTGAGAGAGAGAATGAAAGAGAGAGAGAGAGCATGAGAGGGGGGAGGGTCAGAGGGAGAAGCAGACTCCCCGCTGAGCAGGGAGTCCAATGTGGGACTTGATCCCAGGACTCCGGGATCATGACCTGAGCCGAAGGCAGTTGCTTAACCAACTGAGCCACTCAGGTGCCCCATTCTAACGTTTTTATACTGTATTTCCTCCTTTCTCATTTATTTTTCTGAGTGACTTTAGGTTTTACCTAGCTTTTAATAACACGAGGGTTTGGAATAAATGTCTCTAATCAGTACTGGGAATGTTGGTGTATTCCCAGACTTTTTAATTCTTACATTTCTTCAAAGTTATCTCTATTTTAATCTTTTGCTATTTTTAGCTCCTCAGTGCATAAAGGCATTCTTACTTGTTCCTTCTATTGTGCTAATGTAAGGTGTTGCATGTATAGAAAGAAATCAGCCTCGTTACAGCATTCTATTCATGCACTCTAAGAACTAAAATAGGCAGGTGGAATCCATCCAATTCATATGTTTATGAATAACCATATCTAGAGTTTTCTTTTTGAACTTGTAGCTTTATTAAACATACTCCCTAATTAACATCAAATGACTAAAAACACACAGAAAATGAGTTTCCTAAACCTTTGGCGCCATAATATACCAAAATTTGCAGTATCAGTAGGTAGTTTCTTTTTTCCATTGAATTCATGATTAACATAGATAAAGGAGGGATAGTTAGATTATTTTTCCAGGGACTGGGGATCAATAAGCCTGTCCTCTTTAGAACCCACATATCCTGGATATTTGCTTCTTTTCTTTGAACATTTATCACTTAGCTCAAGGGTTTAATGTAGTTTCTCAAAGTTTTGTTTTTGAAAATGGAGTCATTAATTACTCCGAAAATGGTGCTTTCTTGCAATAAAAAAAAATGTTGCAGATATTGACTGCTCTCTTCACCAGCTCTTCCTAGAATGGTTGAAGAGTGCTGGTCCTCTCTGTATGCTTAAATCTGAGCTCTCTGGGCCTCTTGGCCTCTTTACCTAAAGGCTTCCCTTGACCACATTTTGGATTTTGGTGCCAAGTGGGGGCGGTGTAAACCCCTTTTGAATTACTTACAGGACTAGCTATTGTAGTTAATAGAAAGGCACTTGGTACCTCAAATGGTTAACCATTTTCTCAGAAGAAATAGGTGACAAGCCTTAATATTTAATTGTCCCTTTCCCCATAGTGTGAAGGCTACATTTAAATAGCTTTATTTAACTTAAATAAACTTACAGCTTCTACCTTTTAATATCTGCTAAATGCTTCTATCATTAGTTCACTTCAAATTTTATTATTTGCTCTTTAAATCTTTCTAAATCTGAATGTAGCTAGAACAGTGGTATTCTAGTGGTTCTGGAGCAGTGGTTCTCAAACTTGAGAATTTACTTTTCTAACAAACTCTCTGGTAATGTAAATGATGCTGTATCTGGGGGCCCATTTACAAAACTACACCTTGAAGAAGAGGCAAGACATTTCTCTCTTTTTTTTTTTATTAAAGATTTTATTTATTTATTTGACAGAGATACAGCGAAAGAGGGAACACAAACAAGGGGAGTGGAGAGGGAGAAGCAGGCTTCCTGCCGAGTGGGGAGCCCGAGATTCAGGGCTTGATCCCAGGATCCTGGGATCATGACCTGAGCCAAAGGCAGACGCTTAATGACTGAGCCACCCAGGCGCCCCAAGGCATTTCTCTTTTTTGCAGGGAAAAGTCTCCACCAACATATGATTAATGATTCTTATACTTACTTGTTAAACATATTCACAAACTACAAATACTCATAGGGTCAAACATTAAAAAAGTCTTAGGCAAAACAAATAAGAAAATATGTAAAGAAGAAAATATGAAATATAAGAGAGGCTAGAACATTAAGTAGCCAGTTACAAAGCTGAGATTAAAATTAAGGTTTCTAAACTCTCAGTTCATTGGCCTTTTCTCCCATAAATTTTTCTTCATTTTATGTAGCTAATAGTATATAATATCAATAATATATGAAATGCCAATTTTAATTTGATATTTTGATTTTCCAGAGTCCCAGCATGCAGTTTACTATTGGGTGGTTTTAGTCTATGAAGTTTCTCATAACTCTCATGCTTTCTTTGAATGATAAAATTAGGGAGATTTATAAAAACATCTTTTTATAGGTCTACACTGGAAATGGCATGGTTAAAAAAAAAAGGCATTGCACAAGGAGTCAGGAAACTGTTGTCAATTGGCTGTAATTCTTGAGCAATTATATCCCTTATCCTAGGCAGTTTTGCTTTTAGACCCTGCCCTGAGCCACTAGTGTCAGGGTATTATTAAATACGAGGATATTAAATGCTTCATAGAAGCCCAGAAAACACTTCAGATCTCTTGCCCTTTGTCTTTAACACAAGGCAATAATATTTAACTGAAGTGAAGATGTGCAGGTGGTGCCGTAGCGAAGGTGGGAGCTAGACAGACACTGCTTCAGAGCATGGGGAGAATTGGAGTGAGAGAGGTATACAGATAAAAGACAAATTAACTTGTCAAATTCCTCCTTTCAGAGAGTATGAATGCAGCAGCCTTTTCCATAAAGAAGTGTCATTTTCTGTCATGCTAAGTGTCCATTTTTCTTCTTTTATGGTTCTAGAGATAAAACAAATTACTGCATATTCGCCATGGTAGCAATGATGGCTAAGGAATGTTTGGTATTATTAAATAATTTACATGCTTTGTATATACTTAGGCCTAGATGCACATGCATGAAGAAATTCTAAAAACTCAGTATTTAAAAGAATCTAAAATAATAAACACAAGCTTATGACAATGTAATGGGCTTTGGCCCCAAATCTTGAAGTATATTTTGTGTGTATGCACGCGCCATTTATAGTGTTTAGTTTAAATTTGCTTGTAGGGGTCATGGCCTCAGTTGTGCTTACAATGATGACATTTTTGGTAACAAATCATAGTTTCAATATAGTATATTCTGAATCTACCCCAAAATAAAATATCTTGGTGAATGAAACATAGGTCAAACTTGACCTTGCAGGCACTCTCAGACACAAAATATGAATTTCAGCTAAATGTGTTAAAGCAATTTGATTAAGTTTATCAAAATGCTTAAGAAAAACTGCAATGACCATTTTTAAGAGCAAATTGTAGTTTCTGTAAACTAAATTAGTCTCATTTTATTCTACACATAGTTGTGTCAATGGCAAGTCCTGTTCCCTGGCCTCTGTTCTTGAGGGTAGGCTAGAAAGAATTCAGAGCCACATTCTGAAGCAAGCAAGGGTTTTAATAAAGTGTAAGTATGCTCTAGAGATAGGAGAGTGGGTAGGCCCAGAGGTGGCACCAGTAGCAGGGAGTCAGGGTTGTCTTTCTCTGTTTTAATAGGTTATGGGACATTGCGGGGGCGGTTCTTGACTAGGGTTGCAGCCATTCATCTAAGGGACTCCTACGAGTTGGAAGGGGGAGTTTGGGGTGCTACATGGTCCTTGTGGAAACTGTCATGGCAGTCTTCCTCCGCCAGGGGGGTTAAAACCGCAATGAAATGTATTGTAATGAAGCTATAGGTTACTGTAGGGTGCTGGTCATAGGGGAAAATACATGCGCATCCCCTGGGGTGTGTCCCTGCTGTTCAAAGGTGGTTTTATCAGTCAGAAAGCACTTGTTCCCTGCTCATATCTAACTGCCTACTCTATCACGAGTGTATAAACTTCTATTTGCTGTTAATATTAGTAAAAACTTAAGAAAACTGTTTGACAGTTGTCCTTAAAAATAATTGTTTAAATATTTATAAAATGTTTACAGAAAATTGAGATTTTCTAGACAAATACATGACAAAATTGATCTTCTAATATAATGAAAATACAGCAAGGAAACAAACATTTCTGTGACTATGGAAACTTATTCAAGAAATGCTGAAATTAATTGCTCCTTACACCATTATTTTTGCCTTTATATGTTATAAAGAAAAAAAAAAACTGTTGCTTTCTCCCAGACATGTGCAGTAATCATTAAATTCAATTATTTAGAATATTTTTACCAAGTTTAAGCATATTAAAAACATAGGTTTTTTGATTGTTATGTTGATACTTGTAGATTGTCAAGGAAGGAGGAGAAAACATGTTTTACTTAAACATGTGGCTTAATTCATGACCCTTAAGATTAGATATATACACTGGCCTCTATTTACATTCTTGGACTAGGCCCTACAGATGCTAAAGATAAACCTGAGCTTACATCTCAATTTCTTCAATAAGAGTTGTGAGTTAGATCTCTAACTGCATCATATATAAGCTGTTGGTTTGTTTTGTTTTGTTTTGTATTTTTGTGGTTTTTTTTTTTTTTTTTTTATGTAATCTCTACACCCAATGAACTCATGACCCCAAGATCAGGAGTCACATGCTCCACTGACTGAGCCAGGCAGGTGCCCCCATATATAAGTTTTTGTTTACAAAGAGAAGAGAATTACCACTGGCCTTTCCTGGAGAAGCCAACTGAGTGACTGGGCCTCAAGCCTCCCATAGGCTTAGTAGTTTTGATTAGCACCATCTACATAAATAATGTAATGATGATTAAGCCTCTTAGTCTTGCATGTCTCTGCTAAACAGCTTTTGGTACAGCTGTCATCTTCCCTGACAACCATAGAGTTAATTGAAAAAATGTGATTGCAGCTCACACTTTTTCTTCCTAGAAAGAGTGTGGTAAATACTCTGATTTTCTGTCTCGATGTTGAATCTTTATCTGCACTGGAATTATCTCAGATTATTTCTTTAAATACGTTAAGTATTCTCAAATCATTTGTCTTTGAGTTATTTCAGGTTCAATAAATAAACACAGCTTCAGATTTTGGCCTCATTCTACCCCTGCTGATAATGAATGAATAGAACAGAGTATGATTTCACTTAACTATTTTACTTCAAATGGTAATGACAAATACAAACTTTTGTTAGCTCAGAGATGAGTGGAAGAAGGCTTTAAATGGGGGGTTTTCTACGAAAGACTGAGTCTCCTTCTCCAGCTTCCGAGTTTGGAAACAAATAATGAAATTTCCTTTTTTGTTCAAAGTTACCGGTTTCTCCTGGGTTATATTTGCATAGTTGTACTATCAGGTGAATTTCAGGAATAAGCCATTTTCTTTGAGAATGTCAATAGAGAGATAAGTAACTTTTCATGGTGAGATAGCTTCAGGACTCTCGACACAAATGGAAGTTTATGATTTGCTGCCGAGTACAGCATCCCGAATTAGTGACACCCACTGGCCAGATCTAGTTGTTGCAGATGTTTCCGTTTTTATTTCCTCTATTTTTTAAAAGCATGAAGAGACTACAGGCATTTTTTTTCTTTTTTGGAGATTATTGCACTGTTCCTGATGACTGAAATCATTTGCACTTCAGCCTTAACTCTTGTAAAGATTTTGTGGAGATAGAGGAAGGCACTTGTTGTCCATGTCTTATTGCTCAATTATGAAGCACAGAAAAGGTTCCTTCATGGGTATCACAATAACAAAATGGGTTCATACCTAATAAATCAGGAAACGGACTCTTCTAGTGTTGGCAAAATTCATGCATAAATGAGAACTCACAGACTCATTTTTTTTCTTAGGGAATCTGAACTTTTCATTAACCAATTTTGAAAATGAGAAAATCTGTATTGGTACTAAAGCACTGATAGATGTATCGCTTAGTAAAATAAAGCTTAAATTAAGAATTATGTTCACTGAAGAATCCTATTAAGAAAGAAAAAATATCTAAAAAGATGAATTCACATCTCACTTTATTTAATTACAATAAACGATATCACAAGTACAGCCAGACTCTCCACATAAGAGCAGTAATCTAAAATCTGAAATTCTGCTTTGCAGACTACCTAGGAGAAAAGTTCTGGAGTGGAATATAGTCATCTTTCAATGAGTTCTTTCCATGAACTCATATAAAGTCTTATTTATTACCATATTATTGCCTGTTTGGCCTGAAGCAACCTCTAAGAGAACAATTTCAGCTGATTTTTTTTTTTCTATCATACTCCAAGAGATAAAGTCTCTTGTTTAGTAATGCAAATTACCAGAGTCCTGCAAGGTTTTTGGCCTGAACAAAATTAGGCTTAGCCTGAGATGAATTATAAGCTTGAAAATCTCCTGTTACAACTGACATCGTGACTCAGGAATCTTTATTGAAGTTATCAGTTTCTTCGCTGACATATCCTTCAATATTGTGATGTTAAGTTCAGCCTGCTGTACTGAGTATCAGCATTTTTCCCCATAGCCATTGTCAGGATCATGTTTATTTTTCATTTGTTTTTGACTGTCCCCTCCAATAAAATGTAAACTTAATGTGCTATTCATACCCAAATCGTGGCACTTGGCACAATGCCTGGCAGTGATATATTGAATAAAGGAGTAAAAGATTGTTTGTTAAATATTAAGCCACAGTATTTTTCTTAATTTTTAACAGTTTCATTACACTAAGATTAACATCTATGTTTTGCTTTGAAAGACTGACTCCATACTGTATTTTTGACGCTATT
Source organism: Zalophus californianus (assembly GCF_009762305.2). NCBI lineage: Eukaryota > Metazoa > Chordata > Mammalia > Carnivora > Otariidae > Zalophus > Zalophus californianus. The sequence continues at coordinate 64,379,939 of NC_045599.1, read as the reverse complement.
CCTAGATCTTATATGTTTGTCAGAGTATTTACACTTGGGTTGTTTGGGCATTTTATGAGGGAGAGTTTGCAAAGGCACTGCATGATAATGAGGCTACATGAGGAACCTAGGTTCTTCCTTATTTACTGAGACAGTAACTCCTTTTATATTGGTGAAAGCAGGTGAACTATTAGAAATGTTCATATTTCTTAGAGTTTGGAAGAACAGGAACTTGGGAGTTTTTCATTTACAGACTGAAGTTTTTATGTTCCACACAGATGAAAGCATAAATGGCATGAATCAATGATGACAGGACATCCCCAACCCCTGAGAGAATCTCTCACGTGAGAAGAAATTTGCTCTGACTCTTGTGATACACCTGTATACTGGGTTGGCTCATGCATTCCACTTAATCTCAACTTTATCCTTGGGCCAGGATAGAGCATTAAAGAGCTTCGGAGTTGGAGAGAAGCGACCACTTACTGGAAGGTAGGACATGCGGAGAAGTGAATCCGAGGCGATATTCAGGAGGATAGATGGAGGGGGAGGGGGCCTCTGTCGGCCGCTTCTGGCAAGTGATAGAGCCGCTGAGCACAAAATCGGAACTTTGAGAAGTCGGCTCCGCTGAGGGACGTTGCGCCAGTGGCTAAGTGGGGGGTGGAACCCTCCCTGAGACAGTGGGGTCTCAGGACCCTCTGGGTCTCAGAAAGACGGGGGGGTGCCTGGGTGCGGCAGAGCTCCCATATATCGGAGCGGGGAAGTCAGCTGCAGTGATGCAGCCAAGGCTCGGGCTCTCAGCTCGGGGTTGCCATAAACCGTGATCCACGGCCCAGTCGGGCCACTGCTCCTCCAGCAGGGACCCAACAAGCAGCAGAGCCGGGGAGACTCCCCCTCACCTCGGGAGGAGCTGCGCCGGAGCGCACCGCAGGGATCTGCTGAGTTTGGAGACTCCACACGGGGTCAGGTGCCAGAGATAGAAACGCTCGGTCACAGGCCGGGTGAGCACGGAGTTCCGCCAGAGACCAGGGAGACGGGAGTGACTGCTTTTCTCTGGGGGCGCACTGAGGAGCAGGGCCCCAAGTTCTCAGGTCCTCCGGGCGGAGATTGGGAGGCCACCATTTTCACCCTGGTCCTCCAAAGCTGTGCCGAGAGCTTGCAGGGAACAAAACCTCCCGAGAGCAAACCCGAGCAGCTTCCTTAGCCTGGACCGACAAGGGCGGGGCAATTCCGCCTCCGGCAAAGACATTTAAGAACCACGGCAACAGGCCCTCCCCCAGAAGATAAGCATGAACAGCCAGCAAGCCAAGACCAAGTTTACCGATCAACGAGAATGGGAGAACTCCAGCGCTAGGGGAATACTGCACATAGAATTCATGGCTTTTTTACCATGATTCATTAGTCTTTCAAAGTTAATTTTTTAACTATATTTTTTTTGAATTTTTCTTTTTCCCTTTTTCAACCAACATCTTATCAATCCCTTTTTTATAAAAACATTTTTTATTTTTCATTTTTAGAGTCATATTTTATCCCTTCATAGTAGTTACCCTTATTTTTGTCATATATATATAAGTTGTTCTCTCTTTAAAATTTTGAGATACAGTTTCTTCTAACAGACCAAAATATACCCCAAATCACTAGTTTATGGCTTTGTTCTAGTCTCCTGCCTGATCACATTCTCTCCCTTTTATTTTTCTTTCTTTTTTTAAAAATCTTCTTTCTTTTTTCAAACAACTTCTTATCTTATCAATTCCTTTTATAAAATCTTTTATAATTTTCCTCTTTACAGTCATCTTCCATCCCTTCATTGTATCAACCCTTATTTTGTACATTTAGGAGTCTTTCGTCCTTTAAAATTTTAGGAGGCACTTTCTTCTAACAGACCAAAATACGCCCAAAATCTAGTGTGTGGCACTGATCTATGCACTAGGCTGATCATATTTGATCATATTCTGTTTTTTTTGCTTTGTTCTGTTTTTGTTTGTTTTTATCTTTTTCTTTTTCTTTTCCTTTTCTTTTTTTTTTCTCTTTCTTTTTTCTTTCTTTCCCTTTCTTTTCCCCTGGCTTCAGGTCTTTTCTGATTTGTATAGAGTATATTTGCTGGGGACGTTGTTAACCTGTTAGCATTTTGTTCTCTCATTCATCTATTCTCCTCTGGACAAAATGACAAGACGAAAAAAATTACCTCAGCAAAAAGAACAAAGGGTAGTACTGTCTGCCAGGGACCTATTCAATATGGACATTAGTACGATGTCCGACCTAGAGTTCAGAATCATGACTTTAAAGATACTAGCTGGGCTTGAAAAAAGCGTGGAAGTTATTAGAGAAACCCTTTCTGGAGAAATAAAAGAACTAAAATCTAACCAAGTCGAAATCAAAAAGGCTATTAATGAGGTGCAATCAAAAATGGGGGCACTAACTGCTAGGATAAATGAGGCAGAAGAGAGAATCAGCAATAAGAAGACCAAATGATGGAAAATAAAGAGGCTGAAAAAAAAGAGAGAAACAACTACAGGATCACGAGGGCAGAATTCAAGAGATAAGCGATAAGGTAAGACGAAACAACATTAGAATAATTGGGATGCCAGAAGAAGAAGAAAGAGAGAGAGAGGCAGAAGGTATATTGGAGCAAATTATAGCAGAGAACTTCCCTAATGTGGTGAAAGAAACAGGCATCAAAATCCAGGAGGCACAGAGAACCCCTCTCAAAATCAATAAAAATAGGTCAACACCCCGACATCTAATAGTAAAACTTACGAGTCTCAGAGACAAAGAGAAAATCCTGAAAGCAGCTCGGGAGAAGAGATATGTAACCTACAATGGTAGAAACATTAGATTGGCAACACACCTATCCACAGAGACCTGGAAGGCCAGAAAGGACTGGCATGATATCTTCAGAGCACTAAACGAGAAAAATATGCAGCCAAGAATACTATATGCAGCTAGGCTGTCATTGAAAATAGAAGGAGAGATAAAAAGCTTTCAGGGCAAACAAAAACTAAAGGAATTTGCAAAAACGAAACCAGACCTACAAGAAATATTGAAAGGGGTCCTCTAAGCAAAGAGGAACCTAAAAGCAGCATAGATCAGAAAGGAACACAGACAATATACAGTAACAGTCACCTTACAGGCAATACAATGGCACTAAATTCATACCTTTCAATAGTTACCCTGATTGTAAATGGGCTAAATGCCCCAGTCAAAAGACACAGGCTATCAGATTGGATTAAAAAACAAGACCCATGAATATGCTGTCTGCAAGAGACTCGTTTTAGACCCAAAGATACCCCCAGATGGAAAGAGAGGGGGTGGAAAACCATTTACCATGCTAATGGACACCAAAAGAAAGCTGGGGTGGCAATCCTTATATCAGACAAACTAGATTTTAAAACAAAGACTGAAATAAGAGATGAAGAAGGACACTATATCCTACTTAAAGGGTCTATCCAACAAGAAGATCTAACAATTGAAAATATCTATGCCCCTAACATGGGAGCAGCCAATTATATAAGGCAATTAATAACAAAAGCAAAGAAACACATCGACAACAAAACAATAATAGTGGGGGACTTTAACACCCCCCTGACTGAAATGGACAGATCATCTAAGCAAAAGATCAACAAGGAAATAAAGACTTTAAATGACACACTGGACCAAATGGACTTCACAGATATATTCAGAACATTCCATCCCAAGGCAATGGAATAGACATTCTTCTCTAGTGCCCATGGAACATTCTCCAGAATAGATCACATCCTAGGTCACAAATCAGGTCTCAACTGGTACCAAAAGATTGGGCTTATTCCCTGCATATTTTCAGACCACAATGCTTTGAAACTAGAACTCAATCACAAGAGGAAAGTCGGAAAGAACTCAAAGACATGGAGGCAAAAGAGCATCCTACTAAAGAATGAATGGGTCCACCAGGAAATTAAAGAAGAATTAAAAAAATTCATGGAAACCAATAAAAATGAAAACACAACTGTTCAAAATCTTTGGGATACAACAAAGGCAGTCCTGAGAGGAAAGTATATAGCAATACAAACCTTTCTCAGGAAATAAGAAAGGTCTCAAATACAGAACCTAACCCTACACCTAAAGGAGCTAGAGTAAAAAGAGCAAATAAAGCCTAAACCCAGCAGAAGAAGAGAAATAATAAAGATCAGAGCAGCAATCAATGAAATAGAAACCAAAAGAACAGTACAACAGATCAACGAGACTAGGAGGTGGTTCTTTGAAAGAATTAACAAGATTGATAAACCCCCGCCCAGACTTATCAAAAAGAAAAGAGAAATGACCCAAATCAACAAAATCATGAATGAAAGAGGAGAGATCACAACCAACACCAGAGAAATACAATTATAAGAACATATTATGAGCAACTCTATGCCAGCAAATTAGATAACCTGGAACAAATGGGTGCATTCCTAGAGATGTATCAACTACCACAATCAAACCAGGAAGAAATAGAAAATCTGAACAGACCTATAACCACTAAAGAAATTGAAGCAGTCATCAAAAATCTCCCAACAAAAAAAAGCCCAGGGCCAGACGGCTTCCCAGGGGAATTCTATCAAACATTTAAAGAAGAATAATACCTATTCTCCTGAAACTGTTCCAAAAAATAGAAATGGAAGGAAAACTTCCAAACTCATTTTATGAGGCCACCATTACCTTGATCCCAAAACCAGACAAAGACCCCATTAAAAAGGAGAATTACAGACCAATATCTTTGATGAACATGAATGCAAAAATTCTCACCAAAATACTAGCCAAAGGGATCCAACTGTACATTAAAAGGATTATTCACCATGACCAAGTGGGATTTATCCCTGGGCAGCAAGGTTCGTTCAACATCCGCAAATCAATCAACGTGATACAATACATTAACAAAAGAAAGAACAAGAATCATATGATCCTCTCAATAGATGCAGAAAAAGCATTTGACAAAGTACAGCATCCTTTCTTGATCAAAACTCTTCAGAGTATAGGGATAGAGGGTACATACCTCAATATCATAAAAGCCATCTATGAAAAACCTAAAGAAATATCACTCTCAATGGGGAAAAGCTGAGAGCTTTCCCCCTAAGGTCAGGAACACGGCAGGGATGTCTACTATCACCACTGCTCTTCAACATAGTATTAGAAGTCCTAGCCACAGCAAACAGACAACAAAAAGAAATCAAAGGCATCCAAATCGGCAAAGAGGAAGTCAAACTCTCACTCTTTGCAGATGATATGATACTGTATGTGGAAAACCCAAAAGACTCCACCCCAAAACTGCTAGAACTCATACAGGAATTCAGTAAAGTAACAGGATATAAAATCAATGCACAGAAATCAGTGGCATTCCTAAACACCAACAACAAGACAGAAGAGAGAAAAATCAAGGAGTCGATCCTATTTACAATTGCACCCAAAACCATTAGATACCTAGGAATAAGTCTAACCAAAGAGGCAAAGGATCTGTACTCAGAAAACTATAAAATACTCATGAAAGAAATTGAGGAAGACACAAAGAAATGGAAAAACGTTCCATGCTCATGGATTGGAAGAAAAAACATTGTGAAGATGTCAATGCTACCTAGAGCAATCTACACATTTAATGCAATCCCCATCAAAATACCATCCACCTTTTTCAAAGAAATGGAACAAATAATCCTAAAATTTGTATGGAACCAGAAGAGACCCAGAATAGCCAGAGGAATATTGAAAAAAGAAAAGCAAAGCTGGCGGCATCACAGTTCCAGACTTCCAGCTCTATTACAAAGCTGTCATCATCAAGACAGTATGGTACTGGCACAAAAACAGACACATAGATCAATGGAACAGAATCGAGAGCCCAGAAATGGACCCTCAACTCTATGGTCAACTTATTTTTGACAAAGCAGGAAAGAATGTCCAATGGAAAAAAGACAGTCTCTTCAAGAAATGGTGTTGGGAAAATTGGACAGCCACATGCAGAAGAATGAAACTGGACCATTTCCTTACATCACACACAAAAATAGACTCCAAATGGTTGAAAGACCTAAACGTGAGACAGGAGTCCATCAAAATCCTAAAGGAGAACACAGGTAGCAACCTCTTCGACCTCAGCTACAGCAACTTCTTCCTAGAAACATCGCCAAAGGCAAGGGAAGCAAAGGCAAAAATGAACTATTGGGATTTCATCAAGATAAAAAGCTTTTGCACAGCAAAAGAAACAGTCCTCAAAACCAAAAGACAACCAACAGGATGGAAGAAAATATTTGCAAATGACGTATCAGATAAAGGGCTAGTATCCAAAATCTATAAAGAACTTCTCAAACTCAATACCCAAAGAACAAATAATCCTATCAAGAATTGGGCAGAAGACATGAACAGACATTTTTCCAAAGAAGACATCCAAATGGCCAACAGACACATGAAAAAGTGCTCAACATCGCTCGGCATCAGGGAAATCCAAATCAAAACCTCAATGAGATACTACTTCATACCAGTCAGAATGGCTAAAATTAACAAGTCAGGAAATGACAGATGTTGGCGGGGATGCGGAGAAAGGGGAACCCTCCTACACTGTTGGTGGGAATGCAAGCCGGTGCAACCACTCTGGAAAACAGTATGGAGGCTCCTCAAAGAGTTGAAAATAGAGCTACCATACGATCCAGCAATTGCACTACTGGGTATTTACCCCAAAGATTCAAATGTAGGGATCCGAAGGGGTATGTGTACCCCAATGTTTATAGCAGCAACGTCCACAATAGCCAAACTGTGGAAAGAGCCAAGATGTCCATCGACAGATGAATGGATAAAGAAGCAGTGGTATATATACACAATGGAATATTATGCAGCCATCAAAAGGAATGAGATCTTGCCATTTGCAAGACGTGGATGGAACTGGAGGTTGTTATGCTAAGTGAAATAAGTCAATCAGAGAAAGACATATATCATATGACCTCACTGATATGAGGAATTCTTAATCTCAGGAAACAAACTGAGGGTTGCTGGAGTGGGGGTGGGGTGGGAGGGATGGGATGGCTGGGTGATAGACATTGGGGACGGTATGTGCTATGGTGAGCGCTGTGAAGTGTGGAAGACTGTTGAATCACAGATCTGTACCTCTGAAACAATTAATACATTATATGTTAAGAAAAAAAAAAGATAGCAGGAGGGGAAGAATGAAGGGGGGGAAACTGGAGGGGGAGACGAACCATGAGAGAGGATGGACTATGAAAAACAAACTGAGGGTTCTAGAGGGGAGGGGGGTGGGGGGATGGGTTAGCCTGGTGATGGGTATTAAAGAGGGCACATTCTGCGTGGAGCACTGGGTGTTATGCACGAACAATGGATCATGGAACACTACATCAAAAACTAATGATGTAATGTATGGTGATTAACATAAGAATAAAAAAGTATAAAAAAAAGCTTTGGATTTGGATTGTACCATTCGGGTTTTTCATCTAATTGCTTTTGTGAAATTGAGTTCTGGTTTTAGGCTACCAGCCGACACTAAAGGGCATGGAAAATAATAAATACTATAAACTTGTAATTATTTTTACTGTGGAGATGCTGTTGAGACCATGCTGCAGTGTATCTTTTATTTTATTTTATTTTTATTTTATTATGTTATGTTAATCACCATATACTAGTGTTCCATGATTCACTGTTTGTGTATAACACCCAGTGCTCCATGCAGAACGTGCCCTCCTTAATATCCATCACCAGGCTAACCCACCCCCCACCCCCAGAACCCTCAGTTTGTTTCTCAGAGTCCATAGTTTCTCATGGTTCATCTCCCCCTGTGATTTCCCCCCCTTCATTCTTCCCTTCCTGCTATCTTCTTCTTCTTCTTTTTTTTTTTAGCATATAACGTATTATCGGTTTCAGAGGTACAGATCTGTGATTCAACAGTCTTACACAATTCACAGCGCTCACCATAGCACATACCCTCCCCAGTGTCTATCACCCAGCCACCCCATCCCTCCCACCCCCCACCACACCAGCAACCCTCAGTTTGTTTCCTGAGATTAAGAATTCCTCATAACAGTGAGATCATATGATACATGTCTTACAGTGCCTTTTTATTTTTTTTATTTTTTTTTAATTTTTTTTAATTTTTTTATTGTTATGTTAATCACCATATATTACATCATTAGTTTTTGGTGCAGTGTTCCATGATTCATTGTTTGCTCATAACACCCAGTGCTCCATGCAGAATGTGCCCTCCTCAATACCCATCACCAGGCTAACCCATCCCCCTACCCCCCTCCCCTTTATAACCCTCAGTTTGTTTTTCAGAGTCCATCATCTCTCATGGTTCGTCTCCCCCTCTGACATACTCCCCTTTTCTTCCTCTCCTGTTATCTTCTTCTTTTTCTTTTTTCTTAAAATATGTTGCGTTATTTGTTTCAGAAGTACAGATCTGTGATTCAACAGTCTTGCACAATTCACAGCGCTCACCATAGCACATACCCTCCCCAATGTCTATCACCCAGCCACCCCATCCCTCCCACCCCCAAACACTCCAGTAACACTCAGTTTGTTTCCTAGGATTAAGAATTCCTCATATCAGTGAGGTCATGTGATACATGTCTTTCTCTGATTGACTTATTTCACTCAGCATAACACCCTCCAGTTCCATCCACGTCGTTGCAAATGGCAAGATCTCATTCCTTTTGATGGCTGCATAATATTCCATTGTGTTTATATACCACATCTTCTTTATCCATTCATCTGTTGATGGACATCTTGGCTCTTTCCACAGTTTGGCTATTGTGGACATTGCTGCTATAAACATTGGGGTACACGTACCCCTTCAGGTCCCTACATTTGTATCTTTGGGGTAAATACCCAGTAGTACAATTGCTGGATCGAACGGTAGCTCTAATTTCAACTGTTTGAGGAACCTCCATACTGTTTTCCAGAGTGGTTGCACCAGCTTGCATTCCCACCAACAGTGTAGGAGGGTTCCCCTTTCTCCACATCCCCGCCAACATCTGTCGTTCCCTGACTTGTTAATTTTAGCCATTCTGACGGGTGTGAGGTGGTATCTCATGGAGGTTTTGATTTGGATTTCCCTGATGCCGAGCGATGTTGAGCACTTTTTCATGTGCCTGTTGGCCATTTGGATGTCTTCTTTGGAAAAATGTCTGTTCATGTCTTCTGCCCATTTCTTGATTGGATTATTTGTTCTTTGGGTGTTGAGTTGGATAAGTTCTTTATAGATTTTGGATACTAGCCCTTTATCTGATATGTCATTTGCAAATATTTTCTCCCATTCTGTCGGTTGTCTTTTGGTTTTGTGGACTGTTTCTTTTGCTGTGCAAAAGCTTTTTATCTTGATGAAATCCCAATAGTTCATTTTTGCCCTGGCTTCCTGTGCCTTTGGCGATGTTTCTAGGAAGAAGTTGCTGCGGCTAAGGTCGAAAAGGTTGCTTCCTGTGTTCTCCTTTAGGATTTGGATGGACTCCTGTCTCACGTTTAGGTCTTTCAACCATTTGGAGTCTATTTTTGCGTGTGGTGTAAGTACATGGTCCAGTTTCATTCTTCTGCATGTGGCTGTCCAATTTTCCCAACACCATTTGTTGAAGAGACTGTCTTTTTGCCATTGGACATTCTTTCCTGCTTTGTCAAAAATAAGTTGACCATAGAGTTGAGGGTCCATTTCTGGGCTCTCGATTCTGTTCCATTGATCTATGTGTCTGTTTTTGTGCCAGTACCATACTGTCTTGATGATGACAGCTTTGTAATAGAGCTGGAAGTCTGGAATTGTGATGCCGCCAGCTTTGCTTTTCTTTTTCAGTATTCCTCTGGCTATTCTGGGTCTCTTCTGGTTCCATAGAAATTTTAGGATTATTTGTTCCATTTCTTTGAAAAAAGTGGATGGTATTTTGATGGGGATTGCATTGAATGTGTAGATTGCTCTAGGTAGCATTGACATCTTCACAATGTTGATTCTCCCAATCCATGAGCATGGAACGTTTTTCCATTTCTTTGTGTCTTCTTCAATTTCTTTCATGAGTATTTTATAGTTTTCTGAGTACAGATCCTTTGCCTCTTTGGTTAGATTTATTCCTAGGTATCTAATGGTTTTGGGTGCAATTGTAAATGGGATCGACTCCTTGATTTGTCTCTCTTCTGTCTTGTTGTTGGTGTATAGGAATGCCACTGATTTCTGTGCATTGATTTTATATCCTGCTACTTGACTGAATTCCTGTATGAGTTCTAGCAGTTTTGGGGTGGAGTCTTTTGGGTTTTCCACATACAGTATCATATCATCTGCAAAGAGTGAGAGTTTGACTTCCTCTTTGCCGATTTGGATGCCTTTGATTTCTTTTTGTTGTCTGATTGCTGTGGCTAGGACTTCTAATACTATGTTGAATAGCAGTGGTGAGAGTGGACATCCCTGCCGCGTTCCTGACCTTAGGGGAAAAGCTCTCAGCATTTCCCCATTGAGACTGATATTCGCTGTAGGTTTTTCATAGATGGCTTTTATGATATTGAGGTATGTACCCTCTATCCCTATACTATGAAGAGTTTTGATCAAGAAAGGATGTTGTACTTTGTCAAATGCTTTTTCTGCATCTATTGAGAGGATCATATGATTCTTGCTCTTTCTTTTGTTAATGTATTGTATCACGTTGATTGATTTGCGGATGTTGAACCAGCCTTGCAGCCCAGGAATAAATCCCACTTGGTCATGGTGAATAATCCTTTTAATGTACTGTTGGATCCTATTGGCTAGTATTTTGGTGAGAATTTTTGCGTCCATGTTCATCAAAGATATTGGTCTGTAATTCTCTTTTTTGATGGGGTATTTGTCTGGTTTTGGGATCAAGGTAATGCTGGCCTCATAAAATGAGTTTGGAAGTTTCCCTTCCATTTCTATTTTTTGGAACAGTTTCAGGAGAATAGGTATTAATTCTTCTTGAAATGTCTGATAGAATTCCCCTGGGAAGCCATCTGGCCCTGGGCTTTTGTTTCTTGGGAGATTTTTGATGACTGTTTCAATTTCCTTAGTGGTTATAGGTCTGTTCAGGTTTTCTATTTCTTCCTGGTTCAATTTTGGTAGTTGATATATCTCTAGGAATGCACCCATTTCTTCCAGGTTATCTAATTTGTTGGCATAGAGTTGCTCATAATATGTTCTTATAATTGTTTGTATTTCTTTGGTGTTGGTTGTGATCTCTCCTCTTTCATTCATGATTTTGTTGATTTGGGTCATTTCTCTTTTCTTTTTGATCAGTCTGGCCAGGGGTTTATCAATCTTGTTAATTCTTTCAAAGAACCAGCTCCTAGTTTCGTTGATCTGTTCTACTGTTCTTTTGGTTTCCAGTTCATTGATTTCTGCTCTGATCTTTATGATTTCTCTTCTCCTGCTGGGTTTAGGCTTTATTTGCTGTTCTTTCTCCAGCTCCTTTAGGTGTAGGGTTAGGTTGTGTATTTGAGACCTTTCTTGTTTCTTGAGAAAGGCTTGTATTGCTATATACTTTCCTCTCAGGACTGCCTTTGCTGTATCCCAAAGATTTTGAACAGTTGTGTTTTCATTTTCATTGGTTTCCAGGAATTTTTTTAATTCTTCTTTGATTTCTTGGTTGACCCATTCATTCTTTAGTAGGATGCTCTTTTGCCTCCATGTATTTGAGTTCTTTCCGACTTTCCTCTTGTGGTTGAGTTCTAGTTTCAAAGCACTGTGGTCTAAAAATATGCAGGGAATGATCCCAATCTTTTGGTACCGGTTGAGACCTGATTTGTGACCTAGGATGTGATCAATTCTGGAGAATATTCCATGGGCACTAGAGAAGAATGTGTATTCCGTTGCTTTCGGATGGAATGTTCTGAATATGTCTGTGAAGTCCATTTGGTCCAGTGTGTCATTTAAAGTCTTTATTTCCTTGTTGATCTTTTGCTTAGATGATCTGTCCATTTCAGTCATTACAGTGCCTTTTTAAAGACGACTCTGAGGAGAAACTTTTCTCAGCTGTTTTAGAGAATGTTCATCCTTAATAGTTATTTGCTTTTTTCTCTTTGGGTTTAGAATTTGGCAGCTGACTGCCTTTTCCTCTTTTCAATTAGGATATTGCGAATCATTCAGTTTTCTGTCTTTATTTGATGGATATTGGGAATCATTCAGTTGTCTGCCTTTCTTTATTTGGCATTCAGGAAGCTCAGAATCAAATTTGGCCCTTCATGCTAACTGTATACAGTAGATATATGCATTCTAGGTTTGCTAGGTTGGCCCAGGCTCTATTATCTTCCTACCTTGTTCTTGACTCTCTCACCTATTAATTTCATTCTTTTTTACCATCTTTATTTTCCTAAGCCATCTCAAATCCTTTGCTGCCAGAGAGATGTGTCTGAGTCTCCTCATGGCATTCTTTCTTGACAATGTTCAATGTTTTTGTTTATGAGACAAAGTCTAAATAACTTTATAGCCTATAAGACTCCCCAAACTGGTCATCTGAGTCTACCTCATCCTCCCCTTTCATTCCAGGACCCTCTGTTCCAAGACGATCCATTTAGTTTCTCTAGCAAACCATGCTGTTCCATGCCTCTGTACCTTACTTCCTATCTCTGTGCTATCTTAGATACTATATCATTTCTTTTCATCTTCTTAGCTCGCATCCCCCCATCAAGTAACATTGACACATCTCCTTTGTTCTACTCTATGTTTTATAAATCTCTATCTTAAAATTAAAGCAGATACTTCGATATATCTCTTTCACCAAATCTATCTCTGTCACTAGACAATATAAACTCTTTGAAGGCAGAAGTTTGGTTTTTAAAATGAAATTTTACATATTTCCTGGCATATTATGCATATTTGATATGTTTGTCATATGAATAATAGGTGGATGAGGTAACATATGAATGTGTTATTGAATACTACAGAGTCCACTGTAAGCATTACAGTTCAAAAATGGGGCCAGATAGTGGGTACCTGATTGCCCATGCTGTGTTCGTTCTTTCAGTCTCTGGACCTATACTATATGAAAAAAATGATGATAAAAATAATGGAATACTGGGGTCATATACTGAGACAACGAATTTATCTAGAAAGTTTTCAAATTTAAAATGTTAAAGTACAGACATTATATTTGTGAATATATACATGAAGGAGTATTCAATTTTCATAAATATGCCAAAATTTATGTAAATATAGATAGAATCCACCTGTTGCTATAGTTGTTTTGATTTCCTGGGAGCTCACCACCATCATATTTATTTTTTCTTTAATTTGCAATAATAATTAGGAATGATGCTTTAACTCATATGTTACTGAATAAAACTTTAGGGTCGTGAAACCCAAATTAAGTACGTTGGGTCAAGTCATTGTTTCAGTAGAAAGAAATGAAACATGTAAAATAGACCTCAAGGTTTCATTCTGTGGGCCGTCAATTTCTAGTCAATGATTCTGATTTCCCAAAGCTTTCTAGGACTTCCATTTTCAGAAACAAGTAGATGAGACCATGAATAGGAGTTTTTCAGTCAGTTTTCATTTTAAAAGCATTTCAGAAAGACTTTGGAATGAAACTTAGTATTACTACATGCTGAAATACAATGAACTTTTATTATTTGACTATATATTTGCGTTCTATTAAGGGTGATTTTTCTTAAGACTTATTTTGTTTGTTTTAGAGAGTACGAGTGCTTGTGAACACAGGGAGCGGCAGAGGGAGAAGGAGAAGGAGAGGCAGACTACCCGCTGAGTGTGGAGCCCAGTGCAGAGCTAGATCCCAGGACCCTGAGATCATGACCTGAGCTGAAATCAGGAGTCAGAGACCTAACCGACTGAACCACCCAGGCACCCCATACATGATTTTTTGAAAACTTTAAATGTATGTAGCCTTTCAGACTCCTTCAGTTTAACTGACACTTAGTAGATGACCCTTAAACTCTTTAATCATGGGTTATGAGATTATATAATCTTACATATTGTTACATATTGAAGGGATTTTATGACCCACTTTAGTTTAACCCCTTTCATTAATACTGATTTAACTAAGGCCCAGATAATTTAAGCAACTGGCCAAAACTTTGACAGGATTTATGATTTTGGGGGAAGAAAAAGTAAATTCCTAGCCATGGATAAATGCTTTACTTTTGTTCAGATAGTAGTATATTAATAAAACTGCATTCCATATGTAAATCACAGATATATTGAATGTGTAATTAGGACCACAGAGATAAGAGTGCTGTTCTTACTGATACAGAATTTCCATTTTACAGCCTTGGCAATTCACATTAATTCATGAAAGGTATATATGTAGTGACTGGCTTAGTTTTGTCAGGTTTAAAATTGTTTATAACTTCTTCTTAATTGTCCTTTGAAAATTGTGAATTCTAGGAAATGTGATTGAAAATGTCAGTAATTATTAAGAATACACACATTGAAACATTACTTAGGGTAATAGATTAAGAAGCATAATGAAGGAACTTAATAGACTAGCAGATCAAGTCCTATATAAGGCACTTGAAACTGGGAAGCAATTATATAGATTAGCTTCCCAATATTAGTGATGATATTATATTTCCAAGTATATTTTTTTCCTATTCCTTAGACCTGCTAGGGCTATTGCAATTATGTTACAGAATGTAACAAATGTGAAAATCATAAAGTTTTAAATTTTGTGTTAAAGGATACCATTTTAGAAAGAAGCAAGATCTGTAGATGACAATATCTTATATGTAGAAAATCCTAAAGATTTGATGAAATACTACTAATAAATTCAATAAAGTTGCAGGCTATAAAAGTACACAAAAATTAGTTGTATTTCTATGCACTAAAAATGAACAGTCTCAACAGAAAATTAGGAAAACCCATCTATAATAACATGAAAAAGAATAAGGTACTGAGGAATAAATGTAACCAAGGATATGAAAGACTTGTGCACTGAAAACTAAAACTGCTGAAAGAAACTAAAGAAGATACCAGTGAATGGAAAGACAACCCATGTACATAGATTGGGATATTTAGTATAGATAGGATATCAATATTACCCAAAGTGATCTACAGATTTAACTTCATTTCTATTAAACTCCCAATGTCATTTTTTGTAGAAATACAAAAATTCATCTTAAAATACATATGGAATCTCAAGAGACCAGAATAGCCAAAACAATTGTTAAAAAAAAAAAAAAGGTTGAAAGACTCACACTTCTTATTTCAAAACTTATACTACAAAACTATAGTAATCAAAACAGTATGGTACTGGTATAAAGACAGACAAATAGACTATAAGAATATAATAGCCCAGAAATAAACCCACACATATATGGTCAAATGATTTTCAAGGATGCCATTATCACTCAATAGGAAAAGGACTGTCTTTTCATAAAATGGTGCTGGGGAAATTGGATCTTCACATTCAAAAGACTGAAGTTGGACTCTTACCATATACAAAAATTATCTCAAATCAAGATCTAAATGTAAGACCTAAAACTATAAAACTCCTAGAAGAAATTACAGAGAAAAATCTTTATGACATTGGAATTGGCAACAATTTCTTGGAAATGACACCAAAATCACCAGCAACAACAGCAAAAATAGACAAATGGGACTATATCAAACTTGAAATTGTGCTTAAAAACACAATAGAGTAATAGACAAGCTATGGAATCAGACAAAATATTTGCGAATCATATATCTGAAACGCAGTTAATATCCAGAATGTATAAAGAACTTCTATAACTCAACAAGAAAATTAATTAACTTGATTAAAAAATGGCCAAAGGACTTGAATAGAAATTTCTCCAAAGACAATATACAAATGGCCCACAAGCATATGAAAAAGATATTCAACATCACTAATGATCAGAAAAATTTAAATCAAAACCACAATGCAATCCCTCATACCTGTTAGGATGGCTACTATCAACAAAACAACAAACAAAAAAATAGTAAAGTGTTGACAAGGACATGGAGAAATTGAAGACTTGAGTACTATTAGTGAGGTTATAAAATGGTATAACTGCTATGGAAAATACTGTGGAGTTTCTTCAAAAAATTTGAATGAGAACTACCATATGACCCAGTAATCCTACTTCTGGATATATATACAAAAGCATTTTTGAAAGCTGCATCTTGATGAGATATCTGCATTCCCATGTTTATAGAGAACTGTTTACAATTGCTGAAAGGTGGAAACAACCCAAATGTCCGTTGATGAGGGAGTAACCAAAATGGTACATACACACAATAGAATGTTATTCAGCCTTAAAAAGAGAAATTTTGTCACATGACACAAAGTGGATAAATCTTGAGATGACATGCTAAGTGAAATAAACCAGTGACAAAAAACATATAAGATTTCACTTATGTGAACTTTGTTTCTAAAGTAATGAAATTTATAGAAATAGAAAGTGCTTCTACAGTGGTTACTAGAGGTTAAAGGGAGGGGGAAAGAAAGGAGTTGTTTCCTGGGTATAGAGTTTGATTTATAAGATAAAGAAATTCTGGAGCTTTGTTTCACAACAATGTAAATACACTTAACATTCCTGAATTTTACACCTAAAAATGATTAAGATGGTAAATTTCATGTTACGTGCTTTTACCTAAATTTTATAATTAAATTCTCTACATGTTTCTCCCTTGATTCAAAATCATTACGTTATCTTTAAATATCCAATAATTAAAATGAAAATAAAACTTTGCTCTCTGTATAGAGACATAATAATGTGAAAACATATGGTACAAAGTTCAACATCTGAAGGAAGCTCAGATAGGGAAGAAATAGCTGCATAGTAAATTTTACATTTCATCTATGGAAGTTCCAAAATTCTTATACTATGTTTAGTTGCTTAGAAAAATCCCTGAACCAGTTCTTAGCCTTAACACTTACATATAAAATAAGGATGACTAATAATCTGGAAATAAGATGAAACTATATATAAAGCCATATGAAAGCATAGAGAAGTAGTTTAATTTTACACACATGCACACAATTTTAGAATATATCAGCATCAAGTACAGAAAATAAAAATGTAAATGAAAAAGGGAGCAAATTGGTTGAAAACTAGACAGTATCAAATTTCTGAAGGATAAAATCTTTTAAGTTTTGATCTGGATTCCTGTATAGTTAATATACAGTGTTATGTTAGTTTTAGGTGTACAATATAATGTATACCTATAAATGTACATCTATACATTGCTCAGTGCTCATCATTACAAGTGTACTCTTTAATTCCTATCACCTATTTGACAATTCCCCCCACCCACTTTCCCTCTGGTAACCATCAGTTTGTTTTCTGTAGTTAAGAGTCTGTTTCTTTGTTTATTTCTCTCTTTTCCACCCCTTTTTTTGTTTTGTTTTTTAAATTCCACATGTGAGTGAAATCCTATTGTATTCTCTGATTTATTTCACTTAGCATAATAATCTCTAGCTCCATCGATGTCAATGCAAATGGCAAGTTTCATTCTTTTCTGTGGCTGAATAATATTCCATTGTATACACATATCACTTCTTTATCCATTCATCTATCATTGGACACTTGGGCTGCTATCATAATTTGGCTATTGTAAATAATGCTTCAGTAAACATAGGGGTACATATATCTTTTCAATTGAGAGTTTGTTGTATTCTTCGGCTAAGTATTGAGTAGCATGATGACTTATCTTTCTAATTGAGAGTTTGTTGTATTCTTCGGCTAAGTATTGAGTAGCAGGATGACTGGATGGTAGAGTAGTTCTATTTTTAATTTTTTGAGAAACATCCAAACTGTTTTTCAAAGTGGCTGCACCAGTTTGCATTCCTACCAACAGTGCATGAGGAGGGTTCCTTTTTCTCCACATCCTTGCAAACACTTGTTTCTTGTATTTTTTTATTTTAGCCATTCTGACAGGTGTGCAGTGATACAGTAGTTTTGATTTGCATTTCACTGTGTTGAGTGATGTTGAGCATCTTTTCATGTGTCTGTTTACCTTCTGTATGGCTTCTTTGGAGAAATGTCTGTTAATGTCTTCTGCCCATTTTTTAATTGGATTGTTTCTTGAGTGTTGACTTTTATAAGTTCTTTATATATTTTGGATACTATCCCTTTATCAGATATGTCATTTGCGAATATTTTCTCCCTTTCAGTAGGTTGTCGTTTAGGTTTTTTGATTGTTTCCTTTGCTGTGCAGGAGCTTTTTATCTTCATGAAGTCCCAATAATTCATTTTGCTTTTGTATCCCTTGCCTGCAGAGACATGTCTAGTAAGAAGTTGCTATGGCCCATATCAAAGAGGTTTCTGCCTATGCTCTCTTCTGGGATTTTTATGGTTTCCTGTTTCACATTTAGGTTTTTAATCCATTTTGAGTTTATTTTTGTGTACGGTGAAGGAAGGTGGGCCAGTTTCATTCTTTTCCATGTAGCTATCCTATTTTCCCAACACCATTTGTTGAAAACTATCTTTTTCCCATTGCATGTTCTTGCCTCTTTTGTGGCAGATAATTGACCATACATAATCATTTGTTTGTTTCTGAGGTCTCTGTTTTGTTCTTTTAATCTGTGTTTATTTTTGTGCCAGTACCATATTGTTTTGGTTACTACAGCTTTGTAATAGAACTTGAAATCTGGAATTGTGATACCTCCAGCTTTCATATTCTTTTTCAACATTGTTTAGGCTAATCGGGGTCTTTTGTGGTTCCACATAAATTGTAGGATTGTTTGTTGTAATTAGGTGAAAATGCTGTTGATATTTTGGTAGGGATTACATTAAGTCTTTCGATTGCTTTGGTTAGTATGGACATTTTAACGATATTCTTCTAATCCATGAGCATGGAATGGCTTTCCATTTGTTTGTGTGATCTTTAATTTCCTTGATCAATGTTTTATAGTTTTCAGAATACAGATCTTACACTTCCTTGGTTAGGTTTATTCCTAGTCATCTTATTATTTTTGGTATAATTATAAATGGGATTGCTTTCTTAACTTCTCTTTCTGTTGCTTCATTATTGCTGTATAAAAATGCAATGGATTGTTGCATTGATTTTGTATCCTGTGACATTACTGAATTCATGTATTAGTTCTAGTCATTTCTTGGTGGAGTCTTTAGGGTTTCCTTTTTATTGTATAATGTCATCTGCAAGTAGTGACAGTTTTACTTCTTCCTAACCAATTTGGATGTCTTCTTTACCTTTTTCTTATCTGATTGCTATGGCTGGGAATTCTAGTACTATGCTGAATAAAAGTGGCAAGAGTGGACATCCTTGTCTTCTTCCTAATCTTAGGGTAAAACTCTGTTTTTCACCGTTGAGTATGATGTTATCTATGGGTATTCATATATGGTCTTTATTATGTTGAGGTATGTTTTCTCTAAACCTGCTTCATTGAGTGTTTTTATCTATTGAAATGATCACATGGGTTTTACTCTCTTATTGATATGATGTAGCACAGTGATTGATTCATGAATATTGAACCACACTTACATCCCAGGAATAAATCCCCCTTGATCGTGGTGAATGATTTTTTTTTTAAACTATTGTTGGATTCAGTTTGCTAATATTTTGTTGAGGATTGTTGCATCTGTGTTCATCAGAGAGATTGGCCTGTAGAGTTCATTTGTTCTCTCTCTCTCTCCCTCTTTTATTTTATTATTATTATTATTATTATTATTATTAATTATTATTATTATTACTTTTTGGTAGTGTCTGTTTCTGGTTTTGGTATCAGTAATTCAGGCCTTGTAGAATGAATTTGGAAGTTTTTCTTCTATTTTTTGCAAGAGTTTGAGAAGAATAAGTATTAACTCCTGTTTATATGTTTGGTAGAATTAACCTGTGAAACCATCTGGTCCTGTACTTTTGTTTGTTGAGAGTTTTTTGATTACTGAATCCATTTCATTGCTGGTTATTAGCCAGTTCTAATTTTCTATTCCCGATTCCATTTTGGGAGGTAATATGCTTCTAGGAATGTATCCATTTCTTCTAGGTTGTCCAGTTTGTTGGCATATAAGTTTTCATAATATTCTTATAATCCTTTGAATTTCTATGCTGTTAGTTATTTGTCTCATTTCTGATTTTGTTTTGAGTCCTCTTTTTTGTTGTTGTTGGCTCTGGATAAGTGTTTATCAATTTCGTTGAACTTTTCAAAGAACCAGCTTCTGGTTTCATTGATCTGTTCTATTTTTTTAGTTTCTACTTCATTTCTTTCTTTTTTTTTTTTTTTTAAAGATTTTATTTATTTATTTGTCAGAGAGAAAGAGAGCACAAGCAGGGGTAGCGGCAGGCAGAGGGAGAAGCAGGCTCCCCGCTGAGCAAGGACCAACTTAAGACGCTTAACCAACTGAGCCACCCAGGTGTCCCTGTTTCACTTATTTCTGCTCAAACTTTTAACATTTCCTTCCATCTCCTGGTTCTGGTTTTGTTTGTTGTTCTTTTTCTAGCTCCTTTAGGTGTACAGTTAGGTTGTTTGAAATTTTTCTTGTTTTCTTGAGGTATGCCTGTATTGTTGTAATCCTCCCTCTTAAAATGGCTTTTGAGACACACCAAAGATTTTGGACCATTTTGTTTTCATTTTCATTTATCTACATATATATTTTTTTACTCACTTTTTGATTTCATGGTTGACCCATTCATTGTTTAGTAACATGTTATTTAATCTCCATGTATTTGTTCTTCCCAGATTTTTTCTGGGGGATGATTTCTAGTTCCATAATGTTGTGGTCAGAAAAGATGTATGGAATGACTTCAAAAGACTTGTTTTGTGGCTTAATATGCAGTCTACTCTGGAGTGTGTTCTGTGTGCCCTTGAAAAGAATATGTATTCTGCTGTTTTAGGATGGAATGTTCTGAATGTATCTATTAAGTCCATCTGGTCCAGTGTGTCATTCAAAACCACTGTTTCCTTTTTGATTTTCTGTTTGAGGGGTCTGTCCATTAATGTAGGTGGGGTGTTAAAGTACTCTACTATTGATTATTTCCTTTATGTTTGTCAATAATTGTTTCACATGTTGGGTGCATAAATATATACAATTGTTTTATATTCTTCTTGGATTGTCTCCAAATGATTATATGGTGTTTTTGGTTTGGTTTTGTTTTGTTTGGCTCTTGTTACAGTGTTTAAAGTCTATTTTGTCTGATACAGGTATTGCTACTCTGGCTTTCTTTTCACATGTTGTTTGTCCATCCCTTCAATTTCAGTCTGCATGTGTCTTTAGGCCTGAAATGAATTATTTTTTAAGATTTTATTTATTTATTTGAGAGAGAGAAAGAGAGAGCACACCAAGGGAGAGTGAGAGGGAGAAGCAGACTCCCCACTGAGCAGAGAGCCTGAGGTGGGACTTGATCCCAGGACCCTGAGATCATGACTTGAGCTGAAGGTAGACACTTAACCAACTGAGCCACCCAGGCACCCCATGAAATGAATATCTTGTAGGCAACATATAGATGAGCCTTTTTTGTTTGTTTGTTTGTTTTGTTTTTGTTTTTTTTTAAAGATTTTATTTATTCATTTGACAGAGAGAGACACAGCGAGAGAGGGAACACAAAAGGGGGAGTGGGAGAGGGAGAAGCAGGCTTCCCACGCAGCAGGGAGCCCAATGTGGGGCTCGATCCCAGGACCCTGGGATCATGACCTGAGCCGAAGGCAGACGCTTAACAACTGAGCCACCCAGGCACCTCTGGGCCTTGCTTTTTTACCATTCTGTCACCCTGTGTGTTTTGATTGGAGCACTTCGTCCATTTACATTCAAAATAATTATTGATGTGTATTTATTTTATTGCCATTTTGTTACTTGTTTTATGGTCGTCTTTGTAAATTCTTCTCTGTTCCTTTCTTCCCTTGCTCTCTACTTACATGATAAGTTGGCTTTCTTTAGTGATATACTTGGATTCCTTTCTCTTTATTTTTTGCATATCTATTACTTTTTTTTGATTTGTGATTACCATTTGGTTCGTACACAACCTTTTCTGTATGTAGCAATCTATATTAAGTTAATGGTCATTTAAGGTGGAACCCATTCTTTACTCCTCTCCTCCCCATATTTTAGGTGTATTGTGTCATACTTCACATCCTTTTATTTTGTTAGTCCCTTGTCTGATATTTACAGATACACTTACTTGCACTGCTTTTGTGCTTCCTACTTTCCTTACTCTTACTTATGGTCTTTATTTCCACTTAGAGTCCCCTTTCATTATTTTGTGTAGGGCTGGTTTAGTTGTCATGACTCCCTTAGTTTTGTTTGTCTGGGCAACTCTTTACCCTTCCTTCTATTCTGAATGGTAGCTTTCTGATTAGAGTATTCTTGGTTGCAGATTTTTTTCCTTTCAGCAATTTGAATATATAATATCACTTCCTTTTGGCATGTAAAACTTATGCTGAAAAATCAGTTTATAGCCTTATGGGGTTTCCCTTGTATGTAACTGCTTTCTTTTCTCTTGCTGCTTTTAAAGTTCTCTTTATCATTACTTTTTACCATCTTAATTAGTTTGTGTCTTGGTGTGGACCTCCTTGGTTTGATTTATTGGGGCATCTTTGTGACTCCTGGATCTGGATTTCTATTTCTTTCCTTAAAATCAGGAAGTTTTCAGCTATTACCCCTCAAATAAATTTTCTCCCCCTTCCCCTTTTTTTCTTCTCCTTCTGAGATCCATATAATGCAAGTGTTACTATTCTTGATGGTGTTCCCGAGTTCTCTAAGTCTTTTCTCAATTTGTGTGTGTGTGTGTGTGTGTGTGTGTGTGTGTGTATTTTTTTTTTTAACTCTCACCCAACTTGACTGCTTTCCATTACTCTGTCCTCCAGGTTGCTGATTCATTCTTCTGCTTTTTCTAGTCTATTATTTATTTCATCTAGTGTACTTTTATTTCATTTATTTTGTTCTTTGTCTCTAATTGATTCTTTTTAATCTCATTGATTAAGGTCTTACTGATGTCATCCACTCTCTTCTCAAGTCCATTGAATATCTTTAGGATCATTACTTTAAATTCTCCATGAGGCATATTACTTCTCTCCATTTCATTTAGGTCTCTTGCTGTGATTTTGTCCTATTCTCTCATTTGGGATATGTTTTTCTGTCTCCTCATTTTGTCTAACTCTCTGTGTTTCTGTGTGTTAGGAAAGACAACTATATCTCCTGCACTTGAAAATAATGGCCTTATGAAGAAGAGGGCCTGTAGTTCCCTGCTGTGAAGTGTTCCCTGTTCATCTGAACCTGGAGCTCAGGAGCATCTCCTATGTGTGAATCATGTGCCCTGCTATTGTGGCTGAGTCACTTTTTCCTTCAGTCCAATTTTCTGCAATAACTCTTTGCTTGTTGTCAGCAGTGATTGGTCCCTGTGGTGTTAGTAGGCCTGTCTAAGGGTGCCTTGGGCTTGAGTCAGACCAGGTGTTTGCCAGAGATGGAGTGGCACCAAACAGCAGGACACTTTCCCTGTGTTGTCCCCTGAGAAGCTTTCATTGGTGGGTGGGGCCTGCAACCAGACCAGCTGTCTGCCTCCAGCCCACTGCTAGGTCTTTGTCTGACTATTGTAGGTAGTTATCTTTCCCTCTCTCTGGGGGTAGGAACCACTTTGGAGTAGTAATGGCCACTGTAGGGGCTGCTTGCCTATGCCATGCCTGTGGCACCACCCTGTATGGGCTCTGATCAAGAGCATGTTGGAGAGGGTAGATCTGCTGAAGCACGGTGGGGATGGAGTGTGTGTGGGATGAGTGCAGTGGTGCTAGCAAGTTGGAGGGAACTGAGGTGGGCTGTCCAGAGGAGTGGGTTAGTGGAAGACACAGTGGGGCCGAGTGGGTTGCGGTGCTAGCAAGTTAGGTAGTGAGTCTGCAGGTGGCCCTGCATTTATGCTGGGGGATTGGAGAGGGAAATGGTGCCTGCCAGTTCCTTTATTTCTGGGGTTTCCCAGAAATTTCTGTTCCTCTGGGATAGGCTCTGAGATTAGTAAATAATTTTACCTCTTGTATGTCTCAGGCCCCTTACTTAGCTGCTGCTTCTGTGCTGTATTTCTGAGGGCTCTTTGTTGTGTTGTCTCTTTAAGGGGGGGGGGGCTCAGTTTCCTCTTGGCCCCTTAGCTCTCCCGGAGCCCAGCTTGCTGATTTTTTAAAATTCCAGGTTTTAAGTCCTGCTGGTGGTAAGAACTCACAAAATGTGGCCCCTCTGATTTTCAAAGCCAAATGTTATGGGGATTCATCTTCCCCATGCTGGGTCCCCAGTGTGGGGATACTGTTTCTCTCCCCTCTCCATGCCCGTGATATCTTTTCTCCTGCAGATAGTACCACGATTCCCTTGAGTTCCTGACCACATGTCCTCCCTTCCTACCCTCTTTGTTGTTATGCCTCTTCTCTACATTTAGTTGTGGAGTTTATCCTGCCAATCATTGGATCATTTTCTGGGTTATTTACACTCATGTGAGTGTTATCTAATTGTATGCATGGGATGAGGTGAGCCGAGGATTCCCTCTACTCTGCCATCCTCCCAAGAAGTCTCCAAAGAATAAAATCTTTATAAATTTCTATTTCAAACTTGAAATTTTATGTGTTTTCGGCTTCCCCAGAGATATATAGAAATTTATTATTAAAAACAGTTTGTCAATTTTTGAATAATTCTTTGCATTAATTTTCTTCCTGAGAAGGGTTTTATTTTGGAACCAAGAACTCTGAAAACAATATAGATCATGAAAGAGCTCCTACCTTTCTAATGCTCTTGGCAAGAATCAAAGCTCCTTTAACAGCGCTTAGAACCTCCTCCTCACACATACTTCCAGCCATCTAAAAAAATAATAATAATTCCATTTACAAATAGATTTAATGCAAATTATGTGCCATAAAACATGTTTTAATGAAAGTGAAATTCCTGATGGTCCATAATGGAGATCATTGCTCCTGAGAAAATCTTTCATATTTTAGTTTTCCAATGTGAGTCCTCTGCTAGATGACTTGATACTAATTTTTATCAATAAATTGAATTGTGTCACATTAATCCAGTTTTCACGTGTTGTCCATTTATTTTCTGTAGAAAAAAAAAGTTAACTTTTAAACTGAAAGGAAGTCCAAACCACATTTTTGCTAATCTTTGATTTCTCTTGAAGTGTATCCTCAGGACTCTGCTGCTTCGAAAGCAGTGTAGAGAAATTAAGTGGTATTATAAGAAGGTAAACTTGGACACCTGAATAAAGGTTGCAAAAGAGCTCCCACTTCCCAGAGCTTTTTCTTTCCCAGATTCTCAGAATGCAAATTGGAAGAATGCAAACTTTGCTTCTTGGTTAATCAGTTATTCCCTCAAGAAACATTTAAAGCAATACTTTACCTCCATTATCAAGTCTTTAGAAAGGACTAAAAATTCCCAAGCCTTCAGATAATAAGCCACAGGCCACTTAAAGGTACTACAGAGAGTAAGAAGTTTGGCATTAGAATATTTAGTCACAGATGGTAAATGGAATTTCCACTGTCTGTTGCATCCCAGATACAGAGATTAAATCTCTCTCTCACATTTGTCTCCACATCTTTTAAACTGTTTTTTTGTTCTATAAAGTTTATTTTGTTCTGCAGCATTTTAAGTTTGAGCTTCTGAAGAGGTTGGTACTTTCTCATTTTCCGGGGAGGAAAAGTGATAGATTGCCTTTGTAAATGAAGACTCATGCTGTTATTGTCTACGGTTCGTAGTAGTCATGTTAGATTAAACAGCATTCTGTTGTGGGCTCCTTATTAATTATGATGCTTCCTGCTGCCATGCTGATTCTTTTTTTTTCTGATGGCTTCACTGTGGAGAAGCACAGCTTCTTTCAAAGAAGCCCATCACAATGCAAGCAGCTCATTAACTTCAGCCTTCCTCCCAGTTTCCTGTGACAAGCTGAAGAACCTTTCCTAACTAACTTTAGAGAGAGATAATAAAGTTTTATTTCCCTTTCACAGCATTTCAAGGGCAGTTTATCATGTTCTTTTCTTCCAGACAGAATTTTGAACAGAAGCAGAGAGACTCAGAACTTTACTTTTTAATCTCTGAATGTCACGAAATTGGAAGTTCCTATAAATGACACTTCCTTAGATTTAGTAGTTACCTTATCTTATTAAAAAAAAAAGTGGGCATATCTTTGTATGCATTTGCTTCAGAGAATAATGAACTGAAATGGAAATCCTGTGACTGTCTTTCCAGACTCAAGTTCTATGGCTATTTTTCGGTAGTTTTTGTTTTTTGTTTGCTAGCAAGCAGAAGAGTACTTGCCTACTATGGAACCCTTCAAATATGAATACTCCTTAGGTCTCTTAAATTCTAAAATCCCACCATTATGTATTCTTTCCTTTGGTGTGTTTCTCCACACATTTTCTAACACTGTAAATTCTTTAGAAAGGATACATACCTGAGTGAATCCTTTATGCAGTCTGAATCGGCTATGTTACGCTATAATAACATATAACCCCCAAAAATCTGAGTGGTCAAATACCATAAAAAATTGTGTTTCTCTCATGCTACAAGTGCAATGTGAGTTGGCATTATATTTGCTCAAGGATGAAGGTTCATGGAAATTCCATTTCCTTACATGTCTCCATGATTGCTGGAGCAGGAAAAGGGAAGACATTGGATTAAAAACTAGCTTTCACAATTCCTCAGAAAGGTGGCATATGCAGTCAGCCAAAGTGAGTCCCATGACCATGCCTAACTTCAAGATGGTAAGAAAGTACAGTCCTACTCAGAAAGAGAAGGAATAGAATATTCATGAACATCCCCAGTGATCCACAGCACTCTGTTGTAAATTAGTTTCTTATACCACGTCCTAGCTGACAGCCACTTGGGTTAAAGAATAGGAATTTGTAAGTGAGGGGTAAAAGAAAAATAGGCTTTTAGAGTATAAAAGACAAACCTAACAGACACAGAAGAAATGTGAGGCTAGGCACCTATGCCAGTGACAGGAGGGGTTATGCGGAATCAGTATCTCACCTCACCAGCCTTTGGGGTTCTTCACTAAAAATGGTAATTATTAGGTAAATAATTTTCTGAATAATAGAACTGCAGCAAAATGAACACAATCAATTAGTACATAATAAATGATACATGGCTTTTTAAATCATAACTTTCTTAAGTGAAAACATTAAATTGTTGATGATAAAATGGTTAGGAACTATGGACCTACAGTAGAAGACTTAAAAGGGAACAAGGGCTGTGTCTCCAGTTGCTAAGTTACAGCCGACTGTATTTGTTCTAGAGCCTAAAAAGAGCATGGGAACTAAAAGGCCTAAGTTTGAGTCCTTGTCTGACCACTTACTTGCTGAGTAATTATGAGCAAGTAGCTATTGCTTTTGCCTACTTAGCGTTCATGTCTCCTTTTGCTGATAGTGTCTTAATCCCCCTCCCCCACCTCCTGGATGACTATAAACATTCATTCAGTCCATGTGGTTCCATTGGGCTTCCATCTCTTTTCTGGGATAATAGATTTCTCAACATAGCCTTTCCCTATGGTCACAGTGATTGTTTCAGAAAGTGGTGCATGTTCAACATTTTCCATTGGAGACTTTTTTTAACCCATAGGAAAGAAAAACTCATATTTATCTGACGGCTGCTGAACGGATATGATACAAATCTAAAGTGGTCAGCTACCATATTGCCCAAAAAAGGGGAAACCCTGTCTGAGAAAGGAAACAATGCAGGAAAAACTCTAAATGGAATTGGGGGGGTGGGGAGAGAGGTTATGAATAACAGACTAAAGTAATTGTTTGAGTCCTATGTGATTTGACTTTGACCTTTTAATTATAGGACACAATTCATGTCCTTCTCATTGAACTATTTGGAGTTGCAGTCTTTAAAACATGAAACATCCTGACAAACCTTCCTGAGTATGTTTCTGTGTGTATAAAATGAAGCATTGCTGTAATAATATGTGGATTTCCCTAAAATAACTACAAATCCTTAAAACTTATATATGAAGTATGTTTGTGGAAGATTATAAATCCAGTTTGTGGAAATGTTGGGTTTTAGCTGCCTGTAGTACACGTTAGCAGAAATAAACATTTAAGTTGGATATACTTGTCGAGAGCCCAGGAAATACATACGGGAGGGAGATACAGATTTGGGAGTGAGTCATCAACATAGAAGTGGTAATCAAAGCCAAGGTGATATATAAAAGTGCCCTGTCAGAATGTATGTATACTAAAATGAGAAGAAGGGAATACTGTATATTTTAAGTTTGATAGAGCATAAACAGCAGAGGGGCCTGGGGGAGAGGGACCTTTTTTTCTGAAGTTGGCAAGAGAATACATTGGCCAGTTTATGTAGGGTCTGGACCTGAAGCAAGTTATTAAGGAACTTAGATTTATCACTTAGGCCAATAAATGGAGGTTGAAGAAAGGTTTCAAGCAAGAGACAGAATAGCACTTCTACTTTTATTAAGATCACTCTTGTGGAAGAAGAGAGAGTATAAGTCGAAGTGAATGATGTCAGATACTAATCAATTATTCTAATTATTTAAGCAAAAGATAATGAGGACTTAAATTAAGGCAATAGTGGTAGGAATTAAGATGAGGATATGGTTGGAAAGAGATTTAGGAGAGATTCTTACATGATTAAAGGTGTTTGAGGGCTGAGGGTGAGAAATAATTTCAGTATAAGGATTTTTACTAGAGTAATTGAAAGAATAGTGACAATTCAATTAAGAGAGGCAATACAAAATGAAGAATAAAGTTGGAGCAAATTTTAGTTTTGCATAGGATGGTACTAAGATATAAAACCAAGAGAAGAATTTGGAGTTCATTTGCCCACAAATAGGTATTAAGACCTGTGACATAAGTTTTTGTTGTTGTTATAAATCTAAGAGGTGATATAGTATGACAAAAGGATGAACTCTGAGGCTGCAGCCCTACAAAGGCCAGGGCTCTGAGAAGACTTAAGAATGAAAGAACCTAACAGTAGAAGGAGAAACAGAAGACTTTGGATGCCCCCTAACACAAAGAGAATATTAAGCCTGAGATAATGGCTGCTGGACCACCATATATGCTGGAAAAAAAAAAAAAAAAACTGGGGAAGAACTTGAGAAACAAAGTGTTCACTAATAAGATAGTTCTACTCTGAAGACCTCAATAATCATTCTCAAGTGCAATTTATTACTGTTTACACAAATTTCTTTAGTTTTAATCAATTCTGCCTGGCAATAAGAAAGGACTGTATGTTTCCTCTTGAAACCCCTTTCTTCTATTCCTGTTTAAATGTCCCATTCTCTGGGCTCTTAAAATAACCCTCTGTGTACACTTTCTTCACACTTAAAACTCTCCATTTTAATTACTGATTATATTATTTTACTTTACTAAAAACTGTAAGGTTCTTGAGGATAGGATTTCTTTTCTTTCTTTATTCATACCACTAACTACCTGGCCTGGCTCAGAAGAATGTTTATTGAATGTGTCTCCTTAATACCTACCATTCCTTTTTCTAAGTGTGGTTTCTCTTAATGTACCAATTAGAAGTCTTAATTTTCCTGTTTCTCCTACATGGTTGCCCTCTTATGTTTGCCATGTCTTAAGTCAGCCCCATCACTAATGACAGCCACTGGTCTTCATGTAGTAGACCACTGAATATGTCAACACCCCGTCTTCCATTGAACCCTGAAGGAAATCGGATGAAGCATAGCCAAACCATTTAATCATGTCGACTTTCAAAAGACCAGTGATTGGACTGCAATTCAAATGTAAAACTCAAGACTAATATATAGACAACAACTACAATATAGTAGGAACTAGGTGGAAATTCTAGTTAACTTAAACTTTCCCTAATACCACATTAGGGTAGAATATTTAAGACAAGGGATTTCACGAGAAGAATTGAACTTGCAAATTCTCTGTGAGGTCTGCATGCCTCAACGAATACCTCCATCTTTTTAAATCTCTTTGTCCAGTAGAACACACTTGCTTCCTTTGGGAAAGTACCTACCTGATTGACAGGAAAATATCTTGGGTCTTTCCTGAATCCTTATTCCAGGCGGTATGGGCAATGAGAACTCCCTCTACTCACATTATAAATTTTCAGGAGATTTCACACTATAATCAAGCATTAAGTAGGATCTCAGATTCTAGTCCACCTTTCTACCAACAAGAGTCATGCCACAGATTTCTTTATCTGGTAAATAATTCACTGTCTTCAAAATATATTATCTTCCTCTGAGACATCACAATCTAATTGCATTTTTTAAGAGAACTTTCTGCACATTAACAAAACTCTGGACATGCCATTATGGAACAGGGCTTCTTGTCTGCTCTACTTGGGACTTCAGTAACATTTATTGCCTATTTATTGGCTAATTCCTCTTGAAAAGTGATTCCAATTATTTTGATTCAACTCTTGATTCAGATTTTGATTTGTATCTTGCTGTGATATGGAGGTCAGTTGCCAAATCTGTCCCCTAAGAATGAATGAATGAATGGATCTTGTTTATATTAGATATATTTTACCACACTAAATTCTTAAATAATACCTACATCCACTGCTCTTTTTAATGGTTTCATATGATACTGGTGCAACTATAACTCACTTGACTCTAAGTACTCTGTCTAGAATAAAATTGGGCTTGGTTCCTTATAGACAATGATTTAATGGGAGGGGGGCATTTATTACACATGTAAGCCCACTTGCCTGCTGGGATTAAGTATTTAAAAAGATGAGGCAGCTGTAATTGTTTGCATGCTAATTTACCATGAAATCTTTTTCCAGCCCTAAGGACACAAAAGCTTTATGTTTAATATTTTAGTCCAGTGTAACAGATAATTTAAAAAATCATTAGGACCAAAAAGTTTTTTTTCTTCCGTAACTTCTCCATATTTATTACTACCATCATTGCACCAATTCTTAACTATTAGACAGAAACCTAGGTTTTATCCTTTGCTGTTTTCTTTTCTTTCCACCTATGTCCATCATTATGTCCAGTTTATTTTACTTTCTCAATGTCTCTAGAATTGGTAGCCACCTTCATCATCACTGGTTCTACTTAAGTCCACGTCCTTACTAATCATACATGAATTATATCATTCTTAACTGACTTCCTTGTTTCTAATCATTTCAAGGCATTTTCCAAAAAACAACCTGATGTTACTTTAATATAAATCCTTTAAGTGCTTACTATTATTGTCTTATGAAATCCACAGACTTTTGTTATCTGGTTCGCTTCAAACTCTCCAGTCTCGTTTGTAGCAGTCCTTTATGCCCCAACATTGACCTTCTTCTCTAGCCATACTAAACTATTCAGTCATCACCTTTGTGTGTCTTTACAAATACTGTTCTCCTGATTAACTCAGGTTCCTCCATCTTGTATTCTTGGCTAACTACTTCTCCATCTCCAAAACACCTGAGTGTCCTCATTGAGAAGCTAGATTACACCTCTGCTTTGGCTTTGCCCAACGTAGTGCATGGGCCTATATCTTCATTTTTTTCACCAATATTGTACTTGCTTCTTTACTCCTTTGCGTAAACAGAGTACTAGTAAATTCCCATTCCATTGTAAATCCAGACATTAGAAGAGAACTGGGTATTCAAGAATGCTTATGCATTAATTCATGAGTTAAAGAATACTTTGAGGTACATTTTACTTTTTATTTTTCAATTTTTCCATTTTAATTGAAGTTTAGTTGACATACAATATTATATCAATTTCAAGTGTACAATCTAGTGATTTAACAATTCTATACATTATGCAATGCTTGCCACAAGTTTAGATACCATCTATCACCATACAATGTGATTTACAGTATTGTTAACTGTATACCCTGTGCTGTACTTCTCATCCCCGTTACTTATTTTATAACCAGCAATTTGTACCTCTGAATCCCCTTCACCCATTTCACCCTACTCACTTTCCTCTGGCAATCATTCGTTAGTTCTCTGTATTTATGAATCTGTTCCTGTGTTTCATTTTTTTTTTTTAGATTACACGTATATATGAATCATGTGGTGTTTGTCCTTTTCTGACTTATTTCACTTAGCCTAATACCCTCTAGGTCCATCCATGTCCCAAGTGGAAATACTTCATTCTTTTATTTTATGGTTGAGTAAGATTTCACTGTGTGTGTGTGTGTGTGTGTGTGTGTGTGTGTGTGTGTGTGTGTGTGGTGTGTACACAAACCCCACATCTCCTTTATCCATTCATCTACTGATGGACAGTTGGGTTGCTTCCATATTTTGGGTATGGTCACTGCTACAGTAAACATAGAGGTTTATATATCCTTTCAAATCAGTGTTTTCATTTTTCTTAAAGTACTTTTTAAACAATGTGTTGTTTTATTAGTGTTAGGAAAGTGGACTATTTGTCTTAAGCACTTTATTCTTTCTCACTAGAAGATTTTTTTGAAGATCTTTATTCAGGGAAAACAGAGCAGAAGAAAATACACTAGACAGCATTTCCCTCATTTTATGATGCTTCCTAAAATTTATGTATATACTCCTCCAGGATTTACCTTTCTTTGTGCTATGGAAGTTCAAACCTTCTCTAAGATTTCTATAAACTGCTGGGGAGAAGGTGCTATGTTCTCTGAATTACTTCCAGCTCAAAATGCCACCTCCCAATTACCTTAAATAGTTTAGGTATTACTTTCAATCCTGACAATTCTGTCTTTGTTTCATTCTTTGTCAACCAAGGTGTAAAACTTAAGCTTTGTCTCAATTTTCTGAAAAAGTTCAGGCTCACAGGGCATTTGTGAGTAGAATAGACTTCACTGAAGTTTCTTTTGTTTTTGTTTTTGTTTCAGGATCGTAGGTAAGGAAGAGGGTTCAGGAAAGTTTTTTAAAACCTATCCATGCTAGTAGTAAACATGCCTCTTGTGTAAGTTCCTTCAGTTATCCCTCCTCTATCAATACTCTGCAATTCATCTCACTCTAAATTGTTATCCCGTCATTATGCCATTTTAGTCCCTCATTTATTATTCATCAGTAATTGTTATTATCCCTTGGAAATCAATGATTTTAGGTTCCAAGATTTCTAAACCAGAAAATTCCTAAATCACAGAGACAAAAATCATAAATTTTGTGAATAGATCCTGAGGTATAATACTATGAGAGGACATAGTTACATTCACCTACATATTGCAAGATCACTTTATCCCCCCACAGCTGTTTTTATTGATATCATTCTGGTTTGTTTCTTGTTATAATAACTAGTCCAGAAATCACATGTACATATCGCCTGATGGTTAAGCTGCCACTTCTTATATTCTAGACTCTGTCATGCCCTTTGAAATAGAGATGCATATTTCAGTGGTAGCGTTGTATACCTAAATCCCTGACTGATAGAGGACAGATGCTTTGGTGTTTTCAAGGATGTTGGTGCACCCCTCACTGGTGTATTTTGCAGTGCATTGAAAAAATAAATGTCCTTTTTTATCTTCTCAGAAAATAGGAAGTGTGAGAGTGGGTTGTATTCTTACCTCCCTAAATTTTTAAAAAAAATTTTTTAGTGTTATGCTAATCACCATACATCATTAGTTTTTGATGTAGTGTTCCATGATTCATTGTTTGTGCATAACACCCAGTGCTCCACGCAGAACATGCCCTCTTTAATACCCATCACCAGGCTAACCCATCTCCCCACCCACCTCCCCTCTACAACCCTCAGTTTGTTTTTCAGAGTCCATCGTCTCTCATGGTTCGTCTCCCCCTCCGAATTACTCCCCTTCATTCTTCCCCTCCTGCTAACTTCTTCTTCTTTTTTTTTTCTTAACATATATTGCATTATTTGTTTCAGAAGTAAGATCTGTGATTCAACAGTCTTGCACAATTCACAGCGCTCACCACAGCACATACCCTCCCCAATGTCTATCACCCAGCCACCCCATCCCTCCCACACCCCACCACTCCAGCAACCCTCAGTTTGTTTCCAGAGATTAAGAATTCCTCATATCAGTGAGGTCATATGATAAATGTCTTTCTCTGATTGACTTATTTCACTCAGCATAACAACCTCCAGTTCCATCCACGTCATTGCAAATGGCAAGATCTCATTCCTTTTGATGGCTGCATAATATTCCATTGTGTATATATACCACCGCTTCTTTATCCATTCATCTGTCGATGGACATCTTGGCTCTTTCCACAGTTTGGCTATTGTGGACGTTGCTGCTATAAACATTGCGGTGCACGTACCCCTTCGGATCCCTACATTTGAATCTTTGGGGTAAATACCCAGTAGTGCAATTGCTGGATCGTATGGTAGCTCTATTTTCAACTCTTTGAGGAACCTCCATACTGTTTTCCAGAGTGGTTGCACCAGCTTGCATTCCCACCAACAGCGTAGGAGGATTTCCCTTTCTCCGCATCCCCGCCAACATCTGTTGTTTCCTGACTTGTTAATTTTAGCCATTCTGACTGGTGTGAGGTGGTATCTCACTGAGCTTTTGAATTGGATTTCCCTGATGCCGAGCGATGTTGAGCACTTTCTCATGTGTCTGTTGGCCATTTGGATGTCTTCTTTGGAAAAATGTCTGTTCATGTCTTCTGCCCATTTCTTGATTGGATTATTTGTTCTTTGGGTATTGAGTTTGATAAGTTCTTTATAGATTTTGGATACTAACCCTTTATCTGATATGTCACTTGCAAATATTTTCTCCCATTCTGTCGGTTGTCTTTTGGTTTTGTGGACTGTTTCTTTTGCTGTGCAAAAGCTTTTTATCTTGATGAAATCCCAAGAGTTCATTTTTGCCCTTGCATCCCTTGCCTTTGGCGATGTTTCTAGGAAGAAGTTGCTGTAGCTGAGGTTGAAGAGGTTGCTACCTGTGTTCTTCTTTAGGATTTTGATGGACTCCTGTCTCACGTTAGGTCTTTCAACCATTTGGAGTCTATTTTTGTGTGTGGTGTAAGAAAATGGTCCCGTTTCATTCTTCTGCATGTGGCTGTCCCAATTTTCCAACACCATTTGTTGAAGAGACTGTCTTTTTTCCATTGGCCATTCTTTCCTGCTTTGTCAAAGATGAGTTGACCATAGAGTTGAGGGTCGATTTCTGGGCTCTCGATTCTGTTCCATTGATCTATGTGTCTGTTTTTGTGCCAGTACCATACTGTCTTGATGATGACAGCTTTGTAATAGAGCTGGAAGGCCGGAACTGTGATGCCGCCAGCTTTGCTTTTCTTTTTCAATATTCCTCTGGCTATTTGGTGTCTCTTCTGGTTCCATACAAATTTTAGGATTATTTGTTCCATTTCTTTGAAAAAAGTGGATGGTATTTTGATGGGGATTGCATTGAATGTGTAGATTGCTCTAGGTAGCATTGACATCTTCACAATATTTGTTCCTCCAATCCATGAGCATGGAACGTTTTTCCATTTCTTTGTGTCTTCCTCAATTTCTTTCATGAGTATTTTATAGTTTTCTGAGTACAGATCCTTTGCCTCTTTGGTTAGATTTATTCCTAGGTATCTTATGGTTTTGGGTGCAATGGTAAATCGGATCGACTCCTTGATTTGTCTCTCTTCTGTCTTGTTGTTGGTGTATAGGAATGCCACTGATTTCTGTGCATTGATTTTATATCCTGCTACTTTACTGAATTCCTGTATGAGTTCTAGCAGTTTTGGGGCGGAGTCTTTTGGGTTTTCCACATACAGTATCATATCATCTGCAAAGAGTGAGAGTTTGACTTCCTCTTTGCCGATTTGGATGCCTTTGATTTCTTTTTGTTGTCTGATTGCTGTGGCTAGGACTTCTAATACTATGTTGAAGAGCAGTGGTGCTAGTGGACATCCCTGCCGTGTTCCTGACATTAGGGGGAAAGCTCTCAGCTTTTCCCCATTGAGAATGATATTCACCTTGGGTTTTTCATAAATGGGTTTATGATATTGAGGTATGTACCCTCTATCCCTATACTCTGAAGAGTTTTGATCAAGAAAGGATGCTGTACTTTGTCAAATGCTTTTTCTCCAGCTATTGAGAGGATCATATGATTCATGTTCTTTCTTTTGTTAATGTATTGTACCACGTTGATTGATTTGCGGATGTTGAATGAACCTTGCTGCCCAGGGATAAATCCCACTTGGTCATGGTGAATAATCCTTTTAATGTACAGTTGGATCCCTTTGGCTAGTATATTGGTGAGAATTTTTGCATTCATGTTCATCAAGGATATTGGTCTGTAATTCTCCTTTTTGATGGGGTCTTTGTCTGGTTTTGGGATCAAGGTAATGCTGGCCTCATAAAATGAGTTTGGAAGTTTTCCTTCCATTTCTAATTTTTGGAACAGTTTCGGGAGAATAGGTATTAATTCTTCTTGAAATGTTTGGCAGAATTCGCCTGGGAAGCCATCTGGCCCTGGGCTTTTGTTTGTTGGGAGATTTTTGATGACTGCTTCAATTTCCTTAGTGGTTATAGGTCTGTTCAGGTTTTCTATTTCTTCCTGGTTCAATTTTGGTAGTTGATACATCTCTAGGAATGCACCCATTTCTTCCAGGTTATCTAATTTGCTGGCATAAAGTTGCTCATAATATGTTCTTATAATTGTTTGTATTTCTTTGGTGTTGGTTGTGATCTCTTTCATTCATGATTTAGTTGATTTGGGTCATTTCTCTTTTCTTTTTGATAAGTTTGGCCAGGGGTTTATCAATCTTGTTAATTCTTTCAAAGAACCAGCTCCTAGTTTCGTTGATCTGTTTTACTGTTCTTTGGTTTCTATTTCATTGATTGCTGCTCTGATCTTTATTATTTCTCTTCTCCTGCTGGGTTTAGGCTTTATTTGCTGTTTTTTCTCTAGCTCCTTTAGGTGTAGGGTTAGGTTGTGTATTTGAGACCTTTCTTATTTCCTGAGAAAGGTTTTATTGCTATATACTTTCCTCTCAGGACGGCCTTTGTTGTATCCCAAAGATTTTGAACAGTTGTGTTTTCATTTTCATTGGTTTCCATGAATTTTTTTAATTCTTCTTTAATTTCCTAGTTGACCCATTCATTCTTTAGTAGGATGCTCTTTTGCCTCCATGTCTTTGAGTTCTTTCCGACTTTCCTCTTGTAATTGAGTTCTAGTTTCAAAGCATTGTGGTCTGAAAATATGCAGGGAATGATCCCAATCTTTTGGTACCAGTGGAGACCTGATTTGTGACCTAGGATGTGATCTATTCTGGAGAATGTTCCATGGGCACTAGAGAAGAATGTCTATTCCATTGCCTTGGGATGGAATGTTCTGAATATATCTGTGAAGTCCATTTGGTCCAGTGTGTCATTTAAAGTCTTTATTTCCTTGTTGATCTTTTGCTTAGATGATCTGTCCATTTCAGTCAGGGGGGTGTTAAAGTCCCCCACTATTATTGTATTGTTGTCGATGTTTCTTTGCTTTTGTTATTAATTGCCTTATATAATTGGCTGCTCCCATGTTAGGGGCATAGATATTTTCATTGTTAGATCTTCTTGTTGGATAGACCCTTTAAGTAGGATATAGTGTCCTTCTTCATCTCTTATTTCAGTCTTTGTTTTAAAATCTAATTTGATATAAGGATTGCCACCCCAGCTTTCTTTTGGTGTCCATTAGCATGGTAAATGGTTTTCCACCCCCTGACTTTCAATCTGGGGGTGTCTTTGGGTCTAAAATGAGTCTCTTGCAGACAGCATATTCATGGGTCTTGTTTTTTAATCCAATCTGATAGCCTGTGTCTTTTGACTGGGGCATTTAGCCCATTTACAATCAGGGTAACTATTGAAAAGTATGAATTTAGTGTCATTGTATTGCCTGTAAGGTGACTGTTACTGTATATTGTCTGTGTTCCTTTCTGATCTATGCTGCTTTTAGTCTCTCTCTTTGCTTAGAGGACCCCTTTCAATATTTCTTGTAGGTCTGGTTTTGTGTTTGCAAATTCCTTTAGTTTTTGTTTGTCCTGGAAGGTTTTCATCTCTCCTATTTTCATTGACAGCCTAGCTGGATATAGTATTCTTGGCTGCATATTTTTCTCGTTTAGTGCTCTAAAGATATCATGCCAGTTGTTTCTGGCCTGTCAGGTCTCTGTGGATTGGTCTGTTGTCAATCTAATGTTTCTACCATTATAGGTTACATATCTCTTCTCCTGAGCTGCTTTCAGGATTTTCTCTTTGTCTCTGAGACTTGTAAGTTTTACTATTAGATGTCGGGGTGTTGACCTATTTTTATTGATTTTCAGAAGGGTTCTCTGTGGCTCCTGGATTTTGATGCCTGTTTCCTTCCCCACATTAGGGAAGTTCTCTGCTATTATTTGCTCCAATATACCTTCTGCCCCCCTCTCTCTTCTTCTTCTGGGATTCCAATTATTCTAATGTTGTTTCGTCCTATCGTATCGTTTATCTCTGGAATTCTGCTCTCGTGATCCTGTAGTTGTTTCTCTCTCTTTTTCTCAGCCTCTTTATTTTCCATCATTTGGTCTTCTTATTGCTGATTCTCTCTTCTGCCTCATTTATCCTAGCAGTTAGTACCCCCATTTTTGATTGCACCTCATTAATAGCCTTTTTGATTTCGACTAGGTTAGATTTTAGTTCTTTTATTTCTCCAGAAGGGGTTTCTCTAATAACTTCCATGCTTTTTCCAAGTCCAGCTAGTATCTTTAAAGTCATGATTCTGAACTCTAGGTCGGACATCGTACTAATGTCCATATTGAGTAGGTCCCTGGCAGACAGTACTACCTCTTGTTCTTTTTGCTGAGGTGATTTTTTTCATCTTGTCATTTTGTCCAGAGGAGAATAGATGAATGAGAGAACAAAATGCTAGCAGGTTAACAACATCCCCAGCAAATATACTGTATACAAATCAGAAAAGACCTGAAGCCAGGGGAAAAGAAAGGGAAAGAATGAGAAAAGAAAGAGAAAAAAAAAAAAAGAAAAAGAAAAAGATAAAAACAAACAAAAACAGAACAAAACAAAAAAAAACAGAATATGATCAAATATGATCAGGCTAGTGCATAGATCAGTGCCACACACTAGATTTTGGGCGTATTTTGGTCTGTTAGAAGAAAGTGCCTCCTAAAATTTTAAAGGATGAAAGACTCCTAAATTTACAAAATAAGGGTTGATACAATGAAGGGATGGAAGATGACTGTAAAGAGGAAAATTATAAAAGATTTTATAAAAGGAATTGATAAGATAAGTTTTTTGTAAAAAGAAAGAAGAAGTTTAAAAAAAAAGGGAGAGAATGTGATCAGGCAGGAGACTAGAACAAAGCCATACACTAGTGATTTGGGGTATATTTTGATTTGTTAGAAGAAACTGTATCCCAAAATTTTAAAGAGAAAACTACTTATATATATATGCCAAAAATAAGGGTAACTACTATGAAGGGATAAAATATGACGCTAAAAATGAAAAATAAAAATGCTTTTTTTAAAAAACGGATTGATAAGATGTTGGTTGAAAAAGGGAAAAAGAAAAATCCAAAAAAAAATTTAAAAAAATTAACTTTGAAAAACTAATGAATCATGGTAAAAAAAAGCCATGAATTCTATGTGCAGTATTCCCGTAGAGCTGGAGTTCTCACGTTTTCCTTGATCGGTAAACTTGGTCTTGGCTTGCTGGTTGTTCAAGCTGATCTTCTGGGGGAGGGGCCTGTTGCCGTGGTTCCCAAATGTCTTTGCCGGAGGCGGAATTGCCCCGCCCTTGTCGGTCTGGGCTAAGCAAGCTGCTTGGGTTTGCTCTCAGGAGGTTTTTTTCCCTGCAAGCTCTCGGTACAGCTTTGGAGGACAAATATGGAAATGGTGGCCTCCCACTTTCCGCCCAGAGGAGCTGATAACTCGGGGCCCCACTGCTGAGTGCACCCCCAGAGAAAAGCAGTCAGTCACTCCTGTCTCCCCAGTCTCCGGCTGCACTCCGTGCTCACCCGGCCTGTGACCGAGCATTTCTATCTCTGGCACCCGACCCCGTGTGGAGTCTCCAAACTCAGCAGATCCCTGCGGTGCACTCCCGCGCCGCTCCTCCCTGGGGAGGAAGGGGAGTCTCCCCAGGTCTGCCGCTTGTTGGGTCCCTGCTGGAGGAGGAGTGGCCCGACTGGGCCGCGGATCATAGTTTATGGCCACTCCGAGCTGAGAGCCTGCGCCTCAGCTCAGTCTCTGCAGCCAACTTCCCCGCTCCGATATCCGGGAGCTCTGCTGCATTCAGGCATCCCTGGTCTTTCTGTGACCCTGAGGGTCCTGAGACCACACTGTCCCACGAGGTTTCCACCCCCTGCTTAGCCACTGGAGTGAGTTCCCTTAGGGGAGCCGACTTCTTAAAAGTTCCGATTTTGTGCTCCGCAGCTCTATCACTTGTCAGAAGCGGCCGACGGAGGCCCCTTCCCCCGCTGTCTATCCTCCCGAATATCGCCTCGGATTCACTTCTCCGCATGTCCTACCTTCCAGTAAGTGGTCACTTCTCTGTTCAGAGTTGTTGCTACTCTCTTCTTCGATCTCCTGTTGAGTTCGTAGGTGTTCAGAATGGTTTGATCCCTATTCAGCTGAATTCCTGAGACCAGAAGAAATCCAGGTCTCCTACTCCTCTGCCATCTTGCTCC
Organism: Zalophus californianus; assembly: GCF_009762305.2. NCBI lineage: Eukaryota > Metazoa > Chordata > Mammalia > Carnivora > Otariidae > Zalophus > Zalophus californianus. Next base: position 64,339,620 of record NC_045599.1, on the reverse strand, counting down.
GCCCCTACCTCCCTAAAATTTTATACTCTTTTACCCACACTAAACATAGAAATTTTTAGAATCTCAGATTCATATATTATATTCCAAATTTCAGTTAAACTACCGTTTAAAGTTGCAACTACTCCAAGGTGCTTGACCATATCTTAAAATCTAGATTTTCTTGAATCTTATCCATATAGATACAGTAGACTAAATCCAACATTGTTTCTTTTTCCCTAGAGCATCATTTTTTCCCCAAAGATAACCAAGGGAAGGTAAATACAGGATTTACATCAGGGAACTCATTTGGACAAAAATGCTTTATAACATTTAATTAAAAAATATTTGATGGGATAAATTTAACAACTAATATAAAACAGATCTGTTGGTCTTATATTTTTTGTGCACAAGTAAATCCGGAACGTGCTCTCTGCCCTTGTGCTCCCCCCCTTTTTTAAATTCAATTTAGTTAACCTATATTGTATTATTAGTTACAGGGGTAGAATTTAGTGATTTATCAGTTGCATATAACACCCAGTGCTCATTACATCAATTGTCCTCCTTAATGCCCATCACCCAGCTACCCCATCCCCGCACACCTCTCCTCCAGCAACCCTCAGTTTGTTTCCTATAGTTAAGACTCCCTTATGATTTGCCTCCCTCTCTGTTTTCATCTTATTTTATGTTCATCTCTTTTGTTTCTTAAATTCCACATATGAGTGAAATCATATGATATTTGTCTTTTTCTGACTTATTTCACTTAGCATAATACCCTCTAGTTCCATCCATGTCATTGCAAATGGAAGGATTTCATTCTTTTTGATGGCTGGGTGATATTCCAGTGTGTGTGTACATATACACACATGTACACACATACAACATCTTGTTTATCCATTCATCTGTCCATGGACATCTGGGTTCTTTCCATACTTTGGTTATTGTGGACATAGCTGCTGTAAACACTGGGGTGCATATGCCCCTTTGAATCGCTATGTTTGTATCCTTTGGATAAAAACCTAATAGTGCAATTGCTGGATCGTAGGGTAGTTGTATTTTTAACTTTTTGAGGAAGCTGCATACTATTTTCCAGAGTGGCTTCACCAGCTTTCATTCCCACCAACAGTGTAAGAGGGTTCCCCTTTCTCTGCATCCTTACCAACATCTGTTGTTTCCTGAGTTGTTAATTTTAGCCATTCTGACAGGTATTAGATGATGTCATTGTGGTTTTGATTTGTATTTCCCTGATGCCGAGTGATGCAGAACATTTTTCATGTGTCTGTTAGCCATTTTTATGTCTTCTTTGGAGAAATGTCTGTTCATATCCTCTGCCCATTTCTTGACTAGAATTTTTGTTTTTGGGGGGGTGTTGAATTTGATAAGCTCTTTATAGGTTTTAGATACTAGCCCTTTATCTGATATGTCATTTACAAATATCTTCTCCCATTCCGTAGGTTGCCTTTTCATTTTGTTAATAGTTTTGCTGTGCAAGAGCATTTTATCCTAATGAATTCCCGATAGTTAATTTTTGCTTTTGTTTACCTTGCCTTTGAAGACATGTCTAGCAAGAAGTTCCTACAGCTGAGGTGAGAGGTTGCTGCCTCTGTTCTCCTCTAGGATTTTGATGGATTGCTATATCACATTTAGGTCTTTCATCCATTTTGAGTTTATGAGCTTGTGAACTGTCATGTTTTCATTTTCATTTGCTTCCATGTATTTTTTAAATTCTTGTTTAATTTCCTGGTTGACCCATTAATTCTTTAGTAGGATATTCTTTAACCTCCATGTATTGGTGGTCCTTCTAAATTTCTTTTTCTGGTTGACTTTAAGTTTCATAGCATTGTGGTCTGAAAATACGCACGGTATGATCTCAGTCTTTTTGTACCAGTTGAGACCTGATTTGTGACCCAGTATGTGATCTCTTCCAGAGAATGTTCTATGTTCTTGAAAAGAATATGTATTCTGGTACTTTAGGATAAAATGCTCTGAATATATCTGTTAAATGCATCTGGTCCAGTTTGTCATTCAAAGCCCTTGTTTCCTTGTTGATCTTCTAACTTAGATGATCTGTTCATTGCTGTGAGTGGGGTGTTAAAATCCCTTACTATTACTGTATTATCGTCAATGAGTTTCTTTAATTTTTTTGTTGTTTTATATAATTGGCTGCTCTCAGGTTAGGGGCATAAATATTTACAATTGTTAGACCTTCTTGTTGGATATACCCCTTTATTATGATATAGTGTCCTTCTTCATTTTGTATTATAGTCTGGTTTAAAGTCTAGTTTGTCTGATATAAGGATAGCTATTCCAGCCTTCTTTTGATGTTCATTAGCATGATAAATAGTTCTCCACCCCCTCACTTTCAATCTGGAAGTGTCTTGGGTCTAAAATGAGTTTCTTGTAAGTAGCATATCGATGGGTCTTGTGTTTTTATCCATTCTGATACCTATGTCTTTTGATTAGAACATTTAGTCCATTTACATTCATAGTTATCATTGAAAGATACGAATTTAGTGCCATTATATTACCTGTGAAGTTGCTGTTCTTGTAGATTATCTCTGTTCCTTTCTAGTTTTTGTTGCTTTTGGTGTCTCTTTTCTGCTCAAAGGGTCCCCTTTAGTATTTCTTGCAGGGCTGGTTTAGTTTTCACAAATTCACTTAGTTTTGGTTTGTCCTGGAAACTCTTCATCTCTCCTTCTATTCTGAATGACAGCCTTGCTCAATTATTCTTGGCTGCATATTTTTCCCATTTAACACATTGAAAATATCATCCCAGTCTTCTGGCCTGACAGGTCTCTGTAGACAGGTCTACTGCCAGCCTTAGGCGTTTACCCTTGTAGGTTCTTTTCCCCCAAGCTGCATTCAGGTTTTTCTCTTTATCTTTGTAATTTGCAAGCTTCGCTAAATATGTCCAGGTTTTGACCTATTTTTGTTGAGTTTTGAGGGGGTTCTTGTGCACTTAAAGGCCTGTTTACTTTCTCATATTAGGGGTTCTCAGCTATAATTTGTTCAAATAACCTTCTGCCCCTTAGCCCACTTTTTTCCTTCTGGGACTCCTAAAACAGAGATATTATTTCACTTTATGGATTCACTGAGTTCCTTAAGTCTACCTTAGTGATCTAATAGTTTTCTTTGCCTCTTCTTTTCAGCTTTCTTATTTTCCATCATTTTATCTTCCATATCACTGATTCGCTCTTCTGTTTTGTTCATCCTCATCTTTATGACCTCCACTTGGGACTGCATCTTGGTAAGAACATTTTTAATTACAGCCTGACTAGATTTTAGTTCTTTCATCTCCACAGTAAGGGATTCTCTAGTGTCTTCTCTGCTTTTTTTTCAAGCCCAGCTAGTATCCTTACAATCATTGTTTTAAATTCTAGCTCAGACATCTTACTTATAATCGTATTGATTAAATCCCTGCCAGTGAGTACTACCTCCAGTTCTTTCTTTTGGGGTGAATTTCTCCATCTAGTTATTTTGTCCAGAAAAGAACAGAAAGAAAGAGAATACAACAAAAACAATAATAACATCAATAACAACAGAAAACAAAAACAAAAACCTAGATCCTGGATATGTTTTGGTGTGCTTGTTAAAAGAAACTAGATCCCAAAATAAGAAAGAAAAAATGAAGTAACTAAAAAAACTAAAATACTCAAAATAATACTAAAAGACTAAAGAATGAAAATACAAAGAATGCTATATATGGTTTCCCCCAAGAGCTAAAACTTTGCAGCCGTCTGTGATGAGTACACTTGGTGAGAGTGAGTTGTTTGTGCTGGTCTTCTGGGAGGAGCCTGTTGACTGAGTCGCAGGTGGACTTGCCCTATTGGAAATGTGCCTCCAGTGTGCACAGTGGCAGGGCCCAGTGTAAGTTTAAGCACCGTTCTGCTCCCTGAAGGCTTTCAGTGCTGATGGTCAGGATGAATATGGCTTTGCTCCACTCTCTGGTCCTGGAGCTGAAAATTCACACCCCCCTCCCCACTCTTCAGTAAGCCCTCACAGAAAGTGTTGAATCACTCTTGTCTCCCTGGTTTCCATCAGAACTTTGTGTTCATCTGGCCTGAGACCGAGCATTATTTTATCTCAGGCAGGCAACTGAATTTCAAAACTCCAAATTGTAGGGACTCCCGTGGTGTGGACCCGCACTGTACCTTTCAGGGAGGGGGGATCTCACCAGACTGCTGCCTCTTGCAGGACCCCTGCCAGGAAAGCAGTTACACAAGCATGCAGCCTTCACAGTTTATGGCATTACAGAGCAGAAATTTGGCCCCTAGACTCACTGTTATCAGTCAGCCTCCCTGCTCCTGTGCCTGGGAACGCTGCCACACTCAGGCACACCCATTCTTCTTGTGACCCCAGGGATCTTGAAACCATGCTGTCACACCTGAGATTCTGCCCCACTTCACCGCCTGAGCACCTTTAAGCCAGGTACAGCTCCCACTGTAGCAGACTTCTTAAAGTTCTTATTTTGCCCTCCACTGCTTACAATACTTTGCAGTAGTCTCCTTGAGCAGGCTCCCTCACTCTGCCATATCCTCTGCTATATCACACCAGATTCAAGTCTCCAAACCTCCTCCTTTCCAAATGGTGGTCTCTTTGCTATTTATAGACTTGCAGCATTTGTTTTCTCAGATCTCCAATTGATTTCTCAGGTGTTCAGAATGATTTGATAACTCTCTACTTGTATCCAAGGGACAAGACAAACTTAGGGTCCCCCTACTCCTCCACCATCTTAACTCTTCCTCTAGAGCGTCACTTTTAGAGTCTATAACTATATGTCTTTTCCAGCATTCTAATAATACGTTATCGTTTTGCAACTCTCTGAACATATGAGCTTTGGCTTCTTTTAACAGATAGTACCTGATTTTAGCTAAAAATATGGAAGAAATGAAAGACAGTAGTGAAGGAGCATAAAGGAAAATGGGATTTGCTTCCAAGCTAGTTATCTCAGGTACAATCATGGGATCTTTAAGCAAGGCAAGCGCAGCCTCAGTAGATGGAGGCATGGAGGATAGTGAAAGCCTGCTTCTGTTGTCAAGAGAACTCAGTTTTGAGATAACAGACTGTATATGTTCATCTGATTTTTATCCAGTGTTTCATTCAGTTTGTTTCTCAGAGCTTTGGTCATTCCAGATAAATATGTTATACTTTACAGAAAAATATTGGAAGGCTAAGAATCAAACTTGTGCCTGATTTCCAGCTACCTAACCCTCTGTGATCATAGAGACGGGTTTATATTAGTAGAGTCCTAGGAGCCACTTGACCCTCTGTGTATTTCTAAAGCTGGGAATTTAAAGACGGATCCAGCCATTTTCTTTCTGTACTTTGCAGTGCAGTCAGTTGCTAGCCCATCCTAGCACTTGCAGTCATTATTCCTGCTCCATTGATCTCTTGCAACAGTAACTTCATTCACCAATGGTTAGTATTTAGGCACTTTACTCCAGGTGACCTCATAAGAGAATTTAAAAACTAATTAGCCATCTTATGCTGCAGACTTGTAGTAAGCCTTTTCTCCTGGAAAACAACTTAGCACTATGTGCTGCTAGAAAACATGTCGAGTCCTAAACACTGAATCAGTCAGGTTTTAGTAAAGAAAATGGGAATCACTGCATGCATTTTAAAGGGGAGACAGATTTAATGTAGGACTTGTGTATTTACAAACTTATTAAAAGGGCTGGAAAAATGACTTCTAGCCTGAGGGTCACACTCACTATTTACTACAACCGTTTTTAAGGCATGTAGGTCTTTTAAGTACTGGGTTTCTCTCCTCCCTAAGTTGTACATTTTAATATTTCCAACACTGTGACACAGCACTTCTAAAAGGTTGTTATTAAATTGATGGCATGTTAGAGTTGTGGAAATGTAGCATTTACTATCTAATCATCACTTAATTTCCATTCTGTCCTCAGCAAGTTTCTCTTAAGTGGCATTCAATTTGGTTTCTCTAGTAGCCTCTTAGGATGGTTAACTTCTCATCCCAGCCACAGTCCTAATTCCCTTAGTTTTTAAATGCCCTCTTTCTTTAGGCATATACCTTTCAGCCCCTGTTACACTCTGTTCCACATATATATGAATGTAGAAATGAAAGAATAATTCTTTAAATATCCACCATATATTGGAAGAATTTTATTGTTGAAGCATCAAGTGAAATTTTAATTATGAAATATCAGATGCCATTTGTTCATCTCTAAAGTAGTACCCCATGAAAGATATACTTCCTTTTCTTTTTCTTTCTTTGTTTATTTTATTTTATTTATTTATTTTTTTTTAGATTTTATTTAAATTCAAGTTAGTTAACATGTAGTGTATTAGTTTCAGGTATAGAATTTACCGATTCATCAGTTGCCTATAACACCCACAGCTCATTACCACAAGTGCCCTCCTTAATGCCCATCACACAGGTACCCCGTCCCCCCAAACATCTTCCCTCCAGAAACCCTCAGTTCGTTTCCTATAGTTATGGTTTGTCTCCCTCTCTGTTTTTATTTTATTTTTCCTTCCCTTCCCCTACGTTCATCTGTTTCATTTCTTAAATTCCACAGGAGTGAAATCATATAGTATTTGTCTTTCTCTGACTGACTTATTTCACTTAGCATAACACCCTCTAGTTCCATCCATGTCATTACAAATGTAAAGATCTCATTCTTTTGGATGGCTGAGTAATATCCCATTGTGTATATCTACAACATCTTGTTTATCCATTCATCTGTCAATGGATATCTGGGCTCTTTCCATACTTTGGTTGTCATGGACATCGCTGCTATAAACATTGGGATGCACGTGCCCCTCTGTATCACTATGTATCATTTGGATAAATACCTAGTAATGCAGTTCCTGGGTTGTAGGGTAGTTCTATTTTTAGTTTTATGAGGAACCTCCATACTGTTTTCCAGAGTGGTTGCACCAGTTTGCATTCCCCCTAACAGGGTAAAACAGTTTCACTTTCTCTGCATCCTTGCTGACATCTGTCATTTCCGTATATTTGCAAATGACATAACAGATAAAGGGCTGGTATCCAAGACCTATAAAGAACTTATCAAACTCAGCACCCAAAAAAACAAAAAATCTAGTCAAGGAATGGGCAGAAGACATGAACACACATTTCTTAAAGAAGACATACAAATGGCTAACAGATACATGAAAAGTACTCAGCATCACTTGTCATCAGGGAAATACAAATCAAAGCCACAATGAGATACCACCTCACACTGGTCAGGATGTATAAATACATTCAAAGAAGACCTGTAAATCTCCTTATATTATTGTGTTGTGAATTTCTGATATAGATATTCAGTTGTGTTGTGAGTTTCTGATAGAGATACTGTTGCTATTATTTTAATGGCCTTTTCCACATAATAAAAGGCAATGGCAATATAAAATTTTAAAGCTTTATTAAGAGGATTAGGCAGGGATATTATTGGGGCAAATACATATATAGAGGAAGGGTTATAATTAAACACTACTTTGATCATAATGTTCTTTATTTGGAAGCCTTCAGGGGATCCCATTATATTTGGTGTTTTAGAAGGAATTTGAGTCTGTAGACAGAAGAGTCAAGCTCAGAGCCTGAAAGTGCTGCCTTAGGATGATCATAAAACTCCTCTAACCTTCACATTTCTCTTCAGTCAAAGTGACAATAGAAATACCCAACTCTGAGGATTGTTATAAAGATTAAAAGCAGTAAAGCAGTGGTAGAGTCTGACACTGTGTCATCTAGTAAGCTCAAGAATACAGAGTACCTGTGTTCTTTTAGCCTACCTTTCTAATACACAGCCCCAAGTGTAAGGAAGAGGACAAATATTTCCTGCTGATAAGAGCAAGGCATTTAATATTGGTGAGTTCTAAAAGTAGTATATATTTGTTTGAATAATCTAATTTCCCTCTGATGTACTTTTTGTGCTTGCACAGCATGAATTAAAATTCCATAAACAATAAGAGGTAAAAGGACAGAGATGATATTGCCTGAGAATGTGCTTCTTGACATTGTTCAATTAATAAACAGGGTGAAGTCCATAACCTTCAAAAGACTGACTTGGGGACATCTCCTTTCTATGCAAATTTATATCATGAAAGAATGATTGGTATTGCTTTCCTACTGTGCAACAAATTAGTTAAGTGGAACTGATTGAAAATATCATGGCATTTCTCACAGACATAGGGCATGTAAATCAGCTTGCAAATTGAATGGCATCACAAAGAATCATTTGAAAATGACTCTTAAGATTGAAAGTTTCAGGACAGTGTATGGAGTGGTACGTAGAAAGTAGATGCCAGCTCGGACTCAAGTAAATGATACATAGGCCCTGAGAAAGGATCTGTTCCCATTAGGTCAGGTGCATTTGGTGTGCAAGGGTCTGTAGTGCCTGTGTATTATGTTTGAAGAAAACATATTAAATAATTTCATATTCAATGTTGAATTAGAGAATTGTGTAAAGAAATATTTGTAAAGTATATTGAACCAGCACTCTGAAACCATTAATCATGTTCAGTGAATTTAATTTGAGGGTGGAGAGAAATGGTGGGAAGGAATTCCTAATTTCATCACCAAGTAAAATAAATGCTTAGTGCCAGCTTTATCATTCCACTAAAGCCAGATTCACAAGATATTAGAGTCAGGCTGGCCCTCCTGGCAAAGGGACCATGATACTTGACTGCAGCTCTCAAGAACTTGAGACTTGATTGAGAAGAGGAAAAAATGAGTGTGCCTCAAGGGAGGTTGCATCTCTGACTTAATAGGGGATAAAGGAGAGAAGAGCCGGAGGTACTAGATTTATGGTAGGATAGTTGGCTACTATGTGTATATAATTCACAAAATCTTTTAATTCAAATGGATTGTGGAGGTCATTGATTCCAACCCTCCTTAAGTTCATGACTCCCTTCAACAAAATCACCGGTAAGTGGTAATTTGATCCTGCTTGACTAACTCTGCTAATAAAAACTCACTAAATTTGTGGGGAAACCTGTTCAATAATTAGAGCTTTGTAATTATTCAGAATCACTTCTTTATGTATGACTAGCTACTTCAGTATACCTTTTCCTCTGCTCTTTCTCTCTCTCAGACACACACACACACACTCTTGCCTTTTATCTATAGGCAAAAATAGACTTTCAAAAGGTACAGTTATTTTATTCTTTGTAATCCTCTTTTAACCAGACTAAACACACTCTGAATTAGTGAAATGATACTTTCTCCTAATGATGACAGCAATGGCAGGCATAAAATTGTCCAGCAATTGTTGCTGTGCTTGGCTTGCCACATATAATTCCTACAATCTCATTTTTACCAGATAATGAAAAGGAAGCACAGAGAGGCAACAACCGCCCAGTTGACACAACTAAATTTTGTGCCAAGATTTAATTCCAGGCTTTCTATATGCAGGGCCATTGCTCTTAACTGCTCACTTTTGCGAACATAAGATTATCTATTTTAACACGTTTCATTTTCCAAGAAAATAACTCAAATTTAAAAAAAAAGAAAATATGAAAAGAGTCTATAATAAAGAAATGATTAGGAAGGTATAGTTGGTGTACATAATAATCAATAGGATTCTGTTGTTCATCAGTGGATCAGTATTTTTTAATGGATTACTCAAAATTTAGTTGAACTCAAAAATAAAAAAAAAACAATGAAGTTTAGGGAACTGTCAATCTAGGCAAAGGGTAAGGAATTGATTAATTTTTTACTTTTTCATATATAAGTAATAAAGTGATTCAGAAGCTCATGACATAGTCAACCATCAAAAGTTATGTAGAAAACTACCAAAACTGAAAATTACATGGATTTTACAAGTAAGACTAGCTTAATTAAGCTTTTGACTTTGAGGTTCTGCAGTTTTCTCGAGGGGGCTCCTTGTTAGAGCCACAGAGTGGGAAATTTTCTCAACTCTGTATTCATTACATACTATGTAATGAGCCTAGTATCCTGTGCAATTGCCACTGTCGAGAGTCAGGATATTGTTAATGATGTTCTTCTAGGTCTTCTTGCCATGTACAGATACTTCAGAATTTACAAATCAAGATTTAATAATGGAATAAAACCTAGATATCACTCTAACAACTACTTTAATCAGCCACTAAATGTTACTTAATGAACTTTTCACTTTTGAAAATCTTGTAAATAACTTTATAATCACCTTCCTATAAAATGAATGGTCTCTAGCTTCATAACATATGTAAAATAGTTCATATTACTAACCACAAACCTATGTTACACCTTAAAAATTGGTTTTAAAAATGAAAATCGAGTATATGCCAGATTTTTGCCCCTGATGAATCATGTTGCCTATTATTCTGTCTTTTGACGCTCATTCGGTAATTATGTTAAATGACACTTCTTCTCGTGACTAAATTTCTCTCAAATGATAATATGTCTTTGGAAGCTGCATTAATATTTTCGTGTGATCACATCACTGATTAAGAGGAAGCTCCCACCTGATCATTTTACCATCCATAAAAAGTGTTCTTTAGAAAATGTTCTTTATCCCCCTTATCCCTCTCTACCTTAATTCTGTCAGTAACATTAGCATTCTAAAGCATCATCCATAGGTTCCAAACATCAGAACCATCTTTGCCTCTTTTCTTTCACTTATGATTTCCCAGCACAGTATCTGTCTCTCTGTACACTCACTAAGCCTTACTCAATTATGCTTTCATCATAGCTCTCATAAATGTCCTTCTTTACTATTTCCAGTGGGGCCAACCCACTCCAACTTATTTCCAGACTATTCTAATAGCCATTTCATGTTCTTCCTGACCAACCAGCCAACTTCCTATTCAAAAAGAACTTGCAAGAAAAACTCTCCTTGGCCTCTATTATTGACAGGCATGGTATTGATAATAAAAACTTTAAGCTGACCTAATGAGTCATTGAACATTATATCAAAAACTAATGATGTACTATAAAACAAAACAAAACCCTTAAACTCTGCAAAAAAACAAACAAAACAAAAAATGCTTCCCATTGTATCTACACTTCTCTGAATTCTACTTATTCATTTATTTCAGAGATAGAAAGGGGGGGGAGCAGAGGTAGAGGGCCAAGCAGATTCTGAACAGACGCCATGGGGGGCTCATTCTCATGACCATGAGATCATGACCTGAGCTGAAATTAAGAGTCAAATGCTTAACTGACTGAGCCACCCAGGCACCACTGGTTTGTTATTGTTATTTAAATACTTAGTGTATATTTTTTTCTAATTTGTTTATAATCACTGAGTTATATTTCCCTTATATTTCCCTAAAACAAGAACAGCGATAGTACCTATCTCATAGTGTTACTGTAAGAATTAACTGAGCTAATATATGTAAAACATTAAAACAGTGCATGGCACATGGTAAGGTCTTAATAAGTGTTGGCTCTAGCTATTATTTTATTTTTCTTCTAACTTACTATAAATTTGGTCTAGTCAGGAATCTTGTCCATTCCCTGTAAGTAGAGCCAATAGCACACCTGTTAAATCCACACCTGGATTTAAGGCACCAGATTACTGGTGATGGGATGCCTATCAGCCAGAGCTAAGGATTCCAAATGCCTGTATACATGTCTAACCCAAAACATAAATTGGATTACAATCTTCTGTTAACTGACTGAATTACAAACATAACATTCCAGAGCGGTGTCTGGATAGCATAAACAAAGTAAAAGGACTTAGAGTTGTCTGCATTAAAATAAGAGAAGAATTTTGGATCTGGAAAAATTTTGTTTTTTCCCTTTTGGCAAAACATGCCAGTTACCTGTGGAAAGATGGGAAATAAAGGGATGATTAACATTTTTTAAATTTAATTTAATTTTATTATGTTATGATTAACATTTTTAAAGAATGGCTTATCACTTCCAGACAAAATCGAGCAATACGCACTGAATTTACTGCCTGAAACAACTAAAAGATGAACACATTTTATGACAGTAGTTTTCTAGACACTCAGCATCAGGCAACAAAGGATAGTGATCCCTGAGAGATAATAAAATAGGTGAATCCTAGAAATGGCCCAGGAATGTTATGTCCATCTTCATGCTTTGAAAAATTTTCCAGGATATGGCATAGGTAGAGGGACCTATATGGAATCTGGTGGGCTCCAAAATTTGAGGCAGAGCTAAAATTCAGAAAGTTGAAGAAGTGTTAATTGGCAGGTCAGGGTACCAGAGAAAGAGCTTTGCTCTGGAGATCTGCAAAGGGTCTCCATCTAGTGGTTAGCTTCATGCTAATCAGAGTGTGTGTGAGGAAACTACCCAAGGTGGGAGGTAAACTACCCAAAGGTTTATAGGTAACAGTGCCAGGTACTCACACAGGCTTGCAAACTTTGATTCACAGGCATTAGCATTGGGGAGAATGTACAGAAGGGTTTTGTCTCGAGAGTGGGGAACAATAAGCTCTAGATTGGGCACTGTTCCTGTGTCATGTAACACATTTTAAAAGCAAATTCTGAAAGGGCGCCTGGGTGGCTCAGTTGGTTAAGCGACTGCCTTCGGCTCAGGTCATGATCCTGGAGTCCCTGGATCGAGTCCCGCATCGGGCTCCCTGCTCGGCAGAGAGTCTGCTTCTCCCTCTGACCCCCCCCCCTCATGTGCTCTCTCTCTCTCTCTTTCTCTCTCATTCTCTCTGTCTCAAATAAATAAATAAAATCTTAAAAAAAAATAAAAGCAAATTCTGAAAGGGTCAAACTGCCTCCAAATAACTTTCTCAGAACATAGCTCCTCAATATTTATAGAAATATAAAGTTATTTAGGACTCAACAAGGTAAAGTTTACAGTATCTCACTCTAATAAAAAATTATCAGGTATGTAAAAAACAGAAGAATAAAACTAAAAATGAGAAAAATCAGTCCAACTAAACTGATCCAGAACTGACACAAATGTTAAAATTAGCAGACAAGAACATTAAACCAACTATAACTGGATTAGAAATGTATAAATATTTAAATAAAGCCATAGAGGATATGGAAAAAAAAAAAAAGACCCAAGTAGAACTTCTAGAAATGGTAATTACGATGTGGAGGATAAAGAATGAACTGAAGGGATCGGCAGCAGATTAAACACTACAGAAGAAAAATGTCAAGAACTTGAATACATAATGAGAAATAAGACAAATATATCTGCTTGTTACTACCACTATTCAACATTGTACTGGAAGTAAAGTAGGAAAAAGAAATTAAGGTACTCCAGATTAGAAGGAAAGAAATACATCTGCCTTTATTTATAGACATGACAGTCTATATAGAAAAGGTGATAAGAATCTCTACTCAAATTAGTAATTAATACCCATTTGGGATTATTCATTGCTAGTATACAGTACTTTTTTAATAATATCAAACACATGAAATAGTAAAGTACAAATTTGACTAAAGATATAAATCACCTTTACACTGAAAACTACAAAGCGTTGCTGAGAGAAATTAAAGAATACATCAATAAATGGAAAGCTATACCATATTCATGGGGTGAAGGACTCCATATTGTTAAGGTGTCCATTCTCCCAAAAATGATCTGTAGATTGAACACAGTGACAATCTCCAGAAGACCCTGATGTAGGAATTGAAACTGATTCTAAAACTCATATGGAAATGCAAATGACCTATAATAGTCCAAACAACTTGGGAAAAAGTACCAGTATGAAAAACTAACACCAACTGATCAGACAGATTATAAAACTACAATAATCAAGATGGTGTGACATTAGGACAAAGAGAAACAAATAAATCAATAGAACATAGTAGCCTAGAAGTCAACCCACACAAATATAGCAAACTAATTTTTGATGGCTGCAAAGACAATGTTAAAAAGACCAATTTTTTTCAACAAATAATGCTAGAACAACTAGAAATTTATATGCAAAAACAAAACAAAAAACAACCTAACACCATACTGTAACTGCATACAAAAAATTAACTCAAAATGGATCACGGACCTTCAGGTAAAACCTAAAAAATATAAATCTTCCAGAGGAAAATATTAACAAAAACTTTGTGATCTTGAGCAAAGATTTCATAGAAGGAACATTAAGTGTGCAACCTATGAAAGAATAAACTGTTACTTTTTTCTTCATCAAAATTTAAAACTTCTCTTTGAAAGACACTGGTAAGAGAATGAAAAGATAAGCCATCCTGGGGGGAAATTATTTGGAAGTCCTGTTATCTGGTAAAGGACCTGTTTTTAGACTACATAAACTCTAAAAACCCACTAAGGAAACAAACAACCCAACTAAAAATAAATGAAGGGAAAAATTTTGAAAAACCACATTACCAAAGAAGATACACAGATGAGAAGCAAATGGAAAGATGCTCTATGTCAGTCATTAGGGAACCACAAATTTGAACCACAATGAGATTTTACTGCACAGATACTATAATTGTTAAAAAGATCCACCATACCAACTGTTGGTGAGAGTACAGGAAAACTGGAACACTCAGATACTGTTGGTGAAAATGTGAAGTAGTGCAACAACTTTGGAAAATAGTTGGGCAGTTTGTTGAAAAGTTAAACATACACCTCCTGTGGGTCCAGCCATTCCACTTAAGTATTTACCAAGAAAATGAAAGCATATATCCATACAAAGAGGTGTACATAAATGTTCCTAAGATAGCTTTCTTGTCATAGCCAAAAGCTGGCAGCAGCACAGATGTCCGTGAACAAGTGAATGAACGAACAGATTTTAGTTCATCCCTATAGTGAGATGTTACTTACAACAAAGTAATGAAATGTTGACATACACAACAACATGGATAAATCTTAAAATAATTGTGCTGAATGAAAGAAACCAGACAGAAAAACTGTACATACAGTATAATTATGCTTACGTAAACTATAAATGCACACTTATGTATAGTGATACCAGCAAATCTGTGGTTACCTGGGGGTAGCGGCGTAGGTGATGGGGAGAAAGATGATGGGGAATTAAAAGGGGAACTTTTTGAGGAAAATTTTGGGGATGATGGATATGTTTAGTATCTTGATGGTGATGATGATTTCACAGGTGTGTATATAAGTCAAATTTTATCATTATACACTATAAATGTATGTAATTTATTATTTGTCAGTTATACCTCAAAAATATGTAAAAACATGGAACACCAAAGAAAAATCATGAAAATCACAATGAAATGTGTTGATCTGTGAATCAAACTTTTTTTGGAGGAAAAGACTTAGGCATTAGAGGAAAAAAAAGATACCTAAACATTTTTCATTTAAAATTTTTTAAAAGAGAATTGATGCCCCAAAATAACCCCAGCCTGAATTATTATTTTCTAATTAAAGGTAAAAAATATGTATATTGTAATACAAAAATATTGTAAAGGCCACACACATTACTGTTATACATGTTCTCAATTTCAATGTCCTTTATCATAGTCATTCAGTAGACAAAATGAAAAAGACTTCAACGACCCAAAAGTATTATTTTCAAGTGAATTTGAAATGCATTTTTTTGTGCCTCCAGGTGTTTGCTTATCAAGCATAGTGTATTGTTATATTTTAGCCCATTCTTGGAACAGAGGGTCTGAGTTTCGTGGCAGGTGGGGCGGTGTTGAAAGGTATAATGGAGAATTTGGTGTTTGGACAAAGAAAGGGAATTGAAGCAACTCCTAGCACTGGGCTGGGCTGCTACAAACCAGTGAGAAGGTAGAGGACAACTGGAACAGCTGACATGGAGGCGAGGCAAGCAGAGGGGAAAAGGGGAAACGACGCCAAAGGTCCAGCTGTAATTTTGAAGTTACACCTTTGTTCTTTTGTCTTGGATCATTCTGACAGGAACTAATATACTGCATATTTGCAGAAATGGCTCTTGGATGTGAGATATATAAGCAGTGGAACTGTGCTTGCATAATCCACTAAAGATAGACTATACTTTTGAGTGAAAACCTAGAGAAATTTTAATCTGTAAATGTCATAGTCTATTTTTATCAGCAGGCTATGGACCTACTGTTTAGATTTATGCTGTAGTATCTGTCATAACTCCTTGTAAATGTATCACGTCTCAAAAGAGAAGATTGTAAAATGATAATGTTTGAACCTCATATAGGAATGGCCATTCTGCTCAGTTTATTCACCTCTATAGTGTCAAGTCATTGCCTTTAACTAGGAGAGAGACCTACCTTAAGTTTATGTCTTAATAAAATGTGTTATTGGTGGTCATTTCTTAGCAGAGGTTAAGCAGAATAAATGCCGAAAAGTAGGAAATTGATACTCTGTTTAAATAGAGATATGAGGGTCAGTATCAAGTAGAAAGTTTACCTTGCTCATGCTGTTGTAATATGGTCACAGATATCCTCTTTATGATAGGTGTTCAGTACACGTTCTCTTGTGAGTCACATTTGTGGGCTCATCCAGGTCCCGTGGGTCTTGTTCTATGACATATACTCTTACTAACCTCTTCTAACCTCCCTCATGCTCCCTCAAGTGTTTCCACAGTAGCTTACTACAGAGGTTCCCTTACCCTAAAAAGTTATTTTTTTGAGTGGGGTAATTTTAAGATGACCTCAAGCCTGGCGTCCTTTCAGACCATCTACTTAGCCCAATGGAAAAATCCCTTCGTGGGAGTGCAGGCTGCTCCACTTTTGCAATTTTCTCTTTTCCTTTCCTTTAAGGACTACTCCAGGTAGTCTCTGACTTTCAGAAATTTCCAGGAGAAAAAAAAAAAAAAAAGGTGTTAATCTCTACATTAATATATATTCCTCCCACCTCCAGACTCTCAATTCTTCCATTGTGCTCCATGCCAATGGGAGCCCTGCAATGTGCTTTTACGTGTCAGCATGTGGAGGGCACAAAGCACCCAGCCAGGCTCTTGTGGCCGGCACTGGCAGTCCCACTCATTGGTTCTTTTGGAGACTTCCTCTCTCTGCTGCCTACTCTCTGAACATGTGTTCTCCTGAAACACAATGCTAGCCACCATGTCTACAAAACAGTGCCCTTCAAAATTCCCTACGTGAGGGAACTGCCTTCTTGTGTTCTTTTTTATAGACTGGTTTGTGTAACATCCTCCAAACCAGTTCCCTTATATGGGGATAAGGGTAAGAGGATTGGTGGGCTCTACATAAACCTCAGAAAGAGTAAGTGGCCATCCCTTGGAGCTGTCTTTAGAATAATGGTCCTGGGATAATATATACTATTTTCCTTATCTCTTTAAGGAAATCATGAATACAGATACATGTATCGGTATTATGGAACAGGAATACAACATCCTGTTCCAAGTGCTCTTCACTATTTGAATTTTTTTCTCTGTTTTCATTTTTTTCATAATCATGAGACAACGTTTAGAAATATATTGTTTTACTAGTTTACAATATTCATTTTAAAAAAACAATTTTTTCATATAGCCTTATGTTTCAGAGTGAGATTAAAAAAAAGCAGAATTATAAAACTAGCAGATTGTGACTTGGTCATGACAAATTGCTCATGCAAGTCAACAGAAGAAACACTAGAAAAGCACAAAGCCCAACAACAGTAAATGATATGATTTTAACCTCTGTGCATGAGTAGTAGCTGACCTTGACAGAATGAATGTGATTTTGGATACTGGAAACCACTGTATGTGTCCTGGAATGCTGTAGTAGATTGAAAACATAGCTGCATTGTTTTATAGCTTCTTTCATTCAGAGATGATGTCTGTAATCCCCACCCTTTAAATCTGGGCTTGCTTTGTGACTTGCTTTGACCCACTGCGTGTGGGGGAAGTGACACTGTGTGAGAGTTTCAGAACCTCAGCTTTCAGAGGCTTTGTGGCTTTTGTTTTATCTTCTTGGAACACTACCCTGACATGTCTGTGTAAGGAAGACAGTCCATCCTCCCGGAAGCTGACTGGCCACATAGAGTAGACTCGAGGTGCTCAGCCAGCAGGCAGTGTTAACTGCCAGATATATTCACATGCATGAACCCAGGAGAAGCCAAAAGACAAACTACCCAACCAACCAAGGAATCATGAGAAACAATAAAACATAGTTGTCCTAAGTAACTAAGTGGGAAAGTGGCTTGTTACACAGCGATAACCTAAGAAAGAGAAACAAATCGCAGATGACCCTAGTCTCTTAATGTAAGTTTACAAATGTACATTTCACTATGTGGTAGAAAACACATTGTTCTGCATAAGAGTGACTGGGAAGTGAGTATTCTTGGGTAAGTCATAATTTCTATGGGCCAAATTTCTCATCTTTTTATAATTCTGTACGCAGTGCATATACTAGCATCTTTCTGATCCTTTCACCACTAGCAATGACTGAATCGATCTCCCAGAGAAGGGAAAAGAAAGTCAGGGCCATCAGCACTACTGTTTCTCTGGCCAGGTATTCTCAAAGAGTCCAAACCTTCACAGACCTGTTGATCACCGATCTTGATGAGAGTCCTGAGTGTGGGAACAGTGAGGAATACATATTTCTGTACATATGCAGAAAACATGCAAACATACATGGGAAGATGTACTTCAGAACACTTCTTCAAGACGATAGGGAATCAGGACCAGCGCATATGGATTTAAACTTGGTAATGGCTCAGTGCTTTATTTTGAGTTCTTAAGGCAAGCATCATAATCATTGACCCTGGTGCTATAACAAGATCAGAGACCCTTTTCTGTGACTCACAATTTTGAGGTGACACTCCTCAGAGGACAGAATGAATGGCTCTACTAATATCTGTTCATGATCTATACGGTCCATCTGATCATCCTTTCTTATGCTTGCCAAATCTGAGTAGCAGATACTCTTCCTATCTGTAGGGTTAACTGTCTAGTGAGAAGGCAGGTATTGAAAACAAATTGCAGTATTGTGCAAGTGTTATACTAGAGGGGGACAGAATGCTCTGTGAACACAGAGAATGGATGAATAAACCCTGAGACATTAAATGTTCCAGAAAATGTGGTTTGTAGGATTAAAGAGTGACTGTGACCTTGGTAAGTGGAGAAGGGAACGCATGGCATCCATCCTCCAGCCTATCAGTCCATGATTGTGGGAGAGATTAATCAAGTTCAATGTATTTGATATAAAATAAAGTCAGATGTGTGGATTCTATTATGGTTTTCACTCTCAAACTAAATATGTGTTCAAATAGCATAGATTTCTGGTCTTAAATCCTATTAAAATGTCTTGGCCTAAGACTCAGTAAATCCTGTGGCCTTTAGATAACATCAAAAACTATTAAAATGCTAAATCTGAACATTTAATGTATAATATGGTATTTAATGTATCTTTGTGCTTTTCATTGGACAAGATCTAGTATCTATCTTTGTATCATGAAGGATTGCTTATGGTAGCTAGGCAGGCTCTAGGTATAAACTGTAAATAGATTAAGTAACACGTATTTGTTACATATGTCTCAAAATAGCTAAACCATTATCAATTTTGCTACTTGCCCTAACATACTTGCCCAGATGTTTTAACTCAGGAAGAAGGAAAAAAAAATAAACACTTTGAATGATGTCAAAGTTTATATCCACAGAAATTGTTTAGTTGTGGAAAGCCATTCAGTATTTATAACTTAAAGTATTTCTGGACATATCCTCTTGACTTACACTTTAAATGTACTGAAGAGATTGTCAGATTTTAATTAAAATTTTCCATTATAAAGTGCTCCAAAAATTCCTAGACTTTCTTCTCTTTACTAGGAATCAATGAGCTGGAAATTACATGAGCAAGACTGGTACAAGTATTCAGAGTCTCAGCCTTATATTGTCATGCTCCATTAACAACTTCAGAGAGCTCACTGAATTTTCTAAAATTAAGTTTTCAGAACATTTTTTATACTAGTCAACCTGTCCCTCAAGCAGATCCTTCAAATTATTCATGCAAGTAAAAAACTGATCCTTGTTAGAGACCGTAAGTACATAAACTTTTGCCATACTTTAAACTGAAACTATTTTTCTGTTCAAGAAATGATTGTTTCTCTTATTCCAATTATAGGACTTAGAAGTTGGGTTTTGTCTCCCTTTTCACCCACTTGCATTTTTTTTTCCTTTTTCCTTCCTTTTTTTTCTTTTTCTTCCTTTTTCTATATTTCATCCTTCTCTCTCTAAATACACATACACGCATGCACACAATTAGGTTCAAAATTTTAAAATATCTTTGTTTAAGTCTTTTATTTTCTGAAGCCTATGTAATATATTTTTAATATGCTTATTTAATAGGATGTATGCTCACTTACAAAATCATGTTGTAAGACACAAATCTGACCTGGAATCCAATATTCTAATTTATTTTAATATTAGAAAACATCCTCTGTAAAATAGCACCATACCAATTTTATACATAAATTTAACAGTATTGATATTGAAAATATTCTAAAATGAAAAGGTGAAATACTCTGAGGAACTGAGAATTTGAAGCCATACTAATCCTAATATGTGTATTACATATATAATATTTATATATAACTATATATAGCCACATGTCCATTACATATATAATATGTGACCTATTAAATACATATTTATGACCATATGTTACTTAGAGTCATATGGGTTATGTATGTAACAACTTTATATAACCACATGTAGTTATATAATGATGGGAGGAAATGAAATAGAGGAGAGTGTCTGAAAATGCAGAAAAAGCTAAAAATTATTAGCAGTGCATAGTTGGTTAGCCTGGCTATGTTTCAAGGCTCTTCTTGGTAAGTTTCAACTCAAGTGAATGTAGTCCTGTTTCTCCACACTGCCTCCCCAAATGACTGTGTCTGATTTTGCATTTAAAATATTAAAAAAAGAAGAAAGAAAAAATAACAAATAAAACAAGGACAACAACAAAAAGTTGATGGAAAACTCCGTGACATACTCACTTCTGTGTGTAAAGTGCGATGGCTATAGCCTATTTAGAATTCTGTCCTATTAAACACCTCTTGCATCTTGCATCTCTCACCTTTAGCCCTTCAGGTCAAACCAGGCCTGTCATTTCTTCTCTCTCTTACTTGTCTTTTCCTTTCTGGGAAGTAATCTTTCTTCTCACAGCTATGGTCCAAAGCCCAATTTTCCTTACTATGAACATTCACTTTGCAGAGATTCTAAGACATGATTAGGTTATTTTACAAGCACAGTTTTATCACCAGTGACCCAAGTGGTACAGTTGCTGGGAAGAGGTTAGAAAGAGAATTCAAAATAAGAAATCTTGTTTTTGTTAAGATTGAAACTATTTTTGTAATGCGTTCCTTTATCCAGAGTCTCATTTACTTCCTGTGTCTTAGTTAATTTGTAAGTTTATTGGGCATAAAACATCTCATATTCTAGAAGACCAGTTTTTATCTTCTAGAAGAAAAAAATACTGAGATCAGATATCTCCCAATTTTAAGACCATTTAATTACAGTTAGGTGAGGTTGAAGGAAAGCCACAATTTTCATCCTCCAAACACTTTTTATTTACTTTTTGGAACTGACCATGAGGTTCCTAAATTTCAGAGCAAAAGAAATCTCTCCCTAGGTTCTCTGTAGGCAATTTTTTTTAGAGAAATAATTTTTGTTTAAGATAGGAACATTTACTTTTATAATATCATGAGGTGGATCAAGTACTCTGTTATTTATGGGCATGAAGTAGAAAACTCTTGGTGAAGAAAGGAACAGGAAAGTCTCGGATGTCTTTCTCCCCTACAAATTACAGAGATAAATTTACCATATAACAAGTGAATGCTGTGTTATTCTTCCAGTTGAAATACCTAATATTTTCCAAAGAACATATATAACAAGGAAACCATAGCGTTGTATACTTAACTATGTGGCCTGAAAACTCTATTGCCAACTTTAACCCGGGAAAGGAGTATTAAAATTATTGTTACTTGCAGATTACCTTCACAAAAGTAGCCCTTACTGTTATCAGCAGCCTAAATACAAAATGAGTCTAAAATCTTTTAGTAATGGAAGTTCTAGTGCCCCAAACAGAAAGCACTCAGCAGAGCATCACTGTCTAAACACATGCTTTCAGCACAACTCTGTGAAGCATTGAGAATAATAGCATCCAATTCCCATTTATTATGCTTAAAATCATAGCTCACTACACATTGTACTCATTACAGCCACGTGCTGTAGTTTAAATAATAAGTCAGGAGCATAGCAAGGGATTTACTTTTCACATATAATAATTACACACTTCTTGCAGATACTCGATCCACTAATTAACCATCAAAATTTCAGATCAATGCCTGTTGCCTGGATTATTTTGATACATATCCTTGGCATGTTCCTGTCAGGTAATAAACAAAACATCAACAAACCACAAAGGACACAGATTTTCAGGTGTTTTGAGTCGCCATTTAATACTTCCTTATAGCTTTAGAGAAAGGAAATTATGGTAGAATGTGACAATATTTTTTGAAGAAAAATCAGAAGGGGAAAGAGGTTGAGGGAAAAGAGGAGGGAACGAGAGAAGAGGCAGGGGAGGGAAGGAGGAAACTATAAAAATAATAGGGAAAAAGCCTATTATTACAATATGTATCCTAGATATTGGCAAGATACATCTCCTACCATTTAAAAAATACTCTTTCGTTATTCAGAGACATTTCCCTCCTTGATTGATCAGCCATTGGCCATTAGGGCAAAACCTAATTTTAATAATTTTAAATCTCTTCACTTGACACAAGTTGGTGTTGTGACTGGTTGGCTGCCTATAGAAGACAGCATGATTTCAAACCAGTGTTTTCAACCAGCTGTTAAGTTGCATTGAACTCCGACCAAGGGAAAGAAAGCCTGAAGGGGATTCATCAGTAAACAGGGAAGTTATTTAATAACTGCAGAAAATCAAGCAGTTGCCCTACACTCACAACAAAACAGAGTAAAAGAAACAAAAAACTTTTAATCTATGCTTATTGTATTTTTTTTAATTTTGAAGATATAAATTGACTTCCATTTCCTTTTTCTTTCTTCTTCATCCTCCCTCCTTTAATATTACAAAAATCAATGCCACTTGGCTCTCCTCGATTTATTTGAAATTTAGGAAGAATGTGTTACCAGAGATATTTCAATGTGAAAACTTTTTTTAAATTACATGATGAAAGGGGTGCATTATAGGCAGTCATATATTTTTCCTGTGATTCCTGAATCGATATCATAAGGACAACCACATTCTAATGGAAGGTCACATACTAATCAGCTGTAATTAGTTATAACCGTGGGATTATTCTCCATATCAGGAATTGTTCCTCAAGCAGCAGAAAAGTCATTGCTGACCCAGCATCCATGTAGGCTCACTAATGTTGCATGGAGATGGGCGGGAGAGCCACAAAACCTATGAGGCAAGTGTTTGGTAGAACAGGGCTGTGCCAAAATGCAAAAAGGAAGGATGGAGAGAGGGACCATCTTTCCTCCTTAACTAATTTGCAGGTTGTACCTACCTCCCTAAATTATATTATGTATACCTTCTTCACTTGTGCCCCAAATGACAGAAACAATAGCTTGTTGGTAAAATGACAACTTCAGTATCACACGGATCTCTTTGGGAAGGAAAAATGACAAAGGAATAGCCTTTGCCTCATCTGTTTGAGGGATGTCCATATCAGAAATTCAGAAACCAATATAATCTGTATGTTGTTCTGTTTTTATCAGTGAATCCAGAGCATACGTTGCTGTATTTTCTCTTTACTGACAAAACCTGTTTACAAAAGAGCTATTAAACACTAGAATGCTCTTAGACTAGATAGCCTGATTATGTCCATTTCATTTTCTCCCCACCTGGGAACTGCAGGCATCACACTCAGCTCTGCAAGATTTGGAAGTGATAAAGTATTCTGTGCTATAAGGTCTATAGAATACCATGGATTATGACCATCATTATCTAAATATTTTAGTCCCTGAGACATACTGTGAAAACCTCTGAGAAAATAAATGGAACAGGCAGACATTTTTTATTGTGAACCCCATACTACCAAAGCCTATCATAATGTTTTAAACTACGTAAGTAAAGGAAATTTGATGAGTTAAATCACATAATCTCAATAAATCTGAAAATAAGTAGATACTATGTAATGCACTGGATAAAATACCAATGCCCTTTAGATTAGAGAATAAGTAAATTAATGAATAAAACTGTCACTTTTTAAAGGAATATATGTCAATTATATTGATAAGATTATAGTGTTGCTTAAGGCACCATTGCCCACACCATATAAAATAGTTATTTTTCTGAAATACTTACATTATTTATTTTCTGATATTCAAAAAAGGCCTACAATCAGGAATTATGAGAATTTATCATTTTAGAATTGTTCCACAGAAAAATTTCCCCAAGTATTGAAGTCTAATTCAATTATAAATTAAAAAACTGAATTACTGGAGACAATTAAATTTGACATACATTTTATTCTTCAATTAGTTGCCAGTTTTTATTACATTTGAATGCGACTCACTGTAAGAATTCCATTAAAATTAAATTTTAAATTAAGAAAAATGCATTTTCAACTTCTGAGTTTTATTATTTACTTCTTAAGGGAAACTTCTTTCATGTATATTCAGGCCAAAACTTTGCTAAGAGGCGATTTTTTTTTATTAGCTTAGATTTAAATAACTTATTGAAGAGTTTAAAGACAAATATCATTAGACATTAAAACTATTCACCATGACTTTTTCTTGTCATAACATTATTTTTGTGATTCTTGGTTATTTAAACATAGATTCCCTATGTACTTTCGAAACAGCCACTAGGGTTGTAAATAATGGTCAAAGGCAGAGCATGCTGAATGTAAGAGAATCCCATTTCATATTTTTGTCCCAGATGGTTGTACCAAGACCATATTTAGATTAAGGCAATTTCTTTTTCTACTCTGATGCACACAACCTTTTAAAATGCCTGCAACAGAGATATGGGTTTCAATATGAATTGCAAATGACTTTTTAAGGCTTTAAACTATTGCTTATATGTCTTAAGCCATTGCAGAGTTTCACAGTAGGGAAACTTTGTGCTTTTAAGTGTTCTCTGTGTTTACATTCATGTATTACTTTGCATTCCTAATATTCCCCTCCGCACACGTGCCCATGTTCATTACCATTCGAGGGTATAAACATGATGTGCATGAAAACAAACTACTAAATATTCTTCAGAGTGACTTGGGTGCCCACTAACTCTGAAATCTCCCCTATAAGGTCTCTTCTGAACATCATTGCCAGTTAGTAATAGCAACTGAGAGACATGGAGCTAAGTAACATCTGCCTGCTTGGAAGTGACAGACAAGCTCATATGCTTTGATTAGGATTCCAGAATGAATGTGTTTTATCCTAGGCGGAACAGGGGAATATAAAATTTGAATAGCTAAAAGGAAAGAACCAAAAATGGAAGACATTTTTTAAAGTGACTTAGGAATGTTTATAGATATATTTAATATAGTGAATGCTCTTTAATAGTGTCTTGATATCACAGCATCAAGAGTAGGAAGGGTAAAATGAAGGGGGGGAAATCGGAGGGGGACATGAACCATAAGAGACTATGGACTCAGAAACAAACTGAGGGTTCTAGAGGGGAAGGGGGTGGGGGGATGGGTTAGCCTGGTGATGGGTATTAAGGAGGGTACATACTGAATGGAGCACTGGGTGTTATACGCAAACAATGAATCGTGGAACACCACATCAGAAACTAATGATGTAATGTATGGTGATTAACATAACATAAAAAAAAGAGGTAGACTTTATAGATTTACCCATTATAACTAAGATGAAATAAGTATTTCATCAGTTAAAAAATTTTATTTTATTTTATTTTTAAAGATTTTATTTATTTGACAGAGAGAGACACAGCGAGAGAGGGAACACAAGCAGGGTGAGTGGGAGAGGGAGAAGCCGGCTTCCCGCAGAGCAGGGAGACCAATGCGGGGCTCGATCCCAGGACCCCGGGATCATGACCTGAGCCAAAGGCGGTCGCTTAACGACTGAGCCACCCGGGTGCCCCTAAAAATATTTTAAGCACTAATTTCTGTATATTGATCTGAGAATATAGCATCCTACAAGTGTGATGCTAAATCCAAAAGAAGGAGGGCACAAGTCTTGATAAGTCAAATATTTTGTGACAAGTCATTTCATTTCAATTACGTTTGCTTTTTTGGAGTTATGGAGAATTTTATTTTTAAAATGAGTCATCTGACCATTTTAATACATTGTGGTAAAGGAGCTGGCAGAGTACAAAAGTCAGTGGTGCTCAAATTGGGAAAAATATTTTTATAATAGAAAACGCTCTGCTCACCACTGATCCTTAGATCTCATATATTACAAAAATCCCATGAGAGAAATATCATTATTATCATTTGCCTTACACAGATGAGGAAGCTGATACAAATATTATATAACTGTTCTTTGTGGTTAGTAAATAGCAGCATGAGAACTTGATCCAGGCAGCCTGTGCTGGGGCCCATTCTCTTTACCTCTATACCCAGTTTATCCTGAAAAATGTCCCATTAAAGCTTACAGGGGAAAAGAGAGGCACAGGGGAGGAGGCGTACAGATTAGACCACAGAAGGCAGAGGATTGTCAACTTCTCTCTGGAAAGGCGATAAGAAATAATTGATGAACACAGATATTGTATGGAAGGGGTTCTGATTTGGGGGGTTGAAAGCATCCTGTCAATCATCTTATTCTCTGAAAAAAAAAAAGAATAAAAAAGACAATACAAGGTCCCCCGATTCCACTTAGGTACTGTCAGAAAAGATTTGAAACAGCCGTTGCAGGGAATATGTTTGGGAGAAAACAAGAGATAAATAAAAGAAGAGCTGAGAGGTAGTGGGGACTTAGTTTTGGGCTCCTTAGCATTGCAGAATAGTGAGAGTACAGTAAAGATGTTCACGTGACTCAAGAGCTGGGGTGACCTGTCACTGAAAAGGAGACATTTGGTAATTTACGAATGTTCTAAAAAATTGAGAAATGAACGGTTTTAGTAGTAAACAATAGATTTTGTGAACATGAGGTAATGGGAGGTGTAAAATTAAATCTAGGTATCTGAGTCTTTTTGAAAGATGGACAATTACAGTCAAAGCGTTTGGATGTCAAAGTATACAATTTACCATCAATGTGAATGATACACAACCAAAAACTATAACAGATAATAAGAAAAAAAATGGATACCAAGTGCTACTTACATTCTCTCTTGAGAGAGATTGTTGAGAGAGAAGGGCACTGGGAAGCTAGGGGGAATGGTGATGCACATGCAGAGAAAGAAGGTGTAATAGGCACACTCTAAAATTTAGAGTCTGACTCTGTGATGGAACCTTGTACTTGAGAACAGTGAATCCTTTGAGTAACTAAGAAAATCGTGTTCTGGAATTGGTGAACAGGGACCAGGTGCATTTGCTTTTTCTTAGGGGAAAGTCACAAGCTAAAAAAGAAGTTAGTCTTCCTTGGGGCAGGCTCTGTAGGAAAGCGCTATGTGGATTGCAGACATAGAAACGTGATGAAATAGACAATTAGGGAGAATATTTCTGGAAAAGAAGCGTTGTTCCCCTAGGGTAGGAAGTGAAGTGGAGGGAATTTGCTCATTTACAATAAGAAGCTCCCTGGTTTGCAGAAGAATAAAGAGGTCAAGAGATTCATAGGGAAGAAATGATGATTCAGGGAAAAGTACAAAGGACAAGAATTGTGCCCAAGGGCAAGTTTAGCCAATAGTGAACAAGTACTACTAGAAGTTGCGACTTGGCTGCAGGATAGAGAAGGGAAACATAGCCGAGCCAAAATGTGTTCATCAAAAAAAGTGCAAGGGTGAGTGGTCTCCATTTAACACAAATATTTGGGTGCTAGAATGTTGGAGCAGAGACAGTGAAGAGTAGCAGTTTGGAAGACTGGGTTACAATATCCCTGGGACATAGCTTTCCTCAAGTATGTGAGTAGGGAGAAGGAAGGTTGGCTGACTATATAGTAACAGTCCAGGGAGCTGTAGAACTTGACTTTCCTGTATTTTCAAAGCCCCCAAAGAAAGGCATTAGCCAGTAGTCATTTTAGAATTCTTTGAAATTATCATCTTTCACATTCATTTGTGTTTTAAATATTTTAGGTCAAGGGCACCTTCTGATGTTTAGGCTTTAAAACTTTCATTTCTCCCCAAAATAGTCAGTGGCACCGTATCTTATCATATGTGGTATCAGTAAATCTGACTCCATGATAAGACATTTGCTATACAAATCTTTTGTTACTTTTCACCTCACACAGTACATAATCCTATATAGAAATAGTTTCATGCAACTACAAAAGAAATTTTATTTTGAGCAGCACTATTTCCGCATTTTATTTGCCTCTGTAAAACATCAAAGGAGGACTTTTTCATCATTGGTTCAATTTTTCCATGTGGGTTGTTTCTATGTTAGCCCCCAAGGCTCTTTAGAGATTTTTTTCTGTCTCAGCTAATCTTCTGAAATTCTGTGATTTCTGTCACCTAACCCATGTCTTCCTGACAGCAAACAAGTGTTTCAACAAGAATAATTGGTTCCTGGAGGAATGGGAGGCAGCATTCGATGTCCAAACAGAATCATTAAAGAAGTTCTTTGCATTTGGAAACACTGAAGGGAATGTTTCTGAACCAAATATTTTTATAACATTTCAATAGTCAAAAATATTATATAACCTTACCATGAAATTAAAAAAATAAAAGTAAATTGTGTGCAGCATTGTGAGCTCTCTGGTACCGCCCACACCTGACCCTCCTTTCAACATGTTCTCTAGAACTTTTCTGGAGACACCTAGCCTTCTCTCTCCCACTCCACATCTTTCTTTATGATCCCCACAGTAAACTCTGTCTCAGAGACTGAATTAACATTTTACATTTGGTTGGTAAGAACAAATATCATGAATTCTCCATTATTTTGACAGAATTGAAATTGCTCTGGTGATTCATTAATCAACTTTTCAAATATGGAGTGGGATAGTGAATATACTAATTGAAAGTCAAGAAATAGAGCTTAATTGTTTAATGTCAAAAGCTCAGGGACAGATTTCAGGTAATTGCTAGGAAGCCTATTCACATGTGTTTTAAAATATAAGCACTTGATCTGGGTTAAACTAAAGACACTTTTTAATTATTTGGAAAGGCCTGCTCAGGCACACACTTCAATTTGAATTAAATAAGTAACAAATAAAATGATCTGCTTGTGAATAAAATTTTAATTGAAGGCTGCTGTAAAAGTATGGAAGTGAAAACAAATTACATGTATGTGAAAAGAAATTGCCCTGTTAAAAACACACATTAAAAAGAAACTCTAAGAAAGCAGTGCCTGTTACCCATCTTGAGGACATAACTTGTTTTTAATACTTTAGAAGAACTATTTATTTTACATTGGTAACTCATTTGAATATTGACACCATCTCTAAACTTTCAAACTGAGCAGAGGATTTGGAAATTTAGTCTCAACTTAAGGAGACCCTAATTTTTATTAGAACATATTAAAATGGCCTACATATATCAAGGGTATTTTACCTATTTTCATTTGTTTTCTTCAGTCATAAGTCTAGGAAATGAAAGGCCTGGAAAACCTGGAGGCTGAGTAAGTACTTTTAAAATACAAAATTCTAAATGGCTTCAGTAGTTTCTTCTATTGAGAACAACTTCAACCTTCCTTATGTGCCTTTCCACCAAGATGTGTTGCCAGCACTTTGATTTCAACACATGCCCCGATGAACTTTCAGCACAGCTCCTCATCCAAACATGGCCCTCTCCTCTCCTTTTTCGACCATATTTCTGCTGATTGTACCCTCTCTCAGTAATCAAAACTCAAAACCTGGCATGTGTGTGTGTGTGTGTGTGTGTGTGTGTGTGTGTGTGTGTGTGTGTGTGTGTGTGTGTGGTTTTTAATAGACTTTATTGTTTAAAGCAGATTTTGGTTCATAAAATATTTACCAGAAGATACAGAGATTTCTCATCTACTTCCTGCTCCTGCACGTGCACAGCCTCACCCATTGTCAGCATCCTCCACCAGGTGGTATGTTTGTTATAATCAATGAACCTACTTTGACACATCATTTTTATCCAATGTCTGTAGCTTATATTAAGTTCACTCTCGGTGTTGTAAATAATATAGATTTGGACAAATGTGTCAATGATCTCTATCTACCACTATAGTATTATCCGGAGTAGTTTCATTGCCCTAAAATCCCTATGTCCCATTTATTTATATGTCCTCTATGCCCTCAGCCCCTGGCAATTACTGACTTTTTTTTTTTTACTGTCTCCACGGTTTTTCCTTTCCCAGAATGTTATACAGTTAGAATTTGACAATCTGTAGCCTTCTTTTACTTAGTAATGTGCATTTAAGTTTTCTCCATATCCTTTTATGGCTTAGTAGCTCATTCTTTTTTATTAGTACTGAGTGATAAATACTCCACTGTCTAGATGTGTGCCAGTTTATCCATTCACCTACTGAAGGGCATCTTGATTGCTCCCAAGTTTTCATAGTCCTTAAGGAAGCTGCTATAAACGTATGTGTGCAGGCTTCTGTAGGGATTTTCATCTTTCTTTAGTTACATATCAAGAAGCCCAATTGCTGGATCGTAGGCATCATTTCCAGAATTTAGTTTGCTGTTAAATGTTGAGTGAAAAAACAAGATTCCTTCTTGTGTATGTAAATGTACATTAGAAATACAAAATATTAAAGGTGTAGCTATCAACATATGACTTACATATATCAAACTCAGGATAATTGCAACGAGGAGGGTGAGGAATAATACAACTTTTAGTTTTATGTTTGTTTAAGATTAAAAATGAAACCAAATTTTTAGTTCTGTGTGATGGGAATATAGACGTTTAATACATTTTGTATCATTACACTTTTTTTTTAAAATCCTTTCCCCCAAACTAAAAAGATTATATATGTAAGACAACAGTGTCAAAGACTAAAGGACAGAAAAGGGAATCGATGAATGGGAAAATATAATTAATCCAGGACACAGTTAGTACAGAATGTATACGACAAGAGACTCTGTAGTTCAAACCATACAGTTACCAAATTCTTTCTCTATAATATTTGACTTTAGCCTGGTCTCACCCATTCCCGTTTCCCCTATCCTGTTTTCCAACCTCATTATCTTTGTTGTCTGGACAGCCATCCAGACGCTTAACTGATTGAACCATCCAGGTGTCCCAAGAAATGAACATCTTAATTTTAAATGATATTCAAGGTCTATTGTGATCTGGTACATGTCTGTCTTGATAAAAATACTACCATGGCGGGGCGCCTTGGGTGGCTCAGTCATTAAGCATCTGCCTTCGGCTCAGGTCATGATCCCAGGGTCCTGGGATTGAGCCCCGCACTGGGATCCCTGTTCAGTGGGAAGGCTGCTTCTCCCTCTCCCACTCCCCCTGCTTGTGTTCCCTCTCTCACTGTATGTCTCTCTCTCTCTGTCAAATAAATAAATAAAATCTTAAAAAAAAATAGTATCATTGCTACCCAGATCTATGCTGTTTTTCTTTTCTCCTGTCTTATCTACTATCTTCAAGGATAAAAGCCTTGCTCTATGTCTCTATACTGTACTAATCCATCCACATTTTACATTTTAAGGTTCTATTCAAATGCCATCTCATCTGTAGATTCTTTCCCAGTTTTAAATAGTAGAACTGTTATTTCCATCTTCTGCTTTTTTATAAAAATTAGTCTAATTTTCTTGCTTATTAATTTCTGCTTCATAACATAATTAACATATATAACTCATCTTTATTCCAACATCTGAGATCTTGGAGGATGGTGTGTGTGTACTTATTTATCACCTAAAATGCATAGTACAGTATGTGTACTCACTAAATAATCAAAAATATACATTAGTTAAATGTAAGAAATGTTTCATTCAGCCAAATGTCATGCTTCTTCATAATGCCATTTCTCATGATAATCCAAGCAGCACAGTGAGTTCTGGTCACCAACAAAGTCCACTTGCAGCCTTTCACATGGTACAACTTTGTACCTTTGTTGCTCATCAGTATCAGTAGAATCCTTTCTTACCAATCACTAAAAAATGCATCAATAGTGAAATTGAAGAAAGAAAATTGGCAACTGTCAATGCTTTTCTCTCAAAAGGCACTTGGACCAGCATAATCATTTACCCATAGTGTCCCTAAAGACCACTGGACTCTTCATCCCATGAGTTGTGAGATGGTGCAACTTTTACTAAGACAAAAACACCCTATCTAGTCACATGTAATTTTAGAAAATAAACCCATTGTTTTCCAATACTTAAACTGATCCTTTAGTCTCATCCAGTCTCCTTTGTAATAAAAAAATATTCAAGATAGCCATTTGAAATTAGACTTTAGATTATGAACAGAAAAGAGAATAAGACTGCCTATAAGTTGCCTATTGTCTTTTTCACATATATTTATAAGGTGTTTATTTTTTTCAAGAGTAATGTAACCATAAGGGCTCAGGTTTACTCTCTGAGAAATAAAGCAACATGTAACTAATCTCCCTCTTTTCCAGAACAGTGTTAGTAATGCATCCACATTACACAGTTTTGACTTTTATAAGGTCCTATTTTGTGTATGACCAAGTTTTATCTCACAACAACATCATGAATTAGGTAAGGCAGTAATGACATAGACAAATTAGAAAGATCAGAAAAAGAGAGTTTAACTGACTTATCTATATTCATTGGTTGTAGCAGGGTTTAGAGAAAATACAGCCTCACACCTAAATGACAATCCTAACATCCCCTCAGTGTTTTACTCTATTTTCTTTTTGGTATGTCATCTTGTCACTAGACTGTAAACTCACTAAGAGTAGAAATCATTTTTATCTTCCCAAAACACTATGTACATATGATGATTAATTGATTTATTAAGTGTAATACATATTATATTAAGCATATATATTTCTCTCCTGTTATCTCCATTTGACTACGGAAAGTAAACACTGCTTTAGTAGTTAACATAGAAATCTAGTATCCATCCTCCTGACATTCTGTCAAAAATATCACAGAAAGGAATTTAAAAGAAAGGCTTATATAATTAATTATTTTTTTGCAAATAAAAATATGTAAAATTACATAGACATCTATATGTTATAAAACGAAAATCATATTTATACCAAGGTATAGTTTTGGTATACACAGGAGAGTTATGTTTTACATGCATACGTATTTCTACGTTAAATTTGAATCACAATCTGCATATCACTTTGCAGCCTTCCTTTTTACTTGTTCACTTAATAATTTATTCTTTTCACATGTCTTTAACTATAGCAATATACTAACCAAGTATTTAAGGGTACCTTTTAGACTCTGGTTTCAGATTTATACTTTTTGACCAGTACTTAAGCATTCATTCTACTTGATTTAATACATGAGTTTTCTGTTTCCTAGTAGGATGGTATACCATTTTGGGCAAGAATTGGAAGTCTGGGATACACAACACAGAATAAATCCGTCATGGGCGCCTGGGTGGCTCAGTTGGTTAAGCGACTGCCTTCGGCTCAGGTCATGATCCCGGAGTCCCGGGATCGAGTCCCACATCGGGCTCCCTGCTCAGTAAGGGAGCCTGCTTCTCCCTCTGACCCTCCCACCTCTCATGTACTCTCTCTCTCTCATTCTCTCTCTCTCAAATAAATAAATACATCTTTAACAAAAAAAAGAATAAATCTGTCAGTATTTTTAAATAAGTAAGGAGATCAAAATAAAGAGTTTTAAAAATTGTGAAACAAAAGAGATTTGAAAACATATAGATGTAATTAGAAATTTAGAAGGTTTTTTTAACAGCTCACAGGAAAATTCACGAACTGTAAAAACTGAAGAATTATCCAGCATACACCTCGAGAACCAGTGTTAAAAAGTAGAAGGTTTATGAACCTTGTAAGAGTGAGATCTAATAAATGAGGGAAAAGTATTTTAGAAGTAATGGCTCAATATTTTCTGTTGAGAGAACTATGCACTCAAAATCAACAAATGCAGTGAATGCAAAACATCAATGCACATCTAAGTATATCATTTTAAGACTAAATACCAAAGATAAAACATGTTAAGAGACTAGAGGCAAAAGATAAATTACCTAATAAGATTTGGCTGTTCAGTTCACAATAACAAAAACAGAATTGAGAAGGCAGTGGGATAATTTTTTTCAAAATGCTAAGAGAAAAAGTCCATTGAAAAAGTATTTTCAAAAATCTCAAAAATTTTGACTGATATAAAGGCAATTTTAATCATACCAGAATTTGGGAAAGTTTAGTAGTAATAAATCTCAATAAACAATTTTAAAAGCATATTTTTCAAGGAGTAAGAAAATAGTATAAATGCACATTCTCAATACAAGAAAAATTCGGCAAGTAAAGAAAGGTCATTACTTGGATAAATCTAAACTTGTATTGACTACAAAATATAGCATAAGAATGACTAATAATTAGAATAAAAAGGAGAGAAAAACTAGAGCTATGATATTTGATTAAAATACCATGTGAGCCAGAAAAAGAATGATCAGAGACCACTTTCTATAGTCCTTGTATTATTTTAAAAAGATATGTGTTAATAGTTTACCCTGTATTAAATCATGGATGGAATTAAAATGCCAAAGAAAACCATTAAAAGAATAGAAGCAGAATGTGTACCTAACAAATGAACATGGAAGCATTATTCTATAGGAAAATATTTTGGTCAATCATACCTCAAAAAGTATTCTTTAAAAAAAATATATATTTTCAAAAAGGTGAAAGAAAGCATGAAATTGTGATTAAAATCACACTTGATGTTATATCCATGATAGAATAGCTGATATCAAACTAACCTTCCCATAGAAGACAATTATACCAGGTGAACATTGGAAGAATGACAGGTAATAGAGACCAATTTATATATATATATATATATATATATATATATATATATATAAACGTATTACACATGTACATATAAATGTTTATAGACACGTTTATAGATACATCTTATGTATTATATATGTATACTCTGTAAGCGTTACATATACATACATACATATATAGAAATGTTTAAAAATTTTTAAGAAACAACCATGACAACCAGACTTGAGAGGCTAAGAATAGGGAGAACAACACATTGATGGGAACCTTGAATTATCCTTGGGTTTTCCCCTTTGGAACATCTGAGTATTTGAGCTAAGGACATAAAACCCAAATGAAAGGATCATGGTGGTATCAACGGTCTGAGGTAATCAAAAATTAGATTTCAGAGTTTTCAAGCATTCAGTATTTGAGGAATTAAGAACCCTGAGAGGAAAAAAAATAAAAGTAAAAAATAAAACCCCTAAGA
Source organism: Zalophus californianus (assembly GCF_009762305.2). Taxonomy (NCBI): domain Eukaryota; kingdom Metazoa; phylum Chordata; class Mammalia; order Carnivora; family Otariidae; genus Zalophus; species Zalophus californianus. The sequence goes on along the minus strand of NC_045599.1, from coordinate 64,304,527 downwards.
ATTGATGTTGTTTCTCTTCAAGATACTAACTTCCAAACCAAATGATAACTTTTTTAAAGTAGTAAAGGTTTAAAATCTCCAAATAGGTAATGGTCATAACAGAAATCATAGTAATTATTACAAAATTCTTAAAGTTGAATGATAAAACTTTATAAAAATTCATGAGATGCGACAAAAATGGTACTTTGGAAAACACACTAATTTAGGTGTTATTTAGGGGAAAAAATAATAGAGTTTAGAGGAGAGATTGATGAAACTGAAAATAAAGAAAAATAGAATTAACAAACCAGAAAACTGGTTCACTGCAAAAACAAATTATAGCAGCAATGAGAATGAACCTCACAGACCTCCGTCTAGCTGGAGCATAATTTACCAACAGTAACAGCTGCTGCTTTCTGAAATCCATTGTCTTGTCTGCCCCAAGATCAGGTATCCCATGGGCTTCTCCCAGTCAGTAACTAAGTATATCAGAGATCACAATGCAAGCCTGATCCTGGGACATCAGGGACTCCCCTCATGGCAGACGTAAGCTCAAGGACCCCCCCGTGGCTTTGCTGTATGGTTTTTTTTTTTTTTTTTTTTTTTTTCAGACTGGATAGCAGGTTAGGGTGCTTTGACCCAGCCTTTCCTCTTTCTCTTTATTTCTTGGGTTCATACTTGCACTGTGGTCTGACAGCATTCTCAGATCTTCACATACCCTCCCTGCTTTCTCTTATGAAGGCATTTCCTCTCATAAAACCCTTGCACATTCAATTCCATTTTCCTATCTGCTTCTAGTAGAACCTGAGCTTATACATAAAAAATAGATATTCAAAAATTAATGAGAGAAAAGAAAGCAGAAATAAATAATGGTAGGATTCAAAATATAATGGTAGATATAGCACATTTTTAGAAGACAAGTAAATTGTGAACAGATTTGTACAAATAAAATTAAAACTCTGGAAAAAAAAAGTAACAGGGTCCTAGGGAAATATAACTTAATACAACTGGCTGAAGGGTGGTGGAGGGAAAGCATGTTTAGCTATAAGGAGTTAAGAAGTTAAATGATTTTTGCTGAAATGACAGACAAAATCCAAATAATTGTACTGAGAGTCCTCTCAGACATTGAAGAACATGATAATCCCAGTGTTATAAAAAATACTCTGAAGATTTGAGGGTAGGGAGCCAGGGGGCACAAAATCTACCAGGCACATTTAAAGGGATCAATATTATCTTGATGACAATTCCACTGTAAATTTTAGTCTAAAATCTATTTTGAGTTAATTTTTCTGAAGAGTATGAATTCTGTATCTAGATTCATTGTTTTGCTTGTAGATGTCCAGTTGTTCCAGTACTATTTGTTGAGAAGATTATCTCGAGGTATTGCTTTTGTCTGTCAGTTGACTCTACTTAAATGGGTCTATTTCCAGGTTCTCCATTCTGTTCCACCGATCTCTTAATCTATTCTTATGCCAGTATCATAGTGCATTGGTTACTGTTGCTTTATAGAAGTTTTTGAAGTCAGGTAGTGTCAGTTCTCTGATTTGGTCGTTCTCATACTGTGTTTGCTATTTTGGGTCTTTAGCAAAACTATAAAACTTCTAGAAGATAACCTAGGAGAAAATCTAGGTAACCTTTGGTATGGCAATGACTTTTTAGATACATAACCAAAGGCATGATCCATGAAAGAGAGATTTAATATGTGGACTTCATTAAAATTAAAAACTTCTACTCTGTGAAAGATACCATCAAGAGAAGCCACAGTCTGGAAAGAAATATTTGCAAAAGATATATATCCAATATAGGACTGTTAATCAAAATATACAAAGAACTGTTAAAATTCAGCAATAAAAAATTAAATCTGATTAAAAAAAAGGCAAAAGACCTGAACAGCCATCTCACCAAAAAATGTACAGATGGCAGATAAGCCTATGAAAAGATGTTCATCATATGTTGTCAAGCAAATGTAAATTAAACAGCAAGATAAATATACGTACTAAAATGCTCAAAATCCAGAATGCTGACAACACCAAATGCTGGTGAGAATGTGGAACAACAGGAACCCTCATTCGTTGCTAAAGAGAACTGAAGAACTCTCAACACATAACAACTTGCTGTAAACCTTTGCACTAAAAAATAACTAAAATCTATCATGGCTTCTAACAGCATAAGGCTGTGTGTTTCCGTGATGACCTGAGCTCTTCATTAAATACCTGCCTGAAAAAGCTCAACATTACCAGGAGAGTTTGCCGCTCATTCTAGCCAACACCTGAGCACAGATCCCTGAACTACCTTTCTTCAAGTGTTCCTAAAACTGACTTATAATTGTGAATATGTGGCTCTTAAAATTCAGAAAAATCTGTAAGAACCTGAGACCCATTCCTTTGAAATGCAATCATTAGGAAGGATAGGGCCTCTTTCTCCCAGTCTCTGTGGGAGGATAGAATCCTAACTTTGGTAACTGACAACAACCACAACTGGCCTATTCTCACCTACACTTTGTAATTTTTCATTTATCTGACCCTGCTGAACTCCTACTCACCAAACCCACCCCATTCTCCTTTTTTTTAAAAAACTCCCAGTCAGGGGGTGCCTGGGTGGCTCAGTCGATTAAGCATCCAATTCTTGGTTTTGGCTCAGGTCATGATCTCAGGTCCAGCCCCACCTCAGGCTTGCAGTCAGTGAGAAGTCTGCTTGGGATTCTCTCTCTCTCTCTCCCTCTGTCCCCTCTCCCTGCTCGTGCTCTCTCTCATAAATAAATAAATAGTTAGAAAACAAAAAACAAAAACTTCTAGTCACCTCTGCACAAATGGGAATGAGGCTCAGCTCTTTACCCCACCATCACTACTTACCAAATAAAATCTGTCTTCACCACTTTATCTAACATCTAGCTGCGTTTATCTTTGATAATGGTGGAAATGCAAAATGGTACAGCCACTTTCGAAGACAGTGGGGCAGTTTCTTACACCAGACTAACTTTTTTTGTGATCTAGCAATCATGCTACTTGGTATTTACCCAAGTAAGTTAAAAACTTAGGTCCACACAAAAACCAGCACATGGATGTGTATAGCAGCTTTATTATTGCCGAAACTTGGGAACAGCTAAGATGTCCCTCACCGAAAAGTGGATAAATAAACTGATACATGAAGATAATGGAATATTATTCACCACTAAGAGAAAACAAGCTACCAAGCCATGAAAAGACACGGAGGAATCTTAAATTTATATTACTAAGTGAAAGAAGCCAATCTGAAAAGCCTACATATTGTATGATTCCAACAATAAGACATTCTGTAAAATGTAAAACTATAAAGACAGTAAAAAGATCAGCGGTTGCCTGTGGTTAGGGAAGAGGAAGGGTTGAAGAGGAGGAGCACAGAGGATTTTTAGGGCAGTAAAACTGTTCTGTATGATGCTATAATGGTGGATACATGCCATTATGCTTTTGTCCAAACCCATAGAATCTACAACACCATTTATCTGTATGAAAAGTTGCCAAGACTAGTTTTGTAAAATTGAAATTCATCTGGTTGGGTTTGCCATATTTCATTATATCATGATTTTTAATCTTTCTCAGAAGTGTTCTCAATGGGCAACAGTTAAACTAACCCAGAACAAATTAATTTTAAAATATCAAAATAAAAATATAGTAAAACAAAAATTATTTTAAGTTTTCTGAAGTAAGCCATAATATGTTTGTGTACACCAAAATACAAAGGAAATGAAACAGGACTAAACATATGATTGGACTATATTCCCTCTTTATCCCTCTCCATGCAATTGAACTTAAGCATTTTTAAAAAATAGCTCTATCATTGATATTTCCCTAAACAGTGTGCTGCTTAAAGTTAAGGCAGCGTAATTTTCATTTAATATAAGTGTCCCCTAACACCTTATATAATTCACTTAAAAATATGTTTTACTCAAGTTTAGAGGCACCATAAATGTATATTATAGCATCCTACTCAGCTACTGGCATGAATAGATTGAAAGAGATGTGGGAAAGCCCTACTATTAGATTTGAGCCTTCAACAAGGCTTTTTACTAAGTGCTCTGCTTCAAGCCTGGATACATGTTAAAAAAGATTCAGCGTGTATTTGGCCAATCAAGGTTATCTCCCATTTAAAGTGTTAGGTTGTATAAAGTATTTGTTTATAGCAGTTACCACTCTGGCGGACTAAATGCCCCTCTAATCTATTTAAATTTAGTATTTTGTTTCTTTAATAGGATTGTTATTACCTACCTTTTTCTCACAATATTCTATGAGTTATATGGTAATTACTTCTAGATGTAGTGCAAAGATAGTAAAGGTACTTAAAAAAACACATCAAAATGTGGAAAGGTAGTGTCCTTCCAAATTTAATCCATTAAGTCATTCACATACTTTCACCTGATCGTCTCTGAAGTTCACAAAGTATATTTTTTGAAGTTACATTGTAGATAAACAAGAAACAATAACTGTTTATGTAAAATTCTCTTCAAACACTTGAGCCATCTGGCAGATCTTTTTTTTTTTTTTTTTTTTTTTAAACATCTAGCTTATCTTGTACCTACGGATTCAGCTTCCCTCTAAATCATATTGTCTTGAGGACCACAGAATTGTTAAAACCACCAATAGATTTCTTAAAATTTACTTGACCATAAGACAAAATCAAAATGAAGGACATAAATGAAGTCAGAGAAACAGAGATATCAGTGCCTTCCCTTTGTTTCCCTGTGGCAAACATGCCCTAAAACGAGAGATCCAGTATCTTTCTACACGTTGAGCCACACAGCTGTGCCGCCTTGAGGGCAGCCACACAACATTCAGAACTGTTGAGGTTATGCTGCCAAAAGTACAGAAGGTCTTGGCAGTGAAGAGCAACATTTTGAGGATTTGTACTGTGCCCACTGCAGTGACAGCTGCTGAGACCGATTTCAGTCTTTTACGTCGCCCGTTAGCCACGCATCTCCATCCTTGGCACCTCTTTCAAGAATAGCAAATGTCAGCTGTCCCTTCAGGCCACCCAGGCAATGCGGGGGATAGCTTTCCACCCCTAAGATAAATAAATAAGAAATAAACAACAGTGACAGGAAGTAAAATCTAAGCTGAGATGGGGGCTAACCAACCAAGAAACGTTTCTATTTGTAGTTCCAGCTAACACATCAGTACTTTTGGCTCACACTTTATCCAAAACATCATGCCACTCCTAACCTTTCCTGAAAATACAAACAAATCTGAAAAAAAAAAAATTCTAATAGCTTGGATCATGTGTTATCTGAGGGTTTGGAGGGAATTCAGTACGCTTTTTAAAGAGTGCCAGAAAATATCAATATCCTATAAATCTCAGTAGAAATGCACTGGTTCCTATCCAAGACTTGTTGGTTTCGTAAAACAGTTCTTAAAATACTATGCTATTATTTAATAATGAAAATCCAGTTAATGGGGGGAAAACAGCTTTTTGAAAAAAAATAGAGGCTTGTGGACCCCATGTATATATAGGTTCTTTCTTACTCAACGTAAAACGTGGCACTGATAAAAATAGGGGATGGCATCATGTTTAGTTAAACCTTAAAATACTTATCTATTATTATAAGACCTCCATCAATATTTAATAAGCTTCCTGGTTCTCCTTTTATAAATAGTGTTTTTCATACTTTTTATCTTTTTGATTTAAAATAGACTCATAAATACATTAGCATAACATTGAAAAGAATCTATTTTTACTCAACTCCTACAGTCTGTCAGTAAAAAAGGGAAAAATTAAACTTCCCCATTGGTTTTAAGTTCTACTTTGGAAGTGCATGCTCTTTTAATTATTTTGATAAAATTTCATAACGCACATTGCAATATTTCAAATTAACACTTGAACTGATAAGCATTTTGAAGCTTTCCTATCTCTGATTATATAAGATTTTGGTAGAATGCCTATCATTAAATCCAGTCTTAAATTGACTGAAGAAAAGGAGAATATGATTTTCACTTTTTCTAATTCTTGGTTATATTTCAGTGCCTACTTAATATATTAAAGGAATATGTAAAATATGGAGATGTATCTAAACAAATGAGCCAGTGGCCCAGTAATATGAACAGCCCCTTAAGGAATGACTGTTTTCCTCGTTTAATATATTTTAAACTTCATTCTAATTTAAGACTTAGGAAAATGAGAACGTATCAAAAATCTTGTTGCACACAGGGGATTAAAGTTAGACTGCGCATTTAAAAATTTGTATAATATTGGGGCGCCTGGGTGGCTCAGTTGTTAAGCATCTGCCTTCGGCTCGGGTCATGATCCCAGGGTCCTGGGATCGAGCCCCACATCGGGCTCCCTGCTCCACGGGAAGCCTGCTTCTCCCTCTCTCACTCCCCCTGCTTGTGTTCCCTCTCTCGCTGTGTCTCTCTCTGTCAAATAAATAAATAAAACCTTTAAAAAAAATAAAAATTTGTATAATATCTGAGTCTTAACACATGTGTGCTTTTCACTATTTCCTACCAGATTGTTCTTCTTTCTTATTGTTTTATTTTCCTAGAAATTACTCAGTTCTTTCATTTCAAAGGAGCCAAGCATGTATTCATCCAATACCCAGTTCATTCTTCAAGAAATTTATCCATCTCATATGTAAGGCCCCCTCTCTTTCCTTCAGAGTTAAAAGCTTGCCTGTTTCTCAGTTTGGTTTCACAAAAGCTATCATACTACATTTGGAAAGTAAAATATTCTTCACTTAAGCCCTCTTATTCCTATCAGTGATGTTTTATAGACATTCAAATAATTCCTCCTTTATCCTATGTCCATCCCCCACCCCGCAACCTAGCGTCCTCTCAGAATAGTAACATTTCTAAAACTTGTATTCTTTAAATTTGCAAGCATATAAGCTTCAAAAGTTGAAGCTATTGGTTTAAAGTGTCTCTAATATTACAAATGCAAAAGTGATATTCACATATTTGGTGTTATAAGAAATGCCAATTGTCAGATGGTGCTCTGGCTGAACATCATACAAACCTTACCTATGAATGTTCCATTCATGATTTTAAGACACCTGAGCCACAGGCTCAGCATCCTGCCTTCAAAGAAGTTTATGTGACCTTCTTTAAACATCATTTGGGATGTATTTTTATAATCAATTTCTCCTTAGCAAAAATATTTTGAAAATGAAGCAGTCAGTATGGGATTGACTTGAGTTTACTAAATCCATATAATTTTGAATTCTGATTCCTTCCCCCCACCCCCCGGAAGGATAGATTAAGACCAGAAGTCCTATTTTGTTAATAGCTCAAATCTTACCCTTTGAAAACTGGGAAGCAAGGTTTTGTTTTGTTTTGTTTTGTTTTTGGTACACAACATTTTTGTTTTTTCACACTGTACCTGACTTTTGCTCCAGAGCTTCATTGTCAGAGGGATAACGCCTGTATATCTGAGGAAAGTGATTTATCACCTCTGAAATGCATCTGTAGATAAAATAACAACACAAAAAAGACTACTCTCTAGGTTCTTGGTTGAGAATGTCAAAATAATTTTACTGTCTATGGTTTTCCAATACTTCTGTATTTACTTTTTTAAGTAATTTAACAAATATTTACTTAGCACCTACTACATAACAGACATATTACACACATTATCTGAAAATTTATAACTATCCTGCTTTATGCCTTCAAGGACACTGAAACTCAGATGACCTAAGATACTTGCCCTACAACACATAGCTAGTAACAGAAAAACAAGGCTTTGAATTCATACCTGTTTTAAAGAGCATATTTTTTCTCAACCTTTCCACTTTGCTTTCTGGTTTATCATATTTTTAAACCTAAGTTTATAGGGACAGGACTGGATTTCAAGGTAGGTGGTTGTAGAGACTTCATCCATACCAGCAGTAATTAAGATTTAAAAAGACATAGGTCCGTGCTTTAGTATTTATTAAAAATGAAATAAAGACTTCAAAATGTAGTTAAAACGTAGTTTATGAAAACTTTCTATTTTAATATCAGAGGTAGAAAAAATATTTTACCATAAAATTCTGGAAGTAGAATTAAGTATTTTGTGGTAAATCCTGGACTAGTTAAGCTCTATTTATCTGTTTGATTGTGGCAAATCTGAGGTCTGGCTTTAGTTTTTTGTAAGAGGAGTTACTTCCTTAAAAGGGAATTTTCAGAAGATAGTGGGTTTTCTTCATTTCAGAAATAGATGTGAATAATCAGCCTTTATTTTTTTTCCTCAGAAAGATATAACTTCAGACTGAAGTGTTTTACTGGTTATCTTCTCTTGTATTGGAACCCCAAGAGAAAATGGGGTTACTTAATTAACCCAAGCATTTCATGTGTTTCTCAGAAGTTTCTTTGTCTTAGATATAATTTCTTGGATATTATTTTCTGAGCTCTTGGGGCAATCTAGGTCAACAAATGCGCGCGCGCGTGTGTGTGTGTGTGTGTGTGTGTGTGTGTGTTTGCGCTTGTGTGTGCGCTCGTGTGTGTGTCTGTGTATTCCATAATGGACTTTGGGTCTTATTTTTTGGTGTATCATGGAATTATACTCAGTTATAAGATGTTTCAGACAAGAAACCTTATGCTATGGTACATACTAAAATCAGGTCGATAAAGAATATTTGATTCAAGAGGAAATTATTTGCAGCATTCTATGAAATAACTGTTAGATCCCAACAATACTCATACTCTTATCAAGAATATTCAATGGCAAAGATAGATTCAGGAAATATTAGTAATATACATTTTTGGAGGAAGAAAGCATAGATAAAACATATGCCTGTCATATTGACAAGTAATTCTGTATCAGTCCCCTTATGGGGAAATTATGAGAGCATCAGTCCATGAAATCCCATCAAGACAAAGCAAATTACCACATATGATAGATTCCATCAGGCCAGAGCAGCTGGTAATAGACAAAATAGACAAAGTTGGTAACCAACACGGGGACATATGATAGATTCTTGACCTCCTTATAAGCTTCCTCTGATGATCATTAACAGTTCCCTTGGACTGGAATACATATCCACAGTCAGTACAGGAATTTTAGCTACAATTAGTTGACTCAAGGAAATAGTCCAGATCAAGAGTAAAGAACACTAAGACAAAGTAATTGTATTTCCAAGCTATAATTTTAAGCATATCATGAGACTTTTTATTCTTAATACTATTCAAAAAAAAGTTTGAGACTTTCAGTCTTCTGTGCAAATATATATATGGATGCAAATATATATATATATATATGTATGTATGTATGTACATATATATATATGAAAAGTTCTTTTCCTTACGTATGTGTTTCAAGGAAATTTGAGTTTTGTGATAAATAATAAATCGCACATTGGCTTTGATGTGAATACATGAAAACAAAGATTATCCTGTATCTAAATAAAATTTGAAATTTGATGCATTAGAAAATAAAGCTAAAATTTGAAATTTTGGGAATAGGTTTTCATTTCTCATCCCAATATGCTAAATGTATCTTGTAAATAATTTATTTGTGGATTTTCATTTAAGGATGTGTCTTACATTTCAAAAATTATAAGCTTTTGTTTGAAATGTCATCACCAACACATGGATTACTGCAACTCAGTTCACAAGCCATGATCGTTCCATTTGTTCAAGGATGTAGAAAGAAGACAGCTTGATTTTGTAAAGCTAGACTGCTGAGCAGTAAAAGAGCTATCTGTGCTTTAGCTCATGATTGTATCTAAATGGAATCAGAAGTTAGAGAATAAGCAAATCAAATTATTTCCAAAAGGATGACCTCAAAAATGTTCACTTCTGGGCACCCTTAGAATACCATGTGAAGCCATTCCTATAAAAGGCCTGGTTTATATCCTTAGGAGCAAGCTATTGTTGATTGTCCCTTCCTATTGCATATGATGATGTAAGGAACTTGCAACATGTTCATTACGCTGCATATGTGGTATATCCCAAAGGTTAATGTAGTAAGATTAAAGGCAGTCTGGGAATAAAATTAAATCAAAGAAGTTTAAGACCTTTGACTTTACAATCTCACAATATAGCATTGGAAAATCAAAGCTGCTATCGCCTTGGCATACTTGCATATTTAATAGGAACATTTTCCCTTATTACATATCACAGTAACTGTTATTCATCAGCTAGTCTCATTTAACATTACTTTGCTTACTTGTGATTTATTAACTACAGAAAAAATTTGAAATTTAATGCATTAGAAAATAAAGCTAAAATTTGAAATTTGGGGAATAGGCTTTCATTTCTCATCCCAATATGCTAAGTGTATCTTGTAAATAATTTATTTGTGGATTTTCAAATCCACAATTGCATACTTGCATATTTAATAGGCATATTTGCATATTTAATAGGAACATTTTCCCTTATTACGTATCACAGTAACTATTATTCATCAGCTAGTCTCATTTAACATTACTTTGCTTACTTGTGATTTATTAACTACAGAAAAAACATTGATATATTTAGAATGTTTCAAGGAACATTTGAGGTTAACTCAATTTACACTGATTACATCTTACCTACTCTAAGCAATTAAAGATCCACAGTAGGAGTGGATCCAGTGAAATCTAGAATGAACTTAGTTTTTATAGAAATAAAAGTATGCAGAAGGGTGGTAGAAGAAATCAAAGTCCTAGATTAAACAAGTCACATCTTCAAATTAGCAGGAACTGAGAATCTTAAGTATAAAAATCCTACTTGTATGTATAATAGAGTACCCAGAAGAATTACTTGGAAAAAAATGGCCAGCATTTGGTATTTTTGGTATTTTAAATTTTAGTCATTCATAGGTATGTAGTGGTATGTCATTGCTATTTTAATTTACAATACCATAATGACCTATGATGTGGACCATCTTTTCATCTGCTTATTGCCATCCATTTGATAACCTTCTTTCCCGTGTAATCTTGAGGAAGTCTGACCTACTCTGGATCATGAAAAGTTGGACAAGCAAAGTCGTTCCTATATAAAAAAGTGAGAGTCCCAGAAATTCATGAAGATAAGAAAGGATGTTTAAAATTATTTTCATATATAAAAGTGAAATTGTAAATTGTAAGTCTTTACGTGATTGGGATTACTAAGCCCAGAATGTGGGGAAAATTGGTTGCAGTCAGTAATTGAAATTTATTAGACCAATTCTTTGAAAACATGGGGCCCAGTGTTTTTTCACTATACCTTGTGTATGATATTATCCACATGTCCCTTGCTCATTTGTATAACTGGATCCATCTCTGACTTTTCCCCTCCTTTTCTCATATTAGAACCTTATTTCCATTGTCTTTTTGCATACTCTCAAAATTGTTGGTTACTGGAAATGAGTATTATGATCACACAGTTTACCATTTTGTATATAAAAAGAAAGATAAACATTTCCATTTTCTACAGTAAAAATAGTCCACATTGGAGCAGCTGATGATGCTGCCACATGCTGGGAAAAATATTTCACTGACAGACTCTGTCATCTGGATTATTGCAAATGACAATGAGGCTATTGGTCTGGTAAGTTTCCAGATACATTTCTGACAAAGCCAATCATGTGAATATGTCAAATTAGTTGTGCCACTATTTTAACTTAGATTCCAATCCTAAAATATATTTCTACCATTAGGATTTTGTGGTGTGTATGAACATAGTGTATAACAGTTCTGAATAAAGATTCATGGAACCGTTGGGAAAGCTTATTCACAATAATGTGCTTTTACTTATTGATGACCTTTGGTCAATTTCCCTTCTGCCAACTATTAGTGAAATTGCTTTTTAGGGAAATTTATTACCCAAATCACTTTTTTTGTTTCAGTTTAATTTCTGATTCTGTGTCACAATATTAATGTTTGGTCCCTTTAAGGGATGTTTTCTCAATTTTTTGTCCTGATTGACTGCCATTGAGATTAGGTTCACTTCCCACTATAGTCTTTTTCCAGACAATGCAGATATGGGAGTTGTTGACAAGATAATGGTGTATTCATGGTGGTAAACAGTACCTCTAGGAGTCGGGAAGGGGTAAATATAACAACTGATTTATTCTTGTACCTATAAAATATGTTAATTAAAGATGCATGGTGTAGCTGTATAAGTAGAGAAAATAAAACTCAACAGAACTAAGTTTGAAGTACAGGGAACCACAGAACTGAACAGTAGAAAAATAGGCCTGTAAGCTTTTGAAATAAATAAACCCTAAAGACCTATTTTTTAACAGGATGTTGAAAATTTAATGAATAAGACACAAATCAAGTAAATCACTGAACTCAAATTCCAAGTGGATATAAGGTCAGTTTGTCTAATAGTTGTGTATCCACATGCTATAACCTAGCTTTAGCCACCTACCTTAGAAAATACGCTTTATATGTTTTATATTTCAATGGGTTTTTTCCTCTTAAAAAGGAATAACTCCTCTCCCCTTTATTCTGAGAACTCTCCCTAAATTTTCTTCTACTTAATCCATAATTATTCCTTTATCCATAGGGGCATGTTCTGATCTCTATTTGAACACCTTTTATAGTGTATCATGGTATGTGCCTTTCTCTCTCATTTGGCTGTTAATTTCTCAAGAGCCAGTTCCTATCCTATTTATATTTACATTTCATTTTTTCCACTAACACCTAACATAAGTCTGATAGAAAAAAATCCTCCAGTAATTTAGTTCCATTCCTTCTGTAAGGGGAGAAAATTGTGAATCTTTGTCTTTCATTAGAATAGCCTATATATATATATATTTAATTTTCTATCATGTATAAACACAGACAAATGAGTGGGTAGAATCAGAAGTCACTGTGACTTTCATCTCTTGGCCCCAGCCTTTACAGAAATTTTGACTGTGTCATATAATATACAGTGAAACCACTAAGAAAATATCCATTGCATGATTTCCAACCACAACCTTTGACTCAAGGCAACATGCCAAAGACCTGCTTTGAATTAAGAGTGAGTCAACTCAGTACTCTACTATTAGGGAACAAATTTTTAGGATCTGAGCAGAAAGACTGCTCAGAAATTCTAACTTCTTCTTTACTAAGCGGAAAAAAATAAAGAGAAAAATATTTTAAATAAATTAAAGTCTTGTGAGAGGAGATGAATAAAGCATTGACTAACCTTCTGATTCTCCCAGCAAGATTTCTGTGAGTCCCAAACCTATTTTGGAAAAGCTAAATTGTTCTAGTGACTTAGCATAAGCAAATGAAAACAGTATAATTAATATGTCTTGGTTTAGAAAACAGTATTATTAATTTGATACAGTTTAAGACTGTTTAAAATGCTATTTTTTAAACTGTTTAAAAAGACAGCTTAAAAATGCTAATATGATAGTTGGGACTTGTTTTAGGGAAGTTCAAATGGATAGTGGAAAATAAGCTGTGGAAAGAGTAAAAAGCAGAAAGTTTCCAACTCTTCTGCTTGCCACCTTCAATACTGAGATGATTGAATTGAACGATTAATTATGGCATTTCCTAAGTTTTACTGGAAATAAATCTTATGTGGCTAAGTTCTGTATTTTTCTTTATTTTCATAGCTTATATTGTCTTAAGTGCTGCCTGCAAAAAAAAAAAAAAGATGGTAATAACATTATAAAAGAAAACAATGATTTTGACCACTGAGCCATTTGTATATTTAGCATTAGAGCCTTCATATCCTCTAGAAAACAATCAACATATAAACTAAGAAGTATTTCCTTATCTTTTTCCCTGTATCTTCTGAGTAGAAATCTTGGTATCAGTTGCTAAGTCTTAAGTTCTCACAAAAAGTTTTCTAAGTCCTATACAGCTGTTACTGAGAGACATGATAGAAACCCCTTAGAATAATAATTGGGTGAGATGAAGATATTTACAACTCCATTTTGTCTACGGAAGAGACTGCCACTCTATCTATGAGAAGGATCAGGTGTTGGCTCGAATTTCCTGCATGTTAACTGACTCCAGAGAGGAAGAGCTAAGATGATAGGTCTCTCTCAGCCTCCTGGGTATACAAAGAGGATACAGTAATATGAAGGAAAGAGGGTGGCCTGGGGCAGGAGGGGCAGGAAGGAAGGTACAAAATGATTAATATGCCCTTCCCCCCAAACCACAGCATCTTTTGCTATTGGGCATTTTGGTTTTGTTCTATTAATAAATCCTTTGGAGAGGGGCAAAAAAATTTAATGCTTGCTGTACTCATGATTATTTAGCCACCATGGCTTAAAACAGATAAAAAAAAATTGTAAGCTGATTCATTAAAACTGATTCATCAAATGACTGTTCTAGTTCTCTATTGTTGTGTAGCAAACTATTCTAAAACTTAGTGGCTTAAAACAACTATAATCATTTATTTTTCTCATGAAATCTGCAATTTGGGCAGGGCTCAGTGGGGAAAGGTCATCTCTGATCCATTCAGCATTAGCCAGGGTTGCTTAACTGAGAAGCGAAAGATCCACTTCCAAGATGGTTGACAAATATGTTTGCCAAGTTGGTGTAGGATGTTGCTGAGAATTCAGCTTGGACTGAGGGATGGGGGGGGGTCTCACTTATTCTCATATGGGTCATGATCTGTGGTCAGGGCTTTTCCACAGTATCCTATTTGGATTTCAAGGTCAACCATCCTAAGAGAGAGTTGACAGAAGCTCTGTCACTTTCTCTGACCTAATCTCAGAAGTCTGAATAGTCACTACCTGGCCTACTTGAGTAGTTGAGGTAATTCTAAAGACTCTTCCAATTTTAGGAAGAGGGGAGATAGAATCCAGTAACAAGATTCTGGAAGAGTCTCTGGAATGGGAAATATTGTTTAGTTTATTTTTAGAAAATGAAGTCTGATCTAGAACCACTAGGAAGGATGTAAGGGATGAAGATTAGAATTTAAATAACCAAGGTACCCAATTAAGCAGTCTGGGTCCCCAAGCCCAGTGGTGGACCTGAAGTCTGGAATGGGAGATGAAATTGAAGTACATGAGTGTAGATACAAACTAAAATTCAGAAGGATGAACTGAAACTCACATCAGTCTCTCTCCAGAACTTGCATCTGTCTCTCACTGCTGCCAGGCCTCCAAATTTGATAATGCAGGTGAAATGCAGAAATAGTGATAAACTTTGCCAAAGACCAGTACCCAAACTGGTCCAAGAATTAGCAAAACTGAAGGAGGCAGCATAACCCATGTGACTTGGGACGGTTAATGACCCAGCTGCTACCTCACTACAACAAAGTAAGCCAGTGCATCCCAGACAAGGTACTTGAGCAACAGCATCGTTCTGAGTGAAAACATGGTTGCTGCTTCAGTTCCACACTACACATCTCACAATAGACTCACAATAGGGTTCTTGTGGCCGACTCTGACTTAGAACCGTGCCCGGAAGGAAACTGTAGTTCCAGCTTCGCTAAAATGACAAAATACAAAGCTGTTAGAGCCTAAAATATGGTCCATTTTCGTGAGTGTGTCACATGTACTTAAAAATGGGCTATATTAGAACATTATGGAGCTGAAGAGTATAATGCTAAGTGAAATAAATCAGAGAAAGATAAATACCATATGATTTCACTCATATGTGGAATTGAAGAAGCAAAGCAGCTGAACAATTTAAAAAAGACAAATCAAGAAACAGACCCTTAACTCTAAAGAACAAACTGATGGTTACCAGAGGGGAGGTGGGTGGGGGGAATGAGTGAAATAAGGAAGAGGATTAGGAGTACACTTGTAATGATGACCACTGATTAATACTAGAACTGGGTGATGGGTAGTAAGGAGGGCACGTGTGGTGATGAGCAGGGGGGGTTATATGCAACTAATGAATCGTTGAACACTACATCAAAAAGTAATGTACTATGTGCTGGCTAACTGAACATAATAAAAAAATGATGGAGATTAAAAAATGCTAGAATTGTTGAATCACTATATTGTACACCTGTAACTAATACAACACTATGTTAAGTATACTGGAATTAAAATTAAAAAACTTAAAATCAAAATAGACTGTATTATTTGTATTCAGAACTGGTTATATATCTATAGATTTATGTCATTCTGTTTTTAGGTCTTCTGTAAGCTTACGGGTCACTTGCTCAAACTTGGGTTGGGAGAATATATCATGTCTGTGTATTCCTGTTTCTGCTTGCATAGTTCGTTTTCTGCTTTAAGAAAGTTACTAGTATGTTGTTGGACATAAATATATTTCTATTGTAAATGTAGGCTTTAGTATTGTAATGTGTCCTTCTTTGTTGCTTTTAATACTTCTTATCTGATTTGTTTTATCAGGTATTAATTTTGTCTTTTTCTTGGCATTTCCCTTGTATCTTTTTCCATCTTTTAGATTTTTAACTCTTCTATATGTCTTTAAGTGAGGCTCACATAAATAGCAGAATGTTCAATTAGCTTTGTTAAACAATCACCAATCAGAGATTTTCTGTTTCTTTTTTTTTCTTTTTCTTCCTTAGCTGAGTTAAGCCAACCCACATTATTATACATGGTCATTTATATCATGTTTTCTTTTGTTTCTCTCCTTTGTCTCCCCAGGATCTAAGTTGAAGTAATAGCCTTATTATTCCAGTTAATACCTATATATTCTCCCCTTTCTTCCTCCACTTCTAACAAATTTGGCATATGCACATTGGCAGAATATACAGTATTGCTAGCTATAATTTACTTTTAAGTAAACAGGTAAAAATATATTTAATGCTCACCATCCCTTTTTATGTCAATGTATCCTCATTTTTTGTTTGCCTTAAGTTTGTTGGTTCTTCAGTAAGTAATTATGGGAATATCTTTGCATGTTCTATTCAGTTTATGGAAGCTTACTCATTGAAAATTCCTTTTGACTAGGTAAAAAAATGGATGGTTCACATTTCCTTTCATTAGTTATCATAAATGTTATTTCAATAACTTCTAGTATAAAGTGTAGTTGCTGAAAAATACAACAATCTTAAGTTCTTTTAGTTATAAATGATGTACTCTTTATACTTGAATACCCTAGTGATTTTTTTTTCAAAATCTCATAGTTCGTCTTGTCATTCTCCGTTGTTTTTGCACTGCCTTCTGAGTATGTAGCCTCAAGTTGTCTTTTGTGTCAGGAAGTTTTTCTGGAGTTCTAGTTACTTTTGTTATGTTTCATAGTTTGAGTGTTGGTTTTCTTCTTTAGGATCAATCTCTCTGTCTCTCTCTGTTTATATATATATGTGTATATATATATTTATACATAATATATACATATATACATAATACTTATATTTTACAGATATATAGTGTTTATGTAATCTCTAGCTTCTGTATTTAAATTTTATCTATTGTTATGTTTTTATTTGTAAAATTTTCATACCTTCAATCTTTCTTTCAATAGCATCTGTTTATTTACTGTTTCTTCTAATTTAACTTTATGAAATGAATTGTTTTATTTTGACTGTTTCCTTTATCAAATGTTTTCCTCCAATCTATTTTTGAATTATGTTGTTCTTTAACAGCATCTGTCATTTTTTTAAGTTTTTATTTTAATCACCCTGTTTTTCCCCTTTGCTCATTTGTTTTTTTCTTAAATTCCACATATGAGTGAAATCATAGGGCATTTGTCTCTCTGACTGATTTATTTCACTCAGCATTATATTCTCTAGCTCCATTTATGTTGTTGTAAATGATAAAATTAATTCTTTTTTTATGGCTGAATAATATTCTGTTGTATATATACATATCACCTCTTCTTTATACATAAACTAATCGGTGGACACGGGTTGCTTCCATATCTTGGCTACTGTAAATAATACTGCTATAAAGCATAGGCGAGCATGTACCCCTTTGGATTAGTATTGTTGTATTCATTGGGTAAATACCCAGTAGTGTGATTTCTGGATTGTAGGGTAGTTCTATTTTTAACTTCTTGGGAACCTCCATAATGTTTTCCACTATGGCTGCACCAGTTTGAATTCCCACCAACAGTTCATGGGCGTTCCTTTTTCTACACAACCTCACTGGCATCTGTTGTTTCTTTTGTTGATTTTAACCATTCTGACAAGTGTAAGGTGATATCTCTTTTAGTTTTGATTCACATTTCCTTGATGATGAGTGATGTTGAGCATCTTTTCATGTGTCTGTTGGCCATCTCTATGTCATTTTGGAGAAATGTCTGTTTGTGTCACCTGCCCATTATTTCATTGGGTTATTTGGGTTTTGGGTGTTGAATTTTATAAGTTCTTTATATATTTTGGATCCTAACCCTTTTATCAGTTATGTCATTTGCAAATATCTTGGCCCATTCTATAGGTTGCCTTTTAGTTTCCTTGTTTCCCTTTGGTTTGCAGAATGTTTTTATTTTGATGAAGTCCCAATAGTTTATTTCTGCTTTTGATTCCTTTGCCTCAGTGGAACTATCTAGAAAAAAGCTGCTATCAGATTACTACCTGTGCTCTATTCTAGGATTTTTATGGTTTCTTGTCTCACATTTAGGTCTTTAATCCATTTTGAATTTATTTTTGTGTATGGTATAAGACAGTGGTCCAGTTTCATTCTTTTGTACATCACTGTCCAGTTTTAAGAAACTATCTTCTTTCCCACTGGATATTCTTTCCTGCTTTGTTGAAGATTAATTGGCCATATAGTTGTGGGTTCATTTCTCGGTTTTCTATTCTGTTCCATGGATCTTTGTATTTACTTTTTGCCAGTACCATACTGTTTTGATCACTACAGCTTTGTAATATAACTTGAAGTCCAGAATTGTGATGCCTCCAGCTTTGTTTTTCTTTTTCAAGATTGCCTTGGTTATTCAGGGTCTTTTGTGGTCTCATACACATTTTAGGATTGTTCGTTCTCATTCTGGGAAAAATGCTGTTGTTATTTTGATAGGAATTGTATTAAATGTGTAGATTGCTTTGAGTAGTGTAGACATTTTAACAATATTTGTTCTTCCAATCCATGAGCATGGAATGTTTTTCCATTTCTTTGTCTTCTTCAACATCTTGCATCAGTGTTTTATAGTTTTCAGAGTATGGGCCTTTCATCTCTTTGGTTAGGTTCATTCGTAAGTATCTTATTTTTGGTGCAATTTAAGTGGGATTGTTTTCTTAATTTTTTTCTGCTATTTCATTATTGGTGTATAGAAATGCAACAAATTTTTGTAAATTGATTTTTTATCCTGCCACTTCAATGAATTTGTTTATCAGTTATAGCCATTTTTTTGGTGGAGGCTTTCTGGTTTTCTGTATATTGTATCATGTCATCTGCAAATGGTGGAAGTTTTATTTCTTCCTTGCCAATTTGGATGCCTTTTATTTCTTGTCTGATTGCTGTGGCTGGGCCTTCAAGTACGATATTGAATAAAAATGGTGAGAGTGGACATCCTTGTTTTGTTCCTGACCTTTGGGGAAAGGCTCTCAGTTTTTCCCCAATGAGGATGATGTTAGCTGTGGGTTTTTCATAGATGGCCTTTATTATGTTGACATATGTTCCCTCTATCCTGACTTTGTTGAGGGTTTTTATCATGAATGGATGTTGTACCGTGTCACATGCTTTTTCTGCATCTATTGAAATGATCATATGGTTCTTACTCTTTCTCTTATTAATGTGATGTATCACACTGATTGATTTGTGAATATTGAAGCACTCTTGCAACCCTGGAATAAATCCCACTTGATTATGATGGGTGATTTTTTAAGTGTATTGATGAATTCACTTTGCTAGTATTTTGTTGAGGTTTATGGCATCTATGTTCATCAGAGATACTGGCCTGTAGTTCTTTTTTTGTGGTATCTTTATTAGGTTTTGGTATCAGGGTAATGCTAAACTCATAAAATGAAATTGGAAGTTTTCTTTCCTTTTCTGTTTTTTTAAATAGTTTGAAAAGAATAGGTATTAACTCTTCTTTAAATGTTTCTTGGAATTTGCCTGTGAAGCCATCTGGTCCGTGGACTTTTGTTTGTTGGGAGATTTTTTGATTACTGATTTAATTTCTTTGCTGGTTATCAGTCTGTTAAAGTTTTCTATTTCTTCCTGTTTCAGTTTTGGTAGTTGAAGGTTCTAGGAATATCCATTTCTTTTAGATTGTCCAATTTGTTGGGGTACATTTTTTCATAATATTCTCTTAAAATTGTATTTCTGTGGTGGTTACTATTACTCCTCTCTCATTTGTGATTTTATTAGGGTCCTTTCTCTCTCTCTCTCTCATAAGTTAAACATATCTCTAGATGTTTAGCAGTTTTATTGATACGTTTTATAAAAAAACAGTTCCTGGTTTCCATGATCTGTTCTATTATTTCTTTTATTTTTATATCATTTATATCTGCTCTAATATTTATTATTTCCTTCCTGGGGCTGGTTTTAGGTTTTGTATGTTATTATTTTTCTAGCTCCTTTAGGTGTCAGGTTAGGTTGTTTGGAATTTTTCTTGCTTCTTGAGGTAGGCCTGTATTGCTATAAACTTCCCTCTTAGAACCACTTTAGTTGGTTCCCAAAGGTTTTGAACTATTGAGTTTTCATTTTCATTTGTTTTTTTCTTCTTTGATTTCCTGATTGGCCCATTCACTGTTCAGTAGCATGTAATATAACCTCCATGTATTTGTGGTCTTTCCAGATATTTTTTCTCATGATTGACTTCTAGTTTCATTGCATTGTAGTCAGGAAAGATGCATGATATGACTTTAGTCGTTTTTAATTTTTTGAGACTTATTTTGTGGCCTGTATGTGATCTATCTGGATAATATCCCATGTGCACTTGAAAAGAATGTGGATTCTGTTGCTTTAGGATCGAATGTTCTGAATATATATGTTAAGTCTATCTGGTCCAATGTGTCATTCAAAGCCAATGTTTCTTTGTCGATTTTCTGTTTGATCTGTTCATTGATGTAAATGGGGTGTTAAAATCCCCTAGTATTATTGATTAGTCCCTTTATGTTTGTTATTAACTATTCCATGTATCTAGGTGCTCCCATGTTGGGTGCATTAATATTTACAGTTGTTGTATCTTCTTGCTGGATTGTCACCTTTATGATAATCTAATGTCCTTATTTTTCTCATGTTACAGTCTTTATTTTAAAATCTAGTTTGTTCAATATAGGTATTGCTACTCTCACTTTTTTTTGACATCCATGTGCATGATAGAGGGTTCCCTGTTCCCTCACTTTCAATCTGCAGATGGATCTAAAATGAGTCTCTTGTAGGCAGTATATAAAAGGGTCTTGTTTTTTTTTTTCTTCTTTTTGTTTGTTTGTTTGTAATCCATTCTGTCACCCTGTGTCTTTTGAAGGGAGCATTTAGTCCATTTACATTCAAAGTAATTATTGATAGATATCTATTTATTGCCATTTTATTACCTGTTTTGTGGTTGTTTCTGGAGATTTTCTCTGATCCTTTCTTGTCTTTCTCTCTTTCATGGTTTGCTGGGTATTTTTAGTGATATATTTGTATTTCTTTCTCCTTATTCCTTGCATATTTATTAGTGGTTTTTGATTTGTGGTTACCATTAGGTTTGTATATAACATCTTTTGCATGTAGCAGTCTATGTTAAGTTGATGGTCATTTAAATTTGAACGCATTTTTTACTCCTTTCCTCTCCAAGTTTTAGGAATATCATGTCACATTTTATATCCTTTTATTTTGCGTGTTCCTTTACTGATTTTTACAGAGATATTCATTTTTACTGCTTTTATGTTTCCTACCTCCATACTGTCATTTTTTGTCTGTGCTTTTCACTTAGAGTCACCTTTAGTATTTCTTGCAGGGCTGGTTTAGTGTTCATGAATTCCTTTAGTTTTTGTATGTCTGGGAAACATTTTATCTGTCTTCTGTTCTGAATGATAGTCTTGCTGGATGGAATATTCTTGGCTACAGCTTTTTCCCACTTAGCACTTTAAATATATCATGCTACTCCTTTCTAGTTAGAAAATTTCTGCTGAGAAATCAGCTTATAGCCTTATGAAGTTTCCTTTGTATGTAACTGTCTTCTTTTTGTATTGTTGCTTTTAATATATTTTCTTTATTGCTATATTTTGCCATTTTAATTAATTTAATTAATATGTCTTAGTGTGGGTCTGCTTCTGTTGATTTTGATGGGCATTCTCCCTACCTCCTGCATCTTGATATCTGGACCTGGATATCTGTTTTCTTCCCCAGATTAGAGAATTTTTCAGAGAAGTTATTTCTTCAAGTAAATTCTCTATCCTCATTTCTCTTCTTCTGGGACTCCCATAATACAAATGTTATTATGTTTGAAGTTGTTGCTGAATTCTGTAAGTGTATTCTCATCTTATATCATACTTTCTTTCCCCTCTCTTGTTAAACTTGATTACTTTCCATTACTCTATCTTCTAGGTCATTAATTTGTTTTTCTGCTTCTTCCAGCCTGCTGTTAATCCCATTAAGCATGTTTCTCATTTCATTTACTGATCCCTTTATCTATGCTATGTTATTCCTTTATCTCTGTGTTAATGGTCTCACTGATGTTCTCTGCTCTCTTCTCAAGTACAGTTAGTATCTTTATGATCATTGTTTTAAATTCTCCTTCAGGCATGTTACTTATATCTTTTTTCATTACATCTCTGGCCGTGGCCTTGTCCTTTTCTTTCATTTGGGACACAGTCCTCTGTCTTCTCATTTTATCTAAGTCTCTGTAAGAAAGTCAGAAAGTATAGTCACCCTGTACTTGAGGATAATGACTTTATAAAGAAGACATCCTGTAGTGCCCTGCTGTGTAGCGTCCCTTTTTCCCCAGGGCCTGATGCTTCCAGAAGTGTCTCCATTGAGTACTGTGTGCACTCTGCTATTGGTTCCTGGCCACTTTATCCTTCAGGCCAGTCATCAGCAGAGGCTTCCGTTGCTTGTTGTGGGCAGTGATTGGTCCCTGGTCTGAATGTGGCACATTTTAACTAGATGTGTTCTGGTCTGCTTGTGAAATGAGATCAGTTGCCACTGTAGCCACTGTAACCAAGGCCTCCCAAAACTCCTGGGTCAGGAAACATGATATTGGCAGGGGTTTGGGCTGGTCTTCTGGAGGAAGAGGCCTGCAGTGCTGGGACAGAGGTAAGCATGACTGGGAAGGGCAGTTCTTCAGGGCTACCAGAGATCAGGGATTGGTATAAGGAAGTTAGGTAGTGTTGGCAGTGCATTCTTTCCCACAGGTGGCCTTGTGTTTATGCTGAGGGGCAGGGGAGAAAAGTGGCACCTGCCATTTCCTTTGTTCCTGGAGGGGTTTCTCCATGACCACTGCTTCTCTGGGATATGCTTCAAGATGAGCAACTAACCTTCCCACTGTATGCCCCAGGCACTCTTTAGATTGCTGTTTTCCAGCTATATGTCTCTGGGCTGTTTGCCCTGAATTCTCTCCAAGAGCAGTCCCAATGACCTCTAGGCTCTATTTGAGCTAAGCTCCTGCTAACCTTTAAAACTTCAGGCAGTAAGCCCCACTGGTTGCAAGAGTTCACAAAATTCAACCCCTCTCATTTTCAAAGTCAATGCTATGGGGATTTGTTTTCCCCAAGCACTCCCCTGTGTGCTAATCTGTCTCTCACCCTTCTGTGCAACCACAGCTCCCTTCCCACCACAGTGGCCTTGATTTGTTTCTCTCCCAAGCCTTTCTCTCCTATCTTCCATGTGTTCTCTTCTCTACTTTTAGTTGTAAAGTTTGTTTTGCCATTTGTCAGATCGATTTCTGGGGTATTTAGGACAATTTGATAGTTATCTAGTTGTTTTCATGGGACTAGGTGAGCCTGGGGTCCTCCAACTCCATTGTCATCTTCCTTCTTCTTAGCATCTATCATTTTTAAATTAGTTTTTTATCATTTTTTAAATAGTAGGCTATGGTTTTCATCTCTTCTATAAGCAGATGATAAGATGAACAGATGAGTAGATCATTCAGTGGACTTTTATTGTTGATTGGAATATTGTTCTCTTTCTCATCATTAATTCTATATGAAATTTGAAACCTCTCTGTTGGTTATTTATTACATGAAATTAATTTTCTATACTTTTAAGGTGTTTGAGTTGCTCAGAAGAGCTTTGCTTTTTGTGGGGGGAGAAATAAAATTAAATACAATACATAATCCTCTATAAGATCCAGGGACAGAAAAGGATATTAGTTAAGGTATTAGTGATATTTGAGTAGTGTCTCTAGTTTATTTAATGTTATTCATATCATGTTCTTGATAACCGTATTATAGTTATGTATGTTCTGAAAATTAGTTAAAACTGGGTGAAGAATATAAATGAATTCTGAAGTATTTTGTCAACTTTTTTTCATTTTTTTTTAGTTGAGATATAATTGACATATAACATTGTATTAATTTTAGGTTACAACATAATGATTTGATAAATGTATATAATGCAAAATTATTATCAAAATAAGTTCAGTTAATACCCATCACCAGACATAATTGCAAATGTTTTGTATGTGTGCGATAAGAACTTTTAAGCTGTATTTTTTGTAGCAGCTTTCAAATATATAATACAGTATTGTTAACTGTGGTCATCATGCTGTACATTATATCCTCAGGACTTATTTGTAAGTGGAAACTTGTACCATTTGGCCAACTTCACCTACTTTTCTCATTCTCCATCCCCAGTTTCTGACAACCTTTCAGTCTTTTCTCTGTATCTGTGAATTCTGTTTTGTTTTGTCAAGATTCCACATTCAAGTGATATCATGCAAAGTTTGTCTTTCTCTGTCTGACTTCCTTCACTAAACATGGTGCCCCCATAAAGTCCACCCATGCTGTTGCAGGATGGGAAGATTTCCTTCCTTTTATGGTTGAATAATACTCCATTATATGTATACACCACATGCTCTTTACCCATTCATCCCATTGATGGACACTTAGATTATTTCCATTTCTGGGCTGTTGTCAATAAGGTGCAATGTATGTGGGAGTGCAAGTATCTCTTGAAGATAGTGATTACATTTCCCTGGGATAAATACCTAGAAGTAGAATTGCTAGATTATGTAGCCATTCTATTTTCAATTTTTTTGAGGAACCTCGTTACTGCTTTCCACAGCGGCTACAACAACTTACATTCCCACCAACAGTGCACAAGGGTTTCTTTCTTGCCACTCTCCAAGCATTTGTTACTTCTTGTCTTTTTGATAATGGTCATTCTAACTGGTGTCAGATAACATCTCATTGTGGTTTTGATTTGCATTTTTCTCATAATTAGTGATACTGAGCATCTTTTCATGTACCTGTTGGCCATTTGTATGTCTAGAAAAATGTCTATTCAGTTCCTCTGCCCATTTTTAATTGGATTTTTTTTTTACTTTTGAGTTGAGTTCTTTATATATTTTAAATATTAACCCTGTATCAGATATGATTTGCAGACATATTCTCCAATTTACTGCATTGCCTTTTTACTTTGTTAATGGTTTCCTTTGTCCCACAAAAGGTTCTTAGTTTGATATAGTTTCACTTTTTTATTTTTGCTTTTGTGGTCTTTTGTGTCAAAAAAAAAAAAAAAAACATAGCCAAGATCAATATCAAGGAGCTTATTGCACATGTTTTCTTCTAGGAGTTTTAGGGTTTCGGGTCTTGCATTCAAATCTTAATCCATTTTGAGTTGGTTTTGTGTATGGTGTAAGACCCGGTCCAGTTTTACTGCTTTGCATGTGGCTGTCTAGTTTTTCAAGCACCATTTACTGAAAAGGTTATTCTTTAGTCACTGTGTATTTCTAGTTCCTTTGTCATAAATAAATTGACCATTTAAGCATGGTTTTATTCCTGGGCTCTCTATTCTGTTCTGTGCATCTATGTATCTGTTTTTATGACAAAGCCATATGGCTTTGATTACTATAATTTTGTAATATAGTTTGTAATTAAGAAGTACAATGCCTGTAGCTTTGTTCTTCTTTGTCAAATTTTCTTTGGCTGTTCAGGGTCTTTTGTGTTTTCATATAAGTCTTAGGATTGCTTTATTCCTGTGAAAGATGCCATTGGAATTTTGATAGGGACTGTATTAAATCTGTGTATTGCTTTATGTATTATGGACATTTTAACAACAGTAATTCTTCCAGTCTATGAGCTCTAATTGTTTTTCCATTTATTTTTGTTGTATTCAATTTCTTTCATACATGTCTTATCGCTTTCAAAATACAGGTCTTTTACCTCCTCATATGAGTTTATTCCTAGGGATTTTATTCTTAGCTACTTCTCTGTAAGTCTAAAATTACTTCACATAAAAAATGGGAGATTTTATTTATTTACTTTCGAGTAATCATGATGTTGCCCGGTTGATACCGGTGCTGAGTAGATGCATTGGGTAGGCTTCTATAATGACTCTCAATGATCTTTGCCTTCTGATATTTACACCTTTGTGGAATCCCCTCCCCTGGGTATATGTTGGATCCTGTGGTTTGTTTCTCATATGTAGAATATGGCAAAAGTGATATAATTTCACCTAAAATTCAGTTCTAGAAGACTTTGGCTTTCATCTTTCTGGTATTTTTTTCACTCTTCTCACATGCTTGCTGTGATGAAGAGGATCACTAGCAAGGAGCTGAGGTTGACCTCTGGCTAACAGCCAAGAAATTGAGGATTTCAGTCAAAAGCCTGTGTAAGAATAAAATCCTGCCAACAGATACTGAGTGGTCTTGGAAGGGGCCCTGATCCATTTGAACCTTGAGACGAAAGCAGCCCTAGACAAAATCTTGATTGCAGCCTCCTGAGATCCTGAATCAAAGAGGTCATGCCTGATTCCAGACCCATAGAAAGTGTGAAGATCATAAATATGTGTGATTTTAAGCTGCTTAATTTTGGTGTAATTTGTTATACAGCAACATATAGTTAAATACAGTTAGAATAAAAAGAAACAACGTAGGAATCTGAAGACTAGAACCTAAATGTGAAGTATTTACAATGGAGGGATGAAAATCAATAGAAGACTCACAGAGAAAAAAGGCAGTGTTACCATGGGTGAAATTTCAGAATTATCTGAGGAAAACCTGAGGAGACAAAGTTCTACTCTCTCCACGCACCTGTAGCTTAAAACTGACTCAACCAGTCTTCAAAGAAATTACTATATATTATGTACACTTTTAATACTTAAAAAAATCTTTCTGGGATTATATTTTGAGTCGGAGTCATGTCCTGTTTTTGCTGTAAATAAAAGAAGTATATTGGGGGATCACACAGGGTTGGATTTTGAATACTAGTTCTGTAGTGTAAACATTTTGAATATGATTATCACAGCAAACTGAAGAAGATGAAGGAAAAGAGTTGTTTTTTTTTTTTTAAGTTATTATGCTGCTTAAATTCAAGTACCTTTATTTTTAACAATTAGGGTTCATTCTCCTTTTTCAATTTTGGACTTCCTCTAATATGTCTAGATTGTTAGGATTCTTTGCCTTTTACCTCAGAAAACCATCACCTCTACCAGGTTAATTACATTTCTAACTTAATATGTAGAATCTATTTATACTCTCTTGATTTTTCATTAAATAATGGATAAACATAGTCATGGTCAGGGGAACAAAACAAAAAGTCATCAGTAAAAATACCAACCACCCCCCCCAAAAAAATCTGAAACAATTTTCACTTTCCCATGTAATATCCAACTTTGCGGATCATCAATTTTTCTCTATTTGTGGACAAAATATAATCCTAACCTGGGTTGATAATTTTACACACACACACTCTCTCTCTCTCTCTCTCTCTCTTTCTGATACTAGGGAAATGATGGGAGATACATGGCTCTATTGGAACAAAACCCTCACCACTTTAGAAAATCTCATTGAGGATAGCATTTATATAGGTGGATATATAAAGGATAATATACTTTATTCACCTCTTAGTATAATCCTTCCTGCACTTTTTCACCCAAGCCATAAATTCACTTTCAATCTTCTTATAGGCACTCTATCTAGCATCAAATGTAACTCTCAAGGATGTTTAATGTTGCTCTTCAACTCTAAAATGTACTTTAAAATTGAATTATAGCAAAGAATATCTCCTGCTTTTTAAGCATTCATTTAAACAATTAGGCTTCTTCTGAATTGAATCCGTTTTCATAGTTCTTAGATAAGAAGTCACACTTTTTCAATCACTGTGTGCTTTTTGTGTACTAATTATCCATTGAAAACCAAAAAAGTTACCATTATTTATTCATCTAAATCTAGCAAGAAATTCATATTGGTTCATATTTTCTCATCTGTTTTATATTATTATGTACCTCACTACATATTGGTTTTATTTCTAGCAAAGGCCTCCGCTGATTCCATTATCCTCATTATCTCAAGAAGAAATCCCAGCACAATGTGGTCCAATCCTCTAGCCACATCTGAGTGAATTAGGTGTAGGCATATGATCCATGCTGGGGAAAGGAGTACATTCCATATGAATTTGAACTTGGTACTCAGAAAATCAAGTTAGTTTCCCTCAGGGATTCAGGACTTCAGTGTGAAAAGTAGCAATATAATGGAGCCTCTGGAATCAGACTGACTCAGTTTGATTCTTTTCTTTATCACCTAATAGATGTGTAACCACATCAGTGTCTGCTTTCATGTATATAAATTGGTGGTAATAAAAGTATTTATCTCTTGGGATTCCTGTGAGGAGTACATAGGGTAAAATATATGTAGAGTACCTGGAACTTAGTACATACTCAGTAAATAATGGTTGTTATTGCTGTTATTTTTGTTCCGTTTTTGCTTGGGAATATTATAGACCAAAAATTAGAGCAAGCCTACCTGCATCTAGAGAACATGAATCAAGAAATAACTAAATTTATGGCACTGGAGTCCTTGTCTTCTCTAGTCTTCAATGTCTATTCCTCTCCTTAGTTTCCATGAGCCACTCTGTTAATCTCATAATAAGACTTCTTTGTGTGCTTAAGATTATTTGAAATAGATCCTATCAAGCAGAAGAGACATGCTTAATATGAGAAACCTACATATACCCGCAATATTATCTACATTATTAATTCACTTTTTATAGAAAAATAGGAAATAGTCTGTGACTTCTTAGAAAGTTTATCATATTTAAGGAAGATAAAACTGTAAAACTATAAGTAACAATTGTTCATAGCATTGGTTGCTTTCCCTTAGATAATAAATGTGCACTTTATATTTAGACAGTAGAGTTACTTATCATTCTATCTATCCACCTTCAAATTTTATCGACCCTGTCTCAGTGGAGCAGCTAACGAGTGGACACTTGTGACGGTGAGAAATTATGTGGCAGCCTACATGATTGTAATAAACACATCATTTTAAACCTTTACTATCTGTCCTTTGTTCTAATTATAGTTGTAAGATGAGTATAATTATGAATTATATCACAAAATAAGACACAGTCATTTAAATGTTTTACATTTTTAATCAGTGGTTTTCAACTAGTATTATTTTGTTCATTTTTTAAATAAGTAAACAGGCACATACAAACTGAAAAATATCTTCAGTTTCTCACAAAAAAGGATGCTTGAACATATTGAGACATTTAAATAATAGAATATATAGAGTGACTTATATGATACTATATATAGAGAGAGATTTTTGTGAAATTTTCAAAATATGTTGATAGTAAAGAATAAACTTGTTACTAAATGACTCATATATATTAGACACCTACATTTACCCAGAATATTATCTATATTATGTAGATATATGTGTGTTACAGTGTGTGTGTTTATATTCGTCCAGAAGCTGATCCTAAGAAAAATATTTGAGTCTATGTGGTAAATTTAAGGGTGCATTACTTACCTGTTTGTGATAAATTAACTAAAACCATAGTATCTTAAAACTAACATTATCTCACACAGTTTCTGAGAGTTGGGAGTACAGAAATGGTTTAATTGGACAGTAGTGATTCAGGATCTGTCCTGAGGTTGCAATCAAGATGCTAGCCTATCATCTGATGCCCAAACTAAGAGGCTCTGCTTCCATCAGGGCTCACACACATAGCTATTGGCAGGAGCCCTAGTTCCTTGCTGGCTGTCAACTGAACATACCATCACTTCTGTTACATTCTCTTTATTAGACTCATGTGATTAATTCCAGCTCACACTTGAGGGGTGAGGGATTAGGTTCTACCTCTTGAAAGAAGTACCAAAACCTGGGTTATTTATTTTAAAACTACCACATCAATTTAATCTTAGAAAGGATTGGTATATGAATTGGAAAATGAAACATGGAATGCAAAGTATTCAAAACAGTATGTGCTAATGTGCAGGTTAATAATTAATGGTACAACTGGGCTCAGTTCCTCCTGGGAACCTCTAGGCGATGGTGTGAAACATGCCTGTGTTAGTTTGAGTGCTCTGAGAAGCAGGTCCCAAACTGAAATTAGATGAGCAACAAATTGGGGAAATTCTTGTGAAAGAATTAAAAAAAAAAAAAAAGGGAAGAAAGAGTAGGTACAGAGAGCATATAGGATACAATGCAGACATGATATCTGTGAATGGGGAGGGGAGTGGAAAGTGGTTTTGATAGGAAGAGTCTAAAATAGCAACGCAGTTCTAAAAGTTTCAATCAGGCCATTTGGGGGGATTGCCCATTAGAGGTTGTCCCAGCTACTGCGAAAAGGGCTGACGTTAGCAATCCGCCATGCTTGGTCATTCACTGAGAGCAGCCGTGGGGAAGTGTGAGTACAGCACAAATGTGGTATTGGGTCCAGAAAGGTGGTGGTAGTAAATGCTAGTCAGCTATGATCCCTGCAGAATAAGATCTGAACAGAGTGTTTTCTACAGTCCACACATTGTACTGCATACATCTAATTTTCAATGTAGCTTTAAAGAATAACTCCGGTACTGTTGGTATAGCCCTTTCTTTTTGAGGGGAAACTTGGAAGAGAGCCATCAAGGACACCACCTATAACGCCCACCACTACGTTGGTTTTGGAGTCATGAATCCTACCCATCGTCTTTTCCATTCTCCATTCTGAAAATCTCCTCACCCTCAGCTATCACCTTGGCAGGTTTTCATGACTGACCCTGAGGGCGTAAGCCCTTGACAGTCATCGCTTCTTGGGCCTTTGTTGTTAGAAATGCCCATTCACAGTTACAATAGTCATGAGCATACAGAGGAGCACATAAATATCAGCAGGTTCCATAAATATTTCTATCTACCACACTTGTATAAAAGCAGCTCCACCCTCCTTCTGCTCAAGAGGGTCAGTTACTCTGGCCAGGATGATGACTCCTTTTTTTCACCTGGAGTCCAAAGTTCCCTTGTCCCAAGAGAGGTAGTTGTAGCTTGTTAATGATTTCCTTATCTTGCCAATGGCATCTTTGCTTTTTGAATGATCATTTGGCCAGTCCTAAAACTTACCTCTCATTTTCTCTAACTACTCCTGGCACCACCTCTGTTGGTTTAGATTTCTTAAAAAATAGTCAAAAGGTTTAGATAGAAAAGATATTTATTGGGGAAACACCTGTGAAGAATATAAAAGAGGAAGAGGAGTTAAACAGTCTTCAGACCATAGTGCAGATCTATGAAAAAAAGAAGCGGAGGAAAGAGGATTGGGCAGGAAGAGACTCAGTGAGCCTTGGCGGGCTCAGGGCAAGTTCTCCAGCCTTTGTTGTTCTTTGGGGGGGCCCAGGGCTCATAGGAGTGGGCCATGACAACATCTTAGAGTCATCCCACCTGAATTTCAAAGAAGCTAAGTTTGCCATCTTTTAATTTTTATCACCATTGGACAAGGACTGCCCCCTGGGGAAGAAAGTTCTCAGGCAGAGCCTCATGGGTGCTTTCAAGAAGATATCATCAACATGTTTCGGTGAGGCTCTAGGGTACATTTGGGGTGAACCAATGGAATTTCTTACAAATATGCATATAGTCATATATTTTTAGAAAGCAGAAAATCTGAAAACTAAAATGTTAACAACGATAATATTTGGATGGTTAGATTTTGGGTTAATGTTTAGCTTTTCAATGTTTTTTGGCCTCTCTGATAACCTAAGGTAGTAATAGAACTTGGTTAACATGCTACAGAGCAGAATGGAAACTGCTTATGATATATTTTTGGAAGTCAGGACATTAGGGCATAGATTATATCTATGGAAATACATTTAAGCAAACACAGAAGGAGGAAACAGACACAAAGTTATATTTATTATTACAGTTATTTTTATTTTCACAAGTGGGAAATTTATTGGCACAGGTAAAGAATTTGTTTTTAATAGCTTGTACGTTTTAGCAAATCTCAAGTACATATCTTAGAATTTCTGATTACAACTTTTATGTTTTACCAAATTGAAACACAATTTGGGACTCGATTTGCCCTGTGAGATGTTAGAAAATTGAATTTGCTTTAAATTGTAATTTGGAGAAAATCATTTTAAAAAAGAATCTGGTTGAAATAAAGTAATGCTGATATTACTACAAAAATTCTGTATTAAACTACATCTGTGAATTAGCATTTCAGTGGCCACAGAAGAAAAACACCAGGCTGGGGTAGTACAGAGATAACCCCCTTGTGGAACACCATTGAAGGTTCTATTCCCATTGTAGTCAAACTTCTCTGCAGGAAGAGCAGATAGTTAAGGCCCTTCCTTCTCTCCTGCAAGGCAGCTCCTTTTCTGTTGGCAAAAAGCAGAAAAAACTTTCCTACTTCATGATGCTAAAAGTAAGATTGAATGAAAATCATTTCGAGTGTAGATGGAAGTCAGTTTATATCAAAGGACAAAGATCTGGCTGCCAAATAAAACTAAATCTCCAAAAAAAGAATTTTGAACATATTTGACCTTTTCTTTCCGACCTGAGTTTGTTTTGGGTTCTGAATTGACTAGAAGTAAGTTGGATACTCTTGAGCTCTGGTAGTTCTGCATTCTGTTCTAACCCCAACCCACCTTCAACATGACTCCACCTTCCTTCCATCATTATTCTTCAAATGAACTCTTTTTATATTTCTACAAGGGAGGAAAAGAAATAAACATAAAAGGACCTGCATTGTAACTGCTACTCCATAGTTTTCATTTTTATAAATTCATTTTGGTTTTTGTTTTTAAACATTTTTTCTTAAATTTCTCTTGTTTTGATGCTCTAACATCATGTTTAGAGAATTTTCCATTTTGTTTTTATACTTAATTTTTTGTCACATTGTCTACTGACATGTATTCTGATGGGTGGTAGTTTTAAGTTTTTTGTTGTTGTTGTTGTCTGTGTTGTGTTTATAACTGATTTAATATTCCACTACTGAGTTCTGCAGCTTTCTGAGAATTTCCAAACATAACCTAGGAGATCCTCAGTACTCAGCAATAGAACCCTAAAAATTTTTTTAAGTGTATGCTGGATCATCTAGATACCTAAGACCAAAAATCCCTCTATTTGAGTGCTACATTGTGTTTATTATATGATTGAGTTGGCAATAATACCATTTTGTCACAAGCTAATGGGGGAAAAAACAGGACACAGTAACACAATTCATACTAAGAGAACAGTAAATGGTGTCACTGTTCTACACATAAAATCTTAGTATACTCTGAAATTGAAAATTTTATGACAGTTGGAAGAGCCTATGCCTAAGAAGCAACAATTCACATCATGAAAGGCAATTTAGTTTCAGCAAAACAACGTTATTTGTCAAACAAAATTGATATTGTTAATTTGAATTTTATTGTTTTTATAGTTTATATTTAATTTGTAAAATTGTTTGACTTTACAATTTTGCCAGAGCTAAAAGCATAAGGGACTTCTATTTGGGTTTATTTTTCTATGATTTTAAATACTATTATAATTAAAATATCTTATATCATCACCATGAATTCATGATTTTTTTCCTTTAAAAGTGATAACTTTATTTTTTCAAGGATGAGAAACAATGAATTAAAATGTAGCTGAAAGTGAAAAATTCTGAAAACCCAAAGTAGAAAGTAAATAACCTAATAATGCACACATGCAGATTTCCGATGTTTCTTTGTATTCCCTATGTCAAGTCTGTGGACCCAGATTTCTTGACTCTGTGCTTCTCTCTGATCCATCTCAGAGATCCTGGAGAGTGCATACTGGCTAAGTAGCTCTTCTTATAATACTACCATTTCTTTTATTCCAAGTAATGACTACACTTCTACTTTATCCCTTCATTTCTAACATGTTTGAAGAGTATTTCCCAGAAACCATTTCATATTTTTTTAGACGCTTGTTCTGTTGCCACTGTCTCTTTTGATAAAAATCGTCGGTGATGAAAATAGTCATACCTTGAAGATATTCATGTTCACTTTATCTATTCCCTATTATGGCTCAAGGATATAAGGTTGTTTCATGACTCATAGAAACATTTTACAGTATAATTGGCCCTCACATTTTCTCTGGAAAATAAAAAAGGATTATTGTTATTAAAAATTTGACACATTACAGAATTATTATTTTAATATTGCATACTGGATATGTATCCTCTGTGGAGGAAATGATACTTTAAAACGGTAGCATTTTTATATTAGCAAAACATGATAAGAATGACATGGAGTGAGTAGAGTAATATAAAAGAGTATGATCATTGTAAACCCATTAGGTTAAGTCAGGGGGAAAAATGCTATTTATTTTCTCAAAATAGTTCCATCTTCATGAGCTCACCTTGTTGAATTTCTCTTGATTACGCACAGGACATACAGTTCTCCTGAAAATCTTCAGCATTCTTTGTTCTCTAAATCATATGATTCAACAATATAAAATAGAAATAGAAAAACTGCATCATTACCTAACCCACTCATTGACGAATAATGCTTTTGTTCTCATAATCAGTTTGGGGTCTAGGGAAAAATTAAAACCAATGAAGAAAGTTCAGTAACAAGAACCTTATTTATTTGAAAGCATTCAGTACATATCTGAACATAAAATCTTCCCCATGTTAAAAATCTAGAAAAGAACTAAATCATTTATTAAAAAATACAATTATAAAAATAAAAAATATAAAACTTCTTAACTATTAGATAAAGGCAATAAATATTGGTACATACAAAAAGCAAAGATTTAAATATTTCTCTGAAAATTATTTTTCTTGTTTCACTCCAGAGACATAAGAATAAAAGTAAATGACTATATATTTAGTTCCAATAAGGTAAATCTTTACATGCTGTCTGTCTGATAATGAGAGCTCAAAAAATTGTTCTTGGCTGCTTGAATTAAAATAGGATAATTGATATTTATAATGATAATCCATCAAGCACTCCAAGAGCTTAAACTGTAGTTCCCGTTATGCAGTTTGACCTTTCATCCCTATAATTTTAATTCTAAATGGGTTTTGTTTTATATTTAATATGTGGGAAATCATTAATATATAGCAAGTACACAGACATGTACTGAAATAATTGACTAACAAAAAGGTCCTATTTCTAATACATCTGATAAATTTACCTTACAAGAGTCTTACTGTATGTGTGGATCTGAGGAGGTAGATGGCAAATAACACTGCTTTACTAAGAAAACTAATGTTCCAGAATATCTTTCCAAATAGGACCTTCTCCAGAACTCGTACAAAGCTAGAATTTCTCCAATTCAGTCAGTATATCTCAAGCTTTCACTACTCACAATGCATTGTTTTTTGTGTTAAAGGGTTATAAATGTGAATTAGGCAGTGAAGTCTTACTCCCTCCCAGAAGACTGTTGTTTAATGGGTACAACTGACTATCTAGATGTGACTTGGTAGAACCCAGGAATTTTACCTACTGCCCATCTTCCCATGTTATACTTGGCACCTACTGCCTCATCACTGTCCCAGAGACCTTCTTTATAAGTAGACTTAAACTGGTTTGAATTATTGTACTCTAAAAGGACTTACAAGAAGTTTGCAATTAATAATTTTTTTGTTTATGTCAAAAGCTTATGTTACCAAAACCTAAAAAGAGAACCAAAAGACAGAGTCAAATGACCAACACATCAAGTACATGGTATAAGGCAGATATTCAACTAATATTATTAGAATGGTTACTAGAATTAATAGCTAATATTACCATTAGTTTGTTATACTCTAATGAGAGCTATACACAGCACCCCAGGCCATCAGAAGTCATCACTGGCTGTAGAAACACAGGGTTCATGCCCTATTGCTTCTGTCTTGGAAATGCTTAAAAGAGACATTACTTCTACATTGTTCCACAGAAGACTATCCTTGTCTGTTACAAAATAAACCATAGAACTAAGGAATTTTGATACATAATGGTAAGTGGCTGATAAACATGAGAAATGCCAGGTTTCATTTCTTAATTTTGGGGGAATGTGGAAAATATCCATTTCATTTACTAAATAAGTTGACATCTGCAGGTTAGATATCTTGATGCTTTTCTCTTCAGGTTAGTGAAAGAAACATTGTTTCTTTATATATTCACCAGCAGAAGTAGTAGAAAACGTAAAAGATAAGGACATTCCAATATCATATGTTCTTTAAGGAAATAAAAATCAGATAAGAGTCAGATTCTGTGATGCCATGCTCTTTTAGAAAATTCAGACATTTGCCATTAGTCCGTGCTACATCTGCAAGTTTTCTTATCAATGATATGAAGGTTACTGTGACGCCTTTGGCAACAAGTCACATTTTTCTGTCTCTGGGAAACTGATCCACATTTTAAAAGAAATGCTGGCTCTGCCAATATCAATATTCGACATGTGTCCTTTTTTTCTTTCACAATATTTTTAAGATAGCTATTTGCTGATTTTATGCCTCAATTTTCTCAAATACATTCTTTTCCTCTACATTACCGCCATGTTCTAAGTAACATTTGTCTTAAAAAAAATAACAAGTTAAAAATGAGTTAAAATACAAAGAAATGCAACCAGTGCAAAATGAGACAGATGGAGTAAATGAGATTCTTTTCCCATTTCTTTGCCGCTATTTCAGACATGAGCAAAGCCACAACTATTTTGAAAAGCTACTGTAATGATATCAGCTTTCCAGTAATGAATACTTGATAAATCTGTAATATTTTAAATCCTCTTTCATCTAATGGAATTACCGGCATATCCTTTTCTAGTGACGACTATATAACAAATATACTTTAGCTGACAACTCAACACATTCATGAAATACAGGCTGCTGAGCACGGAGAAAATGGCACAACAAAAGCATATTGAAAGGCTCGCTCTCAGAGTCAGAAGAGGCTGAGATGAATCAGGGCCACAGAAGCCTAATGCTTTGGATCACTGCTGGAAATGTGCAATGACCACAGGAAACATAATTCCCAAAGAGCAGTGCGAGGCATGCAACACATGGATGGTTATCCTTCAATATAGATCTCCTACCTAGCCACAAAAATGGGTACACATGTGATTAGAGTTTGGAAGTTCCATAGTTCTTTTGCAATGAAAGAATCAGTCTTTTCTATTTAAAATTAATGTACAGTAGATACTAAACAGGTAGTCAAATCATCATGAGCATAAGTCACCCATAATTTAAACATTTTTTTAAGGTTTTATTTATTTGTCAGAGAGAGAGAGCACAAGCAGGGGGAGCGGCAGACAGAGGGAGAGGGAGAAGCAGACTCCCCGCTGAGCAGGGAGCTTGATGTGGGGCTTGATCCCAGGACCCCGGGATCATGAACTGAGCCGAAGGCAGATGCTTAACGACTGAGCCCCCCAGGCGCCCATAATTTAAAAATAACTTTTTTTTTTAAGGATTTCTTCCTTTAAATATAAACATAAGTAGGGAACATGGCTGATCTCTTTTTGGGAAAACAAAGAAAGGCAGAGAGGAGGGAGGGGAAAGAGAAGGAAAAAAAGAAGAAAGCAGTGAAGCGAGGGAGGGAGAGGAATCAAAAGAGAACATTCATTTTTGAAAGCCTTGTTTTTCCTGAGCCTCTAAGCCTCACATACAATGCAGTTATATTTCAGAAGCAGAATAAAATGAATGTAGATTACTCGCAAACTTCATCTAATTCAAGCACTCAATATTCAGTCACTAAAGTGAATGCTAAAAACAGTAATGCTCAGGAAATTAATTAACCTTCTATCAAGTTTCCTATCCTGGGGGAAACAAAGCCAGGGATATGTCTGTATTTTGATTTACTACCACTGAAAAGCAAATTTTATTATTGAGAAGAAACTTTTTAAAGGGCAATATAAAAATAAAATAGGTGTATGTTCTATCTTCATCCCAAGTGCTGTATGATGATTTTCCTTTGTTTTCATCTGGAGAGAAGAGTCATTTCAAATTTTCCTAAATTTGGAGTCTAATAGGAGATAAATGACAATTAAAGGAAAAAGCTCAAATTATTTTCTTTAGTGTTTACCATATTCTTCACATCAAAGGCTTTTCTTGCTTTGAAACTAAGCCTCAAGTCTAGAACACAGTAATAAGTATAATTTTTATCCACTGCATACTTTCTACAATTTGCCTCTAACCCTATTACTCTGCCATTGATTTAGCCACATGGTCACACAACCTTTCAGGAAACAAGTTTCACTTCACTGTATGAATCATAAATTGATCTGCTTCTTTTTGCCCTGCCAACTTGCCTTTGCCTCATTACCTGTTTATGAGTCTTTTTTCCTCCAGTTTTACCCATCTGTAAAGATGACAGAAATTAAATCATGACAAAATAGAAAAAGAAATACTTTCTCCTTAGACCGCAAGGAAGTATAATTTTTGTTTTGTCTTGTTTTCCTGTGAGTTTTTGGAATATGCTAAGCATTTTATTCTCACATTCCTACCTAAGCTAGGTACTTTATTGGTCCACTTCTAACAGCTAGGCAAACAGGCTAAAAGTGATGATGCAAATATTCTTTTTTGCTCATTTCCTGATGTATGGAGCTGCCTTTAAAGCCTATGTGACAAGAGGATTTTTGCTCAGAGAGCCATGCCTGTGTTTCCTGCAGCATTTGAGGCACGGATCGAATGCAGGTAAATATGTGTCAAATGCAGGGATCATATCCTCTTTCCCTTTGCCCACGTTCCATGGTACTTGACTTACCCTGTGCAGGAACATTCAGATGGATGTAGGATGAAGTGAATAACCCTAATACACCTCCTTTGTACACTTAGCAGCCTTTAGAGAAGCTCGGTTGCCACTCTCAAATGTCTTCAGAAAATTGCCTTTTTAGATTTTCATTGTGCCTGTTGTAATATCTCTTAGAGTTCGTGTCCCTTGCACAGAGAACTTGTTTGAATGCAGGTTTTACAAATGAAGACGTACATAAGCCTCAGACAAAATAGCAGCAAATGACTCAGAGCAATATTTGGTATGTTACATCTCCTTACTTAGGAAATGGTAACAGATTTTTACTTCACACTTTGTTGTATAGATTTGAGTCCTAATTTAAATGATCTTAAAAATATTAAAGACCACATTTCTACAAACTAGGTGTTTATGCGTAGCCATAAGGGGTGAATTGAGCATAGAGAGCACACACTTGAGATTCCAAATTGAATAATTTGATTTGTAAACAGGTACTTAGTGTACAAGAAGCCATTACACATGCAATTATCTGTCTTCAATTAATTGTGTGCATCTCTAAGGAGCAACTTAAGAATGTTTCAATTTCACTGGCTGTAAGGCCTGGTATCTATAAACATTTATTTTACTTATGCTATAGCTTTGAACTTTAGAAAAGTACATTGCTAACAGCAATTATTATGTGCCTGTGAGGAAACACTGGGGCTGGAGTAAGCATACCTAGGTTTAAGTCCCCCTCTTCTAATCAGTCCCTCTCCCCGCTCACAAACACACGTGCCTAGAAAGAAATCAAGTTCAGGCTTCTCACTAGGATGGCAAGCCATGTGTTAAAAAATCTATATTTGTAAATATGGAGTTGCCCTCAGTTTAAAAATTCTTCATACTGAGTGTATTCTCCATCTAACTGCAGGAATAGCAGAGACCTTGTTAAGGTTGTTTGATCACCTGCATTAATACTCCTATAATGAATTGGATATTGATTGTGACTAGAACAGGGCGCCTGGGTGGCTCAGTTGTTAAGCATCTGCCTTCGGCTCAGGTCGTGATCCCAGGGTCCTGGGATCGAGTCCCGCATCGGGCTCCCTGCTCAGCAGGGAGCCTGCTTCTCCCTCTCCCACTCCCCCTGCTGCGCTCCCTGCTTGTGCTCTCTCTTTCTGTCAAATGAATAAATAAATCTTAAAAAAAAAAAAAAAAAAACTAGAACAAAGGTAAGACACAATATGACTTCTAAGAATGCTTCAAAGCATCATTTTAGGGAGAACCCTCTCTCCTATCCCTTCAGACATGAAAAGACATTTCTCACTTAACTGCTAAGAGAACCATTATTTTCTGTGTTTCTGTTTGCTTAGAAATTTAGTTCCACTAATGTGTGACTGACTGATCCTCCTCCTCCTGTTCTCCTCACCTTCTTCCATCTCTACTCCCTCCTCCTCCCGCTTCCTTGCAACCCCACAAAGCTGGAAATTCACATTTCCTAACAGGAAGGAGGAAAGACTCCCTATGGACTCTATAGCCCTCCTAGGCAGAGCCCAGACCTTAGGTATCTTTCTACCCCCAGCCTTTAAATGAGTGATTGGCACATTCATAATAAGGAATCATTGCTAAATGAATGTGTATTTTCCCCTTTAAACATCAGAATGGTGATGTCATTCTGGAAATCTTCCTGAAGTTGCCAATCTTGCTGTGCTGCCCATCAATCTACTATTTTCCTATATTTTCATCTATTGTATAAAATTCAATGGATGAAATTCACTTTTGACATTGGGTTATAACAAAATAGGCATAGTCCATATCACATATTGAAGACAAAACTGCTATAAAAACTATAGCAAAGATATGCACAGAAGGCTCTGTAATACTCAGACAAATCACTGTTAGGTCAAACTCTTATAATGATGATTTTACTGGTATGCTGAGGAAAACCATTCATTCACTCAACAAATGTTTCTTGAACACCTCTATGCTGCAGGCATGGTTCTAGGTGCTGGGATATCAAGAGAGAAAAAAAAAAAAAAAAACAGAGGGGCACCTGGGTGGCTCAGTCATTGAGTGTCTGCCTTTGGCTCAGGTCATGATCCCAGGGTCCTGGGATCGAGCCCCACATCGGGCTTCCTGCTCAGCGGAAAGCCTGCTTCTCCCTCTCCCACTCCCCCTGCCTGTGTTCCCTCTCTCACTGTGTCTCTCTCTGTCAAATAAATAAATAAAATCTTAAAAAAATAGAAAAACAGAAATTCCAGCCCTCATAAAGCTTAAATTCTAGTGAGACAGAAAATAATCCATATAAACATGTAGAATATATATTCTAGAAGATGGTAAGTGCTAAAGAGAAGAAAAAAGGAAGGAAGCAAGGAAGTAGATGTGAAGCATCAGAGAGGAGTTGCTATTTTCGATAGAGTGCCCAGGAAAGGCCTCCCTGAGGTGAGTTTTGAATAAAGACCTGATGAGAGGAAGAGAGAGCCATGGAGATGTGGCAGGGACTATCATTTTAGGTAAAGGAAACGACATGTAGAGGCCCAAATGTGGGAATAGCCAAGCTTGCTCAAAAATCAGCGAGGAATCAGTGTGGTTGGATAAATGTGACAGAGGGGTAGAGTAATAGAATATGATGCCAGAAAGGAAAGGAGTCAGAGCAACGTAGATTATGGTGGTCTCAGGATTTTATTCTATGTCAGTTGTGAAGCCAGTAAAGGGTTTTGAGTAGAGATTAAGTGAGGTAACATTGGCTGTTGTGTTGAAAATTGACTTCAGGAAAGACAAAGGCAGTAGAGCAGTTAGGAGGCTATTGATTTTCCAGGCAGAAAAAGATAATGGCTCTGACTAAACTGGGGTCAGTAGGTGTAGGCTCACTTCTATGGACTGAACTGAATCCCTTGGAAATTCATATGTTGAATCCCTGACCCCTAGTACTTCAGAATGTGATTCTGTTTGCAGATAGGACCTTTAAAGAGGCAATTAAGTTAAAATAAGGCCATTACGGTGGATTTTAATACAACGTGATTGGTATCCTTATAAGAAAAGGAGATTAGGGCATGCAAAGAGACAGCAGGATGTACACACAGAGAAGAGGCCATGTGAGGACACAGGAAGAAGGCAAACCAGGAGAGAGACCTCTGAAGGAGCCAAACCCACAGGCACCTTGGTCTCAGACTTCCAGCCTCCACAACTGGGAGAAAACGAATGTTTGTTTGTTGAGGCCACTCTATGGTATTTTGTTATGGCTATCTGAGCAGATGAACACAGTCACTAAGGATGGAGATGATTGGTCAAATTCTAGATATATCTGAAATAGATTCTATAAGATTTTCTGATGAAGCTAGTGTGAAGTGTGAACAAAAGGAGAAGAAGCAAGAATGATACCTTGGAATTTAGTCCAGCAGCTGGTAGAATTGAACTTTTCATTGACTGACACTTCTTGGAAAGACTCCAAGAAGATTGAGTTTGTAGGGAATCTCAGTTTGGATTCTGTTCAAACACAAGGATTTGAGTGCAACCGTGAACTTGGGAAGTTGAAGGAATGTAGGTAGGGAAGTGTGGAGGTAAAATAAGGGAAGCCTGCCCGTACGGATGATCTCTGTCAGCCATCTGACCAGCGAGTGTCTGAGGCTTACTGCTGTGTGAAAACTCTGGGAAAGAGCTCCGTAGATAGCTTCAGTTTGTCCCATGTTGGCAGTGAGAGAGCCGAGATGCTTGTCCACTCCCAGTTGCTGGCCGGATGGTTGTTAATTCCACAGCACTTTGAGCCTCAGAGTGGGTTTCTAAATGTTGGGGAAAGAGTCCGTAGGTGCAGCGATGCAAACACTGGCAGTTGGAAATGGAAGGCAGCCAGAGCTTTTAAATGAGTGAGTTGAAGCAAGTTTGAGTGAATGGAGGCACATGGAGGAGGCAATGATAGAAATTACTTCAAGGAGGAAGAAGTTGCTCCTGTGGACCACATGAAATCTGAGTTCTATTAGACATCCAATTCAAAATGTCAGTCTGGCTTTCATCCATAACTGCTAAGAGGGCAAGTGCAAGCATTGCCACCATGGTACATAGAGTGGCAGCTTTAATCCAAGGAGTCGATAAAAGAAAGTAGAGAAAAGTAGTCTCCTTGTGAGGTAACTGAATTTGAGTCGTAACGCATAGTGTTTAACTTAAGGTAAATGAAAGTATTTATTCCACCATTTACCAAAAATTAAAGTATTATTTTCTGCAGTAAGGTCAAAAAAACAAATTCTGTCATCATAATTCAAGATGCAGAATGATAGTCATTGTCCTCTCTCAACTGTCAGGATTTAAAAATTACAGCCTATAATTTCAAAAGGATTTTGTTAAGAATTTGTTTATTTTTAAAAGATTTTTTAAATTTATTTGAGAGAGAGATTGTGTGTGCATATGCACACAGAGGTGCAAGTGTAGAGGAGGGTCAGAGGGAGAGAGAGAAGCAGACTCCCTGCTTAGCAGAGAGCCCCACACGGCTCAATCCTGAGATCCTGAGATCATGACCTGAGCAGAAAGCAGACGCTTAGCTGACTGAGTCACCCAGGTGCCCCTATTTATTATTTTATTAGAAGGTTGCTGGTTTAAAAATCGATTGATTTTAATGACTCAAGTCAAGTTGTATGTAAATCTCCAACATCAATACTCATAGAAGCTTGACAAGAAAAGAAAATCTGAAACGTTATATGGATAATTCCATTAAATCTAAATCTTGCTCCAGATGGGCTCAGAAGACTTCATCTCACCTAGTTTATTATGTCCACAGAATTATTTCATAAACATCACGGTAAAAATTATAAAAAAATAAAAATTATAAAATATAAAAATTATATAATATATATAATTATAAATTATATATTTTATAATTATAAAATTATATAATTATAAAATATATAAAATATAATAAATTATAAAATATTAAAAATTATAAAAATAAGTAGTCTTCCTACTTATTCATTGAAAACAAAACTTTCCTAGAATTAGAGAGAGATTTCTGGAACAAGTTATTCACAAATACCTAAAATGCAATATGTTTAAATATTAAACCCAATATATCCCAGAGAAAATGTGTTCTTTCCTATGGATTACATATTTATAATGCTTATTACCATCCACTCAGTTTTCCAAACAAGAATACATCCTCCTAATCAGTCTCCTTACTTCAGCCTATCACTCCACCTACAGTCTACTCTATACATCAGAATGATGTTTTTAAACATAGAAATTGGCTAATGTTGGACTCCTTTATTACAGCTGTATAATAGTTTTTCATGACTTCAGAATAAAATCCAAACTTACTAGCCCAGTTTACAAAACTCCACATAATCTGGTTCCTGACTGCCTCTCTGATATTCTGACATCATTTCATATCACTGTACCCCATCGCCTGTGCTCAGATACACTGACCTTTTTCTTATTTTAACCCATCTAACTCATTTCAAAATTTTAGATAAGGGTGTTGTAAAGAATAAGGAGAACTAAACCAAGTAAAGTGTAGGAATGTGAGATCAAAAAGCATTTTGGTGAATGTGGTTGTAATGAACCCAGCCGTGGGGTGTTCTGGGGACTATGAGCAGTTTAAATCTGCTGCAGCATAAATAGGGAATGATGAGAAGCAAGGCTGGAAGGGTAGCAGGAATGAGATTATGAAAGGTCTTCTAGGCTTTGCTAAGGACCTTGGATTTTAAATTCTTGGCAAGGATATGTGATCAAGACTCATTGCAAAATGACAAAAAACTGTATGTCCTCCTAGGGGGAAAGGGGGACACCATTTAGCAACATTTTAACATTTTGCATACAGATTCATGGGGTCCCCATCCCTGAACAGTATTCTTGGACCAGGGTTAAAAATCCTTGCTAGAGTCCTTTGGAATCATTGAATTATGTTAATCAGGTGGCATTTTAAATAATGTATCAT
This sequence comes from Zalophus californianus, assembly GCF_009762305.2. Classification (NCBI taxonomy): domain Eukaryota; kingdom Metazoa; phylum Chordata; class Mammalia; order Carnivora; family Otariidae; genus Zalophus; species Zalophus californianus. The sequence continues at coordinate 64,259,973 of NC_045599.1, read as the reverse complement.
GTTGGACTTGGTCAATAGAATGGATGTGAGAAAGGCAATATTGGAGATGGGAAGAATGGTTAGGAAGTTATTCAAAACATTCAGAAGTGATGATAGAAAAATGATGGATTATAGAGACAAATAATTTGTCAGATGATGTCCACAGGAAAGAGTGATGGATTATATATGGAGAATGATGGGCAACAAGGAGTAAATGTCTGTCCCCAGGTTTCTGGTCTGGTTCCTCACACACCACAGCCATTTTGATTTCCTCTGGTCACCTTTAACTCCTATGTGTAATGCCACCTATGTAATAATCATGTGTGGTTTTACTTTATATTCTTACTACTCAGTTTGAAATTTGAGTGGAGAAATTTTCTAAGTACTTAAATACAGTCAGTCCTCATTATTCTCAGTAGTTATATTCTATAAATTCACTGCAAACACTAAATCAGCTTATACTGAAGGATTGTTCCTAGGGGAAAAACAGGGTTAGGGCTCTACAAACCACATGTTTCCTCAATAGACCAATACATAACCTTGTTTTATATGTGTTTCTATTTAAAGACACCTTATTTAATATATTTTGTTTCTCAATACTGAATTCACTATTAAGAGCACTATATCCCATGCTGAACAAAGCTAATCTAACATTTTTTTTTTTTCCTCCATAGGAACACCACAGCCTTCTCGAGTTTAGGAACACTAGCTAGCACTTCAGTACTACACTTGAGGGGGGAGGGTGGCATTTTAAACAGCAAAATCATCAAAAACAAGCACAAAAATGCACAAAACATAACACTAAATAGACTGCAAAAAGGACATTTGTTTATATATGAGAGCTGAATCATGATGGCAGAGCGTAGCCTTGTTTAACCTTAGCTGGGAAAATACGCTTTTGGAGGACTCAAATTTTTCAGCACTCTGTCCATGTTTGCAAATGACCACAAAGGCACCACAAGCATCGATTTTGGTGTTACTAATACAGATTCTGAAAATGAGGATCAAATGTATTTTGTTCTGTATTTGAATATTTTAAAATATCCAAAAAAGAACAAAATACATCAATCCAATGTACTCAACACCCAGACACACCACTTGTCAAGATCTTGCCACATTCCTCTACTGATCACTTTTTCTTCCCTATTGTTCTTTGCTGAAATGTTTTAGGCGTTAATTCCAAATACCAAGTTATTTCAGTCCTACATATTTCTACAAAAATAAGGACATTTTATCTTATAATTGCAATGCCGTGATCACACCTTACAAAATTAGCATTCTTTTGAATCTCCTAATAAAGATTATAAATATTTCTGTTGTTTAAAAAAGGATAAACTATGGGTGCCTGGGTGGCTCTGTCGCATCTGCCATTGGTCCAGATCTTGATCTCAGGGTCCTGGGATGGAGCCCCATGTGGGTCTTCCTGTTCAGCGGGGAGTCTGCTTCTCCCTCTCCCTCTTCCTCTGCTGCTTGTGCTCACTCTCTCTGTCAAATAAATAAATAAAATCTTAAAAAAAAAAGGACAAGCTATATACCAGTGTTTATAGCAACATTATTCACAATAGCCAAAAGGTAAAAACAACCCAAATGTCTATCAGTGGATGAATGGATGAACAGAATGTGTTTTACACATAACACTGGAATATTAGCCTTAAGAAGGGTGAAATTCTGATACATGCTATAACGTGGATGAATCTTGAAGAGAACTATACTAAGTGATACAGGCGAAACACAAAAGGATAAATATTGTATGATTCCCTTATATGAGGTACCTAGAATATTGAAATTCATAGAGACAGTAACCTAGTGGTTAGCAGAGTCTGGTGGGAGGGAGGAATCAGAAGTTATTATTTAATGAGTAGAGTTTCAGTTTGAAATGATGAAAAATTTCCAGAAATGGAGAGTAGTGATGGTTGCACAAAAATGTGAATGTACTATGGTGAGCGCTGTGAATTGTGCAAGACTGTTGAATCACAGATCTGTACCTCTGAAACAAATAATGCAATATATGTTAAGAAAAAAAAGAAAAAGATAGCAGGAGGGGAAGAATGAAGGGGAGTAAATGGGAGGGGGAGACGAACCATGAGAGATGATGGACTCTGAAAAACAAACTGAGGGTTCTAGAGGGGAGGGGGGTGGGGGGATGGGTTAGCCTGGTGATGGGTATTAAAGAGGGCACGTTCTGCGTGGAGCACTGGGTGTTATGCACAAACAATGAATCATGGAACACTACATCAAAAACTAATGATGTACTGTATGGTGATTAACCTAACGATAAAAAAATTTAAAGATAAAAAAATAAAAAAATAAAAAATAAAAAAAAATTTAAAAATGTGAATTTACTTAATGCCACTGAATGCTACACTTAAAAATACTTAAAATGGTAAATTTTGTGATAGTTTATCATAATAAAAATGTTTATCTGACAGCACAATGACAGTAAAAAAAAAATACTCCCATAAGGACCTAAAAAAGGTTAAAATAATTTTCCTTTGCCAAATCTCACATTTTTGCTTTGTCTGTTGATGCTTCCTAGTGTCATCTGACATGTCTTCTATCCCAATGCTAATTAAAAAATGGATGCCAATCAGCAATATGGATTTCTAGATAGCTGAGAGCCTGAGAGCTTATTATAAATGCAGAATCTTGAGCTATTCCCTAGACCACAATTAGAATCCTCATTTTAACAAGATCCTTAGGTGATTTTTATACACATTCAAATTTGAAAAGCTCTTGTCTCTCACCTGAATTCCCTTATGTAAATGGAAGTTATCTCCATAGGCTTGATCATATTCAAATTCTGCTAACTTGGTTCTTAACCTTGAGGGCACACTAGCATCACCTAGGAGAATTAACCACCCCACTTTCCCAAGGATAAGTCTCACCTCCAGAGATAGATGTAAGTGGTCTGAAGTGTGGATTGGGCATTCTTTATTGCTGCAGTTGTTATTTTCTCAAAGCTCCTCAGGAAGCTCTCCTGTACAACCAGGTTTGAGAACAACTGTCCTATTAGGGGCACACAATGTCAGGTTTCCCCACGGCTAGTGATGCGAAGGATTTTGATGAGGACAACATATCCCTCCTATGCAATGATCACCAATCACCTTTGATGGGTATCTTTTGAATTCAGTTGATTTTAGGACATTACATCAGAACTCTATGATGCCAATAACCAAACTGTTTTATTAGGTATCCCTTAGTGCCTTACAGGGATTTTTTTCTCCAAAAACATTTAACTTCATACCAAATACAGTTGAAAAATCAAACTGAACAATTAAAACAAAGCTTCAAACACATAACTTAAATTTTTGAAAGAAACTTAGAAATGTTTGCTAATTTCAACTGAACCTTATCAGAAATAAAATACCCACACATTAATGTAAGAAAACTTTTTAAACAATTTAACAGAATGATTTATATAACATGTAAGTTCCAGTGCTTGAGTAAATGGGCTCTAAACAGATGAGATTATTGTGACCCTAAAAGTGGTAAAGCCATAAAACAGATATTAATGCTAAATTCATAAAAAACAGAAAAGAGTACAAAGTTTAAAATACATAGATGAAGCTTAATCCGAGAAAATTAAAATACATCTTTAATGTACATGGTAAAGTTTTGCATTATTTACAACAATCTGGCTTCAAAAACAAACTTTAATCTTTTACTTGACAAGTTAAAAATCGAGGTAAAATGTTCACCTTCATCTCTGAGCTCTATGCTGCCATTTTCTTGAGTGGAAGAGAAGACAAGGAAGACTTGGCAAAACCTTAAAACATTTTGGAGGTTTATTGTCTGTACTACTACTTTCTGCCTGTGACTTAGTGAATAATGACCTAATGATAGCCCGTTTTATTGTATCTCTTTATCTATTACAGATTGCTTTCCACTTAATATATAATTTGAGCCTCACTGTAGTTTATGCATTAGATAGGGACAGTATTGTTGTCCCTAAAGAAATTACAGTTTAAATGTTTGACTTGCCCAAGGTAACAAAGCTTATACATTTTGAGATTCGTACCACTTGTAGATCAAGAGATTTGCAATGTGATGGGCATGTAAATGAATGGAGCCAAGCTTATTGTTGGGAGAACTGTGTTTGTACCTTTTTAAAAAATTCATAGAGGAGCTATGAATAGCTCTTGCTAATGCTCTCCGGGATCTCTTTATACAGGTTCCACACAGTGGAAAGACTCACAATACAAACTAAAGGAAAGGAAAGAAACATAAAACAACCTATGAATGGAAGGTTAGAAATAGACGTAGAGGCATATTATTCTTTAGGAACAAAGAAATATAAAAAGAAAGCAGAAGGAGTGTGGGTTATAGACTTGTACATGGTAATAAGCAATAAAATTTACTAAAACCATAAATAAAAACAGCAAGACCTGTGGATGCAATTATCTGTGTCTTAGAACTCTAAAACATTACCTACTCCGATGAAATATAGCTCTCTTTATTTTAATTGAATGAACCTGCCTAGTTGGAAACATTTTTCTGACAGTTATTTTGTTGAAGTCTCAATGTTTTTGAGTTAACTAAAAGATGTGCCCTAGGAAGAAGAAACAATGAGACAAGGACAGGAGGGAATTGGGAAAGTGTGGTGATCAAGAAGGAGGCCAAATTAAATGTACTGTCTGGGTGTATTAACAAGCATTACGCTGAGCAGGAAAATATGTATGTACATAATTTTTATTTTTATATATTTGATTTCATTTTAGAAAGGAGTGTAATTATAACAAATTCTGTCTGTTTGATTACTCTGGGTGGACAGAGATTCAGCCTGAAAGCTGCCTGCTGTCTCCTTATATTTCTTTTATAAATTCCTTTCTGGAAGTCTTGGGGCAACAGTTCAATTGACAGACCTGATCTTATCTCCAGTCTTCAGTCAGGAACTAAATACAATTTAGTAAGTTTAAATTAGGCTCAATAGGACTTAAATTATCAGTGTGCGCATGAGTAAGCAAGTATTCGTCGTATAGGAAGACCTCTATGAGGAGCATTAAGGAAGAGAACTGAATACAGTAGTCCCCCCTTAACCACAATTTCACTTTCAGCAGATTCAGTTAGGGTCAACTGGTCATCAGAAGCAGATGATCCTTCTCCTGACATATTGTCACTCTGCGTCACAATGCCTACATCGGTCACCTCCCTTCATCTCATTACCATCATTATGAGAAAAAGGACAAGTACAATGCAGTAAGATATTTTGAGAAAGACAACATTCATATAATTATTACTTTATTGATATATTGTTATATTTGTTGTATTCTACATATTGTTATAGTCTAGTTTGTATATTATTATAATTGTTCTATTTTTACTTATAGTTGTTAATATCTTACTGTACCTAATTTATAAAATAAACTTTAGCACGGGTATGTATGTATAGGAAAAAAACATAGTGTGTATAGAGTGAGATACAATCTGCCCTTTAAGGCATACACTGGGGTAGGTCTTCGAATGTATCCCCCGTGGATCAGGAGAGACTCTGGCACTGCAGAAGTCTCAGGTTCAGTGGAAACCAACTACAGCAAAGCGACACTGGGTTCCATTGAGCTGGAAAGTATTAATTAGCTTTTGTTAGAATATATGAGCTAAGATAACCTAGTAACTTAGGACCTTATTAAAACCCTATGACGTCATGTTTTTAATAAGTAGTTAGGTAAAACCTAAATAACTTTTGGAAGATTTTTCACTACACTTTTTAAAAAGGAAGATGGAAGATATACATTTAGATCCTGGTAGCATTTCTGCTATTTACTAGTTATGTAGCATTTAGAGATTCCTTTAAATTATGTGGCCCTGTTTCCACCTATGTATAATAAGGTTGGATTAGAACCATATGATGTATTCACTTCTTTCTGGCTATTAAAAATACAAAAATCAGCTATTGCACAGTTAGATCTGTTTTGGAGAGGTGAAAGTACACCTCATTGTATTAGAAGCAAATCAATATTGACCAAATATTTTCTGAAAAACATGTTAATCCATTGGTGATTTAAGAATTTCTAATGGATTCTTTCTCTGGTTATGTACTGGCATTTAAAATATAATGTCCTCAGGTTACTATATTTGCCGAGCACTCTTCATTAAATTATTTATCCATTTAACCAATACTTATGGAGCAATGTCTATGTTTCGAGTACTGTGCCATGCATTGGGCATATAACAGTGCTTCTTGCTGCCTGGGATGTAGAGACTACTGCAAGAATTGGAGAGTAAGCAAGGAAAAAAAAATACAAAAATGCAGTTACATGTGGTGAAAACTAATAGAAGAACGAGGTGCTCTGAGAAGTAATAATGGTGAATCTACTTTTGATTTGGAGAAGAGGGAGGGCCTACCTGGAAATGAGAAGAGGCTTTCCAGCAGCCTAACTGCAGGAGTGAAAGAAGGCCTGAGATGAGGTGAGAAAGAGCTTGTTATGTTTGAGGAAGTGAAAGGACATTGTGGAGTAAGTGTGCTGAAGAGGAAGGCAGCCTAAGAGAAGAATAAGAAGCAGATAAACAGGCTGTGTAATGTCAAGTTTTAAACTTCGTAAGGGGTTTTAGGCTACTACTTAAGGACGAGTGAAGGCCATTACAGGCTTTGAAGTTGTAAATAGTGGGAGGAGATTTACACTTTACAAGATCACTGTGAAAGTTAGTCAAAGGTTAAATAGTAGGGAGGTCAACAGCAAAGGTTGGAGACTAGTATAGAGCAAGACATCAGGAACAAGAAGTTGGTGAGAGTGGGAGAGAAGATGGAAGGAAACTTGACTAATATGTAAGAGGTGATCATGCATTTACAGTGAAACCAACCTCCCCAGTTGTGGAATTTTATTTAGTTTTGGATTGGATTTCTTTTGTTTTTATTGATTGGGATTATTCAGTTAATGGGCCAAGCATAAGAAAATAGCATGCAAGAATATGATTATCATAAATCATGAAATGTAGGTATGGTGAGGAGAGCAACGAAGGAAGGAATTGACAGAAAGCAGTGGGATTCATGGGCTGGCAGTCTCAAAATGTTATAGAATTATATATAACATAGGGAAAAGGCATTCTTTAGCACATGAACAGAAGGGATAAAATAATGTGCTCAGAAAGTAGAGTATTTCAGTGAGAGATTTTAGAGATGGTGCATCATTCGTACTGTGGATGTCACCAAGTGGTGAATGGCATTAAAAGAAACTAGAAGACTGGAGCATGACTGCATCAGTAGATAAATGAATGGACTATCATATATATCAGTCTTTGTAGATCAGCTGTGTGCCTTACTGATAACTCCAGCAATTTATAGAAATGTCTGTTACTCAACAGGCTTAGGGTTTTTTAAATAACATTGAGGTGTGTTTTATATTAATTTTATATCAACATCATATTACTAAAAAGCTGTCAAAATCAGTACAAATGAGTGTTAATGCAGAATGAATCTCAGGATTTTAATAGCATCTTTCCAACAACTTTTTAAATTGAACACGTTGTTAGCAATGTACTGGCCTGTCATTTTTTAAAAAATATCATTTGCCTGATTATTTAAAAGAAATAACTTACGACATTTGAAAATATGGTGAGATTAAATAATGTTTGTGAGAAACATCCGTCATTGAGATAATTAATTTCAGAAGGAAATGAAGCCCCATTCCATAATCAAAATATGCTGGTCTATAAATTTATATGCACAAAAGTTAGTGCATTCAAAATTCTTCTGCCCATCAATCACCACCTCTTAAATATAAATAATATGTAACAATTATCTTTGACCACATTTTAGAATCTACATACATGCAGACCTTTAAGTTTTCAGTGTATATGTATGTATATTTATGTGCTATGTTTTATAAGAAATATATACAGTATAATACCTGTGACTTGGTTATTTAAGGATCATCGTCAAAAAGTGTAAAAAAAAAACAAACCTATGTTTAATGTGAGACTTAGATTTAAATTAAAATTATTTTAAAATCAAGATAGAAAAAAATGTTTGAATGTCTTCCATGGGCTAGGTTTCCTGTTATCAATAAGTAAAACTAGGTTATTATCCTCAAGGAACGCAGAGTGTGTTACAGATTTTTTTCCACTTAATTTTTAAAATCTCCTTTATTCACTTGACATTTTTATATTTACAAGAATATAATATTGTGATGTTTACATTGAATCAATGACCTGCCTTTTCATTTTAAACCTAGAAGGAGTAGACAAGTTTTACTTAATATAAAATTTTCTTTAGAATGGCATATTCTCATGAAATCAATAAATTGTTTTTCAAATTCATTTTCAAACACAGTACTCTAATATTATGAAGATTGTCCACACTAAGTAAAAATTACACATCAGTCCTCTGAGAAAGCAACCCTAGCACCTTTTTATTAGCCGCAAACTGCCCTACTAATCTTAGAACAAGAAGAGCAGGGACACGACTTAAAGGTATGAATGTTGCTGTTCCTCATTGTCCTCTCCCTATAACCAAACTATCCATCAAGTATTAACTTCAGTCTCATATCTCAAACATCTCAGTCTTCCTGGGTAACTCCAAGTCATTCAGAGAGATCCTTGTTCTGAACTCATAGCTCTTTCTTGACTCACTAAGCATAAAATACCATGGATCATGTCTTATGTTTGTTATTTAACTTCTCACGGCTTACAATATATTTCTATAATTAGATCACAGATTTTATAAGGACATATACCATGTATTATAGTTTCCTTGATGATAATTTTTCTTTAGTAAGACTTTATTTTTTAAAAAGAAATTTAATGTTCACAAGAAAATTGAGGGGAAGTTACAGAGACTTCCTATATACTCCCTGTTCCCACACATGCATAGACTCTCCAATTATCAACATTCCCGGCCAGAGTGGTACAGTAATTACAACTGAAGTACTGACATTGACATATCATAATTACTCAAAATCCATAGTTTACATTTGGATTCAGTCTTGGTTTTGTACATTCTGTAAGTTTGGAAAAATGTATAATGATATATAGCCATCATTATAATTTTATACAGAGTATTTTCACTGCCCTAAAATCCTTTGGGCTCTGACTATTCATCCCTCTCTCCAACCACTAGGACTAGTAATCTTTTTATTGTCTCCATAGTTTTGCCTTTTTTCAGAAGGTCATATAGTTGGAATCATACAGTTACCTTTTCAAATTAGCTTCTTTTGCTTACTAATATGCATTCAAATTTTCTCTATGTCTTTTTGTGGCTTGATTCATATATATTTTTTAGTCCTGAATAATATTTGATTGTCTGGAGGTAACACACTATCCACTTACCTACTAAAGGACATCTTGGTTGCCTCTAAGTTTTGGCAGCTATAAGTAAATCTGCTTTAAACATCTGAGGGCTTTTTTTTTCTTTCAGACATAAGTTTTCAACTCTTGTGGGTAAATACTGAGGAGTGCAAATTGTTGTAAGGGTATACTTACTTTTGTAAGAAACGACCAAACTGCCCTCCTCCAAAGGGACTATACAATTTTGCATTCTCACAATAATGAATGAGAGTTCTTATTGCTTTGTATCCTCACCAGCATTTGGTGATGTTAGTGTTCCAGAAATTGGCCACTCTAATAGGTGTGTAGTGATGTTTTTCTTCTTTTAATTTGCAATGCCTTGATGACATACAATGTGGAGCACCATTTCATATGCTTCTTTGCCGTCCATACATCTTTTTGCTGGGGTGTCTGTTCAACTTTCTTGTCCATTTTGAAATCAGGTTGGTTTCTTTCTTACTATTGAATTTTAAAAAAAAGTTCTCTGTATATTTTCAAAATGTTTATCATGTGTTTTTCGCAAATTTGTCTTCATAGTCTGACTATGCATTCTCATTCTATTGAAAATGCCTTTTGCAGATCAGAAGTTTTTAATTTTAATGAAGTCCAGATTATCAATTATTTCTTCATGAATTGTGTCTTTGATGTTATATTTTTAAAAGTCTTGCACATACCTAAGGTCTTCTAGGATTTTTCTTATGGTATCTTCTAGGAGGTGTTTTTGTTTTTGTTTTTCTGCACTTTACATTTTGGTCTGTGATCCATTTAAAGTTGATTTTTGTGAAGGATGTAGGCTCTGTGTCTATATTTATCTTTTTTGTATGTGGATATCCATTTGTTCCAGCACCATTTGTGGAAAAGACCATCTTGGCTTCATTGTATCGCCTTTGTTTGTTTGTCAAAGATCAGTTGGCTATATTTATTGGAGTCTATTTCTGGGTTCTCTGTTCTGTTCCGTTAATCCGTTTCTCTATTCTTTGATCAATACCTCACCATCTTGATTGCGGTAGCTTAATAGTAAGTGTTAAAGTCAATTATTGTCAATCCTCTGACTTTGTACTTTTCTTTCAAAATTTTCTTGGCAATTTTGGGTCTTTTACCTCTCCAATAAACTTTAGGATTGGTTTGTTGATAGTCATAAAATAACTTGCTAGAATTTTAATTGGAATTACTTGAATTTATAGATCAAGTTGGGAAGAACTGGTTTCTTGCCCATATTGAGGCTTCATATCTGTGAACATGAAATAGCTCTTTATTTATTTAGTTGTTTTTTTAATTTCATTTATCAGAGTTTTGTAGCTTCCCTCATATAGATTTTATACATATTTTGTTATATTTAAATCTAAGTATTTCATTTTGGGCAATTGATAATGTAAATGATATTGTGTTTTTAATTTCAAATTCTGCCTCTTCATTACTGATATATAGGAAAGCAATTGACTTCTGCGTATTAACCCTGTATCGTTTGTATCCTGCAATCTTGTTCTAATTGCTTACTATTTCCAGGTTTGTTTTTGTTTTGTTTTGTTTTGTCAGTTCTTCTAGATTTTCTGTGTAGATGATCGTGTTATCTGTAAAAAAAAAAACAAAACCAAAACTGTTATTTCTGTCTTTCCAATCTGTATACTTTTCCCTTTTGTTTTCTTTTTGTTGGTTTTTTGTTTTGTTTTGTTTTGTTTTGTTGCCTTACTGCATTAGCAAGAACTTCCAGTATGATGTAGAATGGGAGGGCTGAGGGAGTTATTTTTGTCTTGTACCTGATTTAATGGGTAAGCTTGGAATGTCTCATCATGAACTATGATGAGATCTGTAGGTTTTTGTTAGATAATCCTTATGAAGTTGAGAAAGTTTCTCTCTAGTCCTAGTTTACTGAGAGCTTTTATTATGCTTGGATGTTGGATTTTGTCAAATGTTTTTCTACATTTATTTATATGATCATGAGATTTTTCTTTTTTAGTTGGTTGTTGGATTGTGTTAATAGATTCTCAAATGTTAAACCGTCCTTCCATACCTGGAATGGATTCTACTTGGTCATGGTGTTTAGTTCCTTTTGTATATTTTTGGATTTGACTTGCTAATATTTTGTTGAGGATTTTTGTGTCTCTGTGAATGAAAGATATTGATCTGTAATTTTCTTTTCTTGTGATGTGTTTGCCTGGTTTTGGTGTTAGGGCAAGTCTGGCCTCATAGAAGGAACTAGGAAATACTCCCTCTGCATATATCTCTAAAAGTGATTGTAGAGAATTGGTATAATTTCTTTCTGAAACATTTGGTGGAATTCACCAGTGAAGTCAACTAGACCTCGTACTTTCTACTTTAGAAGGTTATTAACTATTGATTAAATTTCTTTAATAGATACAGGCAAATTCAAGCTATTCTTATGTGAGTTTGGCAAATTAGGGTTTTCAAAAGATTGACCCATTTATCTAGATTATTAAATTTATGACTATAAAGTTTGTAATTGCATTCCTTTATTATCCTTTTAATATCCATGGGCTCTGTAGTAATGTCCCATCTCTTATTTCTGTTAGTAATTGTGTCCTCTTTTTTTCTTATAGCCTGGTTATATATGGAAGCATATTGATTTTATTGATCTTTTCAAAGAACAAGCTTTTGGTGTTATTCATTTTCTCTATTGATTTCTTATTTTCAATTTCAATGATTCCTGCTGTAATTCTTATTTCTTTTTCTCTATTTAGGTTGGATTTAACTTGCTCTTTTTTTTTTTCCTAGTTTCCTAAGGTGAAAACTTAGATTATCATTTTTAGATTTTTATTCTTTTCTAATATATGTATTCAATGCTATAAATTTCCCCCTAAGCACAGTTTTCATAGCATCCAATAATTTTTTGTTTTCATTTTCATTTAACTCAAAATATTTAACAATTTTATTAAGATTTCTACTTTGATCCATGTGTTATTTAGAAGTATATTTTTAATCTCCATGTATTTTGGGATTTGTCCAGTTACCTTCTGTTGTTGAATTCTGGTGTAATTTCACTGTGGTCTCAGGACAGACATTGCATGATTTCTATTCTTTTCCATTTGTTAAGGTGTATTTTATCACCTGTAATGTGATCTATCTTGGTGAATGTTCCATCTGAGCTTAAAAAGAACGTTAATTCTGCTTTTGTTCTATGAAGTAGTTTACGGATGTCAATTATATCCAGTTAATTTATGGTGTTGTTGGTTTCAACTGTGTTCTTCCCCTCTTTTGGATCTGTTCATTTCTAACAGAGGAGTGTTGAAGTCTTCAACTGTGATAGTGGATTTATCTAGTTTTCCTTGTAGTTATAACAGATTCTGCCCCACAGAATTTCACCCACTATTGATAGGCTCACCCATGTTAAGAATTGTTATGACTTGGACAATTGAACCTTCTGTCATCATGTAATGCCCTCTTGTTCCTGACCTTTCCTTGCTTTGTCTGAAATTAATATAACTACTATTTTCTTTTGATTAGTGTAGGTATCATATATTTTTGTCTATTTTATTTTAATCTATATGTGTGTTTGTATTTAAAATGGGTTTCTTGTGTACAACATATGACTTGGTATTGTTTTTTGATCCACTCTTACATCTTTGTCTTTTAACTTATGCACTTAGACCATTGACATTCAGAGTAATTTTTGGAATAGTTGGATTAATAGCCACCATGTGTGGGTTTTGTTGTTGTTGTTGTTGCCCTTGTTTGTCCTGTCTTTGTCTTCCACTCATTTTCTGTGTTGTGGTTTTAATTGAGCACTTTATATTCCGTTTTCTTTCCTCCCCTACTGGGTCTCTTATACATTTTTTTTTAACTTTAGTGGTTCTCCTAGAGTTTGCAATAAGTTCTTTTCTTTAAAAAAGATTTATTTATTTATTTTAGAGAGAGAGAGTGAGAGAGGTGCGAATGAGGGGAGGGGCAGAGGAAGAGAGAGAGTATCCCTGAGCAGACTCCTGGCTGAGCATGGAGCCCAAGGCAGGGCTCCATCTCACAGCACCTGAGACCATGATCTCAGCCAAAATCAGGAGTTGGACTCTCAACAGGCTGAGCCACCCAGGCACCCCAGCAGTAAATTCTTAATAGCTAATCCTATTCCACTTTCAAATTACACTGCAACACTTCACAGGTAATGTAATTTATAATAACAAAATAATGCTAATTATTTCCTCTTATTTTTTTATATTCTTTCTGCCACTCATTTCATTTATTTGTAAGCATACTTAAGCATGTATATATTGCAGTTATATATAAGCAACTGTATATTTAAGCATGAGGATGGCTAGAGTGGGCTGGAGTTGGGATTTACCATCCCCCAGGTTATTTAGGCTCTGATAAAACAGTAGTAGTTTAGTAAAATCTTTTTAACTAGTTTTCCCTGAGGAAAACTGGAGTGCTCTGGAGTGTTTCAAAATGATTCCTTCCCCACCACTCCCCCACCCCCATGGCCTGCAGGAGCAGATTTTTCTCCAGGATTTACTGTGGGATCCTGGTTGAGCTTCTGGAGGTAAATTTCACAATATTTTGGCGAGCTCTTCCATGTCTAGGTCCCCCTGGAGTTTTTAATTCTCAGTGTCCACATCATGTCTCCAGCAATTCAGTAATTATAGTTCCGTTTTCTTCCCCAGATACTGGTTCCTAAGACTGTTTCTGCTGGTAAGTCTCTACTCTGGTAAGCTGTGACTCCTTATATGCGCCTATTTGTCTCTCTGCTCTTGCGGTTCAGTGTTTTGCCCTATATTCTTCCATCTCTTCCTTTTGCCCTTCTCTTCCTTCTTTCACTTAAAGTGGAGTTCTTATTTTTCAGTCTTTTCAGCTTTATTACTTGTTAATATGAAGTGGCAATTTCCAAGCTCCTTTCTTGTTGAACTAGAAGCTGGAAGTTCATTATAATTTTATAGGGTCGCCTGGATGGCTCAGTCCTTAAGGATCTGCCTTTGGCTCAGGTCATGATCCCAGGTCATGATTCCAGGGTCCTGGGATCGAGCCCTGCATAGAGCCCTGCCTCGGGCTCCCTGCTAGGCAGGAAGCCTGCTTCTCCCTCTCCCAATCCTCCTGCTTGTATTCCCTCTCTTGCTATGTCTCTCTCTGTCAAATAAACAAATAAAATCTTTAAAAAAATTTATAGAAATATTTGGGGGTGGGGGACTGAATAACTAGTGTGGAATAATGATGAAATCATAATTTCAGATTCTCTCCCCTTCTCCCACTGTAGTTCATCTTCTATCTTTCTACTCAACCAGATGGTAGAAAAAAAAAGTGGCATATATAACAATTATAAGGCATAATTATAATGATAATTAACTTTTTGAATATTTTACTATATACATTTTGCTTATATTTTTAACATTTGGTCTTTACAGCAACTTATGAGGTAGGTCTTTTAATCAATAAATTTAAAATTAATCAAATTCTCATTTTGATGGACCATGTTGGAATAGCACTTTTTATCTCCACCTCTGGGAGAAATTAGATTTTTTACAATGATTTTAATTTTTTTACCAGTTGCATTTAACCATAATAATTTTATCAAAACTATCTGAAATTTAAATTTTGTTTGAAATATTCTAACTCTATTTTAACAGTGGTGACTCTATTTTAAATCACACAGTTCTATCATCATAACAAGAATTCAAGTTGGATTTCACTTTAAATGTACTATTAAAAAGTGTATTTAAAATTTTTATAAACAATTGGATAACATTTCAGGAGATATTCCTACATCTTTCTTCTTCAAGTGTCACTATTTATCTTATCTATCGTCAGTTATGGCAGGTATTGTTCAGCTGTTCTTTACTCTCTCCATCTTCCATAAGAATAGAATCCTTCAATTTTTATCTTGAAGACCACATTGCCCCAATTCCTTTGCAGCTAGACATGTCCATGTACTATGGTCTGGACAATGAGTCATTAAAAACAAAGTGTTCTTGCTTTTGCAGTACAGTGACTTCCAGAAACCATTCTCAAGGGACAGCTAGCACACATCCATATTCTTGCCTTCTTGGTTCCTTCTACCCTGCTGCTTAAAATGAAGATGATATTGTCTTTGACCTGAGGTTAAGGTCATAC